>NC_060128.1:18373276-19007288 GCF_021461395.2 Schistocerca americana
TAATTACGATGCAATTTCTGTGTTTCATCGTCAATAAGAAGGTCAGAGGGATACAGTAAAACTGAAGTGAAGCATCGGAATCTATAACTAGTGTCACAGGAATGGATCAAAACATAGACTGGAAGAAGAGTCAGTCTTCTTGTACTTAAGTCGGCATTGTGCCATTTTGTATTTAATTAAGATGCAATTTCTGTGTTTCATCGTCGATAAGAAGGTCAGAGGGATACAGTAAACCTGAAGTGAAGCATCGAAACCTATAACTAGTGTCACAGGAATGGTTCAAAACATAGACAGTAAGAAGAGTCAGGCTTCTTGTACTTAAGATGGCATTGTGCCTTTTGTATTTAATTCCGATGCAATTTCTGTGTTTCTTCGTCAATACGACGGTCAGAGGGATACAGTAAACCTGAAGTGAAGCATCGGAATCTATAACTAGTATCACAGAAATGGTTTAAATCATAGACAGTAAGAAGAGTCAGTGCTCTAGAACTTGAGTCGGCATTGTGCCTTTTGTATTTAATTCCGATGAAATTTCTGTGTTTGATCGTCAATACGACGGTCAGAGGGATACAGTAAACCTGAAGTGAAGCATCGGAATCTATAACTAGTGTCACAGAAATGGTTTAAATCATAGACAGTAAGAAGAGTCAGTGCTCTAGAACTTGAGTCGGCATTGTGCCTTTTGTATTTAATTCCGATGAAATTTCTGTGTTTGATCGTCAATACGACGGTCAGAGGGATACAGTAAACCTGAAGTGAAGCATCGGAATCTATAACTAGTGTCGCGGGAATGGTTCAAAACATAGACAGTAAGAAGAGTCAGTTTTCTCTTACTTAGTCGGCATTGTGCCTTTTGTATTTACTTCCGAAGCAATTTCTGTGTTTCATCGTCAATAAGGAGGTCAGAGGGATACAGTAAACCTGACGTGAAGCATCGGAATCTATAACTAGTGTCGCAGGAATGGTTCAATCATAGACAGTAAGTAATGTCAGTTTTCTTTTACTTAAGTAGGCATTGTGCATTTTGTATGTAATTCCGATTCAATTTTTGATTTTCATCGTCAATAAGAAGGTCCAAGGGATACAGTAAACCTGAAGTGAAGCATCGGAATCTATAACTAGTGTCACGGGAATGGTTCAAAACATTGACAGTAAGACGAGCCAGTCTTCTTGTACTTGAGACGGCATTGTGCCTTTTGTATTTAATTCCGATGAAATTTCTGTGTTTGATCGTCAATGAGACGGTCAGAGGGACTCGGTAAACCTGAAGTGAAGCATCGGAATCTATAACTAGTGTCACAGGAATCGTTCAAAGCATAGACAGTAATAAGAGTCAGTTTTCTTGTACTTAAGTCGGCGTTGTCTCTTATGTACTTAATTCCGATGCAATTTCTGTGTTTCATCGTCAATAAGAAGGTCAGAGGGATACAGTAAACCTGAAGTAAAATCATCGGAATCTATAACTAGTGTCACAGGAATCGTTCAAAGCATAGACTGTAAGAAGAGTCAGTTTTCTTGTTCTTAAGTCGGCATTGTGCCTTTTCTATTTAATTCCGATGCAATTTCTGTGTTTCGGCGTCAATAAGATGGTCCAAGGGATACAGTAAACCTGAAGTGAAGCATCGGAATCTAAAACCCGTCTCACAGGAATGGTTCAAAACATAGACAGTAAGAAGAGTCAGTTTAGTTGTACTTAGTCGGCATTGTGCCTTTTGCATTTACTTCCGATGCAATTTCTGTGTTTCATCGTCAATAAGGAGGTCAGAGGGATACAGTAAACCTGATGTGAAGCATCGGAATCTATAACTAGTGTCAAAGGAATGGTTCAATCATAGACAGTAAGTAGAGTCAGTTTTCTTTTACTTAGGTCGGCATTGTGCATTTTGTATGTAATTCCGATGCAATTTCTGTGTTTCGTCGTCAATAAGAAGGTCCAAGGGATACAGTAAACCTGAAGTCAAGCATCGGAATCTAAAACTGGTCTCACAGGAAAGGTTCGAAACATAGACAGTAAGAATAGGCAGTCTTCTTGTACTTGAGTCGGCATTGCGCCTTTTGTATTTAATTCCGATGCAATTTCTAAGTTTCATCGTCAATAAGATGGTCCAAGGGATACAGTAAACCTGAAGTGAAGCATCGGAATCTAGAACCGGTCTCACAGGAAAGGTTCAAAACATAGACAGTAAGAAGATCTGGTCTTCTTGTACTTGAGTCGGCATTGTGGCTTTTGTATTTAATTCCGATGCAATTTCTGTGTTTCATCGTCAATAAGGAGGTCAGAGGTATACAGTAAACCTGACGTGAAGCATCGGAATCTATAACTAGTGTCGCAGGAATGGTTCAATCATAGACAGGAAGTAATGTCAGTTTTCTTTTACTTAAGTAGGCATTGTGCATTTTGTATGTAATTCCGATGCAATTTTTGATTTTCATCGTCAATAAGAAGGTCCAAGGGATACAGTAAACCTGAAGTGAAACATCGGAATCTAAAACCGGTGTCACAGGAAAGGTTCAAATCATAGACAGTAAGAAGAGCCAGACTTCTTGTACGTGAGTCGGCATTGTGCCATTTGTATTTAATTCCGATGCAATTTCTGTGTTTCAACGTCAATAAGATGGTCAGAGTGGTACAGTAAACCTGAAGTGAAGCATCGGAATCTATAACTAGTGTTGTGTCGGTATTTGGGCCGACACCGTGAAGTTGAGATGGCTGAAAAGGCAAGCTAGACTAACGCAGACGGGCGTGAAGTACTGGAACAGGATACGTAATTAATGTTAGGAAGAAAAGTACGGAGCAGGTTTAATACTTAACTTTACTCAATCATTGTGGTACATCGATCTTGACGATACACAGGAGACTTTAAGTACAATCACTGTATGGCTAATGGCGCCTTGCTAGTTCGTAGCCATTAACTTAGCTGATGGCTATTCTGTCTCTCGGCTAATGAGAGAGAAAGGCTTCGTACATCTGGTCGGTAGCTAGGTTCTCGTACAACTGGGGCGAGTGCTCTCTCGTATCACGAGACCTGCCTTGGTGGTGGCGCTAGGTCTGCGATTACACAGTGGCGACACGCGGGTCCGACATGTACTAAATGGACCGCGGCCGATTTAAGCTACCACCTAGCAAGTGTGGTGTCTGGCGGTGACACCACATTCCTCCCCCGCAAATCGGCGAACGGTCGTGTGATAAGGCTTCCGCCCGCCGTGGGGAGGACCACATGTTGACGTATGCGATGAGGTGGGGAGCCTAACAACAGGCGAGGCTGTGCCACCCGCACCCGGCCATTCGGTCCGAGGGGAGCTAGGAAACGCCTGAAAAACTAGTCCAGGGTGCACGTCAACATGCGGTGTATGCGCCCGTAAAGAGACAGGAGGGACCGAAGGATCAACCTCCATTGCGTCGGGGTAGCCGACGCGCGATGACGTCATGTGGTCCGGAGCGGGCGGGAGTTCCATGGCGGAGGACAGCTGGTCACGGGAAGCGATCGGCGGCGCGTGACCCTGGGAGGCGCTTGGCGGCTGCAACGAAGCGTCGAATGCGGGCGGCGCCGGCGGGAGAACAAGCGGCGGCGGCGGCGGCTGCTGCTGCTGCGGCGGCGGCGGCGCGTCGCCATGGGGCAAAATGGAAGGCATCGTCGGTAACACCTGGTGATGAGGCGAGCCAGTAGATGGGTCCCCAGGGCGCTGACCGGACGGCACCGTCGCTGAAAGCAGACGGGGAGCGGCAGAACCCGTGCGACGACAGAGGCGCAGCTGATTGAGATGCCGACGCACCTCACCAGAGGCCCCCAAAACCAAATACATCGCGCGGCCGAGGCAGCGAAGAATGCGCCCTGCGAGCCAACGCGGTGAACCTCGATAGTTGCGATAAAATACAACGTCGCCTGGAGCAAAAGCAGGAGTCTGCCGCTGCACAGGAACCTGATGCGGCGGATGCAGCAAAGACATCAAGGTGCGATGAGGACGACCGTGGAGCAACTCAGCCGGCGAGCGACCATCTCGGGGCTGAGAGCGATACGAAGACAAAAAGAGCAACAATGCGTCCTCCCGAGAATGCGACTCTTTCAATTTCAACATCTGTGACTTGAAAGTCCGGACCAATCGTTCAGCGGCACCGTTGGACTGAGGCGAAAACGGCGCGGATGTCAGATGTTGAATACCATTGGCCTGGCAGAATGACTGAAATTCTGCGGACATGAATTGTGGGCCATTGTCGGAAACAATAGTCTGCGGAAGACCTTCAATGCAAAAGATAGCAGACAACGCTTGGATGGTGGCGGAGGACGTCGTGGAAGACATCCGGACAACAAAAGGAAAATTACTGAAGGCGTCGACCAGAACCAACCATCGAGCATTCCAGAATGGACCAGCAAAATCAATGTGCAAGCGTTGCCAAGGGGAAGTGGCTTTTGGCCACGCAAAGACTTTCCGCGGCGGTGCGGACTGTTGTTCGGCACACGCCGGGCACGAAGAACACATATTCGTAATCGCAGCATCGATTCCGAACCAAGTACAGTGCTGACGAGCAAGTTGTTTCGTTCGCACTATACCCCAATGTCCTTGGTGAAGAAGCCGTAAAACAGAGGACTGTAACGAACGTGGGACCACGACTCTGGACTGATCATTATCAGAACGCAACAACAAAACATCACGTCGAACAAAAAGTCTCTCCTTGTGTGCAAAAAATCGGCGAACCAACGGATCCTCGATCCGAGACTTTGACAAAGGCCATTGCGTAGCAACAAAACGTAAAACAGTAGCAAGGACAGGGTCAGCAGCTGTGGCTGTAGCGACACGACGAAAATCAATCGGAAACGATTCGACCACTTCATCGGTTTCCGAATCAATGAACATGCAAGCAAGTTCGGAAGAATCGAATGCTTTATCCTCAGCAACAGGCAAACGGGACAACGCATCGGCGTTTCCGTGCTTAGCAGTGGACCGATACAAGATATCGTAGCGGTACTGCGAGAGGAAAATAGACCAGCGAATGAATTTCTGCGCTGTACGTGGAGGTACAGGCTTGGTCGGATGAAAAAGCGATGTCACAGGTTTGTGGTCTGTGATGATGGTAAAGTGACGACCATACAAGAAATCATGGAACTTAGTAACACCAAACATGAGAGCCAAAGCTTCTTTCTCTATCTGTGAATAATTTCTTTGCGCAGACGAGAGCAATTTGGACGCAAAGGCAATAGGGCGATCATGGGAGCCAACTTTGTGCGCAAGCACAGCACCGATCCCGAAATCCGATGCATCTACCATCAACAAAAGGGGTTTCTGGGGATCGAATGGCGTAAGGCAAGTATTAGAAAGCAACGCCAATTTCAACTGGCGAAAGGCGCGTTCACATTCCGTCGTCCAGACGAACGGAACACCTTTACGGCGTAAGCGATGAAGCGGAGCTGAAATGGAAGAGGCATTGCGCACATATTTATTGTAATAATTAATTTTACCCAACACACTCTGTAGCTGTTTCACATTTTGAGGGGAAGGCAATTCTTGTATGGCACGGAGGTGCTCTGGACTCGGATGTATGCCTTGGGCATTAATGACATGTCCCAGGTATGGTAAGTCACGAGCAAAAAACACACATTTGTCCTTCCTCAAGCGAAGACCATTTTGCCGCAAGACCTGAAATAATGTTCGTAAGGTCACAAGATGATCTTCTGTCTGTCCGGAGATCACTATATCGTCCAGATAGTTTGCTGCAGTAGGGGACCGACGCACAAATAGTTTGTAAATATTGCTGAAACAAGGCAGGGGCGGATGCACACCCGAATGGCAGTCTTTCGAAGCGGTACAATCCAAGATGCGTGTTAACCACCAATACGCGCTGGGATTCGTCGTCCACCGGTATTTGCAAGTACGCATCGGCTAGGTCCAACTTTGAAAAATATTTTCCCGGGCACAGTTTAGCAAAAAGATCTTCCGGGCGGGGCAAAGGAAAAGTAGCAGTCACTAGCTGTGGATTCACTGTGGCCTTGAAGTCCACGCAAAGTCTCAATTTTCCGGAAGGTTTTGGCAAAATTACTAAGGGTGAGGCCCAGAGAGAAGCTTGCACACGTTCAATTACACCCTGCGATTCGAGATCGTGTAACGTTCTTGCGACCTCATCACGCAATGCGTGGGGAACATTGCGCGCCCTGAAAAATTTCGGTTGCGCGTTTACCTTCAGTTCTAAATGTGCTTCATAGTTTTTAGCGCAACCTAAGCCCAGTGCAAAAATGTCTGCAAATTCGTCACACAGCCGAGAAACACTGTCTGTAGGCACAGTTTGATTCACTGATAGCACCTGATTTACAATAGACATGTTAAACAACTGAAACAAATCTAGACCAAACAAGTTCACTGCAGAAGAAGAACGAAGAACGTAAAATGACACAAGTTTTGTTTGTCCCTTGTATGTTGCAAGAAGGCTGCACTGTCCTAACACAGGAATTGTCTGTCTGGAATATGTAGTTAGCTTAACATTTGCGGAACGCAACGGAGGTTTGCCCAGTTGTTTGTACGTGTCGTGATTGAGCAATGTAACTGCAGCTCCGGTATCGAGCTGGAATGGTATCACTTTGCCTTCAAAGTCTAAGTCCACAAAAAGTTTATTGTTCTGCTGACGACAAGAGCGACTGTTTTGTGCAATTGGAACAGACACTGGTACAGGATCACTTGCTAATTGACGTGATTTCCGGCGGCGTCGACGCACAGTTTTTGTGGGACGAACACAGTTACTGTTAGAGAAAGTGTCACTGGACGAAGTGGAATTAACGACATGAATGTCCATAGGCCAAGGTCCACGAGCCTGAGTGTCCTTGGTTCGATTCCAGCGCGAAGCAAAGGGCCTGGAAAGATTGTGATTGTCTGATCTGAGCTTTTTCTGGCAAACACTTTGAACATGTCCTTTCTTATTGCAGAAAAAGCAAATAGCTTGGCGTGACGGGCAATGTTCACGCGAATGTCTAGTAGCACACCGCGGGCACGATTTCACTACATTTGTGGGCTGGCGCGGCACACGTGGCTTAGCGCGCGGCGGCAGCTGTGCGGACGTGCGCGAGGCCCGGTTACCGGGCCGCGCAGCGCGTCCAGCGGGCCGGTTAATGTTACACACGGCTGGCGAAGTTTCAAAAGATTCCTGAGCACAGTCAAGTGTGTCCTGTCTATCCAATATGTCTATTACTTGTGGAAGGGAGGGATTAACTAGTTTCAAAATTTGCTCCCGTATGCGAACATCAGAAACGTTCTGTGCAATTGCATCACGCACCATTGTATCTGAATAAGAAAGACCACAGTCACATTCAAAGGCACAGTCCCTAGTAAGTCCTTGCAATGTTGCTACCCACTCCCTATTAGTTTGACCGGCCGTACGTTTTGTACGAAAGAACGTATACCGTTTTGCAACCACATTAACTGTTTCTTTGAAATAGGCATCTAATGCAGACAAAATTTCCTCGTAGGACAGAGTTGCTACGTCGCGTCGGGGAAACAATTTCACTATCACACGGTATGTGGACACACCGACACAAGAAAGCAAAAACGGCTGCCGCTCATTACCTTGAATTCTGTAGGCAGCGAGGTGGAAGGCAAACTGGCGGGACCACTCCCGCCAAGTCTCGAGGGTGTGGTCAAAACTTCGAAATGGTGGTGCAACGGCAGGTTGTGGCTGCGGTACCGGTGAAGCGGCGGCGGCCGCATCGGTGTGCAGCGCACGTTGACCCTGGACGAGCTGTCCAAGGGCATCCAATAACGCCTGCGTCTGCTGATTCTGCAAGCGATAAAATTCGGACAGTACATCTGGAGAATGTGGCGAAGCCATGACACAATTAAATGTAAGCAATCAGAAAGAACTCTTTTCCCTCGTCGCCAATGTTGTGTCGGTATCTGGGCCGACACCGTGAAGTTGAGATGGCTGAAAAGGCAAGCTAGACTAACGCAGACGGGCGTGAAGTACTGGAACAGGATACGTAATTAATGTTAGGAAGAAAATTACGGAGCAGGATTAATACTTAACTTTACTCAATCATTGTGGTACATCGATCTTGACGATACACAGGAGACTTTAAGTACAATCACTGTATGGCTAATGGCTCCTTGCTAGTTCGTAGCCATTAACTTAGCTGATGGCTATTCTGTCTCTCGGCTAATGAGAGAGAAAGGCTTCGTACATCTGGTCGGTAGCTAGGTTCTCGTACAACTGGGGCGAGTGCTCTCTCGTATCACGAGACCTGCCTTGGTGGTGGCGCTAGGTCTGCGATTACACAGTGGCGACACGCGGGTCCGACATGTACTAAATGGACCGCGGCCGATTTAAGCTACCACCTAGCAAGTGTGGTGTCTGGCGGTGACACCACAACTAGTGTCACGGGAATGGTTCAAAACATTGACAGTAAGAAGAGCTAGTCTTCTTGTACTTGAGTCAGCATTGTGCCTTTTGTATTTAATTCCGATGAAATTTCTGTGTTTGATCGTCAATGAGACGGTCAGAGGGATTCGGTAAACCTGAAGTGAAGCATCGGAATCTATAACTAGTGTCACAGGAATTGTTCAAAACATAGACAGTAAGAAGAGTCAGTCTTCTTGAGCTTAAGTCGGCATTGTGCCTTTTGTATTTAATTCCGATGCAATATCTGTGTTTCATCGTCAATAGGAAGGTCAGAGGGATACAGTGAAACTGAACTGAAGCATCGGAATCTATAACTAGTCTCACAGGAATGGTTCAAAACATAGACAGGAAGAAGAGTCAGTCTTCTTGTACTTAAGTCGGCATTGGGCCTTTTGTATTTAATTCCGATGCAATTTCTGTGCTTCATCGTCAATAAGAAGGTCAGCTGGATACAGTAAACCGCAAGTGAAGCTTCGTAATCTATAACTAGTGTCACGTTAACGGTTCAAAACAGAGACAGTAAGAAGAGCCAGTCTTCTAGTACTTAAGCCGGTATTCTGCCTTTTGTATTTAATTCCGATGAATTTTCTGTGTTTGATCGTCAGTAAGAAGGTCAGAGGGATACAGTAAGCCTGAAGTGAAGCATCGGAATCTATAACTAGTGTCACAGGAATGGTTCAAACCATAGACAGTAACAAGAGTCAGTCTCCTTGTACTTAAGTCGGTATTGTGCCTTTTGTATTTAATTAAGATGCAATTTTTGTGTTTCATCGTCGATAAGAAGGTTAGAGGGATACAGCAAACCTGAAGTGAAGCATCGGAATCTATAACTGGTGTCAAAAGTAATGGTTCAAAACATAGACAGTAAGAAGAGACAGGCTTCTTGTACTTAAGTCGGCATTGTGTCTTTTATATATAATTCCGATGCAATTTCTGTGTTTCGGCGTCAATAAGAAGGTCCAAGGGATACAGTAAACTTGAAGTGAAGCATCGGAATCTAAAACCGGTCTCACAGCAAAGGTTCAAAGCATTGACACTAAGAAGAGCCAGTCTTCTCGTAGTTGAGTCGGCATTGTGCCTTTTGTATTTATATCCGATGAAATTTCTGTGTTTCGTCGTCAATAAGGAGGTCAGAGAGATACAGTAAACCTGAAGTGAAGCATCGGAATCGAAAAGTAGTGTCACAGGAATGGTTCAAAACATAGACAGTAGGAAGAGTCAGTCTCCTTGAACTTAAGTCGGCATTGTGCCTTTTATATTTAATCCGATGAAATTTCTGTGTTTCATTGTCAATAAGAAGGTCAGAGGGATACAGTAAAACTGAAGTGAAGCATCGGAATATATAACTAGTGTCACAGGAATTGTTCAAAACATAGCCAGTAAGAAGAGTCAGTTTTCTTGTACTTAAGTCGGCATTGTGCCTTTTGTATTTAATTCCGATGAAATTTCAGTGTTTCATCGTCAATAAGAATGTCAGAGGTATACAGTAACCTGAAGTGAAGCATCGGAAACTATAACTAGTGTCACAGGAATAGTTCAAAACTTAAACAGTAAGAAGAGTCAGTTTTCTTGTACTTAAGTCGGCATTGTGCCTTTTGTATTTAATTCCGATGAAATTTCTGTGTTTCATCGTCAATAAGAAGGTCAGAGAGATACAGTAAACCTGAAGTGAAGCATCGGAATCGAAAACTAGTGTCACAGGAATGGTTCAAAACATAGACAGTAGGAAGAGTCAGTCTCCTTGAACTTAAGTCGGCATTGTGCCTTTTGTATTTAATCCGATGAAATTTCTGTGTTTCATCGTCAATAAGAAGGTCAGAGGAATACAGTAAAACTGAAGTGAAGCATCGGAATCTATAACTAGTGTCACACTTATAGACAGGAAGAAGAGTCAGTCTTCTTGTACTTAAGTAGGCATTGTGCCTTTTGCATTTAATTCCGATGCAATTTATGTGCTTCATCGTCAATAAGAAGATCAGCTGGATACAGTGAACCTGAAGTGAAGCATCGTAATCTACAACGGATGTCAAAGGAATGGTTCAATACATAGACAGTAAGAAGAGCCAGTCTTCTTGTACTTGAGCCGGTATTCTGCCTTTTGTATTTAATTCCGATGAATTTTCTGTGTTTGATGGTCAGTAAGAAAGTCAGAGGGATACAGTAAACCTGAAGTGAAGCATCGGAATCCATAACTAGTGACACAGGAATGGTTCAAAGCATAGACAGTAAGAAGAGTCAGCCTTCTTGTACTTGAGTCGGCATTGTGTCTTTTGTATTTACTTCCGATGCAATATCTGTGTTTCATCGTCAATAAGAAGGTCAGAGGGATACAGTAAAACTGAAGTGAAGCATCGGAATCTATAACTAGTGTCACAGGAATGGTTCAAAACATAGACAGTAAGAAGAGTCAGTCTTCTTGTACTTAGGTCGGCATTGTGTCATTTGAATTTAATTGCGATGCAATTTCTGTGTTTCATCGTCAATAAGAAGGTCAGCTGGATACATTAAACCTGATGTGAAGCATCGGAATCTATAACTAGTGTCACAGGAATGGTTCAAAACATAGACAAGAAGAAGAGTCAGTTTTCTTGTACTTGAGTCGGCATTGTGCCTTTTCAATTCAATTCCGATGCAATTTCTTTGTTTCGTCGTCAATAAGAAGGTCCAAGCGATACAGTTAACCTGAAGTGAAGCATCGGAATCTAAAACTGGTCTCACAGGAAAGGTTCAAGACATAGACAGTAAGAAGAGCCAGACTTCTTGTACTTGAGTCGGCATTGTGCCTTTTATATTTAATTCCGATGCAATTTCTGTGTTTCAACGTCAATAAGACGGTCAGAGGGATACAGTAAACCTGAAGTGAAGCATCGGAACCTATAACTAGTGTCACAGGAATGGTTCAAAACATAGACAGTAGGAAGAGTCAGTCTTCTCGTACTTAAGTCGGCATTCTGTCTTTTGTATTTAATTCCGATGCAATTTCTGTGTTTCATCATCAATAAAAAGGTCAGAGGGATACAGTAAACCTGAAGTGAAGCATCGGAATCTATAACTAGTGTCACAGGGATTGATCAAACTTAGACAGTAAGAAGAGTCAAATTTCTTGCACTTAAGTCGGCATTGTGCCTTTCGTATATAATTCCGAAGCAATTTCTGTGTTTTATTGTCAATAAGGTCACAGGGACACAGTAAACCTGAAGTGAAGCATCGGAATCTATAACTAGTGTCACAGGAATACTTCAAAACATAAACAGTAAGAAGAGTCAGTTTTCTTGTATTTAATTCGGCATTGTGCCTTTTGTATTTAATTCCGATGCAATTTCTGTGTTTCGGCGTCAATAAGAAGGTCCAAGGGATACAGTAAACTTGAAGTGAAGCATCGGAATCTAAAACCGGTCTCACAGCAAAGGTTCAAAGCATTGACACTAAGAAGAGCCAGTCTTCTCGTAGTTGAGTCGGCATTGTGCCTTTTGTATTTATATCCGATGAAATTTCTGTGTTTCGTCGTCAATAAGGAGGTCAGAGAGATACAGTAAACCTGAAGTGAAGCATCGGAATCGAAAAGTAGTGTCACAGGAATGGTTCAAAACATAGACAGTAGGAAGAGTCAGTCTCCTTGAACTTAAGTCGGCATTGTGCCTTTTATATTTAATCCGATGAAATTTCTGTGTTTCATTGTCAATAAGAAGGTCAGAGGGATACAGTAAAACTGAAGTGAAGCATCGGAATATATAACTAGTGTCACAGGAATTGTTCAAAACATAGCCAGTAAGAAGAGTCAGTTTTCTTGTACTTAAGTCGGCATTGTGCCTTTTGTATTTAATTCCGATGAAATTTCAGTGTTTCATCGTCAATAAGAATGTCAGAGGTATACAGTAACCTGAAGTGAAGCATCGGAAACTATAACTAGTGTCACAGGAATAGTTCAAAACTTAAACAGTAAGAAGAGTCAGTTTTCTTGTACTTAAGTCGGCATTGTGCCTTTTGTATTTAATTCCGATGAAATTTCTGTGTTTCATCGTCAATAAGAAGGTCAGAGAGATACAGTAAACCTGAAGTGAAGCATCGGAATCGAAAACTAGTGTCACAGGAATGGTTCAAAACATAGACAGTAGGAAGAGTCAGTCTCCTTGAACTTAAGTCGGCATTGTGCCTTTTGTATTTAATCCGATGAAATTTCTGTGTTTCATCGTCAATAAGAAGGTCAGAGGAATACAGTAAAACTGAAGTGAAGCATCGGAATCTATAACTAGTGTCACACTTATAGACAGGAAGAAGAGTCAGTCTTCTTGTACTTAAGTAGGCATTGTGCCTTTTGCATTTAATTCCGATGCAATTTATGTGCTTCATCGTCAATAAGAAGATCAGCTGGATACAGTGAACCTGAAGTGAAGCATCGTAATCTACAACGGATGTCAAAGGAATGGTTCAATACATAGACAGTAAGAAGAGCCAGTCTTCTTGTACTTGAGCCGGTATTCTGCCTTTTGTATTTAATTCCGATGAATTTTCTGTGTTTGATGGTCAGTAAGAAAGTCAGAGGGATACAGTAAACCTGAAGTGAAGCATCGGAATCCATAACTAGTGACACAGGAATGGTTCAAAGCATAGACAGTAAGAAGAGTCAGCCTTCTTGTACTTGAGTCGGCATTGTGTCTTTTGTATTTACTTCCGATGCAATATCTGTGTTTCATCGTCAATAAGAAGGTCAGAGGGATACAGTAAAACTGAAGTGAAGCATCGGAATCTATAACTAGTGTCACAGGAATGGTTCAAAACATAGACAGTAAGAAGAGTCAGTCTTCTTGTACTTAGGTCGGCATTGTGTCATTTGAATTTAATTGCGATGCAATTTCTGTGTTTCATCGTCAATAAGAAGGTCAGCTGGATACATTAAACCTGATGTGAAGCATCGGAATCTATAACTAGTGTCACAGGAATGGTTCAAAACATAGACAAGAAGAAGAGTCAGTTTTCTTGTACTTGAGTCGGCATTGTGCCTTTTCAATTCAATTCCGATGCAATTTCTTTGTTTCGTCGTCAATAAGAAGGTCCAAGCGATACAGTTAACCTGAAGTGAAGCATCGGAATCTAAAACTGGTCTCACAGGAAAGGTTCAAGACATAGACAGTAAGAAGAGCCAGACTTCTTGTACTTGAGTCGGCATTGTGCCTTTTATATTTAATTCCGATGCAATTTCTGTGTTTCAACGTCAATAAGACGGTCAGAGGGATACAGTAAACCTGAAGTGAAGCATCGGAACCTATAACTAGTGTCACAGGAATGGTTCAAAACATAGACAGTAGGAAGAGTCAGTCTTCTCGTACTTAAGTCGGCATTCTGTCTTTTGTATTTAATTCCGATGCAATTTCTGAGTTTCATCATCAATAAAAAGGTCAGAGGGATACAGTAAACCTGAAGTGAAGCATCGGAATCTATAACTAGTGTCACAGGGATTGATCAAACTTAGACAGTAAGAAGAGTCAAATTTCTTGCACTTAAGTCGGCATTGTGCCTTTCGTATATAATTCCGAAGCAATTTCTGTGTTTTATTGTCAATAAGGTCACAGGGACACAGTAAACCTGAAGTGAAGCATCGGAATCTATAACTAGTGTCACAGGAATAGTTCAAAACATAAACAGTAAGAAGAGTCAGTTTTCTTGTATTTAATTCGGCATTGTGCCTTTTGTATTTAATTCCGATGCAATTTCTGTGTTTCATCGTCAATAAGAATGTCAGAGGGATACAGTAAACCTGAACTGAAGCATCGGAATCTAAAACCGGTCTCACGGGAAAGGCTCAAAACATAGACAGTAAGAAGAGTCAGACTTCTTGTACTTGAGTCGGCATTGAGCCTTTTTATTTAATTCCCATGCAAT
Source organism: Schistocerca americana (assembly GCF_021461395.2). Lineage (NCBI taxonomy): Eukaryota > Metazoa > Arthropoda > Insecta > Orthoptera > Acrididae > Schistocerca > Schistocerca americana. The sequence continues at coordinate 18,387,534 of NC_060128.1, forward strand.
TTCTGTGCTTCATCGTCAATAATAAGGTCGGCTGGATAAAGTAAGCCTGAAGTGAAGCATCGGAATCTACAACTAGTGTCACAGGAATGATTCAAAACATAGGCAGTAAGTAGAGCCAATCTTCTTGTACTTGAGTCGGCATTGTGCCTATTGTATTTTATTCCGATGAAATTTCAGTGTTTGATCATCAATAAGAAGGTCAGAGGGATACAGTAAACCTAAAGTGAAGCATCGGGATCTATAACTAGTGTCACAGGAATGGTTCAAAGCATGGTTCTTGTACTTAAGTTGGCATTGTGCCTTTTGTATTTAATTAAGATGCAATTTCTGTGTTTCATCGTCAATAAGGAGGTCCGAGAGATATAGTAAACCTGAAGTGAAGCATTGGAATCGAAAACTAGTGTCACAGGAATGGTTGAAATCATAGACAGTAGGAAGAGTCAGTCTTCTTGAACTTAAGTCGGTATTGTGCCTTTTGAATTTAATTCCGATGCAATATCTGCGTTTCATCGTCAATAGGAAGGTCAGAGGGATACAGTAAAACTGAACTGAAGCATCGGAATCTATAACTAGTCTCACAGGAATGGTTCAAAACATAGACAGGAAGAAGAGTCAGTCTTCTTGTACTTAAGTCGGCATTGGGCCCTTTGTATTTAATTCCGATGTAATTTCTGTGCTTCATCGTCAACAAGAAGGTCAGCTGGCTACAGTAAACCGCAAGTGAAGCATCGTAATCTACAACTAGTGTCACAGGAATGGTTCAAAACATAGACAGTGAGAAGAGCCAGTCTTCTAGTACTTGAGCCGGTATTCTGCCTTTTGTATATAATTCCGATGAATTTTCTGTGTTTGATCGTCAGTAAGAAGGTCAGAGGGATACAGTAAACCTGAAGTGAAGCATCGGAATCTATAACTAGTGTCACAGAAATGGTTCAAACCATAGACTGTAACAAGAGTCAGTCTTCTTGTACATAAGTCGGTATTGTGCCTTTTGTATTTAATTAAGATGCTATTTCTGTGTTTCATCGTCGATAAGAAGGTTAGAGGGATACAGTAAACCTGAAGTGAAGCATCGGAATCTATAACTGGTGTCAAAAGTAATGGTTCAAAACATAGACAGTAAGAAGTGTCAGGCTTCTTGTACTTAAGTCGGCATTGTGTCTTTTGTATATATTTCCGATGCAATTTCTGTGTTTCGGCGTCAATAAGAAGGTCCAAGGGATACAGTAAACCTGAAGTGAAGCATCGGAATCTAAAACCGGTCTCACAGCAAAGGTTCAAAGCATTGACACTAAGAAGAGCCAGTCTTCTTGTAGTTGAGTCGGCATTGTGCCTCTTGTATTTAATTCCGATGAAATTTCTGCGTTTCGTCGTCAATAAGGAGGTCAGAGAGATACAGTAAACCTGAAGTGAAGCATCGGAATCGAAAACTAGTGTCACAGGAATGGTTCAAAACATAGACAGTAGGAAGAGTCAGTCTCCTTGAACTTAAGTCGGCATTGTGCCTTTTGTATTTAATCCGATGAAATTTCTGTTTCATTGTCAATAAAAAGGTCAGAAAGATACAGGAAAACTGAAGTGAAGCATCGGAATCTATAACTAGTGTCACACAAATGGTTCAACTTATAGACAGGAAGAAGAGGCAGTCTTCTTGTACTTAAGTCGGCATTGTGCCTTTTGCATTTAATTCCGATGCAATTTATGTGCTTCATCGTCCATAAGAAGGACAGCTGGATACAGTGAACCTGAAGTGAAGCATCGTAATCTACAACTAATGTCACAGGAATGGTTCAAAACATTGACAGTAAGAGGAGCCAGTCTTCTTGTACTTGAGCCGGTATTCTGCCTTTTGTATTTAATTCCGATGAATTTTCTGTGTTTGATGGTCTGTAAGAAGGTCAGAGGGATACAGTAAACCTGAAGTTAAGCATCTGAATCTATAACTAGTGACACAGGAATGGTTCAAAGCATAGACAGTAAGAAGAGTCAGTCTTCTTGTACTTAGGTCGGCATTCTGCCTTTTGTATTTAATTGCGATGCAATTTCTGTGTTTCATCGTCAATAAGAAGGTCAGCTGGATACAGTAAACCTGATGTGAAGCATCGGAATTTATAACTAGTGTCACAGGAATTAATCAAAACATAGACAGTAAGAAGAGTCAGTTTTCTGGTACTTAAGTCGGCATTGTGCCTTTCGTATATAATTTCGAAGCAGTTTCTGTGTTTTATTTACAATAAGGTCACAGGGACACAGTAAACCTTAAGTGAAGCATCGGAATCCATAACTAGTGTCACAGGAATAGTTCAAAACATAAACAGTAAGAAGAGTCAGTTTTCTTGTACTTAAGTCGGCATTGTGCCTTTTGTATTTAATTCCGATGCAGTTTCTGTGTTTCATCGTCAATAAGAATGTCAGACGGATACAGTAAACCTGAAGTGATGCATCGGAATCTAAAACCGGTCTCACAGGAAAGGTTCAAAACATAGACAGTAAGAAGAGGCAGACTTCTTGTACTTGAGTCGGCATTGTGCCTATTGTATTTTATTCCGATGAAATTTCAGTGTTTGATCGTCAATAAGAAGGTCAGAGGGGTACAGTAAACCTAAAGTGAAGCATCGGAATCTATAACTTGTGTCACAGGAATGGTTCAAACCATAGACAGTAACAAGAGTCTGTCTTCTTGTACTTAAGTCGGTATTGTGCCTTTTGTATTTAATTAAGATGCAATTTCTGTGTCTCATCGTCGATAAGAAGGTTAGAGGGATACAGTAAACCTGAAGTGAAGCATCGGTATCTATAACTGGTGTCAAAAGTAATGGTTCAAAACATAGACAGTAAGAAGAGTCAGGCCTCTTGTACTTAAGTCGGCATTGTGTCTTTTGTATATAATTGCGATGCAATTTCTGTGTTTCGGCGTCAATAAGAAGGTCCAAGGGATACAGTAAACCTGAAGTGAAGCATCGGAATCTAATACCGGTCTCACAGCAAAGGTTCAAAGCATTGACACTAAGAATAGCCAGTCTTCTTGTATCTGCGTCGGCATTGTGCCTTTTGTATTTAATTCCGATGCAATTTCTGTGTTTCATCCTCAATAAGACGATCAGAGGGATACAGTAAACCTGAAGTAAAGCATCGGAATGTATAACTAGTGTCACAGGAATGATTCAAAGCATAGGCAGTAAGAAGAGCCTGTCTTCTTGTACTTGAGTCGGCATAGTGCCTTTTGCATTTGATTCCGATGAAATTTCTGTGTTTGATCGTCAATAAGAAGGTCAGAGGGATAGAGTAAACCTAAAGTGAAGCAACGGAATCTATAACTACTGTCACATTAATGGATCAAAACATAGTCAGTAAGGAGAGACAGTCTTCTTGTACTGAAGTCGGCATTGTTCATTTTGTATTTCATTAAGAAGCAATTTCAGTGTTTCATCGTCAATAAGGAGGTCAGAGAGATACAGTAAACCTGAAGTGAAGCATCGGAATCTAAAACTAGTGTCACAGGAATGGTTCAAAACATGGAATGTAGGAAGAGTCTGTCTTCTTTAACTTAAGTCGGCATTGTGCCTTTTGTATTTAATTCCGAAGCTGTTTCTGTGTTTCATCGTCAATAAGACGGTCTGAGGGATACAGTAAACCTGAAGTGAAGCATCAGAATCTATAACTAGTGTCACAGGCATTAATCAAATCATAGACAGTAAGAAGAGTCAGTTTTCTTGTACTTAGGTCGGCATTGTGCCTTTTGTATTTAATTCCGATACAATTTCTGTGTTGCATCGTCAATAAGAATGTCAGAGGGAGACAGTAAACGTGATGTGAAGCATCGGAATCTATAACTGGTGTCACAGGAATGGTTCAAAACATAGACAGTATGAAGAGTCAGTATTCTTGTACTTAAGTCGGCATTGTGCCTATTCTATTTAATTCCTATGCAATTTCTGTGTTTCGGCGTCAATAAGAAGGTGCAAAGGATACAGTAAACCTGAAGTGAAGCATCTGAATCAAAAACCGGTCTCACAGGAATGGTTCAAAACATAGACAGTAAGAAGAGCCAGTCTTCTTGTACTTGAGTCGGCGTTGTGCAGTTTCTATTTACCTCCGATGCAATTTCTGTGTTTTATCGTCAATAAGAAGGTTAGAGGGATACAGTAAACCTGAAGTGAAGCATCGGAATCTATAACTAGTGTCACAGGAACGGTTCAAATCATAGACAGTAAGAAGAGTCAGTTTTCTTATACTTAAGTCGGCATTGTGCATTTTGTATTTAATTCCGATGCAATTTCTGTGTTTCATCGTCAATAAGGAGGCCAGAGGGATACAGTAAACCTGAAGTGAAGCATCGGAATCTAAAACAAGTGTCACAGGAATGGTTAGAAACATAGACAGTAAGAAGAGTCAGTTTTCTTGTACTTAAGTCGGCATTGAGCCTTTTGTATTTAATTCCGATCCAATTTCTGTGTTTCATCCTTTATAAGAAGGTCAGAGGGATACAGAAAACCTGAAGTGAAGCATCTGAATCTATAACTAGTTTCACATGAATGGTTCAAATCATAGACAGTAAGAAGAGTCAGTCTTCTTGTACTTAAGTAGGCATTGAGACTTTTGTATTTATTTCCGATGCAATTTCTGTGTTTCATCGTCAATAAGAAGGTCAGCTGGATACAGTAAACCTGATGTGAAGCATCGGGATCTACAACTAGTGTCACAGGAATGTTTCACAACATAGACAGGAAGAAGAGTCAGTTTTCTTGTACTTATGTCGGCATTGTGCCTTTTCTATTTAATTCCGATGCAATTTCAGTGTTTCGTCGTCAATAAGAACATCCAAGGGATACAGTAAACCTAAAGTTAAGCATCGGAATCTATAACTAGTGTCACAGGAATGGTTCAAAACATAGACAGTAAGAAAAGTCAGTCTTCAGTACTTAAGTTGGCATTGTGCCTTTTGTATTTATTTAAGTTGCAATTATTGTGTTTCATCATCAATAAGATGGTCAGAGGGATACAGTAAACCTGAAATGAAGCATCGGAATCTACAACTAGTGTCAAAGGAATGGTTCAAAACATAGACAGTAGGAAGAGTCAGTCTTATCGTACTTAAGTCGGCATTGTGCCTTTTGTATTTATTCCGATCAAATTTATTATGGTTCTTCGTCAATAAGAAGGTCAGAGGGATACAGTAAACCTGAAGTGAAGCATCGGAAACTATAACTAGTGTCACAGGAATGGTTAAAAACATAGACAGTAAGAAGAGTCAGTCTTCTTGTACTTAGGTCGGCGTTGTGCCTTTTGTATTTAATTCCGATGCAATTTCTGTGTTTCATCGTCAATAAGAAGGTCAGAGGGATACAGTAAACCTAAAGTGAAGCATCGGAATCTATAACTAGTGTCACAGGAATGGTTCAAAACATAGACAGGAAGAAGAGTCAGTCTTCTTGTACTTAAGTCGGCATTGTGCCTTTTGTATTTAATTCCGATGCAATTTCTGTGATTCATCGTCAATAAGAATGTCAGCTGGATATAGTAAACCTGAACTGAAGCATCGTAATCTAAAACTAGTGTCACAGGAATGGTTCAGAACATAGACAGTAAGAAGAGCCAGTCTTCTTGTACTTGAGCCGGCATTGTGCCTTTTGTATTTAATTCCGATGAATTTTCTGTGATTGATTGTCAGTAAGAAGGTCAGAGGGATACAGTAAACCTGAAGTGAAGCATCGCAATCTATAACTAGGGTCGTAAGAATGGTTTAAAACATAGACAGTAAGAAGAGTTAGTCTTCTTGTACTTAAGTTGGCATTGTGCCTTTTGTATTTAATTAAGATGCAATTTCTGTGTTTCATCGTCAATAAGGAGGTCCGAGAGATATAGTAAACTTGAAGTGAAGCATTGGAATCGAAAACTAGTGTCACAGGAATGGTTGAAATCATAGACAGTAAGAAGAGTCAGTCTTCTTGAACTTAAGTCGGCATAGTGCCTTTTGTATTTAATTCCGATGCAATATCTGCGTTTCATCGTCAATAGGAAGGTCAGAGGGATACAGTAAAACTGAACTGAAGCATCGGAATCTATAACTAGTCTCACAGGAATGGTTCAAAACATAGACAGGAAGAAGAGTCAGTCTTCTTGTACTTAAGTCGGCATTGGGCCTTTTGTATTTAATTCCGATGTAATTTCTGTGCTTCATCGTCAACAAGAAGGTCAGCTGGCTACAGTAAACCGCAAGTGAAGCATCGTAATCTACAACTAGTGTCACAGGAATGGTTCAAAACATAGACAGTGAGAAGAGCCAGTCTTCTAGTACTTGAGCCGGTATTCTGCCTTTTGTATATAATTCCGATGAATTTTCTGTGTTTGATCGTCAGTAAGAAGGTCAGAGGGATACAGTAAACCTGAAGTGAAGCATCGGAATCTATAACTAGTGTCACAGAAATGGTTCAAACCATAGACAGTAACAAGAGTCAGTCTTCTTGTACATAAGTCGGTATTGTGCCTTTTGTATTTAATTAAGATGCTATTTCTGTGTTTCATCGTCGATAAGAAGGTTAGAGGGATACAGTAAACCTGAAGTGAAGCATCGGAATCTATAACTGGTGTCAAAAGTAATGGTTCAAAACATAGACAGTAAGAAGTGTCAGGCTTCTTGTACTTAAGTCGGCATTGTGTCTTTTGTATATATTTCCGATGCAATTTCTGTGTTTCGGTGTCAATAAGAAGGTCCAAGGGATACAGTAAACCTGAAGTGAAGCATCGGAATCTAAAACCGGTCTCACAGCAAAGGTTCAAAGCATTGACACTAAGAAGAGCCAGTCTTCTTGTAGTTGAGTCGGCATTGTGCCTCTTGTATTTAATTCCGATGAAATTTCTGCGTTTCGTCGTCAATAAGGAGGTCAGAGAGATACAGTAAACCTGAAGTGAAGCATCGGAATCGAAAACTAGTGTCACAGGAATGGTTCAAAACATAGACAGTAGGAAGAGTCAGTCTCCTTGACCTTAAGTCGGCATTGTGCCTTTTGTATTTAATCCGATGAAATTTCTGTTTCATTGTCAATAAGAAGGTCAGAGGGATACAGGAAAACTGAAGTGAAGCATCGGAATCTATAACTAGTGTCACACAAATGGTTCAACTTATAGACAGGAAGAAGAGGCAGTCTTCTTGTACTTAAGTCGGCATTGTGCCTTTTGCATTTAATTCCGATGCAATTTATGTGCTTCATCGTCCATAAGAAGGACAGCTGGATACAGTGAACCTGAAGTGAAGCATCGTAATCTACAACTAATGTCACAGGAATGGTTCAAAACATTGACAGTAAGAAGAGCCAGTCTTCTTGTACTTGAGCCGGTATTCTGCCTTTTGTATTTAATTCCGATGAATTTTCTGTGTTTGATGGTCTGTAAGAATGTCAGAGGGATACAGTAAACCTGAAGTTAAGCATCTGAATCTATAACTAGTGACACAGGAATGGTTCAAAGCATAGACAGTAAGAAGAGTCAGTCTTCTTGTACTTAGGTCGGCATTCTGCCTTTTGTATTTAATTGCGATGCAATTTCTGTGTTTCATCGTCAATAAGAAGGTCAGCTGGATACAGTAAACCTGATGTGAAGCATCGGAATTTATAACTAGAGTCACAGGAATTAATCAAAACATAGACAGTAAGAAGAGTCAGTTTTCTGGTACTTAAGTCGGCATTGTGCCTTTCGTATATAATTTCGAAGCAGTTTCTGTGTTTTATTGTCAATAAGGTCACAGGGACACAGTAAACCTTAAGTGAAGCATCGGAATCCATAACTAGTGTCACAGGAATAGTTCAAAACATAAACAGTAAGAAGAGTCAGTTTTCTTGTACTTAAGTCGGCATTGTGCCTTTTGTATTTAATTCCGATGCAGTTTCTGTGTTTCATCGTCAATACGAATGTCAGAAGGATGCAGTAAACCTGAAGTGATGCATCGGAATCTAAAACCGGTCTCACAGGAAAGGTTCAAAACATAGACAGTAAGAAGAGGCAGACTTCTTGTACTTGAGTCGGCATTGTGCCTATTGTATTTTATTCCGATGAAATTTCAGTGTTTGATCGTCAATAAGAAGGTCAGAGGGGTACAGTAAACCTAAAGTGAAGCATCGGAATCTATAACTTGTGTCACAGGAATGGTTCAAACCATAGACAGTAACAAGAGTCTGTCTTCTTGTACTTAAGTCGGTATTGTGCCTTTTGTATTTAATTAAGATGCAATTTCTGTGTCTCATCGTCGATAAGAAGGTTAGAGGGATACAGTAAACCTGAAGTGAAGCATCGGTATCTATAACTGGTGTCAAAAGTAATGGTTCAAAACATAGACAGTAAGAAGAGTCAGGCCTCTTGTACTTAAGTCGGCATTGTGTCTTTTGTATATAATTCCGATGCAATTTCTGTGTTTCGGCGTCAATAAGAAGGTCCAAGGGATACAGTAAACCTGAAGTGAAGCATCGGAATCTAATACCGGTCTCACAGCAAAGGTTCAAAGCATTGACACTAAGAATAGCCAGTCTACTTGTAGTTGCGTCGGCATTGTGCCTTTTGTATTTAATTCCGATGCAATTTCTGTGTTTCATCCTCAATAAGACGATCAGAGGGATACAGTAAACCTGAAGTAAAGCATCGGAATGTATAACTAGTGTCACAGGAATGATTCAAAGCATAGGCAGTAAGAAGAGCCTGTCTTCTTGTACTTGAGTCGGCATTGTGCCTTTTGTATTTGATTCCGATGAAATTTCTGTGTTTGATCGTCAATAAGAAGGTCAGAGGGATACAGTAAACCTAAAGTGAAGCAACGGAATCTATAACTACTGTCACATTAATGGATCAAAACATAGTCAGTAAGGAGAGACAGTCTTCTTGTACTGAAGTCGGCATTGTGCATTTTGTGTTTCATTAAGAAGCAATTTCAGTGTTTCATCGTCAATAAGGAGGTCAGAGAGATACAGTAAACCTGAAGTGAAGCATCGGAATCTAAAACTAGTGTCACAGGAATGGTTCAAAACATGGAATGTAGGAAGAGTCTGTCTTCTTTAATTTAAGTCGGCATTGTGCCTTTTGTATTTAATTCCGAAGCTGTTTCTGTGTTTCATCGTCAATAAGACGGTCTGAGGGATACAGTAAACCTGAAGTGAAGCATCAGAATCTATAACTAGTGTCACAGGTATTAATCAAATCATAGACAGTAAGAAGAGTCAGTTTTCTTGTACTTAGGTCGGCATTGTGCCTTTTGTATTTAATTCCGATGCAATTTCTGTGTTGCATCGTCAATAAGAATGTCAGAGGGAGACAGTAAACGTGATGTGAAGCATCGGAATCTATAACTGGTGTCACAGGAATGGTTCAAAACATAGACAGTATGAAGAGTCAGTATTCTTGTACTTAAGTCGGCATTGTGCCTATTCTATTTAATTCCTATGCAATTTCTGTGTTTCGGCGTCAATAAGAAGGTGCAAAGGATACAGTAAACCTGAAGTGAAGCATCTGAATCAAAAACCGGTCTCACAGGAATGGTTCAAAACATAGACAGTAAGAAGAGCCAGTCTTCTTGTACTTGAGTCGGCGTTGTGCAGTTTCTATTTACCTCCGATGCAATTTCTGTGTTTTATCGTCAATAAGAAGGTTAGAGGGATACAGTAAACCTGAAGTGAAGCATCGGAATCTATAACTAGTGTCACAGGAACGGTTCAAATCATAGACAGTAAGAAGAGTCAGTTTTCTTATACTTAAGTCGGCATTGTGCATTTTGTATTTAATTCCGATGCAATTTCTGTGTTTCATCGTCAATAAGGAGGCCAGAGGGATACAGAAAACCTGAAGTGAAGCATCTGAATCTATAACTAGTGTCACATGAATGGTTCAAATCATAGACAGTAAGAAGAGTCAGTCTTCTTGTACTTAAGTAGGCATTGAGACTTTTGTATTTATTTCCGATGCAATTTCTGTGTTTCATCGTCAATAAGAAGGTCAGCTGGATACAGTAAACCTGATGTGAAGCATCGGGATCTACAACTAGTGTCACAGGAATGTTTCACAACATAGACAGGAAGAAGAGTCAGTTTTCTTGTACTTATGTCGGCATTGTGCCTTTTCTATTTAATTCCGATGCAATTTCTGTGTTTCGTCGTCAATAAGAAGATCCAAGGGATACAGTAAACCTAAAGTTAAGCATCGGAATCTATAACTAGTGTCACAGGAATGGTTCAAAACATAGACAGAAAGAAAAGTCAGTCTTCAGTACTTAAGTTGGCATTGTGCCTTTTGTATTTATTTAAGTTGCAATTATTGTGTTTCATCATCAATAAGATGGTCAGAGGGATACAGTAAACCTGAAATGAAGCATCGGAATCTACAACTAGTGTCAAAGGAATGGTTCAAAACATAGACAGTAGGAAGAGTCAGTCTTATCGTACTTAAGTCGGCATTGTGCCTTTTGTATTTATTCCGATCAAATTTATTATGGTTCTTCGTCAATAAGAAGGTCAGAGGGATACAGTAAACCTGAAGTGAAGCATCGGAAACTATAACTAGTGTCACAGGAAAGGTTCAAAACATAGACAGTAAGAAGAGTCAGTCTTCTTGTACTTAGGTCGGCGTTGTGCCTTTTGTATTTAATTCCGATGCAATTTCTGTGTTTCATCGTCAATAAGAGGGTCAGAGGGATACAGTAAACCTGAACTGAAGCATCGTAATCTAAAACTAGTGTCACAGGAATGGTTCAGAACATAGACAGTAAGAAGAGCCAGTCTTCTTGTACTTGAGCCGGCATTGTGCCTTTTGTATTTAATTCCGATGAATTTTCTGTGATTGATCGTCAGTAAGAAGGTCAGAGGGATACAGTAAACCTGAAGTGAAGCATCGGAATCTATAACTAGGGTCGTAGGAATGGTTTAAAACATAGACAGTAAGAAGAGTTAGTCTTCTTGTACTTAAATCGGCATTGTGACTTTGGTATTTAATTAAGATGCTATTTCTGTGTTTCATCGTCAATAAGGAGGACAGAGGGCTACAGTTAACCTGAAGAAGCATCGGAATCTATAACTTGTGTCACAGGAATGGTTCAAACCATAGACAGTAATATGAGTCAGTCGTCTTGTACTTAAGTCGGCATTGTGCCTTTTGTATTTACTTAAGATGCTATTTCTGTGTTTCATCGTCAATAAGGAGGTCAGAGGGATACAGTTAACCTGAAGAGAAGCATCGGAATCTATAACTTGTGTCTCAGGAATGGTTCAAACCATAGACAGTAAGATGAGTCAGTCGTCTTGTACTGAAGTCGGCATTGTGCCTTTTGTATTTAATTAAGATGCAATTTCTGTGTTTCATCGTCAATAAGAAGGTCAGAGGGATACAGTAATCCTGAACTGAAGCATCGGAATCTATAACTAGTGTCAGAGGATTGGTTCAAAACATAGATAGTAAGAAGAGTGAGTCTTCTTGTACATAAGTCGGCATTGTGCCTTTTGTATATAATTCCGATGCAATTTCTGTGTTTCACCATCAATAAGAAGGTCAGCTGGATACAGTAAACCTGAAGTGAAGCATCGTAATCTATAACTAGTGACACAGGAATGGTTCAAAACATAGACAATAAGAAGAGTCAGTCTTCTTGTACTTAAGTCGGCATTGTGACTTTGGTATTTAATTAAGATGCTATTTCTGTGTTTCATCGTCAATAAGGAGGTCAGAGGGATACAGTTAACGTGAAGTGAAGCATCGGAATCTATAACTTGTGTCACAGTAATGGTTCAAACCATAGACAGTAAGATGAGTCAGTCGTCTTGTACTTAAGTTGGCATTGTTCCTTTTGTATTTAATTAAGATGCAATTTCTGTGTTTCATCGTCAATAAGAAGGTTAGAGGGATACAGTAAACCTGAAGTGATTCATCGGAATCTATGACTAGTGTCACAGGAATGTTTCAAAACATAGACAGTAAGAAGAGTCAGTTTTCTTGTACTTAAGTCGACATTGTGCATATTCTATTTAATTCCGATGCAATTTCTGTGTTTCGGCTTCAATATGAAGGTCCAAGGGATATAGTAAACATGAAGTGAAGCATCGGAATTTAAAACCGGTCTCAGAGGAAAGGTTCAAAACATAGACAGTAAGAAGAGCCACTCTTCTTGCACTTAAGTCGGCATTGTGCCTTTTGTATATAATTCCGAAGCAATCTCTTTGTTTCATCGTCAATAAGAATGTCACAGGGATACAGTAAACCTGAAGTGAAGCATCGGAATCTATAACTAGTGTCACAGGAATGGTTCAAATCATAGACAGTAAGAAGAGTGAGCTTTCTTGTACTTAAATCGGCATTGTGCCTTTTGTATTTAATTCCGATGCAATTTCTGTGTTTCATCGTCAATAAGAAGGTCAGAGGGATACAGTAAACCTGAAGTGATGCATCGGAATCTATGACTAGTGTCACAGGAATGGTTCAAAACATACACAGTAAGAAGAGTCAGTTTTCTTGTACTTAAGTCGGCATTGTGTATATTCTATTTAATTCCGATGCAATTTCTGTGTTTCAGCGTCAATAAGAAGGTCCGAGGGATATAGTAAACAAGAAATGAAACATCGGAATCTAAAACCGGTCTCACAGGAAAGGTTCAAAACATAGACAGTAAGAAGAGCCAGTCTTCTTGTACTTTAGTCGGCTTGTGCCTTTTGTATTTAATTCCGATGCAATTTCTGGGTTTTATCGTCAATAAGAAGTTTAGAGGGATACAGTAAACGTGATGTGAAGCATCGGAATCTATAACTGGTGTCACAGGAATGGTTCAAACATAGACAGTATGAAGAGTCAGTTTTCTTGTACTTAAGTCGGCATTGTGCCTATTCTATTTAATTCCTATGCAATTTCTGTGTTTCGGCGTCAATTAGAAGGTCCAAAGGATACAGTAAACCCGAAGTGAAGCATCGGAATCAAAAACCGGTCTCACAGGAATGGTTCAAAACATAGACAGTAAGAAGAGCCAGTCTTCTTGTACTTGAGTCGGCATTGTGCATTTTGTATTTAATTCCGATGCAATTTCTGTGTTTCATCGTCAATAAGGAGGCCAGAGGGATACAGTAAACCTGAAGTGAAGCATCGGAATCTAAAACTAGTGTCACAGGAATGGTTCAAAACATAGACAGTGAGGAAGAGTCAGTTTTCTTGTACTTAAGTCGGCATTGTGCCTTTTGTATTTAATTCCGATCCAATTTCTGTGTTTCATCCTTTATAAGAAGGTCAGAGGGATACAGTAAACCTGAAGTGAAGCATCTGAATCTATAACTAGTGTCACATGAATGGTTCAAAACATAGACAGTAACAAGAGTCAGTCTTCTTGTACTTAAGTAGGCATTGAGCATTTTGTATTTATTTCCGATGCAATTTCTATGTTTCATCGTCAATAAGAAGGTCAGGTGGATACAGTAAACCCGATGTGAAGCATCGGGATCTATAACTAGTGTCACAGGAATGTTTCACAACATAGACAGGAAGACGAGTCAGTTTTCTTGTACTTGTGTCGGCATTGTGCCTTTTCTATTTAATTCCGATGCAATTTCTGTGTTTCGTCGTCAATAAGAAGGTCCAAGGGATACAGTAAACCTAAAGTGAAGCATCGGAATCTATAACTAGTGTCACAGGAATGGTTCAAAACATAGACAGTAAGAAAAGTCAGTCTTCTGTACTTAAGTTGGCATTGTGCCTTTTGTATTCAATTAAGTTGCAATTTTTGTGTTTCACCATCAATAAGAAGGTCCGAGGGACACTGTAAACCTGAAGTGAAGCATCGGAATCTACAACTAGTGTCAAAGGAATGGTTCAAAACATAGACAGTAGGAAGAGTCAGTCTTCTCGTACTTAAGTCGGCATTGTGCCTTTTGTATTCATTCTGATGAAATTTATTGTGGTTCTTCGTCAATAAGAAGGTCAGAGGGATACAGTAAAACTGAAGTGAAGCATCGGAATCTATAACTAGTGTCACAGGAATGGTTCATAACATAGACAGTAAGAAGAGTCAGTCTTCTTGTACTTAAGTCGGCGTTGTGCCTTTTGTATTTAATTCCGATGCAATTTCTGTGTTTCATCGTCAATAAGAAGGTCAGAGGGATACAGTAAACCTAAAGTGAAGCATCGGAATGTATAACTAGTGCCACAGGAATGGTTCAAAACATAGACAGGAAGAAGAGTCAGTCTTCTTGTACTTAGGTCGGCATTGTGCCTTTTGTATTTAATTCCGATGCAATTTCTGTGATTCATCGTCAATAAGAAGGTCAGCTGGATACAGTAAACCTGAAGTGAAGCATCGTAATCTGTAACTAGTGTCACAGGAATGGTTCAAAACATAGGCAGTAAGAAGAGCCAGTCTTCTTGTACTTGAGTCGGCATTGTGCCTTTTGTATCTGATTCCGATGAAATTTCTGTGTTTGATCGTCAATAAGATGGTTAGAGGGATACAGTGAACCTGAAGTGAAGCATCGGAATCTATAACTTGTGTCACAGGAATGGCTCAAACCATAGACAGTAAGATGAGTCAGTCGTCTTGTACTTAAGTCGGCATTGTGCCTTTTGTATTTAATTAAGATGCAATTTCTGTATTTCATCGTCAATAAGAAGGTCGGACTGATACAGTAAACCTGAACTGAAGCATCGGAATCTATAACTAGTGTCACAGGATTGGTTCAAAACATAGACAGTAAGAAGAGTCAGTCTTCTTGTACTTAAGTCGGCATTGTGCCTTTTGTATATAATTCCGATGCAATTTCTGTGTTTCATCGTCTATAAGAAGGTCAGAGGGATACAGTAAACCTGAAGTGAAGCATTTGAATCTATAACTAGTGTCACAGGAATGGTTCAAAACATAGACAGTAAGAAGAGCCAGTGTTCTTGTACTTGAGTCAGTATTGTGCCTTTTGTATTTAATTCCGATGCAATTTCTGTGTTTCATCGTCAATAAGAAGATCAGACGGATACAGTAAACCTCAAGTGAAGCATCGGAATCTATAACTAGTGTCACAGGAATGGTTCAAAACATTGACAGTATGAAGAGTCAGTCTTCTTTTACTTAAGTGGGCATTGTGCCTTTTGTATTTAATTTCGATGCAATTTCTGTATTTCATCGTCAATAAGAAGGCCAGAGGGATACAGTAAACCTGAAGTGATGCATCGGAATCTATAACTAGTGTCACAGGAATGGTTCAAAACGTTGACAGTAGGAAGAGTCAGTTTTCTTGTACTTAAGTCGGCATTGTGCCATTTGTATTTAATTCCGATGCAATTTCTGTGTTTCATCGTCAATAAGAAGGTCAGAGGGATACAGTAAACCTGAAGTGATTCATCGGAACCTATGACTAGTGTCACAGGAATGTTTCAAAACATAGACAGTAAGAAGAGTCAGTTTTCTTGTACTTAAGTCGGCATTGTGCATATTCTATTTAATTCCGATGCAATTTGTTGTGTTTCGGCGTCAATATGAAGGTCCAAGGGATATAGTAAACATGAAGTGAAGCATCGGAATCTAAAACCGGTCTCAGAGGAAACGTTCAAAACTTAGACAGTAAGAAGAGTCAGTTTTCTTGCACTTAAGTCGGCATTGTGCCTTTTGTATTTAATTCCGATCCAATTTCTGTGTTTCATCGTCTATAAGAAGGTCAGAGGAATACAGTAAACCTGAAGTGAAGCATCGGAATCTATAACTAGTGTCACATGAATGGTTCAAAACATAGACAATAAGAAGAGTCAGTCTTCTTGTACTTAAGTCGGCATTGTGCCTTTTGTATTTATTTCCGATGCAATTTCTGTGTTTCATCGTCAATAAGAATGTCAGCTGGATACAGTAAACCTGATGTGAAGCATCGGAATCTATAACTAGTGTCACATGAATGGTTCAAAACATAGACAGTAGGAAGAGTCAGTCTTCTCGTACTTAAGTCGGCATTGTGCCTTTTGTATTCATTCTGATGAAATTTAATGTGGTTCTTCGTCAATAAGAAGGTCAGAGGGATACAGTAAAACTGAAGTGAAGCATCGGAATCTATAACTAGTGTCACAGGAATGGTTCATAACATAGACAGTAAGAAGAGTCAGTCTTCTTGTACTTAAGTCGGCGTTGTGCCTTTTGTATTTAATTCCGATGCAATTTCTGTGTTTCATCGTCAATAAGAAGGTCAGAGGGATACAGTAAACCTAAAGTGAAGCATCGGAATGTATAACTAGTGCCACAGGAATGGTTCAAAACATAGACAGGAAGAAGAGTCAGTCTTCTTGTACTTATGTCGGCATTGTGCCTTTTGTATTTAATTCCGATGCAATTTCTGTGATTCATCGTCAATAAGAAGGTCAGCTGGATACAGTAAACCTGAAGTGAAGCATCGTAATCTAAAACTAGTGTCATAGGAATGGTTCAAAGCATAGACAGTATGAAGAGCCAGTCTTCTTGTACTTGAGTCGGCATTGTGCCTTTTGTATTTAATTCCGATGAATTTTCTGTGATTGATCGTCAGTAAGAAGGTCAGAGGGATACAGTAAACCTGAAGTGAAACATCGGAATCTATAACTAGGGTCGCAGGAATGGTTTAAAACATAGACAGTAAGAAGAGTCAGTCTTCTTGTACTTAAGTCTGCATTGTGCCTTTTGTATATAAATCCGATGTAATTTCTGTGTTTCATCGTCAATGAGAAGGACAGCTGGATACAGTTAACCTGAAGTGAAGCATCGTAATCTGTAACTAGTGTCACAGGAATGGTTCAAAACATAGGCAGTAAGAAGAGCCAGTCTTCTTGTACTTGAGTCGGCATTGTGCCTTTTGTATATAATTCCGATGCAATTTCTGTGTTTCATCGTCTATAAGAAGGTCAGAGGGATACAGTATACCTGAAGTGAAGCATTTGAATCTATAACTAGTGTCACAGGAATGGTTCAAACCATAGACAGTAAGATGAGTCAGTCGTCTTGTACTTAAGTCGGCATTGTGCCTTTTGTATTTAATTAAGATGCAATTTCTGTATTTCATCGTCAATAAGAAGGTCAGACTGATACAGTAAACCTGAACTGAAGCATCGGAATCTATAACTAGTGTCACAGGATTGGTTCAAAACATAGACAGTAAGAAGAGTCAGTCTTCTTGTACTTAAGTCGGCATTGTGCCTTTTGTATATAATTCCGATGCAATTTCTGTGTTTCATCGTCTATAAGAAGGTCAGAGGGATACAGTAAACCTGAAGTGAAGCATCGGAATCTATAACTAGTGTCACAGGAATGGTTCAAAACATTGACAGTATGAAGAGTCAGTCTTCTTTTACTTAAGTGGGCATTGTGCCTTTTGTATTTAATTTCGATGCAATTTCTGTATTTCATCGTCAATAAGAAGGCCAGAGGGATACAGTAAACCTGAAGTGATGCATCGGAATCTATAACTAGTGTCACAGGAATGGTTCAAAACGTTGACAGTAGGAAGAGTCAGTTTTCTTGTACTTAAGTCGGCATTGTGCCATTTGTATTTAATTCCGATGCAATTTCTGTGTTTCATCGTCAATAAGAAGGTCAGAGGGATACAGTAAACCTGAAGTGATTCATCGGAATCTATGACTAGTGTCACAGGAATGTTTCAAAACATAGACAGCAAGAAGAGTCAGTTTTCTTGTACTTAAGTCGGCATTGTGCATATTCTATTTAATTCCGATGCAATTTGTTGTGTTTCGGCGTCAATATGAAGGTCCAAGGGATATAGTAAACATGAAGTGAAGCATCGGAATCTAAAACCGGTCTCAGAGGAAACGTTCAAAACATAGACAGTAAGAAGAGCCAGTCTTCTTGCACTTAAGTCGGCATTGTGCCTTTTGTATTTAATTCCGATGCAATTTCTGTGTTTCATCGTCAATAAGGAGAACAGAGGGATACAGTAAACCTGAAGTGAAGCATCGGAACGTATAACTAGTTTCACAGGTACGGTTCAAATCATAGACAGTAAGAAGAGTCAGTTTTCTTGTACTTAAGTCGGCATTGTGCCTTTTGTATTTAATTCCGATCCAATTTCTGTGTTTCATCGTCTATAAGAAGGTCAGAGGAATGCAGTAAACCTGAAGTGAAGCATCGGAATCTATAACTAGTGTCACATGAATGGTTCAAAACATAGACAATAAGAAGAGTCAGTCTTCTTGTACTTAAGTCGGCATTGTGCCTTTTGTATTTATTTCCGATGCAATTTCTGTGTTTCATCGTCAATAAGAAGGTCAGCTGGATACAGTAAACCTGATGTGAAGCATCGGAATCTATAACTAGTGTCACAGGAATGGTTCTAAACATAGACAGTAAGAAGTGTCAGATTTCTTGTACTTAAGTCGGCATTGTGCCTTTTGTATTTAATTCCGATGCAATTTCTGTGTTTCATCGTCAATAAGGAGAACAGAGGGATACAGTAAACCTGAAGTGAAGCATCGGAACGTATAACTAGTTTCACAGGTACGGTTCAAATCATAGACAGTAAGAAGAGTCAGTTTTCTTGTACTTAAGTCGGCATTGTGCCTTTTGTATTTAATTCCGATCCAATATCTGTGTTTCATCGTCTATAAGAAGGTCAGAGGAATACAGTAAACCTGAAGTGAAGCATCGGAATCTATAACTAGTGTCACATGAATGGTTCAAAACATAGACAGTAGGAAGAGTCAGTCTTCTCGTACTTAAGTCGGCATTGTGCCTTTTGTATTCATTCTGATGAAATTTAATGTGGTTCTTCGTCAATAAGAAGGTCAGAGGGATACAGTAAAACTGAAGTGAAGCATCGGAATCTATAACTAGTGTCACAGGAATGGTTCATAACATAGACAGTAAGAAGAGTCAGTCTTCTTGTACTTAAGTCGGCGTTGTGCCTTTTGTATTTAATTCCGATGCAATTTCTGTGTTTCATCGTCAATAAGAAGGTCAGAGGGATACAGTAAACCTAAAGTGAAGCATCGGAATGTATAACTAGTGCCACAGGAATGGTTCAAAACATAGACAGGAAGAAGAGTCAGTCTTCTTGTACTTATGTCGGCATAGTGCCTTTTGTATTTAATTCCGATGCAATTTCTGTGATTCATCGTCAATAAGAAGGTCAGCTGGATACAGTAAACCTGAAGTGAAGCATCGTAATCTAAAACTAGTGTCATAGGAATGGTTCAAAGCATAGACAGTATGAAGAGCCAGTCTTCTTGTACTTGAGTCGGCATTGTGCCTTTTGTATTTAATTCCGATGAATTTTCTGTGATTGATCGTCAGTAAGAAGGTCAGAGGGATACAGTAAAGCTGAAGTGAAACATCGGAATCTATAACTAGGGTCGCAGGAATGGTTTAAAACATAGACAGTAAGAAGAGTCAGTCTTCTTGTACTTAAGTCGGCATTGTGCCTTTTGTATATAAATCCGATGTAATATCTGTGTTTCATCGTCAATGAGAAGGACAGCTGGATACAGTTAACCTGAAGTGAAGCATCGTAATCTGTAACTAGTGTCACAGGAATGGTTCAAAACATAGGCAGTAAGAAGAGCCAGTCTTCTTGTACTTGAGTCGGCATTGTGCCTTTTGTATATAATTCCGATGCAATTTCTGTGTTTCATCGTCTATAAGAAGGTCAGAGGGATACAGTAAACCTGAAGTGAAGCATTTGAATCTATAACTAGTGTCACAGGAATGGTTCAAACCATAGACAGTAAGATGAGTCAGTCGTCTTGTACTTAAGTCGGCATTGTGCCTTTTGTATTTAATTAAGATGCAATTTCTGTATTTCATCGTCAATAAGAAGGTCAGACTGATACAGTAAACCTGAACTGAAGCATCGGAATCTATAACTAGTGTCACAGGATTGGTTCAAAACATAGACAGTAAGAAGAGTCAGTCTTCTTGTACTTAAGTCGGCATTGTGCCTTTTGTATATAATTCCGATGCAATTTCTGTGTTTCATCGTCTATAAGAAGGTCAGAGGGATACAGTAAACCTGAAGTGAAGCATTTGAATCTATAACTAGTGTCACAGGAATGGTTCAAAACATAGGCAGTAAGAAGAGCCAGTCTTCTTGTACTTGAGTCGGTATTGTGCCTTTTGTATTTAATTCCGATGCAATTTCTGTGTTTCATCGTCAATAAGAAGGTCAGACGGATACAGTAAACCTCAAGTGAAGCATCGGAATCTATAACTAGTGTCACAGGAATGGTTCAAAACATTGACAGTATGAAGAGTCAGTCTTCTTTTACTTAAGTGGGCATTGTGCCTTTTGTATTTAATTTCGATGCAATTTCTGTATTTCATCGTCATTAAGAAGGCCAGAGGGATACAGTAAACCTGAAGTGATGCATCGGAATCTATAACTAGTGTCACAGGAACGGTTCAAAACGTTGACAGTAGGAAGAGTCAGTTTTCTTGTACTTAAGTCGGCATTGTGCCATTTGTATTTAATTCCGATGCAATTTCTGTGTTTCATCGTCAATAAGAAGGTCAGAGGGATACAGTAAACCTAAAGTGATTCATCGGAATCTATGACTAGTGTCACAGGAATGTTTCAAAACATAGACAGTAAGAAGAGTCAGTTTTCTTGTACTTAAGTCGGCATTGTGCATATTCTATTTAATTCCGATGCAATTTGTTGGGTTTCGGCGTCAATATGAAGGTCCAAGGGATATAGTAAACATGAAGTGAAGCATCGGAATCTAAAACCGGTCTCAGAGGAAACGTTCAAAACATAGACAGTAAGAAGAGTCAGTCTTCTTGCACTTAAGTCGGCATTGTGCCTTTTGTATTTAATTCCGATGCAATTTCTGTGTTTCATCGTCAATAAGGAGAACAGAGGGATACAGTAAACCTGAAGTGAAGCATCGGAACGTATAACTAGTTTCACATGTACGGTTCAAATCATAGACAGTAAGCAGAGTCAGTTTTCTTGTACTTAAGTCGGCATTGTGCCTTTTGTATTTAATTCCGATGCAATTTCTGTGTTTCATCGTCAATAAGGAGAACAGAGGGATACAGTAAACCTGAAGTGAAGCATCGGAACGTATAACTAGTTTCACAGGTACGGTACAAATCATAGACAGTAAGAAGAGTCAGTTTTCTTGTACTCAAGTCGGCATTGTGCCTTTTGTATTTAATTCCGATCCAATATCTGTGTTTCATCGTATATAAGAAGGTCAGAGGAATACAGTAAACCTGAAGTGAAGCATCGGAATCTATAACTAGTGTCACATGAATGGTTCAAAACATAGACAGTAGGAAGAGTCAGTATTCTCGTACTTAAGTCGGCATTGTGCCTTTTGTATTCATTCTGATGAAATTTAATGTGGTTCTTCGTCAATAAGAAGGTCAGAGGGATACAGTAAAACTGAAGTGAAGCATCGGAATCTATAACTAGTGTCACAGGAATGGTTCATAACATAGACAGTAAGAAGAGTCAGTCTTCTTGTACTTAAGTCGGCGTTGTGCCTTTTGTATTTAATTCCGATGCAATTTCTGTGTTTCATCGTCAATAAGAAGGTCAGAGGGATACAGTAAACCTAAAGTGAAGCATCGGAATGTATAACTAGTGCCACAGGAATGGTTCAAAACATAGACAGGAAGAAGAGTCAGTCTTCTTGTACTTATGTCGGCATAGTGCCTTTTGTATTTAATTCCGATGCAATTTCTGTGATTCATCGTCAATAAGAAGGTCAGCTGGATACAGTAAACCTGAAGTGAAGCATCGTAATCTAAAACTAGTGTCATAGGAATGGTTCAAAGCATAGACAGTATGAAGAGCCAGTCTTCTTGTACTTGAGTCGGCATTGTGCCTTTTGTATTTAATTCCGATGAATTTTCTGTGATTGATCGTCAGTGAGAAGGTCAGAGGGATACAGTAAAGCTGAAGTGAAACATCGGAATCTATAACTAGGGTCGCAGGAATGGTTTAAAACATAGACAGTAAGAAGAGTCAGTCTTCTTGTACTTAAGTCGGCATTGTGCCTTTTGTATATAAATCCGATGTAATATCTGTGTTTCATCGTCAATGAGAAGGACAGCTGGATACAGTTAACCTGAAGTGAAGCATCGTAATCTGTAACTAGTGTCACAGGAATGGTTCAAAACATAGGCAGTAAGAAGAGCCAGTCTTCTTGTACTTGAGTCGGCATTGTGCCTTTTGTATATAATTCCGATGCAATTTCTGTGTTTCATCGTCTATAAGAAGGTCAGAGGGATACAGTAAACCTGAAGTGAAGCATTTGAATCTATAACTAGTGTCACAGGAATGGTTCAAACCATAGACAGTAAGATGAGTCAGTCGTCTTGTACTTAAGTCGGCATTGTGCCTTTTGTATTTAATTAAGATG
The DNA here is from genome assembly GCF_021461395.2 of Schistocerca americana. Classification (NCBI taxonomy): domain Eukaryota; kingdom Metazoa; phylum Arthropoda; class Insecta; order Orthoptera; family Acrididae; genus Schistocerca; species Schistocerca americana. The sequence goes on from NC_060128.1 coordinate 18,409,860, forward strand.
CAATTTCTGTATTTCATCGTCAATAAGAAGGTCAGACTGATACAGTAAACCTGAACTGAAGCATCGGAATCTATAACTAGTGTCACAGGATTGGTTCAAAACATAGACAGTAAGAAGAGTCAGTCTTCTTGTACTTAAGTCGGCATTGTGCCTTTTGTATTTATTTCCGATGCAATTTCTGTGTTTTATCGTCAATAAGAAGGTCAGCTGGATACAGTAAACCTGATGTGAAGCATCGGAATCTATAACTAGTGTCGCAGGAATGGTTCTAAACATAGACAGTAAGAAGTGTCAGTTTTCTTGTACTTAAGTCGGCATTGTGCCTTTTGTATTTAATTCCGATGCAATTTCTGTGTTTCATCGTCAATAAGGAGAACAGAGGGATACAGTAAACCTGAAGTGAAGCATCGGAACGTATAACTAGTTTCACAGGTACGGTTCAAATCATAGACAGTAAGAAGAGTCAGTTTTCTTGTACTTAAGTCGGCATTGTGCCTTTTGTATTTAATTCCGATCCAATATCTGTGTTTCATCGGCTATAAGAAGGTCAGAGGAATACACTAAACCTGAAGTGAAGCATCGGAATCTATAACTAGTGTCACATGAATGGTTCAAAACATAGACAATAAGAAGAGTCAGTCTTCTTGTACTTAAGTCGGCATTGTGCCTTTTGTATTTATTTCCGATGCAATTTCTGTGTTTCATCGTCAATAAGAAGGTCAGCTGGATACAGTAAACCTGATGTGAAGCATCGGGATCTATAACTAGTGTCACAGGAATGTTTCACAACATAGACAGGAAGAAGAGTCAGTTTTCTTGTACTTAAGTCGGCATTGTGCCTTTTCTATTTAAATCCGATGCAATTTCTGTGTTTCTCGTCATTAAGAAGGTCCAGGGGATACAGTAAACCTGACGTGAAGCATCGGAATCTAAAACCCGTCTCACAGGAACGGTTCAAAACATAGACAGTAAGAAGAGCCAGTCTTCTTGTACTTGAGTCGGCATTGTGCGTTTTGCATATAATTCCGAAGCAATTTCTGTGTTTCATCGACAATAAGAAGGTCAGAGGGATACAGTAAATCTGAAGCGAAGCATTGGAATCTATAACTAGTGTCACAGGAATGGTTAAAAACATAGACAGTAAGAAGAGGCAGGTTTCTATACTTAAGTTGGCATTGTGCCTTTAGTATTTAATTAAGATGCAATTTCTGTGTTTCATCATCCATAAGAAGGTCAGAGGGATACAGTAAACCTGAAGTGAAGCATCGTAATCTAAAACGAGTGTCACAGGAATGGTTTTAAACATAGACAGTAAGAAGGGCCAGTCTTCTTGTACTTGAGTCGGCATTGTGCCTTTTGTATTTAATTCCGATGAATTTTCTGTGTTTGATCGTCAGTACGAAGGTCAGAGGAATACAGTAAACCTGAAGTGAAGCATCGGAATCTATAACTAGTGTCACAGGAAAGGTTCAAACCATAGACTGTAAGAAGAGACAGTCTTCTTGTACTTAAGTCGGCATTGTGCCCTTTTGTATTTAATTAAGATGCAATTTCTGTGTTTCATCGTCGATAAGAAGGTCAGAGGGATACAGTAAACCTGAAGTCAAGCATCGGAATCTATAACTAGAGTCACAGGAATGGTTCAAAACATAGACAGAAAGACGAGTCAGTCTTCTTGTACTTTACTCGGCATTGTGCCTTTTGTGTATAATGCCGATGCAATTTCTGTGTTTCATCGTCAATAAGAAGGTCAGAGGGATACAGTAAAACTGAAGTGAAGCATCGTAATCTATAACTAGTGTCACAGGAATGGTTCAAAACATCGACAGTAAGAACAGTCAGTCTTCTTATACTTAAGTTGGCATTGTGCCTTTTGTAGTTAACTCTGATGCAAATTCTGTGCTTCATCATCAATAAGAAGGTCAGCTGGATACAGTATACCTGAAGTTAAGCATCTGAATCTATAACTAGTGTCACAGGAATGTTTCAAACCATAGACAGTAAGATGAGTCAGTCTTCTTGTACTTAAGTCGGCATTGTGCCTTTTGTATTTAATTAAGATGCATTTGCTGTGTTTCATTGTCAATAAGAAGGTCAGAGGGATACAGTAAACCTGAACTGAAGCATCGGAATCTATAACTAGTGTCACAGGAATGGTTCAAAGCATAGACAGTAAGAAGAATCAGTCTTCTTGTACTTAAGTCGGCATTGTGCCTTTTGTATTTAATTCCGATGCAATTTCAGTGTTTCTTCGTCAATACGACGGTCAGAGGGATACAGTAAACCTGAAGTGAAGCTTCGGAATCTATAACTAGTGTCACAGGAATGGTTTAAAACATAGACAGTAAGAAGAGTCAGTCCTCTAGAACTTGAGTCGGCATTGGGCCTTTTGTATTTAATTCCGATGAAATTTCTGTGTTTGATCGTCAATACGACGGTTAGAGGGATACAGTAAACATGAAGTGAAGCATCGGAATCTATAACTAGTGTCACGGGAATGGTTCAAACATTGACAGTAAGATGAATCAGTCTTCTTGTACTTAAGTCGGCATTGTCTCTTATGTATTTAATTCCGATGCAATTTCTGTGTTTCATCGTCAATAAGAAGGTCAGAGGGATACAGTAAACCTGAAGTGAAGTATTGGAAACAATAACTAGTGTCACAGGAATGGTTCAAAACATTGACAGTGAGAAGAGTCAGTTTTCTTGTACTTAGTCGGCATTGTGCCTTTTGTATTTACTTCCGATGCAATTTCTGTGTTTCATCGTCAATAAGGAGGTCAGAGTGATACAGTAAACCTGAAGTGAAGCAACGGAATCTATAACTAGTGTCACAGGAATTGTTCAAAACATAGACAGTAAGAAGAGTCAGTCTTCTTGTACTTAAGTCGGCATTGTGCCTCTTGTATTTAATTCCGAAGCAATTTCTGTGTTTCATCGTCAATAAGAAGGTCCAAGGGATACAGCAAACCTGAAGTGAAGCATCGGAATCTAAAACCGGTCTCACAGGAGCGGTTCAAATCATAGACAGTAAGAAGAGCCAGACTTCTTGTACCTGAGTCGGCATTGTGCCTTTTGTATTTAATACGATGCAATATCTGTGTTTCAACGTCAATAAGACGTTCAGAGTGGTACAGTAAACATGAAGTGAAGCATCGGAATCTGTAACTAGTGTCACAGGAATGGTTTAAAACATTGACAGTAAGAAGAGTCAGTTTTCTTGTACTTAAGTCGGCATTGTGCATACTCTATTTAATTCCGATGCAATTTCTGTGTTTCGGCGTCAATAAGAAGGACAAAGGGATATAGTAAACATGAAGTGAAGCATCGGAATCTAAAACCTGTCTCACAGGAAAGGTTCAAAAAATAGACAGTAAGAAGAGTCAGGCTTCTTGTACGTAGGTCGGCATTGTGCCTTTTGTATTTAATTGAGATGCAATGTCTGTGTTTCATCGTCAATAAGAAGGTCAGCTGGATACAGTAAACCTGATGTGAAGCTTCGGAATCTATAACTAGCGTCACAGGAATGGTTCAAAACGTAGACAGGAAGAAGAGTCAGTTTTCTTGTACTTAAGTCGGCATTGTGCCGTTTCAATTTAATTCCGATGCAATTTCTGTGTTTCGTCGTCAATAAGAAGGTCCAAGCGATACTGTTAACCTGAAGTGAAGCATCGGCATCTAAAACCGGTCTCACAGGAAAGGTTCAAGACATAGACAGCAAGAAGAGCCAGACATCTTGTACTTGAGTCGGCATTGTGCCTTTTGTATTTAATTCCGATGCAATTTCTGTGTTTCAACGTCAATAAGACGGTCAGAGGGATACAGTAAACCTGAAGTGAAGCATCAGAATCTATAACTAGTGTCACAGGAATGGTTCAAAACATAGACAGTAGGAAGAGTCAGTCTTCTCGTACTTAAGTCGGCATTGTGTCTTTTGTATTTAATTTCGATGCAATTTCTGAGTTTCATCGTCAATAAGAAGGTCAGAGGCATACAGTAAACCTGAAGTGAAGCATCGGAATCTATAACTAGTGTCTTAGGAATAGTTAAAAACATAAACAGTAAGAAGAGTCAGTTTTCTTGTACTTAATTCGGCATTGTGCCTTTTGTATTTAATTCCGATTCAATTTCTGTGTTTCATCGTCAATAAGAATGTCAGAGGGATATAGTAAACCTGAACTGAAGCATCGGAATCTAAAACCGGTCTCACAGGAAAGGTTCAAAACATAGACAGTAAGAAGAGCCAGACTTCTTGTACTTGAGTCGGCATTGTGCATTTTGTATTTAATTCCGAGGCAATTACTGTGCTTCATCGTCAATAATAAGGTCAGCTGGATAAAGTAAGCCTGAAGTGAAGCATCGGAATCTACAACTAGTGTCACAGGAATGGTTCAAAACAGATACAGTAAGAAGAGCCAGTCTTCTAGTACTTAAGCCGGTATTGGGCCTTTTGTATTTAATTCCGATGCAATTTCTGTGTTTCATCGTCAATAAGAAGGTCAGCTGGATACAGTAAACCGCAAGTGAAGCTTCGTAATCTACAACTAGTGTCACAGGAATGGTTCAAAACAGATACAGTAAGAAGAGCCAGTCTTCTAGTACTTAAGCCGGTATTCTGCCTTTTGTATTTAATTCCAATGAATTTTCTGTGTTTGATCGTCAGTAAGAAGGTCAGAGGGATACAGTAAACCTGAAGTGAAGCATCGGAATCTATAACTAGTGTCACAGGAATGGTTCAAACCATAGACAGTGACAAGAGTCAGTCTTCTTGTACTTAAGTCGGTATTGTGCCTTTTGTATTTAATTAAGATGCAATTTCTGTGTTTCATCGTCGATAAGAAGGTTAGAGGGATACAGTAAACCTGAAGTGAAGCATCGGAATCTATAACTGGTGTCAAAAGTAATGGTTCAAAACATAGACAGTAAGAAGAGACAGGCTTCTTGTACTTAAGTCGGCATTGTGTCTTTTGTATATAATTCCGATGCAATTTCTGTGTTTCGGCGTCAATAAGAAGGTCCAAGGGATACAGTAAACTTGAAGTGAAGCATCGGAATCTAAAACCGGTCTCACAGCAAAGGTTCAAAGCATTGACACTAAGAAGAGCCAGTCTTCTTGTAGTTGAGTCGGCATTGTGCCTTTTGTATTTAATTCCGATGAAATTTCTGTGTTTCATCGTGAATAAGAAGGTCAGAGAGATACAGTAAACCTGAAGTGAAGCATCGGAATCGAAAACTAGTGTCACAGGAATGGTTCAAAACATAGACAGTAGGAAGAGTCAGTCTCCTTGAACTTAAGTCGGCATTGTGCCTTTTGTATTTAATCCGATGAAATTTCTGTGTTTCATCGTCAATAAGAAGGTCAGAGGAATACAGTAAAACTGAAGTGAAGCATCGGAATCTATAACTAGTGTCACACAAATGGTTCAACTTATAGACAGGAAGAAGAGTCAGTCTTCTTGTACTTGAGTCGGCATTGTGCCTTTTGCATTTAATTCCGATGCAATTTATGTGCTTCATCGTCAATAAGAAGGTCAGCTGGATACAGTGAACCTGAAGTGAAGCATCGTAATCTACAACGGATGTCAAAGGAATGGTTCAAAACATAGACAGTAAGAAGAGCCAGTCTTCTTGTACTTGAGCCGGTATTCTGCCTTTTGTATTTAATTCCGATGAATTTTCTGTCTTTGATGGTCAGTAAGAAGGTCGGAGGGATACAGTAAACCTGAAGTGAAGCATCGGAATCCATAACTAGTGACACAGGAATGGTTCAAAGCGAAGACAGTAAGAAGAGTCAGCCTTCTTGTACTTGAGTCGGCATTGTGTCTTTTGTATTTAATTCCGGTGCAATATCTGTGTTTCATCGTCAACAAGAAGGTCAGAGGGATACAGTAAAACTGAAGTGAAGCATCGGAATCTATAACTAGTGTCACAGGAATGGTTCAAAACATAGACAGTAAGAAGTGTCAGTCTTCTTGTACTTAGGTCGGCATTGTGCCATTTGTATTTAATTGCGATGCAATTTCTGTGTTTCATCGTCAATAAGAAGGTCATCTGGATACAGTAAACCTGATGTGAAGCATCCGAATCTATAACTAGTGTCACAGGAATGGTTCAAAACATAGACAAGAAGAAGAGTCAGTTTTCTTGTACTTAAGTCATCATTGTGCCTTTTAATTCAATTCCGATGCAATTTCTGTGTTTCGTCGTCAATAAGAAGGTCCAAGCGATACAGTTAACCTGAAGTGAAGCATCGGAATCTAAAACTGGTCTCACAGGAAAGGTTCAAGACATAGACAGTAAGAAGAGCCAGACTTCTTGTACTTGAGTCGGCATTGTGCCTTTTGTATTTAATTCCGATGCAATTTCTGTGTTTCAACGTCAATAAGACGGTCAGAGGGATACAGTAAACTTGAAGTGAAGCATCGGAATCTATAACTAGTGTCACAGGAATGGTTCAAAACATAGACAGCAGGAAGAGTCAGTCTTCTCGTACTTACGTCGGCATTGTGTCTTTTGTATTTAATTCCGATGCAATTTCTGAGTTTCATCGTCAATAAAAATGTCAGAGGGATACAGTAAGCCTGAAGTGAAGCATCGGAATCTATAACTAGTGTCACAGGAATAGATCAAAACATAGACAGTAAGAAGAGTCAAATTTCTTGTACTTAAGTCGGCATTGTGCCTTTCGTATATAATTCCGAAGTAATTTCTGTGTTTTATTGTCAATAAGGTCACAGGGACACAGTAAACCTGAAGTGAAGCATCGGAATCTAAAACTGGTCTCACAGGAAAGGTTCAAGACATAGACAGTAAGAAGAGCCAGACTTCTTGTACTTGAGTCGGCATTGTGCCTTTTGTATTTAATTCCGATGCAATTTCTGTGTCTCAACGTCAATAGGACGGTCAGAGGGATACAGTAAACCTGAAGTGAAGCATCGGAATCTATAACTAGTGTCACAGGAATGGTTCAAAACATAGACAGTAGGAAGAGTCAGTCTTCTCGTACTTACGTCGGCATTGGGCCTTTTGTATTTAATTCCGATGCAATTTTTGTTCTTCATCGTCAATAAGAAGGTCAGCTGGCTACAGTAAACCGCAAGCTAAGCATCGTAATCTACAACTAGTGTCACAGGAATGGTTCAAATCATAGACAGTAAGAAGAGCCAGTCTTCTAGTACTTGAGCCGGTATTCTGCCTTTTGTATATAATTCCGATGAATTTTCTGTGTTTGATCGTCAGTAAGAAGGTCAGAGGGATACAGTAAACCTGAAGTGAAGCATCGGAATCTATAACTAGTGTCACAGGAATGGTTCAAAACATAGACAGTAGGAAGAGTCAGTCTTCTCGTACTTACGTCGGCATTGGGCCTTTTGTATTTAATTCCGATGCAATTTTTGTTCTTCATCGTCAATAAGAAGGTCAGCTGGCTACAGTAAACCGCAAGTGAAGCATCGTAATCTACAACTAGTGTCACAGGAATGGTTTAAATCATAGACAGTAAGAAGAGCCAGTCTTCAGGTACTTGAGCCGGTATTCTGCCTTTTGTATATAATTCCGATGAATTTTCTGTGTTTCATCGTCGATAAGAAGGTTAGAGGGATACAGTAAACCTGAAGTGAAGCATCGGAATCTATAACTGGTGTCAAAACATAGACAGTAAGAAGTGTCAGGCTTCTTGTACTTAAGTCGGCATTGTGTCTTTTGTATATATTTCCGATGCAATTTCTGTGTTTCGGCGTCAATAAGAAGGTCCAAGGGATACAGTAAACCTGAAGTGAAGCATCGGAATCTAAAACTGGTCTCACAGCAAAGGTTCAAAGCATTGACACTTAGAAGAGCCAGTCTTCTTGTAGTTGAGTCGGCATTGTGCCTCTTGTATTTAATTCCGATGAAATTTCTGTGTTTCGTCGTCAATAAAGAGGTCAGAGAGATACAGTAAACCTGAAGTGAGGCATCGGAATCGAAAACTAGTGTCACAGGAATGGTTCAAAACATAGACAGTAGGAAGAGTCAGTCTCCTTGAACTTAAGTCGGCATTGTGCCATTTGTATTTAATCCGATGAAATTTCTGTGTTTCATTGTCAATAAGAAGGTCAGAGGGATACAGTAAAACTGAAGTGAAGCATCGGAATCTATAACTAGTGTCACACAAATGGTTCAACTTATAGACAGGAAGAAGAGTCAGTCTTCTTGTACTTAAGTCGGCATTGTGCCTTTTGCATTTAATTCCGATGCAATTTATGTGCTTCTTCGTCAATAAGAAGGACAGCTGGATACACTGAATCTGAAGTGAAGCATCGTAATCTACAACTAATGTCACAGGAATGGTTCAAATCATAGACAGTAAGAAGAGCCAGTCTTCTTGTACTTGAGCCGGTATTCTACCTTTTGTATTTAATTCCGATGAATTTTCTGTGTTTGATGATCTGTAAGAAGGTCAGAGGGATACAGTAAACCTGAAGTGAAGCATCTGAATCTATTACTAGTGACACAGGAATGGTTCAAAGCATAGACAGTAAGAACAGTCAGTCTTTTTGTACTTAGGTCGGCATTCTGCTTTTTGTATTTAATTGCGATGCAATTTCTGTATTTCATCGTCAATAAGAAGGTCAGCTGGATACAGTAAACCTGATGTGAAGCATCGGAATCTATAACTAGTGTGACAGGAATGGTTCATAACAAAGACAGGAAGAAGAGTCAGTTTTCCTGTACTTAAGTCGGCATTGTGCCTTTTCAATTTAATTCCGATGCGATTTCTGTGTTTCGTCGTCAATAAGAAGGTCCAAGCGATACAGTTAACCTGAAGTGAAGCATCGGAATCTAAAACCGGTCTCACAGGAAAGGTTCAAGACATAGACAGTAAGAAGAGCCAGACTTCTTTTACATGAGTCGGCATTGTGCCTTTTGTATTTAATTCCAATGCAATTTCTGTGTTTCATCGTCAATAAGAATGTCAGAGGGATACAGTAAACCTGAAGTGAAGCATCGGAATCTAAAACCGGTCTCACAGGAAAGGTTCAAAACATAGACAGTAAGAAGTGTCAGGCTTCTTGTACTTAAGTCGGCATTGTGTCTTTTGTATATATTTCCGATGCAATTTCTGTGTTTCGGCGTCAATAAGAAGGTCCAAGGGATACAGTAAACCTGAAGTGAAGCATCGGAATCTAATACCGGCCTCACAGCAAAGGTTCAAAGCATTGACACTAAGAATAGCCAGTCTTCTTGTAGTTGAGTCGGCATTGTGCCTTTTGTATTTAATTCCGATGCAATTTCTGTGTTTCATCCTCAATAAGACGATCAGAGGGATACAGTAAACCTGAAGTAAAGCATCGGAATGTATAACTAGTGTCACAGGAATGATTCAAAGCATAGGCAGTAAGAAGAGCCTGTCTTCTTGTACTTGAGTCGGCATTGTGCCTTTTGTATTTGATTCCGATGAAATTTCTGTGTTTGATCGTCAATAAGAAGGTCAGAGGGATACAGTAAACCTAAAGTGAAGCAACGGAATCTATAACTACTGTCACATTAATGGATCAAAACATAGTCAGTAAGGAGAGACAGTCTTCTTGTTCTTAAGTCGGCATTGTGCATTTTGTATTTCATTAAGAAGCAATTTCAGTGTTTCATCGTCAATAAGGAGGTCAGAGAGATACAGTAAACCTGAAGTGAAGCATCGGAATCTAAAACTAGTGTCACAGGAATGGTTCAAAACATGGAATGTAAGAAGAGTCTGTCTTCCTGAAATTAAGTCGGCATTGTGCCTTTTGTATTTAATTCCGAAGCTATTTCTGTGTATCATCGTCAATAAGACGGTCTGAGGGATACAGTAAACCTGAAGTGAAGCATCAGAATCTATAACTAGTGTCACAGGAATTAATCAAAACATAGACAGTAAGAAGAGTCAGTATTCTTGTAATTAAGTCGGCATTGTGCCTATTCTATTTAATTCCTGTGCAATTTCTGTGTTTCGGCGTCAATAAGAAGGTGCAAAGGATACAGTAAACCTGAAGTGAAGCATCTGAATCAAAAACCGGTATCACAGGAATGGTTCAAAACATAGACAGTAAGAAGAGCCAGTCTTCTTGTACTTGAGTCGGCATTGTGCAGTTTGTATTTACCTCCGATGCAATTTCTGTGTTTTATCGTCAATAAGAAGGTTAGAGGGATACAGTAAACTTGAAGTGAAGCATCGGAATCTATAACTAGTGTCACAGGAACGGTTCAAATCATAGACAGTAAGAAGAGTCAGTTTTCTTATACTTAAGTCGGCATTGTGCATTTTGTATTTAATTCCTATGCAATTTCTGTGTTTCATCGTCAATAAGGAGGCCAGAGGGATACAGTAAACCTGAAGTGAAGCATCGGAATCTAAAACTAGTGTCACAGGAATCGTTCAAAACATAGACAGTAAGAAGAGTCAGTTTTCTTGTACTTAAGTCGGCATTGAGCCTTTTGTATTTAATTCCGATCCAATTTCTGTGTTTCATCCTTTATAAGAAGGTCAGAGGGATACAGTAAACCTGAAGTGAAGCATCGGAATCTATAACTAGTGTCACATGAATGGTTCAAAACATATACAGTAAGAAGAGTCAGTCTTCTTCTACTTAAGTAGGCATTGAGACTTTTGTATTTATTTCCGATGCAATTTCTGTGTTTCATCGTCAATAAGAAGGTCAGCTGGATACAGTAAACCTGATGTGAAGCATCGGGATCTATAACAAGTGTCACAGGTATGTTTCACAACATAGACAGGAAGAAGAGTCAGTTTTCTTGTACTTATTTCGGCTTGTGCCTTTTCTATTTAATTCCGATGCAATTTCTGTGTTTCGTCGTCAATAAGAAGATCCAAGGGATACAGTAAACCTAAAGTGAAGCATCGGAATCTATAACTAGTGTCACAGGAATGGTTCAAAACATAGACAGTAAGAAAAGTCAGTCTTCTGTACTTAAGTTGGCATTGCGCCTTTTGTATTTATTTAAGTTGCAATTATTGTGTTTCATCATCAATAAGAAGGTCAGAGGGATACAATAAACCTGAAGTGAAGCATCGGAATCTACAACTAGTGTCAAAGGAATGGTTCAAAACATAGACAGTAGGAAGAGTCAGTCTTATCGTACTTAAGTCGGCATTGTGCCTTTTGTATTTATTCCGATCAAATTTATTGTGGTTCTTCGTCAATAAGAAGGTCAGAGGGATACAGTAAAACTGAAGTGAAGCATCGGAAACTATAACTAGTGTCACAGGAATGGTTCAAAACATAGACAGTAAGAAGAGTCAGTCTTCTTGTACTTAAGTCGGCGTTGTGCCTTTTGTATTTAATTCCGATGCAATTTCTGTGTATCATCGTCAATAAGAAGGTCAGAGGGATACAGTAAACCTAAAGTGAAGCATCGGAATCTATAACTAGTGTCACAGGAATGGTTCAAAACATAGACAGGAAGAAGAGTCAGTCTTCTTGTACTTAAGTCGGCATTGTGCCTTTTGTATTTAATTCCGATGCAATTTCTGTGATTCATCGTCAATAAGAATGTCAGCTGGATATAGTAAACCTGAACTGAAGCATCGTAATCTAAAACTAGTGTCACAGGAATGGTTCAAATCATAGACAGTAAGAAGAGCCAGTCTTCTTGTACTTGAGCCGGCATTGTGCCTTTTGTATTTAATTCCGATGAATTTTCTGTGATTGTTCGTCAGTAAGAAGGTCAGAGGGATACAGTAAACCTGAAGTGAAGCATCGGAACCTATAACTAGGGTCGTAGGAATGGTTTAAAACATAGACAGTAGGAAGAGTTAGTCTTCTTGTACTTAAATCGGCATTGTGACTTTGGTATTTAATTAAGATGCTATTTCTGTGTTTCATCGTCAATAAGGAGGTCAGAGGGCTACAGTTAACCTGAAGTGAAGCATCGGAATCTATAACTTGTGTCACAGGAATGGTTCAAACCATAGACAGTAAGATGAGTCAGTCGTCTTCTACTTAAGTCGGCATTGTGCCTTTTGTATTTAATTAAGATGCTATTTCTGTGTTTCATCGTCAATAAGGAGGGCAGAGGGATACAGTTAACCTGAAGAGAAGCATCGGAATCTATAACTTGTGTCACAGGAATGGTTCAAACCATAGACAGTAAGATGAGTCAGTCGTCTTGTACATAAGTCGGCATTGTGCTTTTTGTATTTAATTAAGATGTAATTTCTGTGTTTCATCGTCAATAAGAAGGTCAGAGGGATACAGTAAACCTGAACTGAAGCATCGGTATCTATAACTAATGTCAGAGGATTGGTTCAAAACATAGATAGTAAGAAGAGTGAGTCTTCTTGTACATAAGTCGGCATTGTGCCTTTTGTATATAATTCCGATGCAATTTCTGTGTTTCACCGTCAATAAGAAGGTCAGCTGGATACAGTAAACCTGAAGTGATGCATGGGAATCTATAACTAGTGTCACAGGAATGGTTCAAAACATAGACAGTAAGAAGAGTGAGCTTTCTTGTACTTAAATCGGCATTGTGCCTTTTGTATTTAATTCCGATGCAATTTCTGTGTTTCATCGTCAATAAGAGGGTCAGAGGGACACAGTAAACCTGAAGTGATGCATCGGAATCTATGACTAGTGTCACAGGAATGGTTCAAAACATACACAGTAAGAAGAGTCAGTTTTCTTGTACTTAAGTCGGCATTGTGCATATTCTATTTAATTCCGATGCAATTTCTGTGTTTCAGCGTCAATAAGAAGGTCCGAGGGATATAGTAAACAAGAAGTGAAACATCGGAATCTAAAACCGGTCTCACAGGAAAGGTTCAAAGCATAGACAGTAAGAAGAGCCAGTCTTCTTGTACTTTAGTCGGCTTGTGCCTTTTTTATTTAATTCCGATGCAATTTCTGGGTTTTATCGTCAATAAGAGGGTTGGAGGGATACAGTAAACCTGAAGTGAAGCGTCGGAATCTATAAGTAGTGTCACAGGAACGGTTCAAAACATAGACAGTAAGAAGAGTCAGTTTTCTTGTACTTAAGTCGGCATTGTGCCTTTTGTATTTAATTCCGATGTAATTTCTGTGTTGCATTGTCAATAAGAATGTCAGAGGGAGACAGTAAACGTGATGTGAAGCATCGGAATCTATAACTGGTGTCACAGGAATGGTTCAAAACATAGACAGTATGAAGCGTCAGTTTTCTTGTACTTAAGTCGGCATTGTGCCTATTCTATTTAATTCCTATGCAATTTCTGTGTTTCAGCGTCAATAAGAAGGTCCAAAGGATACAGTAAACCTGAAGTGAAGCATCGGAATCACAAACCGGTCTCACAGGAATGGTTCAAAACATAGACAGTAAGAAGAGCCAGTCTTCTTGTACTTGAGTCGGCATTGTGCCGTTTGTATTTACCTCCAATGCAATTTCTGTGTTTTATCGTCAATAAGAAAGTTAGAGGGATACAGTAAACCTGAAGTGAAGCATCGGAATCTATAACTAGTGTCACAGGAACAGATCAAATCATAGACAGTAAGAAGAGTCAGTTTTCTTGTACTTAAGTCAGCATTGTGCATTTTGAATTTAATTCCGATGCAATTTCTGTGTTTCATCGTCAATAAGGAGGCCAGAGGGATACAGTAAACCTGAAGTGAAGCATCGGAATCTATAACTAGTGTCACATGAATGGTTCAAAACATAGACAGTAACAAGAGTCAGTCTTCTTGTACTTAAGTAGGCATTGATCCTTTTGTATTTATTTCCGATGCAATTTCTGTGTTTCATCGTCAATAAGAAGGTCAGCTGGATACTGTAAACCTGATGTGAAGCATCGGGATCTGTAACTAGTGTCACAGGAATGTTTCACAACATAGACAGGAAGAAGAGTGAGTTTTCTTGTACTTATGTCGGCATTGTGCCTTTTCTATTTAATTCCGATGCAATTTCTGTGTTTCGTCGTCAATAAGATGGTCCAAGGGATACAGTAAACCTAAAGTGAAGCATCGGAATCTATAACTAGTGTCACAGGAATGGTTCAAAACATAAACAGTAAGAAAAGTCAGTCTTCTGTACTTAAGTTGGCATTGTGCCTTTTGTATTTAATTAAGTTGCAATTTTTGTGTTTCATTATCAATAAGAAGGTCCGAGGGATACTGTAAACCAGAAGTGAAGCATCGGAATCTACAACTAGTGTTAAAGGAATGGTTCATAACATAGACAGTAGGAAGAGTCAGTCTTCTCGTACTTAAGTCGGCATTGTGCCTTTTGTATTAATTCCGATGAAATTTATTGTGGTTCTTCGTCAATAAGAAGGTCAGAGGGATACAGTAAAACTGAAGTGAAGCATCAGAATCTATAACTAGTGTCACAGGAATGGTTCAAAACATAGACAGTAAGAAGAGTAAGTCTTCTTGTACTTAAGTCGGCGTTGTGCCTTTTGTATTTAATTCCGATGCAATTTCTGTGTTTCATCGTCAATAAGAAGGTCAGAGGGATACAGTAAACCTAAAGTGAAGCATCGGAATGTATAACTAGTGTCACAGGAATGGTTCAAAACATAGACAGGAAGAAGAGTCAGTCTTCTTGTACTTAAGTCGGCATTGTGCCTTTTGAATTTAATTCCGATGTAATTTCTGTGATTCATCGTCAATAAGAAGGTCAGCTGGATACAGTAAACCTGAAGTGAAGCATCGTAATCTAAAACTAGTGTCACAGGAATGGTTCAAAGCATAGACAGTATGAAGAGCCAGTCTTCTTGTACTTGAGTCGGCATTGTGCCTTTTGTATTTAATTCCGATGAATTTTCTGTGATTGATCGTCAGTAAGAAGGTCAGAGGGATACAGTAAACCTGAAGTGAAACATCGGAATCTATAACTAGGGTCGCAGGAATGGTTTAAAACATAGACAGTAAGAAGAGTCAGTCTTCTTGTACTTAAGTCGGCATTGTGCCTTTTGTATATAAATCCGATGTAATTTCTGTGTTTCATCGTCAATAAGAAGGACAGCTGGATACAGTTAACCTGAAGTGAAGCATCGTAATCTGTAACTAGTGCCACAGGAATGGTTCAAAGCATAGGCAGTAAGAAGAGCCAGTCTTCTTGTACTTGAATCGGTATTGTGCCTTTTGTATTTAATTCCGACGCAATTTCTGTGTTTCATCGTCAATAAGAAGGTCAGACGGATGCAGTAAACCTCAAGTGAAGCATCGGAATCTATAACTAGTGTCACAGGAATGGTTCAAAACATTGCAGTATGAAGAGTCAGTCTTCTTTTACTTAAGTGGGCATTGTGCCTTTTGTATTTAATTTCGATGCAATTTCTGTATTTAATCGTCAATAAGAAGGCCAGAGGGATACAGTAAACCTGAAGTGAAGCATCGGAATCTATAACTAGTGTCACAGGAATGGTTCAAAACGTTGACAGTAGGAAGAGTCAGTTTTCTTGTACTTAAATCGGCATTGTGCCATTTGTATTTAATTCCGATGCAATTTCTGTGTTTCATCGCCAATAAGAAGGTCAGAGGGATACAGTAAACCTGAAGTGATTCATCGGAATCTATGACTAGTGTCACAGGAATGTTTCAAAACATAGACAGTAAGAAAAGTCAGTTTTCTTGTACTTAAGTCGGCATTGCGCATATTCTATTTAATTCCGATGCAATTTATTGTGTTTCGGCGTCAATATGAAGGTCCAAGGGATATAGTAAACATGAAGTGAAGCATCGGAATCTAAAACCGGTCTCAGAGGAAAGGTTCAAAACATAGACAGTAAGAAGAGCCAGTCTTCTTGCACTTAAGTTGGCATTGTGCCTTTTGTATATAATTCCGAAGCAATCTCTGTGTTTCATCGTCAATAAGAATGTCACAGGGATACAGTAAACCTGAAGTGAAGCATCGGAATCTATAACTAGTGTCACAGGAATGGTTCTAAACATAGACAGTAAGAAGTTTCAGTTTTCTTGTACTTAAGTCGGCATTGTGACTTTTGTATTTAATTCCGATGCAATTTCTGTGTTTCATCGTCAATAAGGAGAACAGAGGGATACAGTAAACCTGAAGTGAAGCATCGGAACGTAAAACTAGTGTCACAGGTACGGTTCAAATCATAGACAGTAAGAAGAGTCAGTTTTCTTGTACTTAAGTCGGCATTGTGCCTTTTGTATTTAATTCCGATCCAATTTCTGTGTTTCATCGTCTATAAGAAAGTCAGAGGAATACAGTAAACCTGAAGTGAAGCATCGGAATCTATAACTAGTGTCACATGAATGGTTCAAAACATAGACAATAAGAAGAGTCAGTCTTCTTGTACTTAAGTCGGCATTGTGCCCTTTGTATTTATTTCCGATGCAATTTCTGTGTTTCATCGTCAATAAGAAGGTCAGCTGGATACAGTAAACCTGATGTGAAGCATCGGGATCTATAACTAGTGTCACAGGAATGTTTCACAACATAGACAGGAAGAAGAGTCAGTTTTCTTGTACTTAAGTCGGCATTGTGCCTTTTCTATTTAATTCCGATGCAATATCTGTGTTTCTCGTCATTACGAAGGTCCAGGGGATACAGTGAACCTGACGTGAAGCATCGGAATCTAAAACCCGTCTCACAGGAACGGTTGAAAACATAGACAGTAAGAAGAGCCAGTCTTCTTGGACTTGAGTCGGCGTTGTGCCTTTTGTATATAATTCCGAAGCAATTTCTGTGTTTCATCGTCAATAAGAAGGTCAGAGGGATACAGTAAATCTGAAGTGAAGCATCGGAATCTATAACTAGTGTCACAGGAATGGTTAAAAACATAGACAGTAAGAAGAGTCAGGTTTCTATACTTAAGTTGGCATTGTGCCTTTAGTATTTAATTAAGATGCAATTTCTGTGTTTCATCATCAATAAGAAGGTCAGAGGGATACAGTAAACCTGAAGTGAAGCATCGGAATCTATTACTAGTGTCACAGGAATGGTTCAAAACATAGACAGTAAGAAGAGTCCGTCTTCTTGTACATAAGTCGGCGTTGTGCCTTACGTATTTAATTCCGATCAAATTTCTGTGTTTCATCGTCAATAAGAAGGTCAGAGGGATACAGTAAACCTGAAGTGAAGCATCGGAATCTATAACTAGTGTCACAGGAATGGTTCAAAACATAGACAGAAATAGGAGTCAGTCTTCTTGTACTTAAGTCGGCTTTGTGCCTTTTGTATTTAATTCCGATGCAATTTCTGTGCTTCATCGTCAATACGAAGGTCAGCTGGATACAGTAAACCTGAAGTGAAGCATCGTTATCTAAAACTAGTGCCACAGGAATGGTTTTAAACATAGACAGTAAGAAGAGCCAGTCTTCTTGTACTTGAGTCGGCATTGTGCCTTTTGTATTTAATTCCGATGAATTTTCTGTGTTTGATCGTCGGTACGAAGGTCAGAGGAATACAGTAAACCTGAAGTGAAGCATCGGAATCTATAACTAGTGTCACAGGAAAGGTTCAAACCATAGACTGTAAGAAGAGTCAGTCTTCTTGTACTTAAGTCGGCATTGTGCCTTTTGTATTTAATTCCGATCCAATTTCTGTGTTTCATCGTCGATAAGAAGGTCAGAGGGATACAGTAAACCTGAAGTGAAGCATCGGAATCTATAACTAGAGTCACAGGAATGGTTCAAAACATAGACAGTAAGACGAGTCAGTCTTCTTGTACTTGAGTCGGCATGGTGCCTTTTGTATTTAATTCCGATGCAATTTCTGTGTTTCATCGTCAATAAGAAGGTCAGAGGGATACAGTAATCCTTAAGTGAAGCATCGGAATCTATAACTAGTGTCACAGGAATGGTTCAAAACATAGACAGTATGAAGAGTCAGTGTTCTTGTACTTAAGTCGGCATTGTGCCTTTTG
Organism: Schistocerca americana; assembly: GCF_021461395.2. Taxonomy (NCBI): domain Eukaryota; kingdom Metazoa; phylum Arthropoda; class Insecta; order Orthoptera; family Acrididae; genus Schistocerca; species Schistocerca americana. The sequence goes on from NC_060128.1 coordinate 18,427,705, forward strand.
TATATAATTCCGATGCAATTTCTGTGTTTCATCGTCTATAAGAAGCTCAGAGAGATACAGTAAACCTGAAGTGAAGCATCGGAATCTATAACTAGTGTCACAGGAATGGTTCAAAACATAGACAGTAAAAAGAGCCAGTCTTCTTGTACTTGAGTCGGCATTGTGCCTTTTGTATTTAATTCCGATGCAATTTCTGTGTTTCATCGTCAATAAGAAGGTCAGAGGGATACAGTAATCCTGAAGTGAAGCATCGGAGTCTATAACTAGTGTCACAGGAATGGTTCAAAGCATAGGCAAGATGAAGAGTCAGTCTTCTTTTACTTAAGGTGGCATTGTGCCTTTTGTATTTAATTTCGATGCAATTTCTGTATTTCATCGTCAATAAGAAGGTCAGAGGGATACAGTAAACCTGAAGTGAAGCATCGGAATCTATAACTGGTGTCACAGGAATGGTTCAAAACGTACACAGTAAGAAGAGTCAGTTTTCTTGTACTTAAATCGGCATTGTGCCTTTTGTATTTAATTCCGATGCAATTACTGTGTTACACCGTCAATAAGGTCAGAGGGATGCAGTAAACCTAAAGTGATTCATCGGAATCTATGACTAGTGTCACAGGAATGGTTCAAACATAGACAGTAAGAAGATTCGGTTTTCTTGTACTTAAGTCGGCATTGTGCATATTTTATTTAATTCCGATGCAATTCCTGTGTTTCGGCGTCAATAAGAAGGTCCAAGGGATATAGTAAACATGAAGTGAAGCATCAGATTCTAAAACCGGTCTCACAGGAAAGGTTCAAAACATAGACAGTAAGAAGGGCCAGTCTTCTTGTACTTAAGTCGGCATTGTGCCTTTTGTAAATACTTCCGAAGCAATCTCTGTGTTTCATCGTCAATAAGAATGTCACAGAGATACAGGAAACCTGAAGTGAAGCGTCGGAATCTATAACTAGTGTCACAGGAATGGTTCCAAACATAGACAGTAAGAAGAGTCAGCTTTCTTGTACTTAAATCGGCATTGTGCCTTTTGTATTTAATTCCGATGCAATTTCTGTGTTTCATCGTCAATAAGAAGGTCAGAGGGATGCAGTAAACCTGAAGTGATGCATCAGAATCTATGACTAGTGTCACAGGAATGGTTCAAAACATAGACAGTAAGAAGAGTCAGTTTTCTTGTACATAAGTCGGCATTGTGCATATTCTATTTAATTCCAATGCAATTTCTGTGTTTCGTCGTCAATAAGAAGGTCAGAGGGATATAGTAAACAAGAAGTGAAGCATCGGAATCTGAAACCGGTCTCACAGGAGAGGTTCAATGCATAGACAGTAAGAAGAATCAGTCTTCCTGTACTTGAGTCGCCATTGTGCCTTTTGTATTTAATTCCGATGCAATTTCTGTGTTTCATCGTCAATAAGAAGGTCAGCTGGATACAGTATACCTGATGTGAAGCATCGGAATCTATAACTAGTGTCACAGTAATGGTTCAAAACATCGACAGGATGAAGAGTCAGTTTTCTTGTACTTAAGTCGGCATTGTGCCTTTTCTATTTAATTCCGATGCAATTTCTGTGTTTCTCATCATGAAGAAGGTCCAAGGGATACAGTAAACCAGAAGTGAAGCATCGGAATCTAAAACCGGTGTCACAGGAATGGTTCAAAACAAAGACAGAAAGAAGAGCCAGACTTCTTGTACTTAAGTCGGCAATGTGCCTTTTCTATTTAATTCCGATGCAATTTCTCTGTTTCATCGTCAATAAGAAGGTAAGCTGGATACAGTAAACCTGAAGTGAAGCATCGGAATCTATAACTAGTGTCACAGGAATTGTTCAAAACATAGGCAGTAATAAGAGCCAGTCTTCTTGTACTTGAGTCGGCATTGTGCCTTTTGTATTTAATTCCGATGAAATTTCTGTGTTTGATCGTCCATAAGAAGGTCAGAGGGATACAGTAAGCCTGACGTGAAGCATCGGAATCTATAACTAGTGTCACAGGAATAGTTCAAAACATAGAGAGTAGGAAGAGTCAGTCTTCTTGTCCTTAAGTCGGCATTGTGCCTTTTGTATTGAATTCCGATGCAATTTCTGTGTTTCATCGTCAATAAGAAGGTCAGAGGGATACAGTAAATCTTAAGTGAAGCATCGGAATCTATAACTAGTGTCACAGGAATGGTTCAAGGCATAGACAGTAAGAAGAGTCAGTATTCTTGTACTTAAGTCGGCATTGTGTTTTTTGTATTTAACTCCGATGCAATTTCTGTGCTTCATCATCAATAAGAAGGTCAGCTGGATACAGTATACATAAAGTGAAGCATCTGAATCTATAACTAGTGTCACAGGAATGGTTGAAACCATAGACAGTAAGAAGAGTCAGTATTTTTGTACTTAAATCGGTATTGTGCCTTTTGTATTTAAATAAGATGCAATTTCTGTGTTTCATCGTCAATAAGAAGGTCAGAGGGATACAGTAAACCTGAAGTCAAGCATCTGAATCTATAACATGAGTCGGCATTGTGCCTTTTCTATTTAATTCCGATGCAATTTCTGTGTTTCATCGTCAATAAGAATGTCAGAGGTGTACAGTAAACCTGAAGTTAAGCATCGGAATCTATAACTAGTGTCACAGGAATGGTTCAAAACATAGACAGGATAAAGAGTCAGTTTTCTTGTACTTAAGTCGGCATTGTGCCTTTTCTATTAAATTCCGATGCAATTTATGTGTTTCATCGTCATTAAGAAGGTCAGAGGGATGCAGTAAACCTAAAGTGAAGCATCGGAATCTATAACTAGCGTCACAGGAATGGTTCAAAACATAGACAGTAAGAAGAGCCAGCCTTCTTGTACTTGAGACGGCATTGTGCCTTTTGTATTTATTTCCGATGCAATTTCTGTGTTTCATCGTCAATAAGAAGGTCAGAGGGATACAGTAAACCCGAAGTGAAGCATCGGAATCTATAACTAGTGTCACAGGAATGGTTAAAAGCTTTGACAGTAAGAAGAGTCAGTTCTCTTGTACTTATGTCTGCATTGTGCCTTTCGTATTTAATTCCGACGCAATTTCTGTGTTTCATCGTCAATAAGAAGGTCAGAGGGATACAGTAAACCTGAATTGAAGCATCGAAATCTATAACTAGTGTCACAGGAATGGTTCAAAACATAGACACTAGAAGAGTCAGTTGTCTTGTACTTAAGTCGGCATAGTGTTTTTTTTATTTAATTCCGATGCAATTTCTGTGTTTCATCGACAATAAAGAGGTCAGAGGGATACAGTAAACCTGAAGTGAAGCATAGGAACCTGTAAGTAGTGTCACAGGAATGGTTCAAAACGTAGACAGTAAGACGAGCCAGTCTTCTTGTACTTAAGTCGGCATTGTGCCTTTTCTATTTAATTCCGATGCAATTTCTGTGTTTCGTCGTCAATAAGAAGGTCCAAGGGATACATTAAACCTAAAGTGAAGCGTCGGAATCTATAACTAGTGTCAGAAGAATGGTTCAAAACATAGACACTAAGAAGAGTCAGTTTTCTTGTACCTGAGTCGGCATTGTGCCTTTTCTACTTAATTCCGATGCAATTTCTGTGTTTCATCGTCACTAAGAAGGTCAGAGGGATACAGAAAACCTGAAGTGAAGCATCGGAATCTATAACTAGTGTCACAGGAATGGTTCAAAACATAGACAGTAAGAAATGTCAGTTCTCTTGTACTTATGTCGGCATTGTGCGTTTTGTATTTAATTCCGATGCAATTTCTGTGTTTCATCGTCAATAAGAAGGTCAGAGGGATACAGTAAACCTGAAGTGAAGCATAGGAATCTATAACTAGTGTAACTGGAATGGTTCAAAACATAGACAGTAAGAAGAGTCAGTTGTCTTGTACTTAAGTCGGCATTGTGCCTTCTCTATTTAATTCCGATGCAATATCTGTGTTTCATCGTCAATAAGGAGGTCAGAGGGATACAGTAAACCTGAAGTGAAGCATCGGAATCTATAACTAGCGTCACAGGAATGGTTCAAAACATAGACAGTAAGAAGAGCCAGCCTTCTTGTACTTGAGTCGGCATTGTGCCTATTGTATTTATTTCCGATGCAGTTTCTGTGTTTCATCGTCAATAAGCAGGTCAGAGGGATACAGAAAACCTGAAGTGAAGCATCGGAATCTATAAACAGTGTCACAGAAATGGTTCCAAACATATACAGTAAGAAGAGCCAGTTTTCTTTTGCTTAAGTCGGCATTGTGCCCTTTCTATTTAATTCCGATGCAATTACTGTGTTTCATCGTCACTAAGAAGGTCAGAGGGATACAGTAAACCCGAAGTGAAGCATCGGAATCTGTAACTAGAGTCACAGGAATGGTTCAAAACATAGACTCTAAGAAGAGTCAGTTTTCTTGTTCTTAAGTAGGCATTGTGCCTTTTGTATTTAGTTCCGATGCAATTTCTGTGTATCATCGTCAATAAGAAGGTCAGAGGGATACAGTAAACCTGAAGTGATGCATCGGAATCTATAACTAGTGTCACAGGAATGGTTCAAAACATAGACAGTAAGAAAAGTCAGTTTCCTTGTACTTGAGACGGCATTGTGCCTTTTCTACTTAATTCCGATGCAATTTCTGTGTTTCATCGTCACTAAGAAGGTCAGAGGGATACAGAAAACCTGAAGTGAAGCATCGGAATCTATAACTAGTGTCGCAGAAATGGTTCAAAAGATAGTCAGTAAGAAGAGTCAGTTTTCTAGTACTTAAGTCGGCATTGTGCCTTTGCTACTTAATTCCTATGCAATTTCTGTGTTTCATCGTCACTAAGAAGGTCAGAGGGATACAGAAAACCTAAAGTGAAGCATCGGAATCTACAACTAGTGTCAGAGGAATGGTTCAAAACATAGACAGAAAGAAGAGCCAGTCTTCTTGTACTTGAGGAGGTATTGTGCCTAATGTAATTAATTCCGATGCAATTTTTTTGCTTCATTGTCAATAAGATGGTCAGAGGGATACGTTAAACCTGAAGTGAAGCATCGGAATGTATAACTAGTGTCACAGGAGTGGTTCAAATCATAGACAGTAAGAAGAGTCAATTTTCTTGTTCTTAAGTCGGCATTGTGCCTTTTGTATTTAGTTCCGATGCAATTTCTGTGTTTCATCGTCAATAAGAAGGTCAGAGGGATACAGTAAACCTGAAGTGAAGCATAGGAAACTATAACTAGTGTCACAGGAATGGTTCAAAACATAGACAGTAAGAAGAGTCAGTTTTCTTGTACTTGAGTCGGCATTGTGCCTTTTCTACTTAATTCCGTTGCAATTTCTGTGTTTCATCGTCACTAAGAAGGTCAGAGGGATACAGAAAACCTGACGTGAAGCATCGGAATCTATAACTAGTGTCACAGGAATGGTTCAAAACATTGACAGTAAGAAGGGTCAGTTCTCTTGTACTTATGTCGGCATTGTGCCTTTTGTAATTAATTCCGATGCAATTTCTGTGTTTCATCGTCAATAAAAAGGTCAGAGGGATACAGTAAACCTGAAGTGATGCAACGGAATCTATAACTGGTGTCACAGGAATGGTTCAAAAGATAGACAGTAAGATGAGCATGCCTTCTTGTACTTGAGTCGGCATTGTGCATTTTGTATTTAATTCCAATGCAATTTCTGTGTTTCATCGTGAATAAGGAGGTCAGAGGGATACAGTGAATCTGAAGTGAAGCATCGGAATCTATAACTAGTGTCACAGGACTGGTTCAAAACATAGACAGAAAGAAGACACAGTCTTCTTGTACTTGAGTCGGTATTGTGCCTTTTGTATTTAATTCCGATGCATTTTCTGTGGTTCATTGTCAATAAGAAGGTCAGAGGGATACAGTAAACCTGAAGTGAAGCATCGGAATCTATAACTAGTGTCACATAAGTGGTTCAAAACATAGACAGTAAGAAGAGTCAGTTTTCTTGTTCTTAAGTCGGCATTGTGCCTTTTGTATTTAATTCCGATGCAATTTCTGTGTTTCATCGTCAATAAGAAGGTCAGAGGGCTACAGTAAACCCGAAGTGAAGCATCGGAAACTGTAACTAGTGTCACAAGAATGGTTCAAAACATAGACATTAAGGATAGTCAGTTTTCTAGTACTTGAGTCGGCATTGTGCCTTTTCTACTTAATTCCGATGCAATTTCTGTGTTTCATCGTCACTAAGAAGGTCAGAGGGATACAGAAAACCTGAAGTGAAGCATCGGAATATATAACTAGTGTCACGAGAATGGTTCAAAACATAGACAGTAAGGATAGTCAGTTTTCTAGTACTTCAGTCGGCATTGTGCCTTTTCTACTTAATTCCAATGCAATTTCTGTGTTTCATCATCACTAAGAAGGTCAGAGGGATACAGAAAACCTGAAGTGAAGCATCGGAATCTATAACTAGTGTCACAGGAATGCTTCAAAACATAGACAGTAAGAAGAGTCAGTTCTCTTGTACTTATGTCGGCATTGTGCCTTTTGTAACTAATTCCGATGCAATTTCTGTGTTTCATCGTCAATAAGAAGGTCAGAGGGATACAGTATACCTGAAGTGAAGCATCGGAACATATAACTAGTGTAACAGGAATGGTTCAAAACATAGACAGTAAGAAGAGTCAGTTGTTTTCTACTTAAGTCGGCATTGTGCCTTTTCTATTTAATTCCGATGCAATTTCTGTGTTTCATCGGCAATAAGGAGGTCGGAGGGATACAGTAAACCTGACGTGAAGCATCGGAATCTATAACTAGTGTCACAGGAATGGTTCAAAACATAGACAGTGAAAAGAGTCAGTTGTCGTGTACTTAAGTCGGCATTGTGCCATTTCTATTCTTTTCCGATGCAATTTTTGTGTTTCATCGTCAATAAGGAGGTCAGAGGGATACAGTAAACCTGAAGTGAAGCATCGGAATCTATAACTAGTGTCACAGGAATTGTTCAAAACGTAGACAGTAAGAAGAGTCAGTCCTCTTGTACTTAAGTCGGCTTTGTGCCTTTTCTATTTAATTCCAATGCAATTTCTGTGTTTCGTCGTCAATAAGAAGGTCCAAGGGATACAGTAAACCAGAAGTGAAGCATCCGAAACTAAAACCGATCTCACAGGAAAGGTTCAAACATAGACAGTAAAAAGAGCCAGTCCTCTTGTACTTGAGTCGGCATTGTGCAATTTGTATATAATTCCGATGCAATTTCTGTGTTTCATCGTCAATAGGAAGGTCAGAGGAATACAGTAAACCTGAAGTGAAGCATCGGAAACTATAACTAGTGTCACAGGATTGGTTGAAAGCATAGACAGTTAGAAAGGTCAGTTTTCATGTACTTGAGTCGGCATTGTGCCTTTTCTATTTAATTCCGATGCAATTTCTGTGTTTCATCGTCAATATGAATGTCAGAGGGATACAGTAAACCTGAAGTGAAGCATCGGAATCTATAACTAGCGTCACAGGAATGGTTCAAACCATAGACAGTAAGAAGAGTCAGTTGTCTTCTACTTAAGTCGGCATTGTGCCTTTTCTATTTAATTCCGATGCAATTTCTGTGTTTCATCGGCAATAAGGAGGTCGGAGGGATACAGTAAACCTGACGTGAAGCATCGGAGTCTATAACTAGTGTCACAGCAACTGTTCAAAACGTAGACAGTAAGAAGAGTCAGTCTTCTTGTACTTAAGTCGGCTTTGTGCCTTTTCTATTTAATTCCAATGCAATTTCTGTGTTTCGTCGTGAATAAGAAGGTCCAAGGGATACAGTAAAACTGAAGTGAAGCATCGGAATCTAAAACCAGTCTCACGGGAAAGGTTCATAACATAGACAGTAAGAAGAGCCAGTCCTCTTGTACTTGAGTCGGCATTGTGCGTTTTGTATATAAATCCGATGCAATTTCTGTGTTTCATCGTCAATAAGGAGGTCAGAGGGATACAGTGAACCTGAAGTGAAGCGTCGGAATCTATAACTAGTGTCACAGGACTGGTTCAAAACATAGACAGAAAGAAGACCCAGTCTTCTTGTACTTGAGTTGGTATTGTGCCTTTTGCATTCAATTCCGATGCATTTTCTGTGGTTCATTGTCAATAAGAAGGTCAGAGGGATACAGTAAACCTCAAGTGAAGCGTCGGAATCTATAACTAATGTCACAGAAATGGTTCAAAACATAGACAGAAAGAAGAGTCAGGTCTCTTGGACTTAAGTCGGCATTGTGCCTTTTGTATTCAATTCCGATGCAATTTCTGTACTTCATCGTCAATAAGAAGGTCAGAGGGATACAGTAAACCAGAAGTGAAGCATCGGAATCTATAACTAGTGTCACAGGAATGGTTCAAAACATATACAGTAAGAAGAGTCAGTCTTCTTGTACTTAAGTCGGCATTTTGCCTTTTCTATTTAATTCCAATGCAATTTCTGTGTTTCGTCGTCAATAAGAAGGTCCAAGGGATACAGTAAAACTGAAGTGAAGCATCGGAATCTAAAACCAGTCTCACGGGAAAGGTTCAAAACATAGACAGTAAGAAGAGCCAGTCCTCTTGTACTTGGGTCGGCATTGTGCGTTTTGTATATAAATCCGATGCAATTTCTGTGTTTCATCGTCAATAAGGAGGTCAGAGGGATACAGTGAACCTGAGGTGAAGCGTCGGAATCTATAACTAGTGTCACAGGACTGGTTCAAAACATAGACAGAAAGAAGACCCAGTTTTCCTGTACTTAAGTCGGCATTGTGCCTTTTCTATTTAATTCCGATGCAATTTCTGTGTTTCATCGTCAATAAGAAGGTAAGAGGGATACAGTAAACCTCAAGTGAAGCGTCGGAATCTATAACTAATGTCACAGAAATGGTTCAAAACATAGACAGAAAGAAGTGTCAGGTATCTTGGACTTAAGTCGGCATTGTGCCTTTTGTATTTAATTCCGATGCAATTTCTGTATTTCATCGTCAATAAGAAGGTCAGAGGGATACAGTAAACCAGAAGTGAAGCATCGGAATCTATAACTAGTGTCACAGGAATGGTTCAAAACATATACAGTAAGAAGAGTCAGTCTTCTTGTACTTAAGTCGGCATTTTGCCTTTTGTATTTAATTCCGGTGCAATTTCTGTGTTTCATCGTCAATAAGAATGTCAGGTGGATACTGTAAACCTGAAGTGAAGCATCGGAATCTTTAACTAGTGCCACAGGAATGGTTCAAAGCATAGACAGTAAGAAGAGTCAGTTTCCTTTTGCTTAAGACGGCATTGTGCCTTTTCTATTTAATTCCGATGCAATTTCTGTGTTTCATCGTCAATAAGAAGGTCAGAGGGATATAGTAAACCTGAAGTGAAGCATCGGAATCCATAACTAGTGTCACAAGAATGGTTCAAAACATAGACAGTTGGAAGAGTCAGTTTTCTTGTACTTATGTCGGCATTGTGCCTTTTGTACTTAATTCCGATGCAATTTCTGTGTTTCATCGTCAATAAGATGGTCAGAGGGATACAGTAAACCTGAAGTGAAGCATCGGAATCTATAACTAGCGTCACAGGAATGGTTCAAAACATAGACAGTAAGAAGAGTCAATTTTCTTGTACTTAAGTCGGCATTGTGCCTTTTCTATTTAATTCCGATGCAATTTCTGTGTTTCATCGTCAATAAGAAGGTCAGAGGGATACAGTAAACCTGAAGTGAAGCATCGGAATCTATAACTAGTGTCACAGGAATGGTTCAAAACATAGACAGTAAGAAGAGTCAGTTTTCTTGTACTTAAGTTGGCATTGTGCCTTTTCTATATAATTCCGACGTAATTTCTGTGTTTCATCGTCAATAAGAAGGTCAGAGGGATACAGTAATCCTTAAGTGAAGCATCGGAATCTATAACTAGTGTCACAGGAATGGTTCAAAGCATAGACAGTAAGAAGAGTCAGTTTCCTTTTGCCTAAGTCGGCATTGTGCCTTTTCTATTTAATTCCGATGCAATTTCTGTGTTTCATCGTCAATAAGAAGGTCAAAAGGATACAGCAAACCTGAAGTGAAGCATCGGAATCTATAACTAGTGTCACAGGAATGGTTCTTAACATAGACAGTTGGAAGAGTCAGTTTTCTTGTAATTAAGTCGGCATTGTGCCTTTTGTACTTAATTCCGATGCCATTTCTGTATTTCATCGTCAATAAGAAGGTCAGAGGGATACAGTAAACCTGAAGTGAAGCATCGGAATCTATAACTAGTGTCACAGGAATGCTTCAAAACATAGACAGTAAGAAGAGTCAGTTCTCTTGTACTTATGTCGGCATTGTGCCTTTTGTAACTAATTCCGATGCAATTTCTGTGTTTCATCGTCAATAAGAAAGTCAGAGGGATACAGTATACCTGAAGTGAAGCATCGGAACATATAACTAGTGTAACAGGAATGGTTCAAAACATAGACAGTAAGAAGAGTCAGTTGTTTTCTACTTAAGTCGGCATTGTGCCTTTTCTATTTAATTCCGATGCAATTTCTGTGTTTCATCGGCAATAAGGAGGTCGGAGGGATACAGTAAACCTGACGTGAAGCATCGGAATCTATAACTAGTGTCACAGGAATGGTTCAAAACATAGACTAAAAAAAGAGTCAGTTGTCGTGTACTTAAGTCGGCATTGTGCCATTTCTATTCTTTTCCGATGCAATTTTTGTGTTTCATCGTCAATAAGGAGGTCAGAGGGATACAGTAAACCTGAAGTGAAGCATCGGAATCTATAACTAGTGTCACAGGAATTGTTCAAAACGTAGACAGTAAGAAGAGCCAGCCTTCTTGTACTTGAGTCGGCATTGTGCCTATTGTATTTATTTCCGATGCAATTTCTGTGTTTCATCGTCAATAAGGAGGTCAGAGGGATACAGAATACCTGAAGTGAAGCATCGGAATCTATAAACAGCGTCACAGAAATGGTTCCAAACATATACAGTAAGAAGAGTCATTTTTTCTTTTACTTAAGTCGGCATTGTGCCCTTTCTATTTAATTCCGATGCAATTACTGTGTTTCATCGTCAATAAGAAGGTCAGAGGGATACAGTAAACCCGAAGTGAAGCATCGGAATCTGTAACTAGAGTAACAGGAATGGTTCAAAACATAGACTCTAAGAAGAGTCAGTTTTCTTGTTCTTAAGTCGGCATTGTGCCTTTTGTGTTTAGTTCCGATGCAATTTCTGTGTATCATCGTCAATATGAAGGTCAGAGGGATACAGTAAACCTGAAGTGATGCATCGGAATCTATAACTAGTGTCACAGGAATAGTTCAAAACATAGACAGTAAGAAAAGTCAGTTTCCTTGTACTTGAGTCGGCATTGTGCCTTTTCTACTTACTTCCGATGCAATTTCTGTGTTTCATCGTCACTAAGAAGGTCAGAGGGATACAGAAAACCTGAAGTGAAGCATCGGAATCTATAACTAGTGTTGCAGAAATGGTTCAGAAGATAGTCAGTAAGAAGAGTCAGTTTTCTAGTACTTAAGTCGGCATTGTGCCTTTGCTACTTAATTCCTCTGCAATTTCTGTGTTTCATCGTCACTAAGAAGGTCAGAGGGATACAGAAAACCTGAAGTGAAGCATCGGAATCTACAACTAGTGTCAGAGGAATGGTTCAAAACATAGACAGAAAGAAGAGCCAGTCCTCTTGTACTTGAGGTGGTATTGTGCCTAATGTATTTTATTCCGATGCAATTTTTTTGTTTCATTGTCAATAAGATGGTCAGTGGGATACGTTAAACCTGAAGTGAAGCATCGGAATGTATAACTAGTGTCACAGGAGTGGTTCAAATCATAGACAGTAAGAAGAGTCAGTTTTCTTGTTCTTAAGTCGGCATTGTGCCTTATGTATTTAGTTCCGATGCGATTTCTGTGTTTCATCGTCAATAAGAAGGTCAGAGGGATACAGTAAACCTGAAGTGAAGCATAGGAAACTATAACTAGTGTCACAGGAATGGTTCAAAACATAGACAGTAAGAAGAGTCAGTTTTCTTGTACTTGAGTCGGCATTGTGCCTTTTCTACTTAATTCCGTTGCAATTTCTGTGTTTCATCGTCACTAAGAAGGTCAGAGGGATACAGAAAACCTGAAGTGAAGCATCGGAATCTATAACTAGTGTCACAGGAATGGTTCAAAACATTGACAGTAAGAAGGGTCAGTTCTCTTGTACTTATGTCGGCATTGTGCCCTTTGTAATTAATTCCGATGCAATTTCTGTGTTTCATCGTCAATAAAAAGGTCAGAGGGATACAGTAAACCTGAAGTGATGCAACGGAATCTATAACTGGTGTCACAGGAATGGTTCAAAAGATAGACAGTAAGATGAGCATGCCTTCTTGTACTTGAGTCGGCATTGTCCTTTTGTATTTAATTCCGATGCAATTTCTGTGTTTCATCGTGAATAAGGAGGTCAGAGGGATACAGTGAACCTGAAGTGAAGCATCGGAATCTATAACTAGTGTCACAGGACTGGTTCAAAACATAGACAGAAAGAAGACACAGTCTTCTTGTACTTGAGTCGGTATTGTGCCTTTTGTATTTAATTCCGATGCAATTTCTGTGGTTCATTGTCAATAAGAAGGTCAGAGGGATACAGAAAACCTGAAGTGAAGCATCGGAATATATAACTAGTGTCACAAGAATGGTTCAAAACATAGACAGTAAGGATAGTCAGTTTTCTAGTACTTCAGTCAGCATTGTGCATTTTCTACTTAATTCCGATGCAATTTCTGTGTTTCATCGTCACTAAGAAGGTCAGAGGGATACAGAAAACCTGAAGTGAAGCATCGGAATCTATAACTAGTGTCACAGGAATGCTTCAAAACATAGACAGTAAGAAGAGTCAGTTCTCTTGTACTTATGTCGGCATTGTGCCTTTTGTAACTAATTCCGATGGAATTTCTGTGTTTCATCGTCAATAAGAAGGTCAGAGGGATACAGTATACCTGAAGTGAAGCATCGGAACCTGTAACTAGTGTAACAGGAATGGTTCAAAACATAGACAGTAAGAAGAGTCAGTTGTCTTCTACTTAAGTCGGCATTGTGCCTTTTCTATTTAATTCCGATGCAATTTCTGTGTTTCATCGGCAATAAGGAGGTCGGAGGGATACAGTAAACCTGACGTGAAGCATCGGAATCTATAACTAGTGTCACAGCAACTGTTCAAAACGTAGACAGTAAGAAGAGTCAGTCTTCTTGTACTTAAGTCGGCTTTGTGCCTTTTCTATTTAATTCCAATGCAATTTCTGTGTTTCGTCGTCAATAAGAAGGTCCAAGGGATACAGTAAAACTGAAGTGAAGCATCGGAATCTAAAACCAGTCTCACGGGAAAGGTTCAAAACATAGACAGTAAGAAGAGCCAGTCCTCTTGTACTTGAGTCGGCATTGTGCGTTTTGTATATAAATCCGATGCAATTTCTGTGTTTCATCGTCAATAAGGAGGTCAGAGGGATACAGTGAACCTGAAGTGAACGTCGGAATCTATAACTAGTGTCACAGGACTGGTTCAAAACATAGACAGAAAGAAGACCCAGTCTTCTTGTACTTGAGTTGGTATTGTGCCTTTTGCATTCAATTCCGATGCATTTTCTGTGGTTCATTGTCAATAAGAAGGTCAGAGGGATACAGTAAACCTCAAGTGAAGCGTCGGAATCTATAACTAATGTCACAGAAATGGTTCAAAACATAGACAGAAAGAAGAGTCAGGTCTCTTGGACTTAAGTCGGCATTGTGCCTTTTGTATTTAATTCCGATGCAATTTCTGTATTTCATCGTCAATAAGAAGGTCAGAGGGATACAGTAAACCAGAAGTGAAGCATCGGAATCTATAACTAGTGTCACAGGAATGGTTCGAAACATATACAGTAAGAAGAGTCAGTCTTCTTGTACTTAAGTCGGCATTTTGCCTTTTCTATTTAATTCCAATGCAATTTCTGTGTTTCGTCGTCAATAAGAAGGTCCAAGGGATACAGTAAAACTGAAGTGAAGCATCGGAATCTAAAACCAGTCTCACGGGAAAGGTTCAAAACATAGACAGTAAGAAGAGCCAGTCCTCTTGTACTTGAGTCGGCATTGTGCGTTTTGTATATAAATCCGATGCAATTTCTGTGTTTCATCGTCAATAAGGAGGTCAGAGGGATACAGTGAACCTGAAGTGAAGCGTCGGAATCTATAACTAGTGTCACAGGACTGGTTCAAAACATAGACAGAAAGAAGACCCAGTTTTCCTGTACTTAAGTCGGCATTGTGCCTTTTCTATTTAATTCCGATGCAATTTCTGTGTTTCATCGTCAATAAGAAGGTAAGAGGGATACAGTAAACCTCAAGTGAAGCGTCGGAATCTATAACTAATGTCACAGAAATGGTTCAAAACATAGACAGAAAGAAGAGTCAGGTCTCTTGGACTTAAGTCGGCATTGTGCCTTTTGTATTTAATTCCGATGCAATTTCTGTATTTCATCGTCAATAAGGAGGTCAGAGGGATACAGTAAACCAGAAGTGAAGCATCGGAATCTAAAACTAGTGTCACAGGAATGGTTCAAAACTTATACAGTAAGAAGAGTCAGTCTTCTTGTACTTAAGTCGGCATTTTGCCTTTTGTATTTAATTCCGGTGCAATTTCTGTGTTTCATCGTCAATAAGAATGTCAGATGGATACTGTAAACCTGAAGTGAAGCATCGGAATCTTTAACTAGTGCCACAGGAATGGTTCAAAGCATAGACAGTAAGAAGAGTCAGTTTCCTTTTGCTTAAGTCGGCATTGTGCCTTTTCTATTTAATTCCGATGCAATTTCTGTGTTTCATCGTCAATAAGAAGGTCAGAGGGATACAGTAAACCTGAAGTGAAGCATCGGAATCTATAACTAGTGTCACAAGAATGGTTCAAAACATAGACAGTTGGAAGAGTCAGTTTTCTTGTACTTATGTCGGCATTGTGCCTTTTGTACTTAATTCCGATGCAATTTCTGTGTTTCATCGTCAATAAGATGGTCAGAGGGATACAGTAAACCTGAAGTGAAGCATCGGAATCTATAACTAGCGTCACAGGAATGGTTCAAAACACAGACAGTAAGAAGAGTCAGTTTTCTTGTACTTAAGTCGGCATTGTGCCTTTTCTATTTAATTCCGATGCAATTTCTGTATTCATCGTCAATAAGAAGGTCAGAGGGATATAGTAAACCTCAAGTGAAGCGTCGGAATCTATAACTAATGTCACAGAAATGGTTCAAAACATAGACAGAAAGAAGAGTCAGGTCTCTTGGACTTAAGTCGGCATTGTGCGTTTTGTATATAAATCCGATGCAATTTCTGTGTTTCATCGTCAATAAGGAGGTCAGAGGGATACAGTGAACCTGAAGTGAAGCGTCGGAATCTGTAACTAGTGTCACAGGACTGGTTCAAAACATAGACAGAAAGAAGACCAAGTTTTCCTGTACTTAAGTCGGCATTGTGCCTTTTCTATTTAATTCCGATGCAATTTCTGTGTTTCATCGTCAATAAGAAGGTAAGAGGGATACAGTAAACCTCAAGTGAAGCGTCGGAATCTATAACTAATGTCACAGAAATGGTTCAAAACATAGACAGAAAGAAGAGTCAGGTCTCTTGGACTTAAGTCGGCATTGTGCCTTTTGTATTTAATTCCGATGCAATTTCTGTATTTCATCGTCAATAAGAAGGTCAGAGGGATACAGTAAACCAGAAGTGAAGCATCGGAATCTATAACTAGTGTCACAGGAATGGTTCAAAACATATACAGTAAGAAGAGTCAGTCTTCTTGTACTTAAGTCGGCATTTTGCCTTTTGTATTTAATTCCGGTGCAATTTCTGTGTTTCATCGTCAATAAGAATGTCAGATGGATACTGTAAACCTGAAGTGAAGCATCGGAATCTTTAACTAGTGCCACAGGAATGGTTCAAAGCATAGACAGTAAGAAGAGTCAGTCTTCTTGTACTTAAGTTGGCATTGTGCCTTTTCTATATAATTCCGACGTAATTTCTGTGTTTCATCGTCAATAAGAAGGTCAGAGGGATACCGTAATCCTTAAGTGAAGCATCGGAATCTATAACTAGTGTCACAGGAATGGTTCAAAGCATAGACAGTAAGAAGAGTCAGTTTCCTTTTGCCTAAGTCGGCATTGTGCCTTTTCTATTTAATTCCGATGCAATTTCTGTGTTTCATCGTCAATAAGAAGGTCAGAAGGATACAGCAAACCTGAAGTGAAGCATCGGAATCTATAACTAGTGTCACAGGAATGGTTCTTAACATAGACAGTTGGAAGAGTCAGTTTTCTTGTAATTAAGTCGGCATTGTGCCTTTTGTACTTAATTCCGATGCCATTTCTGTAATTCATCGTCAATAAGAAGGTCAGAGGGATACAGTAAACCTGAAGTGAAGCATCGGAATCTATAACTAGCGTCACAGGAATGGTTCAAAACATAGACAGTAAGAAGAGTCAGTTATCTTGTACTTAAGTCGGCATTGTGCCTTTTCTTTATTTAATTCCGATGCAATTTTTGTGTTTCATCGTCAATAAGAAGGTCAGAGGGAAACCGTAAACCTGAAGTGAAGCATCGGAATCTATAACTAGTGTCACAGGAATGGTTCAAAACATAGGTAGTAAGAAGAGTCAGTTTTCTTGTACTTAGGTGGGCATTGTGCCTTTTGTATTTAATTCCGATGCAATTTCAGTGTTTCGTCGTCAATAAGAAGGTCCAAGGGATACAGTAAACCTGAAGTGAAGCATCGGAATCTAAAACCGGTTTCACAGGAAGGGTTCAAAACGTTGACAGTAAGAAGAGCCAGTCATCTTGTACTTGAGTCGGCATTGTGCCTTTTGTATTGAATTCCGATGCAATTTCTGTGTTTCATCGTCAATAAGAAGGTTAGAGGGATACAGTAAACCTGAAGTGAAGCATCGGAATCTAAAACCGGTTTCACAGGAAGGGTTCAAAACGTGACAGTAAGAAGAGCCAGTCATCTTGTACTTGAGTCGGCATTGTGCCTTTTGTATAGAATTCCGATGCAATTTCTGTGTTTCATCGTCAATAAGAAGGTCCACGGAATACAGTAAACCTGAAGGCAAGCATCGGAATCTAAAACTGGTCTCACAGGAAAGGGTCAAAACATTGACAGTAAGAGGAGCCAGTCTTCCTGTACTTGAGTCGTCAATGTGCCTTATGTATTTATTTCCGATGCAATTTCTGTGTTTCATCGTCAATAAGAAGGTCAGAGGTATACAGTAATCCTGAAGTGATGCATCGGAATCTATAACTAGTGTCACAGGAATGGTTCAAAACATAGACAGTAAGAAGAGTCAGTTTTCTTGTACTTAAGTTGGCATTGTGCCTTTTCTATTTAATTCCGATGCAATTTCTGTGTTTCATCGTCAATAAGAAGGTCAGAGGGAAACCGTAAACCTGAAGTGAAGCATCGGAATCTATAACTAGTGTCACAGGAATGGTTCAAAACATAGGTAGTAAGAAGAGTCGGTTTTCTTGTACTTAGGTCGGCATTGGGCCTTTTGTATTTAATTCCGATGCAATTTCTGTGTTTCATCGTCAATAAGAAGGTCATAGGGTTACAGTAAACCTGAAGTGATGCATCGGAATCTATAACTATTGTCACAGGAATGGTTCAAAACATAGACAGTAAGATGAGTCAGTTTTCTTGTACTTAAGTCGGCATTGTGCTTTTGTATTGAATTCCGATGCAATATCTGTGTTTCATCGTCAATTAGAAGGTCAGAGGGATACAGTAAACCTGAAGTGAAGCATCGGAATGCATAACTAGTGTCACAGGAATGGTTCAAAGCATAGACGGTAAGAAGAGTCAGTTTTCTTTTGCTTAAGTCGGCATTGTGCTCTTTCTATTTAATTCCGATCCAATTTCTGTGTTTCATCGTCAATAAGAAGGTCAGAGGGATACAGTAAACCTGAAGTGAAGCATCGGAATCTATAACTAGTGACACAGGAATGGTTCAAAACATAGACAGTTAGAAGAGTCAGTTTTCTTGTACTTAATTCGGCATTGTGCCTTTTGTATTTAATTCCGATGCAATTTCTAAAATTCATCGTCAATAAGAAGGTCAGAGGGATACAGTAAACCTGAAGTGAAGCATCGGAATCAATAACTAGTGTCAGACGAAAGGTTAAAATCATAGACAGTAAGAAGAGTCAGTTTTCTTGTACTTAAGTCGTCATTGTGCCTTTTCTATTTAATTCCGATGCAATTTCTGTGTTTCATCGTCAATACGAAGGTCTGAGGGATACAGTAAACCTGAAGCGAAGCATCGCAATCTGTAACTAGTGTCACAGGAATGATTCAAAACATAGGCAGTAAAAAGAGTCAGTTTTCTTGTACTTAACTCGGCATTGTGCCTTTTGTATTTAATTCCGATGCAGTTTCTGTGTTTCATCGTCAATAAGAAGGTCAGAGGGATACAGTAAACCTGAAGTGAAGCATCGGAATCTATAACTAGTGTCACAGGAATGGTTCAAAACATAGACAATAAGAAGAGTCGGTTTTCTTGTACCTAGGTCGGCATTATGCCTTTTGTATTAAAATCCGAAGTAATTTCTGTGTTTCGTCGTCAACAAGAAGGTCCAAGGGATACAGGTAACCTGAAGTGAAGCATCGGAATCTAAAACCGGTTTCACAGGAAGGGTTCAAAACGTTGACAGTAAGAAGAGCCAGTCATCTACTTGAGTCGGCATTGCGCCTTTTGTATTGAATTCCCATGCAATTTCTGTGTTTCATCGTCAATAAGAAGGTCAGAGGGATACAGTAAACCTGAAGTGAAGCATCGGAATCTATAACTAGTTTCACAGGAATGGTTTAAAACATAGACAGTAAGAAGAGTCAGTTTTCTTCCACTTTAGTCGGCATTGTGCATTTGTATTTAATTCCGATGCAATTTCTGTGTTTCATCGTCAATAAAAAGGTCAGAGGGATACAGTAAACCTGAAGTGAAGCATAGGAATCTATAACTAGTGTCGCAGGAATGGTTCAAAACATAGACAGTAAGAAGAGTCAGTTTTCTTGTACTTAAGTCGGCACTGTGCCCTTTGTATTGAATTCCGATGCAATTTCTGTGTTTCATCGTCAATAAGAAAGTCAGAGGGATACAGTAAACCTGAAGTGAAGCATCGGAAGGTATAACTAGTGTCACAGGAATGGTTCAAAACATATTCAGTGAGAAGAGTCAGTTTTCTTGTACTTAAGTTGGCATTGTGCCTTTTCTATTTAATTCCGATGCAACTTCTGTGTTTCATCGTCAATAAGAAGGTAAGAGGGACACAGTAAACCTGAAGTGAAGCATCGGAAACTATAACTAGTGTCACAGGAATGGTTCAAAACATAGACAATAAGAAGAGTTGGTTTTCTTGTACCTAGGTCGGCATTGTGCCTTTTGTATTAAAATCCGAAGTAATTTCTGTGTTTCGTCGTCAACAAGAAGGTCCAAGGGATACAGTAAACCTGAAGTGAAGCATCGGAATCTAAAACCGGTTTCACAGAAAGGGTTCAAAACGTTTACAGTAAGAAGAGCCAGTCATCTACTTGAGTCGGTATTGTGCCTTTTGTATTGCATTCCCATGCAATTTCTGTGTTTCATCGTCAATTAGAAGGTCAGAGGGATACAGTAAACCTGAAGTGAAGCATCGGAATCTATAACTAGTTTCACAGGAATGGTTTAAAACATAGACAGTAAGAAGAGTCAGTTTTCTTCTACTTAAGTCGGCATTGTGCATTTGTATTTAATTCCGATGCAATTTCTGTGTATCATCGTCAATAAAAAGGTCAGAGGGATACAGTAAACCTGAAGTGAAGCATCGGAATCTATAACTAGTGTCGCAGGAATGGTTCAAAACATAGACAGTAAGAAGAGTCAGTTTTCTTTTACTTAAGTCGGCACTGTGCCCTTTGTATTGAATTCCGATGCAATTTCTGTGTTTCATCGTCAATAAGAAAGTCAGAGGGATACAGTAAACCTGAAGTGAAGCATCGGAAGGTATAACTAGTGTCACAGGAATGGTTCAAAACATATTCAGTGAGAAGAGTCAGTTTTCTTGTACTTAAGTCGGCATTGTGCCTTTTCTATTTAATTCCGATGCAACTTCTGTGTTTAATCGTCAATAAGAAGGTAAGAGGGACACAGTAAACCTGAAGTGAAACATCGGAATGTATAACTAGTGTCACAGGAATGGTTCAAAACATAGACAGTAAGAAGAAACAGTTTTCTTGTACTTAAGTCGGCATTGTGCCTTTTGTATTGAATTCCGATGCTATTTCTGTGTTTCATCGTCAATAAGAAGGTCAGAGGGATACAGTAAACCAGAAGTGAAGCATCGGAATCTATTACTAGTGTCACAGGAATGGTTCAAAGCATAGACAGTAGGAAGAGTCAGTTTTCTTGAACTTAAGTCGGCATTGTGCCTTTTCTATTTAATTCCGATGCAATTTCTGTGTTTCATCGTCACTAAGAAGGTCAGCGTTATACAGTAAACCTGAAGTGAAGCTTCGGAATCTATAACTAGTGTCACAGGAATGGTTCAAAGCATTGACAGTGAGAAGAGTCAGTTTTCTTATAATTAAGGCGGCATTGTGCCTTTTGTATTTAATTCCGATGCAATTTCTGTGTTTCATCGTCAATAAGAAGGTCAGAGGGATACAGTAAACCTGAAGTGAAGCATCGGAATCTATAACTAGTGTCACAGGAATGGTTCAAAACATAGACAGTAAGAAGGGTCAGTTTTCTTGTACTTAAGTCGGCATTGTGCCTTTTCTATTTAATTCCCATGCAATTTCTGTGTTTCATCGTCAAGAAGAAGGTCAGAGGGATACATCGAACCTTAAGTGAAGCATCGGAATCTATAACTAGTGTCACACGAATGGTTCAAAACATAGACAGTAAGAAGAGTCAGTTTCCTTTTGCTTAAGTCGGCATTGTGCCTTTTCTATTTAATTCCGATGCAATTACTGTGTTTCATCGTCAATAAGAAGGTCAGAGGGATACAGTAATCCTTAAGTGAAGCTTCGGAATCTATAACTAGTGTCAGAGGAATGGTTCAAAGCATAGACAGTAAGAAGAGTCAGTTTCCTTTTGCCTAAGTCGGCATTGTGCCTTTTCTATTTAATTCCGATGCAATTTCTGTGTTTCATCGTCAATAAGAAGGTCAGAAGGATACAGTAAACCTGAAGTGAAGCATCGGAATCTATAACTAGTGTCACAGGAATGGTGCAAAACATAGACAGTTGGAAGAGTCAGTTTTCTTGTAATTAAGTCAGCATTGTGCCTTTTGTACTTAATTCAGATGCCATTTCTGTGTTTCATCGTCAATAAGAAGGTCAGAGGGATACAGTAAACCTGAAGCGAAGCATCGGAATCTGTAACTAGCGTCACAGGAATGGTTCAAAGCATAGACAGTAAGAAGAGTCAGTTTTCTTGTACTTAAGTCGGCATTGTGCCTTTTCTATTTAATTCCGATGCAATTTCTGTGTTTCATCGTCAATAAGAAGGTCAGAGGGAAACCGTAAACCTGAAGTGAAGCATCGGAATCTATAACTAGTGTCACAGGAATGGTTCAAAACATAGACCGTAAGAAGAGTCAGTTTTCTTGTACTTAAGTCGGCATTGTGCCTTTTCTATTTAATTCCGATGCAATTTCTGTGTTTCATCGTCAATAAGAAGGTCAGAGGGAAACCGTAAACCTGAAGTGAAGCATCGGAATCTATAACTAGTGTCACAGGAATGGTTCAAAACATAGGTAGTAAGAAGAGTCAGTTTTCTTGTACTTAGGTCGGCATTGTGCCTTTTGTATTTAATTCCGATGCAATTTCTGTGTTTCGTCGTCAATAAGAAGGTCCAAGGGATACAGTAAACCTGAAGTGAAGCATCGGAATCTAAAACCGGTTTCACAGGAAGGGTTCAAAACGTTGACAGTAAGAAGAGCCAGTCATCTTGTACTTGAGTCGTCATTGTGCCTTTTGTATTGAATTCCGATGCAATTTCTGTGTTTCATCGTCAATAAGAAGGTTAGAGGGATACAGTAAACCTGAAGTGAAGCATCGGAATCTAAAACCGGTTTCACAGGAAGGGTTCAAAACGTGACAGTAAGAAGAGCCAGTCATCTTGTACTTGAGTCGGCATTGTGCCTTTTGTATTGAATTCCGATGCAATTTCTGTGTTTCATCGTCAATAAGAAGGTCAGAGGGAAACCGTAAACCTGAAGTGAAGCATCGGAATCTATAACTAGTGTCACAGGAATGGTTCAAAACATAGACAGTAAGAAGAGTCAGTTTTCTTGTACTTAATTCGGCATTGTGCCTTTTGTATTTAATTCCGATGCAATTTCAAAGTTTCATCGTCAATAAGAAGGTCAGAGGGATACAGTAAACCTGAAGTGAAGCATCGGAATCAATAACTAGTGTCACAGGAATGGTTCAAAGCATAGACAGTAAGAAGAGTCAGTTTCCTTTTGCTTAAGTCGGCATTGTGCCTTTTGTATTTAATTCCGATGCAATTTCTGTGTTTCATCGTCAATAAGAGGGTCAGAGGGTTACAGTAAACCTGAAGTGATGCATCGGAATCTATAACTAGTGTCACAGGAATGGTTCAAAACATAGACAGTAAGAAGAGTCAGTTTTCTTGTACTTAAGTCGGCATTGTGCCTTTTGTATTGAATTCCGATGCAATATCTGTGTTTCATCGTCAATAAGAAGGTCAGAGGGATACAGTAAACTTGAAGTGAACCATCGGAATCTATAACTAGTGACACAGGAATGGTTCAAAACATAGACAGTTAGAAGAGTCAGTTTTCTTGTACTTAATTCTCCATTGTGCCTTTTGTATTTAATTCCGATGCAATTTCAAAGTTTCATCGTCAATAAGAAGGTCTGAGGGATACAGTAAACCTGAAGTGAAGCATCGCAATCTATAACTAGTGTCACAGGAATGATTCAAAACATAGGCAGTAAAAAGAGTCAGTTTTTTTGTACTTAACTCGGCATTGTGCCTTTTGTATTTAATTCCGATGCAGTTTCTGTGTTTCATCGTCAATACGAAGGTCAGAGGGATACAGTAAACCTGAAGTGAAGCATCGGAATCTATAACTAGTGTCACAGGAATGGTTCAAAACATTGACAATAAGAAGAGTCGGTTTTCTTGTACCTAGGTCGGCATTGTGCCTTTTGTATTAAAATCCGAAGTAATTTCTGTGTTTCGTCGTAAACAAGAAGGTCCAAGGGATACAGTAAACCTGAAGTGAAGCATCGGAATCTAAAACCGGTTTCACAGGAATGGTTCAAAACGTTGACAGTAAGAAGAGCCAGTCATCTACTTGAGTCGGCATTGTGCCTTTTGTATTGAATTCCCATGCAATTTCTGTGTTTCATCGTCAATAAGAAGGTCAGAGGGATACAGTAAACCTGAAGTGAAGCATCGGAATCTATAACTAGTTTCACAGGAATGGTTTAAAACATAGACAGTAAGAAGAGTCAGTTTTCTTCTACTTAAGTCGGCATTGTGCATTTGTATTTAATTCCGATGCAATTTCTGTGTTTCATCGTCAATAAGAATGTCAGATGGATACAGTAAACCTGAAGTGAAGCATCGGAAGCTTTAACTAGTGCCACAGGAATGGTTCAAAGCATAGACAGTAAGAAGAGTCAGTTTCCTTTTGCTTAAGTCGGCATTGTGCCTTTTCTATTTAATTCCGATGCAATTTCTGTGTTTCATCGACAATAAGAAGGTCAGAGGGATACAGTAAACCTGAAGTGAAGCATCGGAATCTATAACTAGTGTCACAAGAATGGTTCGAAACATAGACAGTTGGAAGAGTCAGTTTTCTTGTACTTATGTCGGCATTGTGCCTTTTGTACTTAATTCCGATGCAATTTCTGTGTTTCATCGTCAATAAGATGGTCAGAGGGATACAGTAAACCTGAAGTGAAGCATCGGAATCCATAACTAGCGTCACAGGAATGGTTCAAAACATAGACAGTAAGAAGAGTCAGTTTTCTTGTACTTAAGTCGGCATTGTGCCTTTTCTATTTAATTCCGATGCAATTTCGGTGTTTCATCGTCAATAAGAAGGTCAGAGGGATACAGTAAACCTGAAGTGAAGCATCGGAATCTATAACTAGTGTCACAGGAATGGTTCAAAACATAGAGAGTAAGAAGAGTCAGTTTTCTTCTACTTAAGTTGGCATTGCGCCTTTTCTATATAATTCTGATGTAATTTCTGTGTTTCATCGTCAATAAGAAGGTCAGAGGGATACAGTAATCCTTAAGTGAAGCATCGGAATCTATAACTAGTGTCACAGGAATGGTTCAAAGCATAGACAGTAAGAAGAGTCAGATTCCTTTTGCCTAAGTCGGCATTGTGCCTTTTCTATTTAATTCCGATGCAATTTCTGTGTTTCATCGTCAATAAGAAGGTCAGAAGGATACAGTAAACCTGAAGTGAAGCATCGGAATCTATAACTAGTGTCACAGGAATGGTTCTTAACATAGACAGTTGGAAGAGTCAGTTTTCTTGTAATTAAGTCGGCATTGTGCTTTTTGTACTTAATTCCGATGCCATTTCTGTATTTGATCGTCAATAAGAAGGTCAGAGGGAAACCGTAAACCTGAAGTGAAGCATCGGAATCTATAACTAGTGTCACAGGAATGGTTCAAAACATAGGTAGTAAGAAGAGTCAGTTTTCTTGTACTTAGGTCGGCATTGTGCCTTTTGTATTTAATTCCGATGCAATTTCTGTGTTTCGTCGTCAATAAGAAGGTCCAAGGGATACAGTAAACCTGAAGTGAAGCATCGGAATCTAAAACCGGTTTCACAGGAAGGGTTCAAAACGTTGACAGTAAGAAGAGCCAGTCATCTTGTACTTGAGTCGGCATTGTGCCTTTTGTATTGAATTCCGATGCAATTTCTGTGTTTCATCGTCAATAAGAAGGTTAGAGGGATACAGTAAACCTGAAGTGAAGCATCGGAATCTAAAACCGGTTTCACAGGAAGGGTTCAAAACGTGACAGTAAGAAGAGCCAGTCATCTTGTACTTGAGTCGGCATTGTGCCTTTTGTATTGAATTCCGATGCAATTTCTGTGTTTCATCGTCAATAAGAAGGTCAGAGGGAAACCGTAAACCTGAAGTGAAGCATCGGAATCTATAACTAGTGTCACAGGAATGGTTCAAAACATAGACAGTAAGAAGAGTCAGTTTTCTTGTACTTAAGTTGGCATTGTGCCTTTTCTATTTAATTCCGATGCAATTTCTGTGTTTCATCGTCAATAAGAAGGTCAGAGGGATACAGTAAACCTTAAGTGAAGCATCGGAATCTATAACTAGTGTCACAGGAATGGTTCAAAGCATAGACAGTGAGAAGAGTCAGTTTCCTTTTGCTTAAGTCGGCATTGTGCCTTTTCTATTTAATTCCGATGCAATTTCTGTGTTTCATCGTCAATAAGAAGGTCAGAAAGATACAGTAAACCTGAAGTGAAGCGTCGGAATCTAAAACCGGTTTCACAGGTAGGGTTCAAAACGTTGACAGTAAGAAGAGCCAGTCATCTTGTACTTGAGTCGGCATTGTGCCTTTTCTATTTAATTCCGATGAAATTTCTGTGTTTCATCGTCAATAAGAAGGTCAGAGGGAAACCGTAAACCTGAAGTGAAGCATCGGAATATATAACTAGTGTCACAGGAATGGTTCAAAACATAGGCAGTAAGAAGAGTCTGTTTTCTTGTACTTAAGTCGGCATTGTGCCTTTTGTATTGAATTCCGATGCAATATCTGTGTTTCATCGTCAATAAGAAGGTCAGAGGGATACAATAAACCTGAAGTGAAGCATCGGAATGCATAACTAGTGTCACAGGAATGGTTCAAAGCATAGACGGTAAGAAGACTCAGTTTTCTTTTGCTTAAGTCGGCATTTTGCTCTTTCTATTTAATTCCGATGCAATTTCTGTGTTTCATCGTCAATAAGAAGGTCAGAGGGATACAGTAAACCTGAAGTGAAGCGTCGGAATCTATAACTAGTGACACAGGAATGGTTCAAAACATAGACAGTTAGAAGAGTCAGTTTTCTTGTACTTAAGTCGTCATTGTGCCTTTTCTATTTAATTCCGATGCAATTTCTGTGTTTCATCGTCAATACGAAGGTCTGAGGGATACAGTAAACCTGAAGTGAAGCATCGCAATCTATAACTAGTGTCACAGGAATGATTCAAAACATAGGCAGTAAAAAGAGTCAGTTTTCTTGTACTTAACTCGGCATTGTGCCTTTTGTATTTAATTCCGATGCAGTTTCTGTGTTTCATCGTCAATAAGAAGGTCAGAGGGATACAGTAAACCTGAAGTGAAGCATCGGAATCTATAACTAGTGTCACAGGAATGGTTCAAAACATAGACAATAAGAAGAGTCGGTTCTCTTGTACCTAGGTCGGCATTGTGCCTTTTGTATTAAAATCCGAAGTAATTTCTGTGTTTCGTCGTCAACAAGAAGGTCCAAGGGATACAGTAAACCTGAAGTGAAGCATCGGAATCTAAAACCGGTTTCACAGGAAGGGTTCAAAACGTTGACAGTAAGAAGAGCCAGTCATCTACTTGAGTCGGCATTATGCCTTTTGTATTGAATTCCCATGCAATTTCTGTGTTTCATCGTCAATAGGAAGGTCAGAGGGATACAGTAAACCTGAAGTGAAGCATCGGAATCTATAACAAGTTTCACAGGAATGGTTTAAAACATAGACAGTAAGAAGAGTCAGTTTTCTTCTTCTTAAGTCGGCATTGTGCATTTGTATTTAATTCCGATGCAATTTCTGTGTTTCATCGTCAATAAAAAGGTCAGAGGGATACAGTAAACCTGAAGTGAAGCATCGGAATCTATAACTAGTGTCACAGGAATGGTTCAAACCATAGACAGTAAGAAGAGCCAGTTTTCTTGTACTTAAGTCGGCACTGTGCCCTTTGTATTGAATTCCGAGGCAATTTCTGTGTTTCATCGTCAATAAGAAAGTCAGAGGGATACAGTAAACCTGAAGTGAAGCATCGGAATCTATTACTAGTGTCACAGGAATGGTTCAAAACATAGAGAGTAGGAAGAGGAAGTTTTCTTGAACTTAAGTCGGCATTGTGCCTTTTCTATTTAATTCCGATGCAATTTCTGTGTTTCATCGTCAATAAGAAGGTCAGAGGGATACAGTAAACCTGAAGTGAAGCTTCGGAATCTATAACTAGTGTAACAGGAATGTTTCAAAGCATTGACATTAAGAAGAGTCAGTTTTCTTATAATTAAGTCGGCATTGTGCCTTTTGTATTTAATTCCGATGGAATTTCTGTGTTTCATCGTCAATAAGAAGGTCTGAGGGATACAGTAAACCTGAAGTGAAGCATCGGAATCTATAACTAGTGTCACAGGAATGGTTCAAAACATAGACAGTAAGAAGGGTCAGTTTTCTTGTACTTAAGTCGGCATTGTGCCTTTTCTATTTAATTCCGATGCAATTTCTGTGTTTCATCGTCAATAAGAAGGTCAGAGGGATACAGTGAACCTTAAGTGAAGCATCGGAATCTATAACTAGTGTCACACGAATGGTTCAAAACATAGACAGTAAGAAGAGTCAGTTTCCTTTTGCTTAAGTCGGCATTGTGCCTTTTCTATTTAATTCCGATGCAATTACTGTGTTTCATCGTCAATAAGAAGGTCAGAGGGATACAGTAATCCTTAAGTGAAGCATCGGAATCTATAACTAGTGTCACAGGAATGGTTCAAAGCATAGAAAGTAAGAAGAGTCAGTTTCCTTTTGCCTAAGTCGGCATTGTGCCTTTTCTATTTAATTCCGATGCAATTTCTGTGTTTCATCGTCAATAAGAAGGTCAGAAGGATACAGTAAACCTGAAGTGAAGCATCGGAATCTATAACTAGTGTCACAGGAATGGTTCAAAACATAGACAGTTGGAAGAGTCAGATTTCTTGTAATTAAGTCGGCATTGTGCCTTTTGTACTTAATTCCGATGCCATTTCTGTGTTTCATCGTCAATAAGAAGGTCCACGGGATACAGTAAACCTGAAGGCAAGCATCGGAATCTAAAACTGGTCTCACAGGAAAGGTTCAAAACATAGACAGTAAGAGGAGCCAGTCCTCCTGTACTTGAGTCGTCAAAGTGCCTTTTGTATTTATTTCCGATGCAATATCTGTGTTTCATCGTCAATAAGAAGGTCAGAGGGATACAGTAATCCTGAAGTGATGCATCGGAATCTATAACTAGTGTCACAGGAATGGTTCAAAACATAGACAGTAAGAAGAGTCAGTTTTCTTGTACTTAAGTTGGCATTGTGCCTTTTCTATTTAATTCCGATGCAATTTCTGTGTTTCATCGTCAATAAGAAGGTCAGAGGGATACAGTGAACCTTAAGTGAAGCATCGGAATCTATAACTAGAGTCACACGAATGGTTCAAAACATAGACAGTAAGAAGAGTCAGTTTCCTTTTGCTTAAGTCGGCATTGTGCCTTTTCTATTTAATTCCGATGCAATTACTGAGTTTCATCGTCAATAAGAAGGTCAGAGGGATACAGTAATCATTAAGTGAAGCATCGGAATCTATAACTAGTGTCACAGGAATGGTTCTAAGCATAGACAGTAAGAAGAGTCAGTTTCCTTTTGCCCAAGTCGGCATTGTGCCTTTTCTATTTAATTCCGATGCAATTTCTGTGTTTCATCGTCAATAAGAAGGTCAGAAGGATACAGTAAACCTGAAGTGAAGCATCGGAATCTATAACTAGTGTCACAGGAATGGTTCAAAACATAGACAGTTGGAAGAGTCAGTTTTCTTGTAATTAAGTCGGCATTGTGCCTTTTGTACTTAATTCCGATGCCATTTCTGTGTTTCATCGTCAATAAGAAGGTCCACGGGATACAGTAAACCTGAAGGCAAGCATCGGAATCTAAAACTGGTCTCACAGGAAAGGTTCAAAACATAGACAGTAAGAGGAGCCAGTCCTCCTGTACTTGAGTCGTCAGAGTGCCTTTTGTATTTATTTCCGATGCAATTTCTGTGTTTCATCGTCAATAAGAAGGTCAGAGGGATACAGTAATCCTGAAGTGATGCATCGGAATCTATAACTAGTGTCACAGGAATGGTTCAAAACATAGACAGTAAGAAGAGTCAGTTTTCTTGTACTTAAGTTGGCATTGTGCCTTTTCTATTTAATTCCGATGCAATTTCTGTGTTTTATCGTCAATAAGAAGGTCAGAGGGATACAGTAAACCTTAAGTGAAGCATCGGAATCTATAACTAGTGTCACAGGAATGGTTCAAAACATAGACAGTAAGAAGAGTCAGTTTTCTTGTACTTAAGTTGGCATTGTGCCTTTTCTATTTAATTCCGATGCAATTTCTGTGTTTTATCGTCAATAAGAAGGTCAGAGGGATACAGTAAACCTGAAGTGAAGCATCGGAATCTATAACTAGTGTCACAGGAATGGTTCAAAACATAGGCAGTAAGAAGTGTCAGTTTTCTTGTACTTAGGTCGGCATTGGGCCTTTTGTATTTAATTCCGATGCAATTTCTGTGATTCATCGTCAATAAGAAGGTCAGAGGGTTACAGTAAACCTGAAGTGATGCATCGGAATCTATAACTAGTGTCACAGGAATGGTTCAAAACATAGACAGTTAGAAGAGTCAGTTTTCTTGTACTTAATTCGGCATTGTGCCTTTTGTATTTAATTCCGATGCAATTTCTAAGTTTCATCGTCAATAAGAAGGTCAGAGGGATACAGTAAACCTGAAGTGAAGCATCGGAATCAATAACTAGTGTCACACGAAAGGTTAAAATCATAGACAGTAAGAAGAGTCAGTTTTCTTGTACTTAAGTCGTCATTGTGCCTTTTCTATTTAATTCCGATGCAATTTCTGTGTTTCATCGTCAATACGAAGGTCAGAGGGACACAGTAAACCTGAAGTGAAGCATCGCAATCTATAACTAGTGTCACAGGAATGATTCAAAACATAGACAGTAAGAAGAGTTGGTTTTCTTGTACCTAGGTCGGCATTGTGCCTTTTGTATTAAAATCCGAAGTAATTTCTGTGTTTCGTCGTCAACAAGAAGGTCCAAGGGATACAGTAAACCTGAAG
This sequence comes from Schistocerca americana, assembly GCF_021461395.2. NCBI lineage: Eukaryota > Metazoa > Arthropoda > Insecta > Orthoptera > Acrididae > Schistocerca > Schistocerca americana. Next base: position 18,457,792 of record NC_060128.1, read on the forward strand.
TGAAGCATCGGAATCTAAAACCGGTTTCACAGGAAGGGTTCAAAACGTTGACAGTAAGAAGAGCCAGTCATCTACTTGAGTCGGCATTGTGCTTTTTGTATTGAATTCCCATGCAATTTCTGTGTTTCATCGTCAATAAGAAGGTCAGAGGGATACAGTAAACCTGAAGTGAAGCATCGGAATCTATAACTAGTTTCACAGGAATGGTTTAAAACATAGACAGTAAGAAGAGTCAGTTTTCTTCTACTTAAGTCGGCATTGTGCATTTGTATTTAATTCCGATGCAATTTCTGTGTTTCATTGTCAATAAAAAGGTCAGATGGATACAGTAAACCTGAAGTGAAGCATCGGAATCTATGATTAGTGTCGCAGGAATGGTTCAAAACATAGACAGTAAGAAGAGTCAGTTTTCTTGTACTTAAGTCGGCATTGTGCCTTTTGTATTGAATTCCGATGCAATTTCTGTGTTTCATCGTCAATAAGAAAGTCAGAGGGATACAGTAAACCTGAAGTGAAGCATCGGAAGGTATAACTAGTGTCACAGGAATGGTTCAAAACATATACAGTGAGAAGAGTCAGTTTTCTAGTACTTAAGTCGGCATTGTGCCTTTTCTATTTAATTCCGATGCAACTTCTGTGTTTCATCGTCAATAAGAAGGTAAGAGGGACACAGTAAGCCTGAAGTGAAACATCGGAATGTATAACTAGTGTCACAGGAATGGTTCAAAACATAGACAGTAAGAAGAGCCAGTTTTCTTGTACTTAAGTCGGCATTGTGACTTTTGTATTCAATTCCGATGCTATTTCTGTGTTTCATCGTCAATAAGAAGGCCAGAGGGATACAGTAAACCTGAAGTGAAGCTTCGGAATCTATAACTAGTGTCACAGGAATGGTTCAAAGCATTGACATTAAGAAGAGTCAGTTTTCTTATAATTAAGTCGGCATTGTGCCTTTTGTATTTAATTCCGATGCAATTTCTGTGTTTCATCGTCAATAAGAAGGTTAGAGGGATACAGTAAACCTGAAGTGAAGCATCGGAATCTATAATTAGTGTCACAGGAATGGTTCAAAACATAGACAGTTAGAAGAGTCAGTTTTCTTGTACTTAAGTCGGCATTGTGCCTTTTCTATTTAATTCCGATGCAATTTCTGTGTTTCATCGTCAATAAGAAGGTCAGAGGGATACAGTAAAACTGAAGTGAAGCATCGGAATCTATAACTAGTGTCACAGGAATGGTTCAAAACATAGACAGTAGGAAGAGTCGGTTTTCTTGTACCTAGGTCGGCATTGTGCCTTTTGTATTGAAAACCGAAGTAATTTCTGTGTTTCGTCGTCAACAAGAAGGTCCAAGGGATACAGTAAACCTGAAGTGAAGCATCGGAATCTAAAACCGGTTTCACAGGAAGGGTTCAAAACGTTGACAGTAAGAAGATCCAGTCATCTACTTGAGTCGGGATTGTGCCTTTTGTATTGAATTCCCATGCAATTTCTGTGTTTCATCGTCAATAAGAAGGTCAGAGGGATACAGTAAACCTGAAGTGAAGCATCGGAATCTATAACTAGTTTCACAGGAATGGTTTAAAACATAGACAGTAAGAAGAGTCAGTTTTCTTCTACTTAAGTCGGCATTGTGCATTTGTACTTAATTCCGATGATATTTCTGTGTTTCATCGTCAATAAAAAGGTCAGAGGGATACAGTAAACCTGAAGTGAAGCATCGGAATCTATAACTAGTGTCGCAGGAATGGTTCAAAACATAGACAGTAAGAAGAGTCAGTTTTCTTGTACTTAAGTCGGCATTGTGCCTTTTGTATTGAATTCCGATGCAATTTCTGTGTTTCATCGTCAATAAGAAAGTCAGAGGGATACAGTAAACCTGAAGGGAAGCATCGGAAGGTATAACTAGTGTCACAGGAATGGTTCAAAACATATACAGTGAGAAGAGTCAGTTTTCTTGTACTTAAGTCGGCATTGTGCCTTTTCTATTTAATTCCGATGCAACTTCTGTGTTTCATCGTCAATAAGAAGGTAAGAGGGACACAGTAAACCTGAAGTGAAACATCGGAATGTATAACTAGTGTCACAGGAATGGTTCAAAACATAGACAGTAAGAAGAGTCAGTTTTCTTGTACTTAAGTCGGCATTGTGCCTTTTGTATTGAATTCCGATGCTATTTCTGTGTTTCATCGTCAATAAGAAGGCCAGAGGGATACAGTAAACCGGAAGTGAAGCATCGGAATCTATTACTAGTGTCACAGGAATGGTTCAAAACATAGACAGTAGGAAGAGTCAGTTTTCTTGAACTTAAGTCGGCATTGTGCCTTTTCTATTTAATTCCGATGCAATTTCTGTGTTTCATCGTCAATAAGAAGGTCAGAGGGATACAGTAAACCTGAAGTGAAGCTTCGGAATCTATAACTAGGGTCACAGGAATGGTTCAAAGCATTGACAGTAAGAAGAGTCAGTTTTCTTATAATTAAGTCGGCATTGTGCCTTTTGTATTTAATTCCGATGCAATTTCTGTGTTTCATCGTCAATAAGAAGGTCAGAGGAATACAGTAAACCTGAAGTGAAGCTCGGAATCTATAACTAGTGTCACAGGAATGGTTCAAAGCATTGACAGTAAGAAGAGTCAGTTTTCTTATAATTAAGTCGGCATTGTGCCTTTTGTATTTAATTCCGATGCAATTTCTGTGTTTCATCGTCAATAAGAAGGTCAGAGGGATACAGTGAACCTTAAGTGAAGCATCGGAATCTATAACTAGTGTCACACGAATGGTTCAAAGCATAGACAGTAAGAAGAGTCAGTTTCCTTTTGCTTAAGTCGGCATTGTGCCTTTTCTATTTAATTCCGATTCAATTACTGTGTTTCATCGTCAATAAGAAGGTCAGAGGGATACAGTAAACCTGAAGTGAAGCATCGGAATCTATAACTAGTGCCACAGGAATGGTTCAAAACATAGATAGTTGGAAGAGTCAGTTTTCTTGTACTTAAGTCGGCATTGTGCCTTTTGTACTTAATTCCGATGCAATTTCTGTGTTTCAGCGTCAACAAGAAGGTCAGAGGGATACAGTAAACCTGAAGTGAAGCATCGGAATCTATAACTAGCGTCACAGGAATGGTTCAAAACATAGACAGTAAGAAGAGTCAGTTTTCTTGTACTTAGGTCGGAATTGTGAATTTTGTATTTAATTCCAATGCAATTTCTGTGTTTCGTCGTCAATAAGAAGGTCCAAGGGATACAGTAAACCTGAAGTGAAGCATCGGAATCTAAAACCGGTTTTACAGGAAGGGTTAAAATCGTTGACAGTAAGAAGAGCCAGTCATCTTGTACTTGAGTCGGCATTGTGCCTTTTGTATTGAATTCCGATGCAATTTCTGTGTTTCGTCGTCAATAAGAAGGTTAGAGGGATACAGTAAACCTGAAGTGAAGCATCGGAATCTATAACTAGTGTCTCAGGAATGGTTCAAAACATAGGCAGTAAGAAGAGTCAGTTTTCTTGTACTTAAGTTGGCATTGTGCCTTTTGTATTGAATTGCGATGCAATTTCTGTGTTTCATCGTCAATAAGATGGTCAGAGGGATACAGTAAACCTGAAGTGAAGCATCGGAATCAATAACTAGTGTCACAAAAATGGTTCAAAACATAGACAGTAAGAAGAGTCAGTTTTCTTGTACTTAAGTCGGCATTGTGCCTTTTGTATTGAATTCCGATGCAATTTCTGTGTTTCATCGTCAATAAGAAAGTCAGAGGGATACAGTAAACCTGAAGTGAAGCATCGGAACCTATAACTAGTTTCACAGGAATGGTTCAAAACATGTACAGTAAGAAGAGTCAGTTTTCTTGTACTTAAGTCGGCATTGTGCCTTTTCTATTTAATTCCGATGCATTTTCTGTGTTTCATCGTCAATAAGAAGGTAAGAGGGACACAGTAAACCTGAAGTGAAACATCGGAATCTATAACTAGTGTCACAGGAATGGTTCAAAACATAGACAGTAAGAAGAGTCAGTTTTCTTGTACTTAAGTCGGCATTGTGCCTTTTGTATTGAATTCCGGTGCTATTTCTGTGTTTCATTGTCAATAAGAAGGTCAGAGGGATACAGTAAACCTGAAGTGAAGCATCGGAATCTATAACTAGTGTCACATGAATGGTTCAAAACATGGACAGTAGGAAGAGTCAGTTTTCTTGTACTTAAGTCGGCATTGTGCCTTTTCTATTAAATTCCGATGCAATTTCTGTGTTTCATCGTCAATAAGAAGGTCAGAGGGATACAGTAAACCTCAAGTGAAGCATCGGAATCTATAACTAGTGTCACATGAATGGTTCAAAACATGGACAGTAGGAAGAGTCAGTTTTCTTGTACTTAAGTCGGCATTGTGCCTTTTCTATTAAATTCCGATGCAATTTCTGTGTTTCATCGTCAATAAGAAGGTCAGAGGGATACAGTAAACCTCAAGTGAAGCATCGGAATCTATAACTAGTGTCACAGAAATGGTTCAAAACATAGACAGCAAGAAAAGTCAGTTCTCTTGTACTTAAGTCGGCATTGTGACTTTTGTATTTAATTCCGATGCAATTTCTGTGTTTCATCGTCAATAAGAAGGTCAGAGGGATACAGTAAACCTGAAGTGAAGCATCGGAATCTATAACTAGTGTCACAGGAATGGTTCAATACATATACAGTAAGAAGAGTCAGTCTTCTTGTACTTAAGTCGGCATTGTGCCTTTTGTATTTAATTCCGATGCAATTTCTGTGTTTCATCGTCAGTAAGAATGTCAGAGGGATATAGTAAATCTGAAGTGAAGCATCGGAATCTATAACTAGTGTCACAGGAATGGTTCAAAACATAGACAGTAAGAAGAATCAGTCTTCTTGTACTTAAGACGGCATTGTGCCTTTTGTATTTATTACCGATGCAATACCTGTGTTTCATCGTCAATAAGGTCAGAGGGATACAGTAAACCTGAAGTAAAGCATCGGAATCTATAACTAGTGTTACAGGAATGGTTCAAAACATAGATAGTAAGCAGAGTCAGTTTTCTTGTACTTAAGGTGGCATTGTGCCCTTTGTATTTAATTCCGATACAATTTCTGTGTTTCATCGTCACTAAGAAGGTCAGAGGGATACAGTAAACCGGAAATAAAGCATCAGAATCTGTAACTAATGTCACAGGAATGGTTCAAAACATAAACAGTAAGAAGAGTCTGCTTTCTTCTACTTAAATCGGCATTGTGCCTTTTGTATTTAATTCCGTTGCAATTTCTGTGTTTCATCGTCAATAAGAAGGTCAGAGGGATACAGTAAACCTGAAGTGAAGCATCGGAATCTATAACTAGTGTAACAGGAATGGTTAAAAACATAGACAGTAAGAAGAGTCAGTTTTCTTGTACTTAGTTCGGCATTGTGCCTTTTGGATTTAATTCCGGTGATATTGATGTGTTTCATCGTCAATAAGAAGGTCCACGGGATACAGTAAACCTGAAGGCAAGCATCGCAATCTAAAACTGGTCTCACAGGAAGGGTTCAAAACGTTGACAGTAAGAAGAGCCAGTCATCTTGTACTTCAGTCAGCATTGTGCCTTTTGTATTGCATTCCGATGCAATTTCTGTGTTTCATCGTCAATAAGAAGGTTAGAGGGATATAGTAAACCTGAAGTGAAGCCTCGGAATCTATAACTAGTGTCACAGGAATGGTTCAAAACATAGACACTAAGAAGAGTCAGTTTTCTTGTACTTAAGTTGTCGTTGTGCCTTTTGTATTGAATTGCGATGCAATTTCTGTGTTTCATCGTCAATAAGATGGTCAGAGGGATACAGTAAACCTGAGGTGAAGCATCGGAACCTATAACTAGTGTCACAGGAATGGTTCAAAACATATACAGTAAGAAGAGTCAGTTTCCTTGTACTTAAGTCGGCATTGTGCCTTTTCTATTTAATTCCGATGCAATTTCTGTGTTTCATCGTCAATAAGAAGGTAAGAAGGACACAATAAACCTGAAGTGAAACATCGGAATCTAAACTAGTGTCACAAGAATGGTTCAAAACATAGACAGTAAGAAGAGTCAGTTTTCTTGTACTTAAGTCGGCATTGTGCCTTTTGTATTTAATTCCGGTGCTATTTCTGCGTTTCATCGTCAATAAGAAGGTCAGAGGGATACAGTAAACCTGAAGTGAAGCATCGGGACCTATAACTAGTGTCACAGGAATGGTTCAAAACATAGACAGTAGGAAGAGTCAGTTTTCTTGTACTTAAGCCGGCATTGTGCCTTTTCTATTCAATTCCGATGCAATTTCTGTGTTTCATCGTCAATAAGAAGGTCAGAGGGATACAGTAAACATCAAGTGAAGCATCGGAATCTATAACTAGTGTCACAGAAATGATTCAAAACATAGACAGCAAGAAAAGTCAGTTCTTTTGTACTTATGTCTGCATTGTGCCTTTTGTATTTAATTCCGATGCAATTTCTGTGTTTCATCGTCAGTTAGAAGGTCAGAGGGATACAGTAAACCTGAAGTGAACCATCTGAATCTTTAACTAGTGCCACAGGAATGGTTCAAAGCAAAGACAGTAAGAAGAGTCAGTTTACTTGTACTTAAGTCGGCAGTGTGCCCTTTGTAATTAATTCCGATACAATTTCTGTGTTTCATCGTCAATAAGAAGGTCAGAGGGATACAGTAAACCTGAAATAAAGCATCAGAATCTGTAACTAATGTCACAGGAATAGTTCAAAACATAGACAGTAAGAAGAGTCTGCTTTCTTCTACTTAAATCGGCATTGTGCCTTTTGTATTTAATTCCGATGCAATTTCTGTGTTTCATCGTGAATAAGAAGGTCAGAGGGATACAGTAAAACTGAAGTGAAGCATCGGAATCTATAACTAGTGTCACAGGAATGGTTCAAAACATATACAGTAAGAAGAGTCAGTGTTCTTGTACTTAGGTCGGCATTGTGCCTTTTGTATTTAATTCCGATGCAATATCTGTGTTTCACCGTCTATAAGAATGTCAGAGGGATACAGTAAACCTGAAGTGAAGCATCCGAAACTTTAACTAGTGCCACAGGAATGGTTCAAAGCATATACAGTAAGAAGAGTCAGTTTTCTTGTACTTAAGTCGGCATTGTGCCATTTCTATTTAATTCCGTTGCAATTTCTGTGTTTCATCGTCAATAAGAAGGTAAGAGAGACACAGTAAACCTGAAGTGAAACATCGGAATCTATAACTAGTGTCACAGGAATGGTTCAAAACATAGACAGTAAGAAGAGTAAGTTTTCTTGTACTTAACCCAGCATTGAGCCTTCTCTATTTAATTCCGATGCAATTACTGTGGTTCGTCGTCAATAAGAAGTTCCAATGGATACAGTAAACCTGAAGTGAAGCATCGGAATCTAAAACCGGTCTCACAGGAAAGGGTCAAAACATAGACAGTAAGAAGAGCCAGTCTTCTTGTACTTGGGTCGGCATTGTGCCTTTTGTATTTAATTCCGATGCAATTTCTGTGTTTCATCGTCAACAAGAAGGTCAAAGGGATACAGTAAACCTGAAGTGAAGCATCGGAATCTAAAACCGGTTTCACAGGAAGGGTTCAAAACGTTGACAGTAAGAAGAGTCACTCATCTTGTACTTGAGTCGGCATTGTGCCTTTTGTATTGAATTCCGATGCAATTTCTGTGTTTTATCGTCAATAAGAAGGTCAGAGGGATACAGTAAACCTGAAGTGAAGCATCGGAATCTATAACTAGTGTCACAGGATGGTTCAAAACATAGACAGTAAGAAGAGTCAGTTTTCATGTACTTAAGTTGGCATTGTGCCTTTTGTATTGAATTCCGATGCAATTTCTGTGTTTCATCGTCAATAAGATGGTCAGAGGGATACAGTCAACCTGAAGTGATGCATCGGAAACTATAACTAGTGTCACAGAAATGGTTCAAAACATAGACAGTAAGAAGAGTTAGTTTTCTTGTACTTAAGTCGGCATTGTGCCTTTGTATTGAATTCCGATGCAATTTCTGTGTTTCATCGTCAATAAGAAAGTTAGAGGGATACAGTAAACCTGAAGTGAAGCATCGGAACCTATAACTAGTGTCACAGGAATGGTTCAAAACATATACAGTAAGAAGAATCAGTTTTCTTGTACTTAAGTCGGCATTGTGCCTTTTCTATTTAATTCCGATGGAATTTCTGTGTTTCATCGTCAATAAGAAGGTCAGAGGGACACAGTAAACCTGAAGTGAAACATCAGAATCTATAACTAGTGTCTCAGGAAAGGTTCAAAGCATAGACAGTAAGAAGAGTCAGTTTTCTTGTACTTAAGTCGGCATTGTGCCTTTTGTATTGAATTCCGATGCTATTTCTGTGTTTCATCGTCTATAAGAAGGTCAGAGGGATACAGTAAACCTGAAGTGAAGCATCGGAATGTATAAGTAGTGCCACAGGAATGGTTAAAAAAATTGATAGTAAGAAGAGGCAGTTTTCTTGTACTTAAGTCGGGATTGTGCCTTTTGTATTTAATTAAGATGCATTTTCTGTGTTTCACGTCAATAATAAGGTCAGAGGGATACAGTAAACCTGAAATAACGGATAAGAATCTGTTACTAATGTCACATTAATGGTTCAAAACATAGACAATAAGAAGAGTCTGTTTTCATGTACTTAAGTCGGCATTGTGCCTTTTGTATTTAATTCCGATTCATATTTCTGTGTTTCATCGGCAGTAAGAAGGTCAGAGGGATACAGTAAACCTGAAGTGAAGCATCGGAACCTATAACTAGTGTCACAGGAATGGTTCAAAACATATACAGTAAGAAGAATCAGTTTTCTTGTACTTAAGTCGGCATTGTGCCTTTTGTATTTAATTCCGATGCAATTTCTGTGTTTCATCGTCAATAAGACGGTCAGAGGGATACAGTAAACTTGAAGTGAAGCATCGGAATCTATAACTAGTGTCACAGGAATGGTTCAAATCATAGACAGTAAGAAGAGTTAGTTTTCTTGTAGTTAAGTCGGCATTGTGCCTTTTCTGTTTATTTAAGATGCAATTTCTGAGTTTCGTCGTCAATAGGAAGGGCCAAGGGATACAGTAAACCTGAAGTGAAGCATCGGCATCTAAAACCGGCCTCATAGGAAAGGTTCAAATCATAGACAGTAAGAAGAGCCAGTCTTCTTGTACTTGAGTCGGCATTGTGCCTTTTGTTTTTGATTCCGATGCAATTTCTGTGTTTCATCGTCAAAAAGAAGGTTAGAGGGATACAGTAAACCTGAAGTGAAGCATCGGAATCTATAACTAGTGACACAGGAATGGTTCAAAACATAGACAGTAAGTAGAGTCAGTTTTCTTGTACTTAAGTCGGCATTGTGCCTTTTGTATTTAATTCCGATGCAATTTCTGTGTTTCATCGTCAATAAGTAGGTCAGAGGGATACAGTAAACCTGAAGTGAAGCATCGGAATCTATAACTAGTGTCACAGGAATGGTTCAAAACATATACAGTAAGAAGAGTCAGTCTTCTTGTACTTAAGTCGGCATTGTGCTTTTTGTATTTAATTCAGATGCAATTTCTGTGTTTCATCGTCAATAAGAATGTCAGAGGGATACAGTAAACCTGACGTGAAGCATCGGAGTCTTTAACTAGTGCCACAGGAATGGTTCAAGGCATAGACAGTAAGAAGAGTCAGTTTACTTGTACTTAAGTCGGCATTGTGCCTTTTGTAATTAATTCCGATGCAATTTCTGTGTTTCATCGTCAATAAGAAGGTCAGAGGGATACAGTAAACCTGAAGTGAAGCATCGGAATCTATAACTAGTGTCACAGGAACGGTTCAAAACATAGATAGTAAGAAGTGTCAGTTTTCTTGTACTGAAGTCGGCATTGTGCCCTTTGTATTTAATTCCGATACAATTTCTGTGTTTCATCGTCAATAAGAAGGTAAGAGAGACACAGTAAACCAGGGGTGAAACATCGGAATCTATAACTAGTGTCACAGGAATGGTTCAAAACATAGACAGTAAGAAGAGTCTGTTTTCTTGTACTTAAATCGGCATTGTGTCTTTTCTATTTAATTCCGATGCAATCTCTGTGTTTCATCGTTAATAAGAAGGTCGGAGGGATACAGTATACCTGAAGTGAAGCATCGGAATCTATAACTAGTGTCACAGGAATGGTTCAAAACATATACAGTAAGAAGAATCAGTTTTCTTGTACTTAAGTCGGCATTGTGCCTTTTGTATTTAATTCCAATGCAATTTCTGTGTTTCATCGTCAACAAGACGGTCAGAGGGATACAGTAAACTTGAAGTGAAGCATCGGAATCTATAACTAGTGTCACAGAAATTGTTCAAATCATAGACAGTAAGAAGAGTTAGTTTTCTTGTAGTTAAGTCGGCATTGTGCCTTTTCTGTTTATTTAAGATGCAATTTCTGAGTTTCGTCGTCAATAGGAAGGGCGAAGGGATACAGTAAACCTGAAGTGAAGCATCGGACTCTAAAACCGGTCTCATAGGAAAGGTTCAAATCATAGAAAGTAAGAAGAGCCAGTCTTCTTGTACTTGAGTCGGCATTGTGCCTTTTGTTTTTGATTCCGATCCAATTTCTGTGTTTCATCGTCAAAAAGAAGGTTAGAGGGATACAGTAAACCTGAAGTGAAGCATCGGAATCTATAACTAGTGTCACAGGAATGGTTCAAAACATAGACAGTAAGTAGAGTCAGTTTTCTTGTACTTAAGTCGGCATTGTGCCTTTTGTATTTAATTCCGATGCAATTTCTGTGTTTCATCGTCAATAAGTAGGTCAGAGGGATACAGTAAACCTGAAGTAAAGCATCGGAATCTATAACTAGTGTCACAGGAATGGTTCAAAACATATACAGTAAGAAGAGTCAGTCTTCTTGTACTTAAGTCGGCATTGTGCCTTTTGTATTTAATTCAGATGCAATTTCTGTGTTTCATCGTCAATAAGAATGTCAGAGGGATACAGTTAACCTGAAGTGAAGCATCGGAGTCTTTAACTAGTGCCACAGGAATGGTTCAAAGCATAGACAGTAAGAAGAGTCAGTTTACTTGTACTTAGGGCGGCATTGTGCCTTTTGTAATTAATTCCGATGCAATTTTAGTGTTTCATCGTCATTAGAATGTCAGATGGATACAGTAGACCTGAAGTGAAGCATCGGAATCTTTAACTAGTGCCACAGGAATGGTTCAAAGCATAGACAGTAAGAAGAATCAGTTCACTTGTACTTAAGTCGGCATTGTGCCTTTTGTAATTAATTGCGATGCAATTTCTGTGTTTCATCGTCAATAAGAAGGTCAGAGGGATTCAGTAAACCTGAATTGAAGCATCGGAATCTTTAACTAGTGCCACAGGAATGGTTCAAAGCATAGACAGTAAGAATAGTCAGTTTACTTGTACTTAAGTCGGCATTGTGCCTTTTGTAATTAATTCCGATGCAATTTCTGTGTTTCTTCGTCAATAAGAAGGTCAGAGGGATACAGTAAACTTGAAGTGAAGCATCGGAACCTATAACTAGTGTCACAGGAATGGTTCAAATCATAGACAGTAAGAAGAGTAAGTTTTCTTGTACATAACCCAGCATTGAGCCTATTCTATTTAATTCCGATGCAATTACTGTGTTTCGTCGTCTTTAAGAAGTTGCAATGGATACAGTAAACCTGAAGTGAAGCATCGGAATCTAAAGCCGGTCTCACAGGAAAGGGTCAAACATAGACAGTGAGAAGAGCCAGTCTTCTTGTACATGGGTCGGCATTGTGCCTTGTATATTTAATTCCGATGCAATTTCTGTGTTTCATCGTCAATAGAAAATTCAGAGGGATACAGTAAACCTGAAGTGAAGCATCGGAATCTAAAACCGGTTTCACAGGAAGGGTTCAAAACGTTGACAGTAAGAAGAGCCACTCATCTTGTACTTGAGTCGGCATTGTGCCTTTTGTATTGAATTCCGATGCAATTTCTCTGTTTTATCGTCAATAAGAAGGTCAGAGGGATACAGTAAACCTGAAGTGAAGCATCGGAATCTATAACTAGTGTCACAGGAATGGTTCAAAACATATACAGTAAGAAGAGTCTGTTTTCTTGTACTTAAGTCGGCATTGTGCCTTTTCCATTTAATTCCGTTGCAATTTCTGTGATTCATCGTCAATAAGAAGGTAAGAGAGACACAGTTAACTTGATGTGAAACATCGGAATCTATAACTAGTGTCACAGGAATGGTTCAAAACATAGACGGTAAGAAGAGTCAGTTTTCTTGTACTTAAGTCGGCATTGTGCTTTTTGTATTGAATTCCGATGCTATTTCTGTGTTTCATCGTCAATAAGAAGGTCAGAGGGATACAGTAAACCTGAAGTGAAGCATCGGAATCTATAACTAGTGTCACAGGAATGGTTCAAAACATAGACAGTAGGAAGAGTCAGTTTTCTTGTACTTAAGTCGGCATTGTGCCTTTTCTATTTAATTCCGATACAATTTCTGTGTTTCATCGTCAATAAGAAGGTGAGAGGGATACAGTTAACCTCAAGTGAAGCATCGGAATCTATAACTAGTGTCACAGAAATGGCTCAAAACATAGACAGCAAGAAGAGTCAGTTCTCTTGTACTTAGGTCGGCATTGTGCCTTTTGTATTTAATTCCGATTCAATTTCTGTGTTTCATCGGCAATAAGAAGGTCAGAGGGATACAGTAAACCTGAGGTGAAGCATCGGAATCTATAACTAGTGTCACAGGAATGGTTGAAATCATAGACAGTAAGAAGAGTTAGTTTTCTTGTACTTAAGTCGGCATTGTGCCTTTTCTGTTTATTTCCGATGCAATTTCTGTGTTTCGTCGTCAATAGGAAGGGCCAAGGGATACAGTAAACCTGAAGTGAAGCATCGGAATCTAAATCCGGTCTCATAGGAAAGGTTCAAAACATAGACAGTAAGAAGAGCCAGTCTTCTTGTACTTGAGTCGGCATTGTGCCTTTTGTATTTAATTCCGATGCAATTTCTGTGTTTCATCGTCAATAAGAAGATCAGAGGGATACAGTAAACCTGAAGTGAAGCATTGGAATCTATAACTAGTGTCACAGGAATGGTTAAAAACATAGACAGTAAGAAGAGTCAGTTTTCTTGTACTTAAGTCGGCATTGTGCCTTTTCTGTTCAATTCCGATGCAATCTCTGTGTTTCATCATCAATAAGGAGGTCGGAGGGATACAGTAAACCTGAAGTGAAGCATCGGAATCTATAACTAGTGTCACAGGAATGGTTCAAAACATAGACAGTAAGTAGAGTCAGTTTTCTTATACTTAAGTCGGCATAGTGCCTGTTGTATTTAATTCCGATGCAATTTCTGTGTTTCATCGTCAATAAGTAGGTCAGAGGGATACAGTAAACCTGAAATAAAGCATCAGAATCTGTAACTAATGTCACAGGAATGGATCAAAACATAGACAGTAAGAAGAGTCTGTTTTCTTGTACCTAAATCTGCATTGTGTCTTTTCTATTTAATTCCGATGCAATCTCTGTGTTTCATCGTTAATAAGAAGGTCGGAGGGATACAGTAATCCTGAAATGAAGCATCGGAATCTATAACTAGTGTCACAGGAATGGTTAAAGCATAGACAGTAAGAAGAGTCAGTTTTCTTGTACTTAAGTCGGCATTGTGCCTTTTCTATTTAATTCCGATGCAATCTCTGTGTTTCATCGTCAATACGAAGGTCGGAGGGATACAGTAAACCTGAAGTGAAGCATCGGAATCTATAACTAGTGTCACAGGAATGGTTCAAAACATAGACAGTAAGTAGAGTCAGTCTTCTTGTACTTAAGTCGGCATTGTGCCTTTTGTATTTAATTCCGATGCAATTTCTGTGTTTCATCGTCATTAGAATGTCAGATGGATACAGTAAACCTGAAGTGAAGCATCGGAATCCTTAACTAGTGCCACAGGAATGGTTCAAAGCATAGACAGTAAGAAGAATCAGTTTACTTGTACTTAAGTCGGCATTGTGCCTTTTGTAATTAATTGCGATGCAATTTCTGTGTTTCATCGTCAATAAGAAGGTCAGAGGGATACAGTAAACCTGAATTGAAGCATCGGAATCTTTAACTAGTGCCACAATAATGGTTCAAAGCATAGACAGTAAGAATAGTCAGTTTACTTGTACTTAAGTCGGCATTGTGCCTTTTGTAATTAACTCCGATGCAATTCCTGTGTTTCTTCGTCAATAAGAAGGTCAGAGGGATACAGTAAACCTGAAGTGAAGCATCGGAACCTATAACTAGTGTCACAGGAATGGTTCAAATCATAGACAGTAAGAAGAGTAAGTTTTCTTGTACTTCACCCAGCATTGAGCCTATTCCATTTAATTCCGATGCAATTACTGTGTTTCGTCGTCTTTAAGAAGTTGCAATGGATACAGTAAACCTGAAGTGAAGCATCGGAATCTAAAGCCGGTCTCACAGGAAAGGGTCAAAACATAGACAGTGAGAAGAGCCAGTCTTCTTGTACATGGGTCGGCATTGTGCCTTGTGTATTTAATTCCGATGCAATTTCTGTGTTTCATCGTCAATAAGAAATTCAGAGGGATACAGTAAACCTGAAGTGAAGCATCGGAATCTAAAACCGGTTTCACAGGAAGGGTTCAAAACGTTGACAGTAAGAAGAGCCACTCATCTTGTACTTGAGTCGGCATTGTGCATTTTGTATTGAATTCCGATGCAATTTCTGTGTTTTATCGTCAATAAGAAGGTCAGAGGGATACAGTAAACCTGAAGTGAAGCATCGGAATCTATAACTAGTGTCACAGGAATGGTTCAAAACATAGACAGTAAGAAGAGTCAGTTTTCATGTACTTAAGTTGGCATTGTGCCTTTTGTATTGAATTCCGATGCAATTTCTGTGTTTCATCGTCAATAAGATGGTCAGAGGGATACAGTAAACCTGAAGTGATGCATCGGAATCTATAACTAGTGTCACAGAAATGGTTCAAAACATAGACAGTAAGAAGAGTCAGTTTTCTTGTACTTAAGTCGGCATTGTGCCTTTGTATTGAATTCCGATGCAATTTCTGTGTTTCATCATCAATAAGAAAGTTAGTGGGATACAGTAAACCTGAAGTGAAGCATCGGAACCTATAACTAGTGTCACAGGAATGGTTCAAAACATATACAGTAAGAAGAATGAGTTTTCTTGTACTTAAGTCGGCATTGTGCCTTTTCTATTTAATTCCGATGGAATTTCTGTGTTTCATCGTCAATAAGAAGGTCAGAGGGACACAGTAAACCTGAAGTGAAACATCGGAATCTATAACTAGTGTCACAGGAATGGTTCAAAACATAGACAGTAAGAAGAGTCAGTTTTCTTGTACTTAAGTCGGCATTGTGCCTTTTGTATTGAATTCCGATGCTATTTCTGTGTTTCATCGTCTATAAGAAGGTCAGAGGAACACAGTAAACCTGAAGTGAAGCATCGGAATGTATAAGTAGTGTCACAGGAATGGTTCAAAAAATAGACAGTAAGAATAGTCAGTTTTCTTGTACTTAAGTCGGCATTGTGCCTTTTCTATTCAATTCCGATGCAATTTCTGTGTTTCATCGTCAGTAAGAAGGTCAGAGCCATACAGTAAACCTCAAGTGAAGCATCGGAATCTATAACTAGTGTCACAGAAATGGTTGAAAACATAGACAGTAAGAAGAGTCAGTTCTCTTGTACTTAAGTCGGCATTGTGCCTTTTGTATTTAATTCCGATGCAATTTCTGTGTTTCATCGTCAATAAAAAGGTCAGATGGATACAGTAAACCTGAAGTGAAGCATCGGAATCTATGATTAGTGTCACAGGAATGGTTCAAAACATAGACAGTAAGAAGAGTCAGTGTTCTTTTACTTTGGTCGGCATTGTGCCTTTTGTATTTAATTTTGATGCAATTTCTGTGTTTCATCGTCAATAAGAATGTCAGAGGGATACAGTAAACCTGAAGTGAAGCATCGGAAACTGTAACTAGTGCCACAGGAATGGTTCAAAGCATAGACTAGAAGAAGAGTCAGTTTACTTGTACTTAAGTCGGCATTGTGGCTTTTGTATTTAATTCCGATGCATTTTCTGTGTTTCATCGTCAATAAGAAGGTCAGAGGGATACAGTAAATCTGAAGTGTAGCATCGGAATCTATAACTAGTGTCACAGGAATGGTTCAAAAAATAGATAGTAAGAAGAGTCAGTTTTCTTGTACTTAGGTCGGCATTGTGCCCTTTGTAATTAATTCCGATACAATTTCTGTGTTTCATCGACAATAAGAAGGTCAGAGGGAAACAGTAAACCTGAAGTGAAGCATCGGAATCTATAACTAGTGTCACAGGAATGGTTCAAAACATATTCAGCAAGAAGAGTCAGTTTTCTTGTAGTTAGGTCTGCATTGTGCCTTTTGCATTTAATTCTGATGCAATTTCTGTGTTTCGTCGTCAATAAGAAGGTCCAAGGGATACAGTAAACCTGAAGTGAAGCACCGGAATCTGAAACCTGTTTCACAGGAAGGGTTCAAAACGTTGACAGTAAGAAGAGCCAGTCATCCTGTACTTGAGTCGGCATTGTGCCTTCTGTATTGAATTCCGATGCAATTTCTGTGTTTCATCGTCAATAGGAAGGTCAGAGGGATACAGTAATCCTGAAGTGAAGCATCGGAATCTATAACTAGTGTCACAGAAATGGTTCAAAACATAGACATTAAGAAGAGTCAGCTTTCTTGTACTTAAGTCGGCATTGTGCCTTTTGTATTGAATTCCGATGCAATTTCTGTGTTTCATCGTCAATAAGAAAGTCAGAGGGATACAGTAAACCTGAAGTGAAGCATCGGAACCTATAACTAGTGTCACAGGAATGGTTCAAAACATATACAGTAAGAAGAGTCAGTTTTCTTGTACTTAAGTCGGCATTGTGCCTTTTCTATTTAATTCCGTTGCAATTTCTGTGTTTCATCGTCAATAAGAAGGTAAGAGAGACACAGTTAACTTGATGTGAAACATCGGAATCTATAACTAGTGTCACAGGAATGGTTCAAAACATAGACGGTAAGAAGAGTCAGTTTTCTTGTACTTAAGTCGGCATTGTGCTTTTTGTATTGAATTCCGATGCTATTTCTGTGTTTCATCGTCAATAAGAAGGTCAGAGGGATACAGTAAACCTGAAGTGAAGCATCGGAATCTATAACTAGTGTCACAGGAATGGTTCAAAACATAGACAGTAGGAAGAGTCAGTTTTCTTGTACTTAAGTCGGCATTGTGCCTTTTCTATTTAATTCCGATGCAATCTCTGTGTTTCATCGTCAATACGAAGGTCGGAGGGATACAGTAAACCTGAAGTGAAGCATCGGAATCTATAACTAGTGTCACAGGAATGGTTCAAAACATAGACAGTAAGTAGAGTCAGTTTTCTTGTACTTAAGTCGGCATTGTGCCTCTTGTACTTAATTCAGATTCAATATCTGTGTTTCATCGTCAATAAGAAGGTCAGAGGGATACAGTAAACCTGAAGTGAAGCATCGGAATCTATAACTAGTGTCACAGGAATGGTTCAAAACATATACAGTAAGAAGATTCAGTCTTCTTGTACTTAAGTCGGCATTGTGCTTTTGTATTTAATTCCGATGCAATTTCTGTGTTTCATCGTCAATAAGAATGTCAGATGGATACAGTAAACCTGAAGTGAAACATCGGAATCTTTAACTAGTGCCACAAGAATGGATCAAAGCATAGACAGTAAGAAGAGTCAGTTTACTTGTACTTAAGTCGGCATTGTGTCTTTTGTAATTAATTGCGATGAAATTTCTGTGTTTCATCGTCAATAAGAAGGTCAGAGGGATACAGTAAACCTGAAGTGAAGCATCGGAATCTTTAACTAGTGCCACAGGAATGGTTCAAAGCATAGACAGTAAGAATAGTCAGTTTACTTGTACTTAAGTCGGCATTGTGCCTTTTGTAATTAATTCCGATGCAATTTCTGTGTTTAATCGTCAATAAGAAGGTCAGAGGGATACAGTAAACCTGAAGTGAAGCATCGGAATCTATAACTAGTGTCACAGGAATTGTTCAAAACATAGATAGTAAGAAGAGCCAGTCTTCTTGTACTTGAGTCGACATTGTGCCTTTTGTATTTAATTCCGATGCAATTTCTGTGTTTCATCGTCAATAAGTAGGTCAGAGGGATACAGTAAACCTGAAGTGAAGCATCGGAATCTATAACTAGTGTCACAGGAATGGTTAAAACATAGACGGTAAGAAGAGTCAGTTTTCTTGTACTTAATTCGGCATTGTGCCTTTTCTATTTAATTCCGATGCAATCTCTGTGTTTCATTGTCAATAAGAAGGTCGGAGGGATACAGTAAACCTGAAGTGAAGCATCGGAATCTATAACTAGTGTCACAGGCATGGTTCAAAACATAGACAGTAAGTAGAGTCAGTTTTCTTGTACTTAAGTCCGCATTGTGCCTCTTCTATTTAATTCCGATGCAATTACTGTGTTTCGTCGTCAATAAGAAGGTCAGAGGGATACAGTAAACCTGAAGTGAAGCATCGGAATCTAAAACCGGTCTCACAGGAAAGGGTCAAAACATAGACAGTAAGAAGAGCCAGTCTTCTTGTACTTGGGTCGGCATTGTGCCTTGTGTATTTAATTCCGATGCAATATCTGTGTTTCATCTTCAATAAGACGGTCAGAGGGATACAGTAAACCTGAAGTGATGCATCGGAATCTATAACTAGTGTCACAGGAATGGTTCAAATCATTGACAGTAAGAAGAGTTAGTTTTCTTGTACTTAAGTCGGCATTGTGCCTTTTCTGTTTAATTCCGATGCAATTTCTGAGTTTCGTCGTCAATAGGAAGGGCCAAGGGATACAGTAAACCTGAAGTGTGGCATCGGAATCTAAAACCGGTCTCATAGGAAAGGTTCAAATCATAGACAGTAAGAAAAGCCAGTCTTCATGTACTTGAGTCGGCATTGTGCCCTTTGTATTTACTTCCGATGCAATTTCTGTGTTTCATCGTCAATAAGAAGGTCAGACGGATACAGTAAACCTGAAGTGAGGCATCGGAATCCATAACTAGTATCACTGGAATGGTTCAAAGCATAGACAGTAAGAAGAGTCTGTTTTCTTGTACTTAAGTCGGCATTGCGATTTTTGTATTTAATTCCGATGCAATATCTGTGTTTCATCGTCAATATGAAGGTCAGAGGGATACAGTAAACCTGAAGTAAAACATCGGAATCTATAACTAATGTCACAGGAATGGTTCAAAGCATAGACAGTAAGAAGGGTCAGTTTTCTTTTGCTTAAGTCGGCATTGTGCCTTTTCTATTTAATTCCGATGTAATTTCTGTGTTTCATCGTCAATAAGAAGGTCAGAGGGATACAGTAAACCTGAAGTGAAGCATCGGTATCTATAACTAGTGTCACAGGAAGGGTTCAAAACATAGACAGTAAGAAGAGTCAGTCTTCTTGTACTTAAGTCGGCATTGTGCCTTTTATATTTAATTCCGGTGCAATTTCTATGATTCTTCGTCAATAAGAATTTGCAAGGGATACAGTAAACCTGAAGTGAAGCATCAGAATCTGTAATAAATGTCACAGGAATGGTTCAAATCATAGACTGTTAGAAGAGGCAGTTTTCTTGTACTTAAATCGGCATTGTGCCTTTTGTATTTAATTCCGATGAAATTTTTGTGTTTCATCGTCAATAAGAATGTCAGGTGGATACAGTAAACCTGAAGTGAAGCATCGGAATCTTTAACTAGTGCCACAGGAATGGTTCAAAGCATAGACAGTAAGAAGATTCAGTTTACTTGTACTTAAGTCGGCATTGTGCCATTTGTAATTAATTGCGATGCAATTTCTGTGTTTCATCGTCAATAAGAAGGCCAGAGGGATACAGTAAACCTGAAGTGAAGCATCGGAATCTTTAACTAGTGCCACAGTAATGGTTCAAAGCATAGACAGTAAGTAGAGTCAGTTTTCTTGTACTTAAGTCGGCATTGTGCCTTTTCTATTTAATTCCGATGCAATTGCTGTGTTTCATCGTCAATAAGAAGGTCAGAGGAATACAGTAAACCTGAAGTGAAGCATCGGTATCTATAACTAGTGTCACAGGAAGGGTTCAAAACATAGACAGTAAGAAGAGTCAGTCTTCTTGTACTTAAGTCGGCATTGTGCCTTTTATATTTAATTCCGGTGCAATTTCTATGATTCTTCGTCAATAAGAATTTGCAAGGGATACAGTAAACCTGAAGTGAAGCATCAGAATCTGTAATAAATGTCACAGGAATGGTTAAAATCATAGACAGTTAGAAGAGGCAGTTTTCTTGTACTTAAAACGGCATTGGGCCTTTTGTATTTAATTCCGATGAAATTTTTGTGTTTCATCGTCAATAAGAAGGTCAGAGGGATACAGTAAACCTGAAGTGAAGCATCGGAATGTATAACAAGTGTCACAGGAATTTTTAAAAACATAGACAGTAAGAAGAGTCAGTTTTCTAGTACTTAATTCGGCATTGTGCCTTTTCTATTTAATTCCTATGCAATTTCTGTGTTTCATCGTCAATATGAAGGTCGGAGGGATACAGTAAACCTGAAGTGAAGCATCGGAATCTATAACTAATGTCACAGGATTTGTTCAAAACATAGACAGCAAGTAGAGTCAGTATTCTTGTACTTAAGTCGGCACTGTGCCTTTTATATTTAATTCCGGTGCAATTTCTGTGATTCATCGTCAATTGGAAGGTCCAAGGGATACAGTGAACCTGAAGTGAAGCCTCGGAATCTATAACCAGTGTCACAGGAATGGTTCAAAACATAGACAGTAAGTAGCGTCAGTTTTCTTGTACTTAAGTCGGCATTGTGCCTTTTACATTTCATTCCGGTGCAATTTTTGTGTTTCGTCGTCAATAAGAAGGTGCACGGGATACAGTAAACCTGAAGCCCAGCATCGGAATCTAAAACTGGTATCACAGGAAAGGTTCAAATCATAGACAGTAAGATGAGCCAGTCTTCCTTTACTTGAGTCGTCAAAGTGCCTTTTGTATTTATTTCCGATGGAATTTCTGTGTGTCATCGTCAATAAGAAGGTTAGAGGGATACAGTAAACCTGAAGTGAAGCATCGGAATCTATAACTAGTGTCACAGGAATGGTTCAAAACATAGACAGTAAGAAGAGTAAGTTTTCTTCTACTTAACCCAGCATTGTGCCTTTTCTATTAAATTCCGATGCAATTTCTGTGTTTCGTCGTCAATTAGAAGTTCCAAGGGATACAGTAAACCTGAAGCGAAGCATCCAAATCTAAAACCGGTCTCACAGGAAAGGTTCAAAACATAGACAGTAAGAAGAGCCAGTCTTCTTGTACTTGAGTCGTCATTGGGCCTTTTGTATTAAATTCCGATGCAATTTCTGTGTTTCGTCGTCAATAAGACGGTCAGAGGGATACAGTAAACCTGAAGTGAAGCATCGGAATCTATAACTAGTGTCACAGGAATGGTTCAAAACATAGACAGTAAGATAAATTAGTTTTCTTGTACTTAAGTCGGCATTGTGCATTTTCTGTTTATTTCCGATGCAATTTCAGTGTTTCGTCGTCAATAAGAAGGGCCAAGGGATACAGTAAACCTGAAGTGAAGCATCGGAATCTAAAACCGGGCTCATAGGAAAGGTTGAGTACATAGACAGTAAGTAGAGCCAGTCTTCTTGTATTGAGTCGGCATTATAACTTTTGTATTTAATTCCGATGCAATTTCTGTGTATCATCGTCAATAAGAAGGTTAAAGGGATACAGTAAACCTGAAGTGAAGCATCGGAATCTATAACTAGTGTCACAGGAATGGTTCAAAACATAGACAGTAAGAAGAGTCAGTATTCTTGTACTTAAGTCGGCATTGTGATTGTTGTATTTAATTCCGATGCAATTTCTGTGTTTCATCGTCAATAAGAAGGTCAGAGGGATACAGTAAACCTGAAGTGAGGCATCGGAATCTATAACTAGTGTCACAGGAACGGTTCAAAGCATAGACAGTAAAAAGTGTCAGTTTACTTGTACTTAAGTCGGCATTGTGCCTTTTATATTAAATCCCGGTGCAATTTATGTGATTCAACGTCAGTAAGAAGGACCAAGGGATACAGTAAACCTGAAGTGAAGCATCAGAATCTGTAATAAATGTCACAGGAATGGTTCAAAACATAGACAGTAAGAAGAGTCAGTTTTCTTGTACTTAAATCGGCATTGTGCCTTTTGTATTCAATTCCGATGAAATTTTTGTGTTTCATCGTCAATAAGAAGGTCAGAGTTGTACAGTAAACCTGAAGTGAAGCATCGGAATCTATAACTAGTGTCACAGGAATGGTTAAAACATAGATGGTAAGAAGAGTCAGTTTTCTTGTACTTAATTCGGCATTGTGCCTTTTCTATTTAATTCCGATGCAATCTCTGTGTTTCATCGTCAATAAGACGGTCGGAGGGATACAGTAAACTTGAAGTGAAGCATCGGAATCTATAACTAGTGTCACAGGAATGGTTAAAAACATAGATAGTAAGAAGAGCCAGTCTTCTTGTACTTGAGTCGGCATTGTGCCTTTTGTATTTAATTCCGATGCAATTTCTGTGTTTCATCGTCAATAAGATGGTCAGAGGGATACAGTAAACCTGAAGTGAAGCATCGGAATCTATAACTAGTGTCACAGGAATAGTTAAAACATAGACGGTATGAAGAGTCAGTGTTCTTGTACTTAATTCGGCATTGTGCCTTTTCTATTTAATTCCGATGAAATCTCTGTGTTTTATCGTCAATAAGAAGGTCGGAGGGATACAGTAAACCTGAAGTGAAGCATCGGAATCTAGAACTAGTGTCACAGGAATGGTTCAAAACATAGACAGTAAGTAGAGTCAGTTTTCTTGTACTTAAGTCGGCATTGTGCCTTTTCTATTTAATTCCGATGCAATTACTGTGTTTAATCGTCAATAAGAAGGTCAGAGGGATACAGTAAACCTGAAGTGAAGCATCGGAATGTATAACTATTGACAAAGGAATTTTAAATCATAGACAGTAAGAAGAGTCAGTTATCTTGTACTTACGTCGGCATTGTGCATTTTCTATTTAATTCCGATGCAATTTCTGTGTTTCATCGTCAATAAGGAGGTCAGAGGGATACAGTAAACCTGAAGTGAAGCATCGGAATCCATACCTAGTGTCACAGCAATGGTTCAAAACATAGATGGTAAGTAGAGTCAGTTTTCTTGTACTTAAGTCGGCATTGTGCCTTTTCTATTTAATTCCGAAGCAATAACTGTGTTTCTTCGTCAATAAGAAGGTCAGAGGGATACAGTAAACCTGAAGTGAAGCATCGGAATCTAAAACCGGTCTCACAGGAAAGGGTCAAAACATAGACAGTAAGAAGAGCCAGTCTTCTTGTACTTGGGTCGGCATTGTGCCTTGTGTATTTAATTCCGATGCAATATCTGTGTTTCATCGTCAATAAGACGGTCAGAGGGATACAGTAAACCTGAAGTGAAGCATCGGAATCTATAACAAGTGTCACAGGAATGGTTCAAATCATTGACAGTAAGAAGAGTTAGTTTTCTTGTACTTAAGTCGGCATTGTGCATTTTCTGTTTAATTCCGATGCAATTTCTGAGTTTCGTCGTCAATAGGAAGGGCCAAGGGATACAGTAAACCTGATGTGAAGCATCGGAATCTAAAACCGGTCTCATAGGAAAGGTTCAAAACATCGACAGTAAGAAGAGCCAGTCTTCTTGTACTTGAGTCGGCATTGTGCCTTTTGTATTTAATTCCGATGCAATTTCTGTGTTTCATCATCAATAAGAAGGTCAGACGGATACAGTAAACCTGAAGTGAGGCATCGGAATCTATAACTAGTGTCACAGGAATGGTTCAAAGCATAGACAGTAAGAAGAGTCAGTTTTCTTGTACTGAAGTCGGCATTGTGCATTTTGTATTTAATTCCGATGCAATTTCTGTGTTTCATCGTCAATAAGAAGGTCAGACGGATACAGCAAACCTGAAGTGAGGCATCGGAGTCTATAACTAGTGTCACGGGAAGGGTTCAAAACATAGACAGTAAGAGAGAGTCAGTCTTCTTGTACTTAAGTCGGCATTGTGCCTTTTATATTTATTTCCGGTGCAATTTCTATGATTCATCGTCAATACGATTTGCAAGGGATACAGTAAACCTGAAGTGAAGCATCAGAATCTGTAATAAATGTCACAGGAATGGTTCAAAACATAGACAGTTAGAAGAGGCAGTTTTTTTGTACTTAAATCGGCATTGGGCCTTTTGTATTTAATTCCGATGAAATTTTTGTGTTTCATCGTCAATAAGAAGGTCAGAGGGATACAGTAAACCTGAAGTGAAGCATCGGAATGTATAACAAGTGTCACAGGAATTTTTAAAAATATAGACAGTTAGAAGGGTCAGTTTTCTAGTACTTAAGACGGCATTGTGCCTTTTCTATTTAATTCCGATGCAATTTCTGTGTTTCGTCGTCAATATGAAGGTCGGAGGGATACAGTAAACCTGAAGTGAAGCATCGGAATCTGTAACTAGTGTCACAGGAATGGTTCAAAACATAGACAGTAAGAAGAGTAAGTTTTCTTCTACTTAACCCAGCATTGTGCCTTTTCTATTTAATTCCGACGCAATTTCTGTGTTTCGTCGTCAATAAGAAGTTCCAAGGGATACAGGAAACATGAAGTGAAGCATCGAAATCTAAAACCGGTCTCACAGGAAAGGTTCAAAACATAGACAGTAAGAAGAGCCTGTCTTCTTGTACTTACGTCGGCATTGTGCCTTTTGTATTTAATTCCGAGCAATTGCTATGTTTCATCGTCAATAAGACGGTCAGAGGGATACAGTAAACCTGAAGTGCAGCATCGGAATCTATACCTAGTGTCACAGGAATGGTTCAAAACATAGACAATTAGAAGAGTCAGTTTTCTTGTACGTAAGTAAGCATTGTGCCTTTTGTATTTAATTCCGATTCAATTTCTGTGTTTCATCGTCAATAAGAAGGTCAGAGGGATACAGTAAACCAAAATTGAAGCATCGGAATCTATAACTAGTGTCACAGGAAGGGCTCAAATCATAGACAGGAAGAAGAGTCAGTCTTCTTTTACTTAAGTCGGTATTGTGCCTTTTGTATTTAATACCGATGCAATTTCTATGTTTCATCGTCAATAAGAAGGTCGGACGGATACAGTAAACCTGAAGTGAGGCATCGGAATCTATAATTAGTGTCACAGGAATGGTTCAAAGCATAGACAGTAAGAAAAGTCAGTTTACTTGTTCTTAAGTCGGCATTGTGCCTTTTATATTTAATTCCGGTGGAATTTATGTGATTCAACGTCAGTAAGAAGGTCCAAGGGATACAGTAAAACTGAAGTGAAGCATCAGAATCTGTAATAAATGTCACAGGAATGGTTCAAAACATAGACAGTAAGAAGAGTCAGTTTTCTTGTACTTAAATCGGCATTGTGCCTTTTGTATTCAATTCCGATGAAATTTTTGTGTTTCATCGTCAATAAGAAGGTCAGAGGGATACAGTAAACCTGAAGTGAAGCATCGGAATCTATAACTAGTGTCACAGGAATGGTTCAAAACATAGACAGTAAGAAGAGTAAGTTTTCTTCTACTTAACCCAGCATTGTGAGTTTTCTATTAAATTCCGATGCAATTTCTGTGTTTCGTCGTCAATAAGAAGTTCCAAGGGATACAGTAAACCTGAAGTGAAGCATCCAAATCTAAAACCGGTCTCACAGGAAAGGTTCAAAAGATAGACAGTAAGAAGAGCCAGTCTTCTTGTACTTGAGTCGTCATTGGGCCTTTTGTATTAAATTCCGATGCAATTTCTGTGTTTCATCGTCTATAAGACGGTCAGAGGGATACAGTAAACCTGAAGTGAAGCATCGGAATCT
This sequence comes from Schistocerca americana, assembly GCF_021461395.2. Lineage (NCBI taxonomy): Eukaryota > Metazoa > Arthropoda > Insecta > Orthoptera > Acrididae > Schistocerca > Schistocerca americana. The sequence goes on from NC_060128.1 coordinate 18,483,752, forward strand.
ATAACTAGTGTCACAGGAATGGTTCAAAACATAGACAGTAAGATAAGTTAGTTTTCTTGTACTTACGTCGGCATTGTGCATTTTCTGTTTAATTCCGATGCAATTTCAGTGTTTCGTCGTCAATAAGAAGGGCCAAGGGATACAGTAAACCTGAAGTGAAGCATCGGAATCTAAAACCGGGCTCATAGGAAAGGTTGAAAACATAGACAGTAAGAAGAGCCAGTCTTCTTGTATTGAGTCGGCATTATAACTTTTGTATTTAATTCCGATGCAATTTCTGTGTATCATCGTCAATAAGAAGGTTAGAGGGATACAGTAAACCTGAAGTGAAGCATCGGAATCTATAACTAGTGTCACAGGAATGGTTCAAAACATAGACAGTAAGAAGAGTCAGTTTTCTTGTACTTAAGTCGGCATTGTGATTTTTGTATATAATTCCGATGCAATTTCTGTGTTTCATCGTCAATAAGAAGGTCAGAGGGATACAGTAAACCTGAAGTGTGGCATTGGAATCTATAACTAGTGACACAGGAATGGTTCAAAGCACAGACAGTAAGAAGAGTCAGTTTACTTGTACTTAAGTCGGCATTGTGCCTTTTATATTAAATCCCGGTGCAATTTATGTGATTCAACGTCAGTAAGAAGGACCAAGGGATACAGTAAACCTGAAGTGAAGCATCAGAATCTGTAATAAATGTCACAGGAATGGTTCAAAACATAGACAGTAAGAAGAGTCAGTTTTCTTGTACTTAAATCGGCATTGTGCCTTTTGTATTCAATTCCGATGAAATTTTTGTGTTTCATCGTCAATAAGAAGGTCAGAGGGATACAGTAAACCTGAAGTGAAGCATCGGAATCTATAACTAGTGTCACAGGAATGGTTAAAACATAGATGGTAAGAAGAGTGAGTTTTCTTGTACTTAATTCGGCATTGTGCCTTTTCTATTTAATTCCGATGCAATCTCTGTGTTTCATCGTCAATAAGAAGGTCGGAGGGATACAGTAAACCTGAAGTGAAGCATCGGAATCTATAACTAGTGTCACAGGAATGGTTCAAAACATAGATAGTAAGAAGAGCCAGTCTTCTTGTACTTGAGTCGGCATTGTGCCTTTTGTATTTAATTCCGATGCAATTTCTGTGTTTCATCGTCAATAAGATGGTCAGAGGGATACAGTTAACCTGAAGTGAAGCATCGGAATCTATAACTAGTGTCACAGGAATAGTTAAAACATAGACGGTATGAAGAGTCAGTGTTCTTGTACTTAATTCGGCATTGTGCCTTTTCTATTTAATTCCGATGCAATCTCTGTGTTTTATCGTCAATAAGAAGGTCGGAGGGATACAGTAAACCAGAAGTGAAGCATCGGAATCTATAACTAGTGTCACAGGAATGGTTCAAAACATAGACAGTGAGTAGAGTCAGTTTTCTTGTACTTAAGTCGGCATTGTGCCTTTTCTATTTAATTCCGATGCAATTACTGTGTTTCATCGTCAATAAGAAGGTCAGAGGGATACAGTAAACCTGAAGCGAAGCATCGGAATGTATAACTATTGACAAAGGAATTTTTAAATCATAGACAGTAAGAAGAGTCAGTTTTCTTGTACTTACGTCGGCATTGTGCATTTTCTATTTAATTCCGATGCAATTTCTGTGTTTCATCGTCAATAAGGAGGTCAGAGGGATACAGTAAACCTGAAGTGAAGCATCGGAATCTATAACTAGTGTCACAGGAATGGTTCAAAACACAGACGGTAAGTAGAGTCAGTTTTCTTGTACTTAAGTCGGCATTGTGCCTTTTCTATCTAATTCCGAAGCAATTACTGTGTTTCGTCGTCAATAAGAAGGTCAGAGGGATACAGTAAACCTGAATTGAAGCATCGGAATCTAAAACCGGTCTCACAGGAAAGGGTCAAAACATAGACAGTAAGAAGAGCCAGTCTTCTTGTACTTGGGTCGGCATTGTGCCTTGTGTATTTAATTCCGATGCAATATCTGTGTTTCATCGTCAATAAGACGGTCAGAGGGATACAGTAAACCTGAATTGAAGCATCGGAATCTATAACAAGTGCCACAGGAATGGTTCAAATCATTGACAGTAAGAAGAGTTAGTTTTCTTGTACTTAAGTCGGCATTGTGCCTTTTCTGTTTAATTCCGATGCGATTTCTGAGTTTCGTCGTCAATAGGGAGGGCCAAGGGATACAGTAAACCTGAAGTGAAGCATCGGAATCTAAAACCGGTCTCATAGGAAAGGTTCAAAACATCGACAGTAAGAAGAGCCAGTCTTCTTGTACTTGAGTCGGCATTGTGCCTTTTGTATTTAATTCCGATGCAATTTCCGTGTTTCATCGTCAATAAGAAGGTCAGACGGATACAGTAAAGCTGAAGTGAGGCATCGGAATCTATAACTAGTGTCACAGGAATGGTTCAAAGCATAGACAGTAAGAAGAGTCAGTTTTCTTGTACTTAAGTCGGCATTGTGCCTTTTGTATTTAATTCCGATGCAATTTCTGTGTTTCATCGTCAATAAGAAGGTCAGACGGATACAGTAAACCTGAAGTGAGGCATCGGAGTCTATAACTAGTGTCACGGGAAGGGTTCAAAACATAGACAGTAAGAAGAGATAGTCTTCTTGTACTTAAGTCGGCATTGTGCCTCTTATATTTATTTCCGGTGCAATTTCTATGATTCATCGTCAATAAGATTTGCAAGGGATACAGTAAACCTGAAGTGAAGCATCAGAATCTGTAATAAATGTCACAGGAATGGTTCAAAACATAGACAGTTAGAAGAGGCAGTTTTCTTGTACTTAAATCGGCATTGGGCCTTTTGTATTTAATTCCGATGAAATTTTTGTGTTTCATCGTCAATAAGAAGGTCAGAGGGATACAGTAAACCTGAAGTGAAGCATCGGAATGTATAACAAGTGTCACAGGAATTTTTAAAAATATAGACAGTTAGAAGGGTCAGTTTTCTAGTACTTAAGACGGCATTGTGCCTTTTCTATTTAATTCCGATGCAATTTCTGTGTTTCGTCGTCAATATGAAGGTCTGATGGATACAGTAAACCTGAAGTGAAGCATCGGAATCTTTAACTAGAGTCACAGGAATGGTTCGAAACATAGACAGTAAGTAGAGTCAGTATTCCCTTACTTAAGTCGGCACTGTGCCTTTTATATTTAATTCCGGTGCAATTTCTGTGATTCATCGTCAATAAGAATGTCCAAGGGATACAGTAAACCTGAATTGAAGCCTCGGAATCTATAACTAGTGTCACAGGAATGGTTCAAAACATAGACAGTAAGTAGCGTCAGTTTTCTTGTACTTAAGTCGGCATTGTGCCTTTTACATTTCATTCCGGTGCAATTTCTGTGTTTCCTCGTCAATAAGAATGTGCACGGGATACAGTAAACCTGAAGTCAAGCATCGGAATCTAAAACTGGTATCACAGGAAAGGTTCAAATCATAGACAGTAAGAGGAGCCAGTCTTCCTTTACCTGAGTCGTCAAAGTGCCTTTTTATTTATTTCCGATGGAATTTCTGTGTGTCATCGTCAATAAGAAGGTCAGAGGGATACAGTAAACCAGAAGTGAAGCATCGGAATCTGTAACTAGTGTCACAGGAATGGTTCAAAACATAGACAGTAAGAAGAGTAAGTTTTCTTCTACTTAACCCAGCATTGTGCCTTTTCTTTTTAATTCCGATGCAATTTCTGTGTTTCGTCGTCAATAAGAAGTTCCAAGGGATACAGTAAACCTGAAGTGAAGCATCGAAATCTAAAACCGGTCTCACAGGAAAGGTTCAAAACATAGACAGTAAGAAGAGCCAGTCTTCTTGTACTTACGTCGGCATTGTGCCTTTTGTATTTAATTCCGAGCAATTGCTATGTTTCATCGTCATTAAGACGGTCAGAGGGATGCAGTAAACCAGAAGTGAAGCATCGGAATCTGTAACTAGTGTCACAGGAATGGTTCAAAACATAGACAGTAAGAAGAGTAAGTTTTCTTCTACTTAACCCAGGATTGTGCCTTTTCTTTTTAATTCCGATTCAATTTCTGTGTTTCATCGTCAATAAGAAGGTCAGAGGGATACAGTAAACCAAAATTGAAGCATCGGAATCTATAACTAGTGTCACAGGAAGGGCTCAAATCATAGACAGGAAGAGGAGTCAGTCTTCTTTTACTTAAGTCGGTATTGTGCCTTTTGTATTTAGTACCGATGCAATTTCTATGTTTCATCGTCAATATGAAGGTCGGAGGGATACAGTAAACCTGAAGTGAGGCATCGGAATCTATAATTAGTGTCACAGGAATGGTTCAAAGCATAGACAGTAAGAAAAGTCAGTTTACTTGTTCTTAAGTCGGCATTGTGCCTTTTATATTTAATTCCGGTGGAATTTATGTGATTCAACGTCAGTAAGAAGGTCCAAGGGATACAGTAAACCTGAAGTGAAGCATCAGAATCTGTAATAAATGACACAGGAATGGTTCAAAACATAGACAGTAAGAAGAGTCAGTTTGCTTGTACTTAAATCGGCATTGTGCCTTTTATATTCAATTCCGATGAAATTTTTATGTTTCATCGTCATTAAGAAGGTCAGAGGGATACAGTAAACCTGAAGTGAAGCATCGGAATCTGTAACTCGTGTCACAGGAATGGTTCAAAACATAGACAGTAAGTAGCGTCAGTTTTCTTGTACTTAAGTCGGCATTGTGCCTTTTACATTTAATTTCGGTGCAATTTCTGTGTTTCGTCGTCAATAAGAAGGTCCACGGGATACAGTAAACCTGAAGTCAAGCATCGGAATCTAAAACTGTTCTCACAGGAAAGGTTCAAATCATAGACAGTAAGAGGAGCCAGTCTTCCTGTACTTGAGTCATCAAAGTGCCTTTTGTATTTATTTCCGATGCAATTTCTGTGTTTCATCGTCAATAAGAGGGTCAGAGGGATACAGTAAACCTGAAGTGAAGCATCGGAATCTGTAACTAATGTCGCAGGAATGGTTCAAAACATAGACAGTAAGAAGAGTCAGTTTTCTTGTTCTTAAATAGGCATTATGCCTTTTGTATTTAATTCCGATGCAATTACTGTGTTGCGTCGTCAATAAGAAGTTCCAAGGGATACAGTAAACCTGAAGTGAAGCATCGGAATCTATAACTGGTGTCACAGGAATGGTTCAAAATATAGACAGTAAGAAGAGTTATTTTTCTTCTACTTAAGTCGGCATTATGCCTTTTCTGTTTAATTCCGATGCAAATTCTGTGTTTCGTCGTCAATAAGAAGGGCCAAGGGATACAGTAAACCTGAAGTGAAGCATCGGAATCTAAAACCGGTCTCATAGGAAGGGTTTAAATCATAGACAGTAGGAAGAGCCAGTCTTCTTGTACTTGAGTCGGCATTGTGCCTTTTGTATTTAATTCCGATGCAATTTCTGTGTTTCATTGTCAATAAGAAGGTCAGAGGGATACAGTAAACCTGAAGTGAAGCATCGGAATCTATAACTAGTGTCACAGGAATAGTTAAAAACATAGACAGTAAGAAGAGTCAGTCTTCTTGTACTTAAGTCGGCATTGTGCCTATTGTATTTAATTCCGATGCAATTTCTGTGTTTCATCGTCAATAAGAAAGTCAGAGGGATACAGTAAACCTGAAGTGAAGCATCGGAATCTATAACTAGTGTCACAGGAATGGTTCAAAACATAGACAGTGAGAAGAGTCAGTTTTCTTTTACTTAAGTCGGCATTGTGCCTTTTCTGTTTAATTCCGATGCAATTTCTGTGTTTCGTCGTCAATAAGAAGGGCCAAGGGATACAGTAAACCAGAAGTGAAGCATCGGAATCTAAAACCGGTCTCATAGGAAAGGTTCAAAGCATAGTCAGTAAGAAGAGCCAGTCTTCTTGTACTTGAGTCGGCATTGTGCCTTTTGTATTTAATTCCGATGCAATTTCTGTGTTTCATCGTCAATAAGAAGGTCAGAGAGATACTGTAAACCTGAAGTGAAGCATCGGAATCTATAACTAGTGTCCGAGGAATGGTCCAAAACATAGACAGAAGAAGAGTCAGTTTTCTTGTACTTAAGTTGGCATTGTGACTTTTGTATTTAATTCCGATGCAATTTCTGTGTTTAATCGTCAATACGAAGGTCAGAGGGATACAGTAAACGTGAAGTGAAGCATCGGAATCTATAACTAGTGTCACAGAAATGGTTCAAAACATAGACAGTAAGAAGAGTCAGTTTTCTTGTACTTAAGTCGGCATTGTGCCTTTTGTATTTAATTCCGATGCAATTTCTGTGTTTCATCGTCAATAAGAAGGTCAGGAAATACAGTAAACCTGAAGTGAAGCATCGGAATCTATAACTAGTGTCACAGGAATGGTTAAAAACATAGACAGTAAGAAGAGTAAGTCTTCTTGTACTTAAGTCGGCATTGTGCCTATTGTATTTAATTCCGATGCAATTTCTGTGTTTCATCGTCAATAAGATAGTCAGAGGAATATAGTAAACCTGAAGTGAGGCATCAGAATTTATAACTAGTGTCACAGGAATGGTTCAAAGCATAGACAGTAAGAAGAGTCAGTTTTCTTGTACGTAAGTCGGCATTGTGATTTTTGTATTAAATTCCGATGCAATTTCTGTGTATCATCTTCAATAAGAAGGTCAGAGGGATACAGTAAACGTGAAACGAAGCATCGGAAACTATAACTAGTGTCACAGGAATGGTTCAAAACATAGACAGTAAGAAGAGTCAGTTTCCTTGTACTTAAGTCGGCATTGTGCCTTTTGTATTTAATTCCGATGCAATTTCTGTGTTTCATCGTCAATACGAAGGTCAGAGGGAGACAGTAAACCTGAAGTAAAGCATCGGAATCTATAACTAGTGTCACTGGAGTGGTTCAAAACATAGACAGTAAGAAGAGTCAGTTTTCTTGTTGTTAAGTCGGCATTGTGCATTTGTATTTAATTCCGATGCAATTTCTGTGTTTCATCGTCAATAAGACGGTCAGAGGGATACAGTAAACCTGAAGTGAAGCATCGGAAACTATAACTAGTGTCACAGGAATGGTTCAAAGCATAGACAGTAAGAAGAGTAAGTTTTCTTGTACTTAAGTCGGAATTGTGCCTTTTCTAATTAATTCCGATGCAATTTCTGTGTTTCATCGTCAATAAGAAGGTCAGAGGGATACAGTAAACCTGAGGTGAAGCAACGGAATCTATAACTAGTGTCACAGGGATGGTTCAAAACATAGACAGTAAGATAAGCCAGCCTTCTTGTACTTGAGTCGGCATTGTGCCTTTTGTATTTAATTCCGATGCAATTTCTGTGTTTCATCGTCAATAAGGAGGTCAGAGGGATACTGTGAACCTGAAGTGAAGCAACGGAATCTATAACTAGTGTCACAGGAATGGTTCAAATCATAGACAGTAAGAAGAGAAACTCTTCTTGTACTTGAGTCGGCATTGTGCCTTTTGTATTTAATTCCGATGGAATTTCTGTGTTTCATCGTCAATAAGAAGATCAGAGGGATACAGTAAACCTGAAGTGAAGCATAGGAATCTATAACTAGTGTCACAGGTATGGTTCAAAACATAGACAGTAATAAGAGTCAGTTTTCTTGTACTTAGGTCGGCATTGTGCTTTTTGTATTTAATTCCGATGCAATTTCTGTGTTTCGTCGTCAGTAAGAAGGTCCAAGGGATATAGTCAACCTGAAGTGAAGCATCGGAATCTAATACCGGTCTCACAGGAAAGGTTCAAAACGTAGACAGTAAGAAGAGCCAGTCTTCTTGTACTTGAGTCGGCGTTGCGAATTTTGTATTGAATTCCGATGCAATTTCTGTGTTTCATCGTCAATAAGGAGGTCAGAGGGATACAGTAAACCTGAAGTGAAGCATCTGAATCTATAACTAGTGTCACAGGAATGGTTCAAATCATATACAGTAAAAAGAGTCAGTTTTCTTGTACATAAGTCGGCATTGTGCCTTTTGTATTTCATTCCGACGCAATTTCTGTGTTTCATCGTCAATACGAAGGTCAGAGGGATACAGTAAACCTGAAGTGAAGCGTCGGAATCTATAACTAGTGTCACAGGAATGGTTCAAAACATAGACAGTACGTAGAGTCAGTCTTCTTGTACATAAGTCGGCATTGTGCCCTTTGTATTAATTTCCGACGCAATTTCTGCGTTTCATCGTCAATAAGAAGGTCAGAGGGATACAGTAAACCTAAAGTGAAGCATCGGAATCTATAACTAGTGTTACAGGAATGGTTCAAAACGTAGACAGTGAGAAGAGTCAGTTTTCTTGTACTTGAGTCGGCATTGTGATTTTTGTATTTAATTCCGATGCAAGTTCTGTCTTTCATCGTTAATAAGAAGGTCAGAGGGATACAGTAAACCTGAAGTGAAGCATCGGAATCTATAACTAGTGTCACAGGAATGGTTCAAAGCATAGACAGTAAGAAGAGTCAGTTTTCTTGTATCTAACCCAGCATTGTGCCTTTTCTATTTAATTCCGATGCAATTTCTGTGTTTCGTCGTCAATAAGAAGTTCCAAGGGATACAGAAAACCTGATGTGAAGCATCGGAATCTAAAACCGGTCTCACAGGAAAGGTTCAAAACATAGACAGTAAGAAGAGCCAGTCTTCATGTACTTTAGTCATCATTGTGCCTTTTGTATTTAATTCCGGTGCTATTTCTGTGTTTTATCGTCAATAAGACGGCCAGAGGGTACAGTAAACCGGAAGTGTAGCATCGGAATCTATAACTAGTGTCACAGGAATGGTTCAAAACGTAGACAGTAAGAAGAGTCATTTATCTCGTACTTAAGTTGGCATTGTGCCTTTTCTGTTTAATTCCGATGCAATTTCTGTGTTTCGTCGTCAATAAGAAAGGGCCAAGGGATACAGCAAACCTGAAGTGAAGCATCAGAATCTAAAACCGGTCTCATAGGAATGGTTCAATACATAGACAGTAAGAAGAGCCAGTCCTCTTGTACTTGAGTCGGCATTGTTCCTTTTGTATTTAATTCCGATGCAATATCTGTGTTTCATCCTCAATAAGAAGGTCAGAGGGATACAGTAAACCTGAAGTGAAGCACCGGAATCTATAACTAGTGTCACAGGAATGGTTCAATACATAGACAGTAAGAAGAGTCAGTTTTCTTGTACTTAAGTCGGCATTGTGCTGTTTCTATTTAATTCCGATGGAATTTCTATGTTTCATCGTCAATAAGGAGGTCAGAGGGGTACAGTAAACCAGAAGTGAAGCAGCGGAATCTATAACTAGTGTCACAGGAATGGTTCAAATCATAGACAGTAAGTAGAGTCAGTTTTCTTGTACTTAAGTCGGCATTGTGCCTTTTATATTTAATTCCGGTGCAATTTCTGTGTTTCATCGTCAATAAGAAGGTCCAAGGAATACAGTAAACCTGAAGTCAAGCATCGGAATCTAAAACTGTTCTCAGAGGAAAGGTTCAAAACATAGACAGTAAGAGGAGCCAGTCTTCCTGTACATGAGTCGTCAAAGTGCCTTTTGTATTTATTTCCGACGCAATTTCTGTGTTTCATCGTCAATAAGAAGGTCAGAGGGATACAGTAAACCTGAAGTGATGCATCGGAATCTATAACAAGTGTCACAGGAGTTGTTCAAAACATAGACAGTAAGAATATTAAGTTTTCTTTTACTGAACCCGGCATTGTGCCTCTTCTATTTAATTCCGATGCAATTTCTGTGTTTCATCGTCTATAAGAAGGTCGGAGGGATACAGTAAACCTGAAGTGAAGCATCGGAATCTGTAACTAGTGTCACAGGAATGGTTCAAATCATAGACAGTAAGTAGAGTCAGTTCTCTTGTACTTAAGTCGGCATTGTGCCTTTTCTGTTTAATTCCGATGCAATCTCTGTGTTTCGTCATTAATAAGAAGGGCCAAGGGATACAGTAAACCAGAAGTGAAGCATCGGAACCTAAAACCGGTCTCATAGGAAAGGTTCAAAATATAGTAAGAAGAGCCAGTCTTCTTGTACTTAAGTTGACATTGTGCCTTTTGTATTTAATTCCGATGCAATTTCTGTGTTTCATCGTCAATAAGAAGGTCAGAGGGATACAGTAAACCTGAAGTGAAGCATCGGAATCCATAACTAGTGTCACAGGAATGGTTCAAAACATAGACAGTATGGAGAGTCAGTTTTCTTGTACTTCAGTCGGCATTGTGATTTTTGTATTTAATTCCGATGCAATTTCTGTGTTTCATCAGCAATAAGAAGGTCAGAGGGATACAGTAAACCTGAAGTGAAGCATCGGAAACTATAACTAGTGTAACAGGAATGGTTCGAAACATAGACAGTAAGAAGAGTCAGTTTTGTTGTACTTAAGTCGGCATTGTGCCTTTTGTATTTAATTCCGGTGCAATTTCTGTGTTTCATCGTTAATAAGAAAGTCAGGAAATACAGTAAACCTGAAGTGAAGCATCGGAATCTATAACTAGTGTCACGGGAATGGTTCAAAACATAGACAGTGAGAAGAGTCAGTTTTCTTGTACTTAAGTCGGCATTGTGCCTTTTCTGTTTAATTCCGATGCAATATCTGTGTTTCGTCGTCAATAAGAAGGGCCAAGGGATACAGTAAACCAGAAGTGAAGCATCGGAATCTAAAACCGGTCTCATAGGAAAGGTTCAAAGCATAGTCAGTAAGAAGAGCCAGTCTTCTTGTACTTGAGTCGGCATTGTGCCTTTTGTATTTAATACCGATGCAATTTCTGTGTTTCATCGTCAATAAGAAGGTCAGGAAATACAGTAAACCTGAAGTGAAGCATCGGAATCTATAACTAGTGTCACAGGAATGGTTAAAAACATAGACAGTAAGAAGAGTCAGTCTTCTTGTACTTAAATCGGAATTGTGCCTATTGTATTTAATTCCGATGCAATATCTGTGTTTCATCGTCAATAAGATAGTAAGAGGGATACAGTAAACCTGAAGTGAAGCATCAGAATCTATAACTAGTGTCACAGGAATAGTCCAAAACATAGACAGTAAGAAGATTCAGGTTTCTTGTACTTAAGTCTGCATTGTGCCTTTTGTATGTAATTCCGATGCAATTTCTGTGTTTCATCGACAATAAGAAGGTCAGAGGGATACAGTAAACCTGAAGTGAAGCATCGGAATCTGTAACTAGTGTCACAGGAAAGGTTCAAAGCATTGATAGTAAGAAGAGTCAGTCTTCTTGTACTTAAGTCGGCATTGTGCCTTTTGTATTTCATTCCGATGCAATTTCTGTGTTTCATCGTCAATAAGAAGGTCAGTGGGATACAGTAAACCTGAAGTAAAGCATCGGAATCAATAACTAGTGTCACAGGAGTGCGTCAAAACATAGACAGTAAGAAGAGTCAGTTTTCTTGTTCTTAAGTCGGCATTGTGCATTTGTATTTAATTCCGATGCAATTTCTGTGTTTCATCGTCAATAAGACGGTCAGAAGGAAACAGTAAACCTAAAGTGAAGCATCGGAAACTATAACTAGTGTCACAGGAATGGTTCAAAAAATAGACAGCAAGAAGAGTAAGTTTTCTTGTACTTAAGTCGGCATTGTGCCTTTTCTATTTCATTCCGATGCAGTTTCTGTGTTTCATCGTCAATAAGAAGGTCAGAGGGATACAGTAAACCTGAAGTGAAGCAACGGAATCTATAACTAGTGTCACAGGAATGGTTCAAAACATAGACAGTAAGATAAGCCAGCCTTCTTGTACTTGAGTCGGCATTGTGCGTTTTGTATTTAATTCCGATGCAATTTCTGTGTTTCATCGTCAATAAGGAGGTCAGTGGGATACAGTGAACCTGAAGTGAAGCATCGGAATCTATAACTAGTGTCACAGGAATGGTTCAAATCATAGACAGTAAGAAGGGAAACTCTTCTTGTACTTGAGTCGGCATTGTGCCTTTTGTATTTAATTCCGATGGAATTTCTGTGTTTTGTCGTCAATAAGAAGGTCCAAGGGATATAGTAAACCTGAAGTGAAGCATCGGAATCTAAAACCGGTCTCACAGGAAAGGTTCAAAACGTAGACAGTAAGAAGAGCCAGTCTTCTTGTACTTGAGTCGGCGTTGTGCCTTTTGTATTGAATTCCGATGCAATTTCTGTGTTTCATCGTCAATAAGGAGGTCAGAGGGATACAGTAAACCTGATGTGAAGCATCTGAATCTATAACTAGTGTCACAGGAATCGTTCAAATCATAGACAGTAAAAAGAGTCAGTTTTCTTGTACTTAAGTCGGCATTGTGCTTTTGTATTTAATTCCGATGTAATTTCTGTGTTTCATCGACAATAAGAAGGTCAGAGGGATACAGTAAACCTGAAGTGAAGCATCGGAATCTGTAACTAGTGTCACAGGAAAGGTTCAAAGCATTGATAGTAAGAAGAGTCAGTCTTCTTGTACTTAAGTCGGCATTGTGCCTTTTGTATTTCATTCCGATGCAATTTCTGTGTTTCATCGTCAATAAGAAGGTCAGTGGGATACAGTAAACCTGAAGTGAAGCGTCGGAATCTATAACTAGTGTCACAGGAATGGTTCAAAACATAGACAGTAAGAAGAGTCAGTCTTCTTGTACTTAAGTCGGCATTGTGCCCTTTGTATTAAATTCCGACGCAATTTCTGTGTTTCATCGTCAATAAGATTGTCAGAGGGATACAGTAAACCTGAAATAAAGCATCAGAATCTGTAACTATTGTCACAGGAATGGTTCAAAACATAGACAGTAAGAAGAGTCAGTTTTCTTGTAATTAAATCGGCATTGTGCATTTTGTATTTAATTACGATGCAATTTCTGTGTTTCATCGTCAATAAGAAGGTCAGGAAATACAGTAAACCTGAAGTGAAGAATCGGAATCTATATCTAGTGTCACAGGAATGGTTAAAAACATAGACAGTAAGAGGAGTCAGTCTTCTTGTACTTAAGTCGGCATTGTGCCTATTGTATTTAATTCCGATGCAATTTCTGTGTTTCATCGTCAATAAGAAGGTCAGAGGGATACAGTAAACCTGAAGGGAAGCATCGGAAACTATAACTAGTGTCACAGGAATGGTTCAAAACATAGACAGTAAGAAGAGTCAGTTTTCTTGTAATTATGTCGGCATTGTGCCTTTTGTATTGAATTCCGATGCAATTTTAATGTTTCATCGTCAATAAGAAGGTCAGAGGGATACAGTAAACCTGAACTGAAGCATCGGAATCTATAACTAGTGTCACAGGAATGGTTCAAAACATAGACAGTAAGAAGAGTCAGTTTTCTTGTACTTAAGTCGGCATTGTGCCTTTTGTATTTAATTCCAATGCAATTTCTGTGTTTCATCGTCAATAAGAAGGTCAGGAAATACAGTAAACCTGAAGTGAAGAATCGGAAACTATATCTAGTGTCACAGGAATGGTTCAAAACATAGACAGTAAGAAGAGTAAGTTTCTTGTACTTAAGTCGGCATTGTGTTTTTTGTATTTAATATCGGTGCAATCTTTGTGTTTCATCGTCAATAAGAAGATCCAAGGGGTACAGTAAACCTGAAGTCAAGCATCGGAATCTAAAACTGGTCTCACAGGAGAGGTTGAAAACATAGACAGTAAGAGGAGCCAGGCTTCTTGTACTTGAGTCGGCATTGTGCCTTTTGTATTTATTCCGATACAATTTCTGTGTTTCATCGCCAATAAGGAGGTCAGAGGGATACAGTAAACGTGAAGTGAATCATCGGAATCTATAACTAGTGTCACAGGAATGGTTCAAATCATAGACAGTAAGTAGAGCCAGTTTTCTTCTACTTAAGTCGGCATTCTGCCTTTTATATCTAATTCCGGTGCAATTTCTGTGTTTCATCGTCAATAAGAAGGTCCAAGGGATACAGTAATCCTGAAGTCAAGCATCGGAATCTAAAACTGGTCTCACAGGAAAGGTTCAACACATAGACAGTAAGAGGAGCCAGTCTTCCTGTACATGAGTCGTCAAAGTGCCTTTTGTATTTATTTCCGACGCAATTTCTGTGTTTCATTGTCAATAAGACGGTCAGAGGGATACAGCAAACCTGAAGTGTAGCATCGGAATCGATAACTAGTGTCAGAGCAATGGTTCAAAACATAGACAGTAAGAAGAGTCAGTTTTCTTGTACTTAAGTCGGCATTGTGCCTTTTCTGTTTAATTCCGATGCAATTTCTGTGTTTCGTTGCCAATAAGATGGGCCAAGGGATGCAGTAAACCTGAAGTGAAGCATCGGAATCCAAAACCGGTCTCATAGGAAAGGTTCAAATCATGGTCAGTAAGAAGAGCCAGTCTTCTTTTACTTGAGTCGCCATTGTGCCTTTTGTATTTAATTCCAATGCAATTTCTGTGTTTCATCGTCAATAAGAAGGTCGGAGGGATACAGTAAACCTGAACTGAAGCATCGGAATCTATAACTAGTGTCACAGGAATGGTTCAAAACATAGACAGTAAGTAGAGTCAGTTTTCTTGTACTTAAGTCGGCATTGTGTTTTTTGTATATAATTCCGGTGCAATCTTTGTGTTTCATCGTCAATAAGAAGTTCCAAGGGATACAGTAAACCTAAAGTGAAGCATCGGAATCCAAAACCGGTCTCATAGGAACGGTTCAAAACATAGTCAGTAAGAAGAGCCAGTCTTCTTGTACTTGAGTCGGCATTGTGCCTTTTGTATTTAATTCCGATACAATTTCTGTGTTTCATCGTCAATTAGGAGGTCGGAGGGATACAGTAAACTTGAAGTGAAGCATCGGAATCTAAAACCGGTCTCATAGGAAAGGTTCAAAACGCAGTCAGTAAGAAGAGCCACTCTTCTTGTACTTGAGTCGGCATTGTGCCTTTTGTATTTAATTCCGATGCAATTTCTGTGTTTCATCGTCAATAAGAAGGTTAGAGGGATACAGTAAACCTGAAGTGAAGCATCGGAATCTATAACTAGTGTCACAGGAATGGTTCAAAACATAGACAGTAAGAAGAGTCAGTTTTCTTGTACTTAAGTCGGCATTGTCCCTTTTGTATGTAATTCCGATTCAATTTCTGTGTTTCATCGTCAATAAGAAGGTCAGAGGGATACAGTAAACCTGAAGTGAAGCATCGGAATCAATAACTAGTGTCACAGGAATGGTTCAAAACATAGACAGTAAGAAGAGTCAGTTCTCTAGTACTTAAGTCGGCATTTTGCCTTTTGTATTTAATTCCGATGCAATTTCTGTGTTTCATCGTCAATAAGAAGGGCAGAGGGATACAGTAAACCTGAAGTGAAGCATCGGAATCTATAACTAGTGCCACAGGAATGGTTAAAAACATAGACAGTAAGAAGAGTCAGTCTTCTTGTACTTAAGTCGGCATTGTGCCTATTGTATTTAATTCCGATGCAATTTCTGTGTTTCATCGTCAATAAGAAAGTCAGAAGGATACAGTAAACCTGAAGTGAAACATCGGAATCTATAACTAGTGTCACAGGAATTGTTCAAAACATAGACAGTAAGAAGAGTAGGTTTTCTTGTACTTAAGTCGGCTTTGTGATTTTTGTGTTTAATTCCGATGCAATTTCTGTGTTTCATCGTCAATAAGAAGGTCAGAGGGATACAGTAAACCTGAAGGGAAGCATCCAAAACTATAACTAGTGTCACAGGAATGGTTCAATACTTAGACAGTAAGAAGAGTCAGTTTTCTTGTAATTAAGTCGGCATTGTGTCTTTTGTATTGAATTCCGATGCAATTTCTGTGTTTCATCGTCAATAAGAAGGGCAGAGGGATACAGTAAACCTGAAGTGAAGCATCGGAATCTATAACTAGTGTCACAGGAATGGTTCAAAACATAGACAGTAAGAAGAGTCAGTTTTCTTGTACTTAAGTCGGCATTGTGCCTTTTGTATTTAGTTCCGATGCAATTTCTGTGTTTCATCGTCAATAAGAAGGTCAGAGGGATACAGTAAACCTGAAGTGAAGCATCGGAATCTATAACTAGTGTTACAGGAATGGTCCAAAATATAGACAGTAAGAAAAGTCAGTTTTCTTGTACTTAAGTCGGCATTGTAACTTTTGTATTTAATTCCGATGCAATTTCTTTGTTTCATCGTCAATACGAAGGTCAGAGGGATACAGTAAACGTGAAGTGACGCATCGGAATCTATAACTAGTGTCACAGGAATGGTTCAAAACATTGACAGTAAGAAGAGTCAGTTTTCTAGTACTTAAGTCGGCATTGTGCCTTTTGTATTTATTTCCGATGCAATTTCTGTGTTTCATCGTCAATAAGAAGGTCAGGAAATACAGTAAACCTGAAGTGAAGCATCGGAATCTATAACTAGTGTCACAGGAATGGTTAAAAACATAGACAGTAAGAGGAGTCAGTCTTGTACTTAAGTCGGCATTGTGCCTATTGTATTTAATTCCGATGCAATTTCTGTGTTTCATCGTCAATAAGAAAGTCAGAGGGATACATTAACCTGAAGTGAAGCATCAGAATCTATAACTAGGATCATAGGAATGGTTCAAAACATAGACAGTAAGAAGAGTCAGTTTTCTTGTACTTAAGTCGGCATTGTGTTTTTTGTATTAAATTCCGATGCAATTTCTGTGTTTCATCGTCAATAAGAAGGTCAGAGGGATACAGTAAACCTGAACGGAAGCATCGGAAACTATAACTAGTGTCACATGAATGGTTCAAAACATAGACAGTAAGAAGAGTCAGTTTTCTTGTAATTAAGTCGGCATTGGGCCTTTTGTATTGATTTCCGATGCAATTTTACTGTTTCATCGTCAATAAGAAGGTCAGAGGGATACAGTAAACCTGAACTGAAGCATCGGAATCTATAACTAGTGTCACAGGAATGGTTCAAAACATAGACAGTAAGAAGAGCCAGTCTTCTTGTACTTGAGTTGGCATTGTGCCTTTTGCATTTAATTCCGATGCAATTTCTGTGTTTCATCGTCAATAAGACGGTCAGAGGGATACAGCAAACCTGAAGTGAAGCATCGGAATCGATAACTAGTGGCAGAGCAATGGTTCAAAACATAGACAGTAAGAAGAGTCAGTTTTCTTGTACTTAAGTCGGCATTGTGCCTTTTCTGTTTAATTCCGATGCAATTTCTGTGTTTCGTCGGTATGAAGGGCCAAGGGATACAGTAAACCTGAAGTGAAGCATCGGAATCTAAAACCGGTCTCATAGGAAAGGTTCAAAACGCAGTCAGTAAGAAGAGCCAGTCTTCTTGTACTTGAGTCGGCATTGTGCTTTTTGTATTTAATTCCGTTGCAATTTCTGTGTTTCATCGTCAATAAGAAGGTCAGAGGGATACAGTAAACCTGAAGTGAAGCATCGGAATCAATAACTAGTGTCACAGGAATGGTTCAAAACATAGACAGTAAGAAGAGTCAGTTTTCTAGTACTTAAGTCGGCATTGTGCCTTTTGTATTTAATTCCGATGCAATTTCTGTGTTTCATCGTCAATAAGAAGGTCAGAGGGATACAGTAAACCTGAAGTGAAGCATCGGAATCTATAACTAGTGCCACAGGAATGGTTAAAAACATAGACAGTAAGAAGAGTCAGTCTTCTTGTACTTAAGTCGGCATTGTGCCTATTCTATTTAATTCCCATGCAATTTCTGTGTTTCATCGTCAATAAGAAAGTCAGAAGGATACAGTAAACCTGAAGTGAAACATCGGAATCTATAACTAGTGTCACAGGAATTGTTCAAAACATAGACAGTAAGAAGAGTAGGTTTTCTTGTACTTATGTCAGCTTTGTGATTTTTGTATTTAATTCCGATGCAATTTCTGTGTTTCATCGTCAATAAGAAGGTCAGAGGGATACAGTAAACCTGAAGGGAAGCATCGAAAATTATAACTAGTGTCACAGGAATGGTTCAATACATAGACAGTAAGAAGAGTCAGTTTTCTTGTAATTAAGTCGGAATTGTGTCTTTTGTATTGAATTACGATGCAATTTCTGTGTTTCATCGTCAATAAGAAGGTCAGAGGGATACAGTAAACCTGAAGTGAAGCATCGGAATCTATAACTAGTGTCACAGGAATGGTTCAAAACATTGACAGTAAGAAGAGTTAGTTTTCTTGTACTTAAGTCGGCATTGTGCCTTTTGTATTTAGTTCCGATGCAATTTCTGTGTTTCATCGTCAATAAGAAGGTCAGAGGGATACAGTAAACCTGAAGTGAAGCATCGGAATCTATAACTAGTGTCCCAGGAATGGTCCAAAATATAGACAGTAAGAAGAGTCAGTTTTCTTGTACTTAAGTCGGCATTGTAACTTTTGTATTTAATTCCGATGCAATTTCTTTGTTTCATTGTCAATACGAAGGTCAGAGGGATACAGTAAACGTGAAGTGACGCATCGGAATCTATAACTAGTGTCACAGGAATGGTTCAAAACATTGACAGTAAGAAGAGTCAGTTTTCTAGTACTTAAGTCGGCATTGTGCCTTTTGTATTTATTTCCGATGCAATTTCTGTGTTTCATCGTCAATAAGAAGGTCAGGAAATACAGTAAACCTGAAGTGAAGCATCGGAATCTATAACTAGTGTCACAGGAATGGTTAAAAACATAGACAGTAAGAGGAGTCAGTCTTGTACTTAAGTCGGCATTGTGCCTATTGTATTTAATTCCGATGCAATTTCTGAGTTTCATCGTCAATAAGAAAGTCAGAGGGATACATTAGCCTGAAGTGAAGCATCAGAATCTATAACTAGGATCACAGGAATGGTTCAAAACATAGACAGTAAGAAGAGTCAGTTTTCTTGTACTTAAGTCGGCATTGTGTTTTTTGTATTAAATTCCGATGCAATTTCTGTGTTTCATCGTCAATAAGAAGGTCACAGGGATACAGTAAACCTGAACGGAAGCATCGGAAACTATAACTAGTGTCACAGGAAAGGTTCAAAACGTAGACAGTAAGAAGAGTCAGTTTTCTTGTAATTAAGTCGGCATTGGGCCTTTTGTATTGATTTCCGATGCAATTTTAATGTTTCATCGTCAATAAGAAGGTCAGAGGGATACAGTAAACCTGAACTGAAGCATCGGAAACTATAACTAGTGTCACAGGAATGGTTCTAAACATAGACAGTGAGAAGAGTCAGTTTTCTTGTACTTAAGTCGGCATTGTGCCTTTTGTATTTAATTCCAATGCAATTTCTGTGTTTCATCGTCAATAAGAAGGTCAGGAAATACAATAAACCTGAAGTGAAGAATCGGAAACTATAACTAGTGTCACAGGAATGGTTCAAAACATAGACAGTAAGAAGAGTAAGTTTTCTTGTACTTAAGTCGGCATTGTGTTTTTTGTATTTAATATCGGTGCAATCTTTGTGTTTCATCGTCAATAAGAAGATCCAAGGGGTACAGTAAACCTGAAGTCAAGCATCGGAATCTAAAACTGGTCTCACAGGAGAGGTTGAAAACATAGACAGTAAGAGGAGCCAGTCTTCTTGTACTTGAGTCGGCATTGTGCCTTTTGTATTTAATTCCGATACAATTTCTGTGTTTCATCGCCAATAAGGAGGTCAGAGGGATACAGTAAACCTGAAGTGAAGCATCGGAATCTATAACTAGTGTCACAGGAATGGTTCAAATCATAGACAGTAAGTAGAGCCAGTTCTCTTCTACTTAAGTCGGCATTGTGCCTTTTACATCTAATTCCGGTGCAATTTATGTGATTCATCGTCAATCTGAAGGTCCAAGGGATACAGTAATCCTGAAGTCAAGCATCGGAATCTAAAACTGGTCTCACAGGAAAGGTTCAAAACATAGACAGTAAGAGGAGCCAGTCTTCCTGTACATGAGTCGTGAAAGTGCCTTTTGTATTTATTTCCGACGCAATTTCTGTGTTTCATCGTCAATAAGAAAGTCAGAGGGATACAGTAAACCTGAAGTGAAGCATCGGAATCTATAACTAGTGTCACAGGAATGGTCAAAACATAGACAGTAAGAAGAGTCAATTTTCTTGTAGTTAAGTCGGCATTGTGACTTTTGTATTTATTTCCGATGAAATTTCTGTGTTTCATCGTCAATAAGACGGTCAGAGGGATACAGCAAACCTGAAGTGAAGCATCGGAATCGATAACTAGTGTCAGAGCAATGGTTCAAAACATAGACAGTAAGAAGAATCCGTTTTCTTGTACTTAAGTCGGCATTGTGCCTTTTCTGTTTAATTCCGATGCAATTTCTGTGTTTCGTCGTCAATAAGAAGGGCCAAGGGATGCAGTAAACCTGAAGTGAAGCATCGGAATCCAAAACCGGTCTCATAGGAACGGTTCAAAACATAGTCAGTAAGAAGAGCCAGTCTTCTTGTACTTGAGTCGGCATTGTGCCTTTTGTATTTAATTCCGATACAATTTCTGTGTTTCATCGTCAATTAGGAGGTCGGAGGGATACAGTAAACCTGAAGTGAAGCATCGGAATCTAAAACCGGTCTCATAGGAAAGGTTCAAAACGCAGTCAGTAAGAAGAGCCACTCTTCTTGTACTTGAGTCGGCATTGTGCCTTTTGTATTTAATTCCGATGCAATTTCAGTGTTTCATCGTCAATAAGAAGGTTAGAGGGATACAGTAAACCTGAAGTGAAGCATCGGAATCTATAACTAGTGTCACAGGAATGGTTCAAAACTTAGACAGTAAGAAGAGTCAATTTTCTTGTACTTAAGTCGGCATTGTGACTTTTGTATTTATTTCCGATGAAATTTCTGTGTTTCATCGTCAATAAGAAGGTCAGAGGGATACAGTAAACCTGAAGTGAAGCATCGGAATCAATAACTAGTGTCACAGGAATGGTTCAAAACATAGACAGTAAGAAGAGTCAGTTCTCTAGTACTTAAGTCGGCATTGTGCCTTTTGTATTTAATTCCGATGCAATTTCTGTGTTTCATCGTCAATAAGAAGGGCAGAGGGATACAGTAAACCTGAAGTGAAGCATCGGAATCTATAACTAGTGCCACAGGAATGGTTAAAAACATAGACAGTAAGAAGAGTCAGTCTTCTTGTACTTAAGTCGGCATTGTGCCTATTGTATTTAATTCCGATGCAATTTCTGTGTTTCATCGTCAATAAGAAAGTCAGAAGGATACAGTAAACCTGAAGTGAAACATCGGAATCTATAACTAGTGTCACAGGAATTGTTCAAAACATAGACAGTAAGAAGAGTAGGTTTTCTTGTACTTAAGTCGGCTTTGTGATTTTTGTATTTAATTCCGATGCAATTTCTGTGTTTCATCGTCAATAAGAAGGTCAGAGGGATACAGTAAACCTGAAGGGAAGCATCCAAAACTATAACTAGTGTCACAGGAATGGTTCAATACATAGACAGTAAGAAGAGTCAGTTTTCTTGTAATTAAGTCGGCATTGTGTCTTTTGTATTGAATTCCGATGCAATTTCTGTGTTTCATCGTCAATAAGAAGGTCAGAGGGATACAGTAAACCTGAAGTGAAGCATCGGAATCTATAACTAGTGTCACAGGAATGGTTCAAAACATAGACAGTAAGAAGAGTCAGTTTTCTTGTACTTAAGTCGGCATTGTGCCTTTTGTATTTATTTCCGATGCAATTTCTGTGTTTCATCGTCAATAAGAAGGTCAGGAAATACAGTAAACCTGAAGTGAAGCATCGGAATCTATAACTAGTGTCACAGGAATGGTTAAAAACATACACAGTAAGAGGAGTCAGTCTTGTACTTAAGTCGGCATTGTGCCTATTGTATTTAATTCCGATGCAATTTCTGTGTTTCATCGTCAATAAGAAAGTCAGAGGGATACATTAACCTGAAGTGAAGCATAAGAATCTATAACTAGGATCACAGGAATGGTTCAAAACATAGACAGTAAGAAGAGTCAGTTTTCTTGTACTTAAGTCGGCATTGTGTTTTTTGTATTAAATTCCGATGCAATTTCTGTGTTTCATCGTCAATAAGAAGGTCAGAGGGATACAGTAAACCTGAAGGGAAGCATCCAGAACTATAACTAGTGTCACAGGAATGGTTCAATACATAGACAGTAAGAAGAGTCAGTTTTCTTGTAATTAAGTCGGCATTGTGTCTTTTGTATTGAATTCCGATGCAATTTCTGTGTTTCATCGTCAATAAGAAGGTCAGGAAATACAGTAAACCTGAACGGAAGCATCGGAAACTATAACTAGTGTCACAGGAATGGTTCAAAACATAGACAGTAAGAAGAGTCAGTTTTCTTGTAATTAAGTCGGCATTGGGCCTTTTGTATTGATTTCCGATGCAATTTTACTGTTTCATCGTCAATAAGAAGGTCAGAGGGATACAGTAAACCTGAACTGAAGCATCGGGATCTATAACTAGTGTCACAGGAATGGTTCAAAACATAGACAGTAAGAAGAGTAAGTTTTCTTGTACTTAACCCTGCATTGTGCCTTTTCTATTTAATTCCAATGCAATTTCTGTGTTTCTTCGTCAATAAGAAGTTCCAAGGGATACAGTAAACCTAAAGTGAAGCATCGGAATCTATAACCGGTCTCACAGGAAAGGTTCAAAACATATACAGTAAGAAGAGCCAGTCTTCTTGTACTTGAGTTGGCATTGTGCCTTTTGCATTTAATTCCGATGCAATTTCTGTGTTTCATCGTCAATAAGACGGTCAGAGGGATACAGCAACCCTGAAGTGAAGCATCGGAATCGATAACTAGTGGCAGAGCAATGGTTCAAAACATAGACAGTAAGAAGAGTCAGTTTTCTTGTACTTAAGTTGGCATTGTGCCTTTTATGTTTAATTCCGATGCAATTTCTGTGTTTCGTCGGTATGAAGGGCCAAGGGATACAGTAAACCTGAAGTGAAGCATCGGAATCTAAAACCGGTCTCATAGGAAAGGTTCAAAACGCAGTCAGTAAGATGAGCCAGTCTTCTTGTACTTGAGTCGGCATTGTGCCTTTTGTATTTAATTCCGATGCAATTTCTGTGTTTCATCGTCAATAAGAAGGTCAGAGGGATACAGTAAACCTGAAGTGAAGCATCGGAATCAATAACTAGTGTCACAGGAATGGTTCAAAACATAGACAGTAAGAAGAGTCAGTTTTCTAGTACTTAAGTCGGCATTGTGCCTCTTGTATTTAATTCCGATGCAACTTCTGTGTTTCATCGTCAATAAGAAGGTCAGAGGGATACAGTAAACCTGAAGTGAAGCATCGGAATCTATAACTAGTGCCACAGGAATGGTTAAAAACATAGACAGTAAGAAGAGTCAGTCTTCTTGTACTTAAGTCGGCATTGTGCCTATTGTATTTAATTCCGATGCAATTTCTGTGTTTCATCGTCAATAAGAAAGTCAGAAGGATACAGTAAACCTGAAGTGAAACATCGGAATCTATAACTACTGTCACAGGAATTGTTCAAAACATAGACAGTAAGAAGAGTAGGTTTTCTTGTACTTAAGTCGGCTTTGTGATTTTTTTATTTAATTCCGATGCAATTTCTGTGTTTCATCGTCAATAAGAAAGTCAGAGGGATACAGTAAACCTGAAGGGAAGCATCCAAAACTATAACTAGTGTCACAGGAATGGTTCAATACATAGACAGTAAGAAGAGTCAGTTTTCTTGTAATTAAGTCGGCATTGTGTCTTTTGTATTGAATTCCGATGCAATTTCTGTGTTTCATCGTCAATAAGAAGGTCAGAGGGATACAGTAAACCTGAAGTGAAGCATCGGAATCTATAACTAGTGTCACAGGAATGGTTCAAAACATAGACAGTAAGAAGAGTCAGTTTTCTTGTACTTAAGTCGGCATTGTGCCAATTGTATTTATTTCCGATGCAATTTCTGTGTTTCATCGTCAATAAGAAGGTCAGGAAATACAGTAAACCTGAACGGAAGCATCGGAAACTATAACTAGTGTCACAGGAATGGTTCAAAACATAGACAGTAAGAAGAGTCAGTTTTCTTGTAATTAAGTCGGCATTGGGCCTTTTGTATTGATTTCCGATGCAATTTTACTGTTTCATCGTCAATAAGAAGGTCAGAGGGATACAGTAAACCTGAACTGAAGCATCGGGATCTATAACTAGTGTCACAGGAATGGTTCAAAACATAGACAGTAAGAAGAGTAAGTTTTCTTGTACTTAACCCTGCATTGTGCCTTTTCTATTTAATTCCGATGCAATTTCTGTGTTTCTTCGTCAATAAGAAGTTCCAAGGGATACAGTAAACCTAAAGTGAAGCATCGGAATCTATAACCGGTCGCACAGGAAAGGTTCAAAACATATACAGTAAGAAGAGCCAGTCTTCTTGTACTTGAGTTGGCATTGTGCCTTTTGCATTTAATTCCGATGCAATTTCTGTGTTTCATCGTCAATAAGACGGTCAGAGGGATACAGCAACCCTGAAGTGAAGCATCGGAATCGATAACTAGTGGCAGAGCAATGGTTCAAAACATAGACAGTAAGAAGAGTCAGTTTTCTTGTACTTAAGTTGGCATTGTGCCTTTTCTGTTTAATTCCGATGCAATTTCTGTGTTTCGTCGGTATGAAGGGCCAAGGGATACAGTAAACCTGAAGTGAAGCATCGGAATCTAAAACCGGTCTCATAGGAAAGGTTCAAAACGCAGTCAGTAAGATGAGCCAGTCTTCTTGTACTTGAGTCGGCATTGTGCCTTTTGTATTTAATTCCGATGCAATTTCTGTGTTTCATCGTCAATAAGAAGGTCAGAGGGATACAGTAAACCTGAAGTGAAGCATCGGAATCAATAACTAGTGTCACAGGAATGGTTCAAAACATAGACAGTAAGAAGAGTCAGTTTTCTAGTACTTAAGTCGGCATTGTGCCTTTTGTATTTAATTCCGATGCAATTTCTGTGTTTCATCGTCAATAAGAAGGTCAGAGGGATACAGTAAACCTGAAGTGAAGCATCGGAATCTATAACTAGTGCCACAGGAATGGTTAAAAACATAGACAGTAAGAAGAGTCAGTCTTCTTGTACTTAAGTCGGCATTGTGCCTATTGTATTTAATTCCGATGCAATTTCTGTGTTTCATCGTCAATAAGAAAGTCAGAAGGATACAGTAAACCTGAAGTGAAACATTGGAATCTATAACTACTGTCACAGGAATTGTTCAAAACATAGACAGTAAGAAGAGTAGGTTTTCTTGTACTTAAGTCGGCTTTGTGATTTTTGTATTTAATTCCGATGCAATTTCTGTGTTTCATCGTCAATAAGAAGGTCAGAGGGATACAGTAAACCTGAAGGGAAGCATCCAAAACTATAACTAGTGTCACAGGAATGGTTCAATACATAGACAGTAAGAAGAGTCAGTTTTCTTGTAATTAAGTCGGCATTGTGTCTTTTGTATTGAATTCCGATGCAATTTCTGTGTTTCATCGTCAATAAGAAGGTCAGAGGGATACAGTAAACCTGAAGTGAAGCATCGGAATCTATAACTAGTGTCACAGGAATGGTTCAAAACATAGACAGTAAGAAGAGTCAGTTTTCTTGTACTTAAGTCGGCATTGTGCCTTTTGTATTTATTTCCGATGCAATTTCTGTGTTTCATCGTCAATAAGAAGGTCAGGAAATACAGTAAACCTGAACGGAAGCATCGGAAACTATAACTAGTGTCACAGGAATGGTTCAAAACATAGACAGTAAGAAGAGTCAGTTTTCTTGTAATTAAGTCGGCATTGGGCCTTTTGTATTGATTTCCGATGCAATTTTACTGTTTCATCGTCAATAAGAAGGTCAGAGGGATACAGTAAACCTGAACTGAAGCATCGGGATCTATAACTAGTGTCACAGGAATGGTTCAAAACATAGACAGTAAGAAGAGTAAGTTTTCTTGTACTTAACCCTGCATTGTGCCTTTTCTATTTAATTCCGATGCAATTTCTGTGTTTCTTCGTCAATAAGAAGTTCCAAGGGATACAGTAAACCTAAAGTGAAGCATCGGAATCTATAACCGGTCGCACAGGAAAGGTTCAAAACATATACAGTAAGAAGAGCCAGTCTTCTTGTACTTGAGTTGGCATTGTGCCTTTTGCATTTAATTCCGATGCAATTTCTGTGTTTCATCGTCAATAAGACGGTCAGAGGGATACAGCAACCCTGAAGTGAAGCATCGGAATCGATAACTAGTGGCAGAGCAATGGTTCAAAACATAGACAGTGAGAAGAGTCAGTTTTCTTGTACTTAAGTCGGCATTGTGCCTTTTCTGTTTAATTCCGATGCAATTTCTGTGTTTCGTCGGTATGAAGGGCCAAGGGATACAGTAAACCTGAAGTGAAGCATCGGAATCTAAAACCGGTCTCATAGGAAAGGTTCAAAACGCAGTCAGTAAGAAGAGCCAGTCTTCTTGTACTTGAGTCGGCATTGTGCCTTTTGTATTTAATTCCGATGCAATTTCTGTGTTTCATCGTCAATAAGAAGGTCAGAGGGATACAGTAAACCTGAAGTGAAGCATCGGAATCAATAACTAGTGTCACAGGAATGGTTCAAAACATAGACAGTAAGAAGAGTCAGTTTTCTAGTACTTAAGTCGGCATTGTGCCTTTTGTATTTAATTCCGATGCAATTTCTGTGTTTCATCGTCAATAAGAAGGTCAGAGGGATACAGTAAACCTGAAGTGAAGCATCGGAATCTATAACTAGTGCCACAGGAATGGTTAAAAACATAGACAGTAAGAAGAGTCAGTCTTCTTGTACTTAAGTCGGCATTGTGCCTATTGTATTTAATTCCGATGCAATTTCTGTGTTTCATCGTCAATAAGAAAGTCAGAAGGATACAGTAAACCTGAAGTGAAACATCGGAATCTATAACTACTGTCACAGGAATTGTTCAAAACATAGACAGTAAGAAGAGTAGGTTTTCTTGTACTTAAGTCGGCTTTGTGATTTTTGTATTTAATTCCGATGCAATTTCTGTGTTTCATCGTCAATAAGAAGGTCAGAGGGATACAGTAAACCTGAAGGGAAGCATCCAAAACTATAACTAGTGTCACAGGAATGGTTCAATACATAGACAGTAAGAAGAGTCAGTTTTCTTGTAATTAAGTCGGCATTGTGTCTTTTGTATTGAATTCCGATGCAATTTCTGTGTTTCATCGTCAATAAGAAGGTCAGAGGGATACAGTAAACCTGAAGTGAAGCATCGGAATCTATAACTAGTGTCACAGGAATGGTTCAAAACATAGACAGTAAGAAGAGTCAGTTTTCTTGTACTTAAGTCGGCATTGTGCCTTTTGTATTTAGTTCCGATGCAATTTCTGTGTTTCATCGTCAATAAGAAGGTCAGAGGGATACAGTAAACCTGAAGTGAAGGATCGGAATCCATAACTAGTGTCCCAGGAATGGTCCAAAATATAGACAGTAAGAAGAGTCAGTTTTCTTGTACTTAAGTCGGCATTGTAACTTTTGTATTTAATTCCGATGCAATTTCTTTGTTTCATCGTCAATACGAAGGTCAGAGTGATACAGTAAACGTGAAGTGACGCATCGGAATCTATAACTAGTGTCACAGGAATGGTTCAAAACATTGACAGTAAGAAGAGTCAGTTTTCTAGTACATAAGTCGGCATTGTGCCTTTTGTATTTATTTCCGATGCAATTTCTGTGTTTCATCGTCAATAAGAAGGTCAGGAAATACAGTAAACCTGAAGTGAAGCATCGGAATCTATAACTAGTGTCACAGGAATGGTTAAAAACATAGACAGTAAGAGGAGTCAGTCTTGTACTTAAGTCGGCATTGTGCCCATTGTATTTAATTCCGATGCAATTTCTGTGTTTCATCGTCAATAAGAAAGTCAGAGGGATACATTAACCTGAAGTGAAGCATCAGAATCTATAACTAGGATCACAGGAATGGTTCAAAACATAGATAGTAAGAAGAGTCAGTTTTCTTGTACTTAAGTCGGCATTGTGTTTTTTGTATTAAATTCCGATGCAATTTCTGTGTTTCATCGTCAATAAGAAGGTCAGAGGGATACAGTAAACCTGAACGGAAGCTTCGGAAACTATAACTAGTGTCACAGGAATGGTTCAAAACATAGACAGTAAGAAGAGTCAGTTTTCTTGTAATTAAGTCGGCATTGGGCCTTTTGTATTGATTTCCGATGCAATTTTACTGTTTCATCGTCAATAAGAAGGTCAGAGGGATACAGTAAACCTGAACTGAAGCATCGGAATCTATAACTAGTGTCACAGGAATGGTTCAAAACATAGACAGTAAGAAGAGTAAGTTTTCTTGTACTTAACCCTGCATTGTGCCTTTTCTATTTAATTCCGATGCAATTTCTGTGTTTCTTCGTCAATAAGAAGTTCCAAGGGATACAGTAAACCTAAGGTGAAGCATCGGAATCTATAACCGGTCTCACAGGAAAGGTTCAAAACATATACAGTAAGAAGAGCCAGTCTTCTTGTACTTGAGTTGGCATTGTGCGTTTTGCATTTAATTCCGATGCAATTTCTGTGTTTCATCGTCAATAAGATGGTCAGAGGGATACAGCAAACCTGAAGTGAAGCATCGGAATCGATAACTAGTGGCAGAGCTATGGTTCAAAACATAGACAGTAAGAAGAGTCAGTTTTCTTGTACTTAAGTCGGCATTGTGCCTTTTCTGTTTAATTCCGATGCAATTTCTGTGTTTCGTCGGTATGAAGGGCCAAGGGATACAGTAAACCTGAAGTGAGGCATCGGAATCTAAAACCGGTCTCATAGGAAAGGTTCAAAACGCAGTCAGTAAGAAGAGCCAGTCTTCTTGTACTTGAGTCGGCATTGTGCCTTTTGTATTTAATTCCGATGCAATTTCTGTGTTTCATCGTGAATAAGAAGGTCAGAGGGATACAGTAAACCTGAAGTGAAGCATCGGAATCAATAACTAGTGTCACAGGAATGGTTCAAAACATAGACAGTAAGAAGAGTCAGTTTTCTAGTACTTAAGTCGGCATTGTGCCTTTTGTATTTAATTCCGATGCAATTTCTGTGTTTCATCGTCAATAAGAAGGTCAGAGGGATACAGTAAAGCTGAAGTGAAGCATCGGAATCTATAACTAGTGCCACAGGAATGGTTAAAAACATAGACAGTAAGAAGAGACAGTCTTCTTGTACTTAAGTCGGCATTGTGCCCATTGTATTTAATTCCCATGCAATTTCTGTGTTTCATCGTCAATAAGAAAGTCAGAAGGATACAGTAAACCTGAAGTGAAACATCGGAATCTATAACTAGTGTCACAGGAATTGTTCAAAACATAGACAGTAAGAAGAGTAGGTTTTCTTGTACTTATGTCAGCTTTGTGATTTTTGTATTTAATTCCGATGCAATTTCTGTGTTTCATCGTCAATAAGAAGGTCAGAGGGATACAGTAAACCTGAAGGGAAGCATCGAAAACTATAACTAGTGTCACAGGAATGGTTCAATACATAGACAGTAAGAAGAGTCAGTTTTCTTGTAATTAAGTCGGAATAGTGTCTTTTGTATTGAATTACGATGGAATTTCTGTGTTTCATCGTCAATAAGAAGGTCAGAGGGATACAGTAAACCTGAAGTGAAGCATCGGAATCTATAACTAGTGTCACAGGAATGGTTCAAAACATTGACAGTAAGAAGAGTCAGTTTTCTTGTACTTAAGTCGGCATTGTGCCTTTTGTATTTAGTTCCGATGCAATTTCTGTGTTTCATCGTCAATAAGAAGGTCAGAGGGATACAGTAAACCTGAAGTGAAGCATCGGAATCTATAACTAGTGTCCCAGGAATGGTCCAAAATATAGACAGTAAGAAGAGTCAGTTTTCTTGTACTTAAGTCGGCATTGTAACTTTTGTATTTAATTCCGATGCAATTTCTTTGTTTCATTGTCAATACGAAGGTCAGAGGGATACAGTAAACGTGAAGTGACGCATCGGAATCTATAACTAGTGTCACAGGAATGGTTCAAAACATTGACAGTAAGAAGAGTCAGTTTTCTAGTACATAAGTCGGCATTGTGCCTTTTGTATTTATTTCCGATGCAATTTCTGTGTTTCATCGTCAATAAGAAGGTCAGGAAATACAGTAAACCTGAAGTGAAGCATCGGAATCTATAACTAGTGTCACAGGAATGGTTAAAAACATAGACAGTAAGAGGAGTCAGTCTTGTACTTAAGTCGGCATTGTGCCTATTGTATTTAATTCCGATGCAATTTCTGTGTTTCATCGTCAATAAGAAAGTCAGAGGGATACATTAGCCTGAAGTGAAGCATCAGAATCTATAACTAGGATCACAGGAATGGTTCAAAACATAGACAGTAAGAAGAGTCAGTTTTCTTGTACTTAAGTCGGCATTGTGTTTTTTGTATTAAATTCCAATGCAATTTCTGTGTTTCATCGTCAATAAGAAGGTCACAGGGATACAGTAAACCTGAACGGAAGCATCGGAAACTATAACTAGTGTCACTGGAATGGTTCAAAACGTAGACAGTAAGAAGAGTCAGTTTTCTTGTAATTAAGTCGGCATTGGGCCTTTTGTATTGATTTCCGATGCAATTTTAATGTTTCATCGTCAATAAGAAGGTCAGAGGGATACAGTAAACCTGAACTGAAGCATCGGAATCTATAACTAGTGTCACAGGAATGGTTCAAAACATAGACTGTAAGAAGAGTCAGTTTTCTTGTACTTAAGTCGGCATTGTGCCTTTTGTATTTAATTCCAATGCAATTTCTGTGTTTCAACGTCAATAAGAAGGTCAGGAAATACAGTAAACCTGAAGTGAAGAATCGGAAACTATAACTAGTGTCACAGGAATGGTTTAAAACATAGACAGTAAGAAGAGTAAGTTTTCTTGTACTTAAGTCGGCATTGTGTTTTTTGTATTTAATATCGGTGCAATCTTTGTGTTTCATCGTCAATAAGAAGATCCAAGGGGTACAGTAAACCTGAAGTCAAGCATCGGAATCTAGAACTGGTCTCACAGGAGAGGTTGAAAACATAGACAGTAAGAGGAGCCAGTCTTCTTGTACTTGAGTCGGCATTGTGCCTTTTGTATTTAATTCCGGACAATTTCTGTGTTTCATCGCCAGTAAGGAGGTCAGAGGGATACAGTAAACCTGAAGTCAAGCATCGGAATCTAGAACTGGTCTCACAGGAGAGGTTGAAAACATAGACAGTAAGAGGAGCCAGTCTTCTTGTACTTGAGTCGGCATTGTGCCTTTTGTATTTAATTCCGACGCAATTTCTGTGTTTCATCGTCAATAAGAAAGTCAGAGGGATACAGTAAACCTGAAGTGAAGCATCGGAATCTATAACTAGTGCCACAGGAATGGTTAAAAACATAGACAGTAAGAAGAGTCAGTCTTCTTGTAGTTAAGTTGGCATTGTGCCTATTGTATTTAATTCCGATGCAATTTCTGTGTTTCATCGTCAATAAGAAAGTCAGGAGGATACAGTAAACCTGAAGTGAAACATCGGAATCTATAACTAGTGTCACAGGAATTGTTCAAAACATAGACAGTAAGAAGAGTAGGTTTTCTTGTACTTAAGTCGGCTTTGTGATTTTTGTATTTAATTCCGATGCAATTTCTGTGTTTCATCGTCAATAAGAAGGTCAGAGGGATACAGTAAACCTGAAGGGAAGCATCGAAAACTATAACTAGTGTCACAGGAATGGTTCAATACATAGACAGTAAGAAGAGTCAGTTTTCTTGTAATTAAGTCGGCATTGTGTCTTTTGTATTGAATTCCGATGCAATTTCTGTGTTTCATCGTCAATAAGAAGGTCAGAGGGATACAGTAAACCTGAAGTGAAGCATCGGAATCTATAACTAGTGTCACAGGAATGGTTAAAAACATAGACAGTAAGAAGAGTCAGTCTTCTTGTACTTAAGTCGGCATTGTGCCTATTGTATTTAATTCCGATGCAATTTCTGTGTTTCATCGTCAATAAGATAGTCAGAGGGATACAGTAAACCTGAAGTGAAGCATCAGAATCTATAACTAGTGTCACAGGAATGGTTCAAAAAATAGACAGTAAGAAGAGTCAGTTTTCTTGTACTTAAGTCGGCATTGTGATTTTTGTATTAAATTCGGATGCAATTTCTGTGTTTCATCGTCAATAAGAAGGTCAGAGGGATTCAGTAAACCTGAAGTGAAGCATCGGAATC
Source organism: Schistocerca americana (assembly GCF_021461395.2). Lineage (NCBI taxonomy): Eukaryota > Metazoa > Arthropoda > Insecta > Orthoptera > Acrididae > Schistocerca > Schistocerca americana. The sequence continues at coordinate 18,515,846 of NC_060128.1, forward strand.
TATAACTAGTGTCACAGGAATGGTTCAAAACATAGACAGTAAGAAGAGTCAGTTTTCTAGTACTTAAGTCGGCATTGTGCCTTTTGTATTTAATTCCGATGCAATTTCTGTGTTTCATCGTCAATAAGAAGGTCAGAGGGATACAGTAAACCTGAAGTGAAGCATCGGAATCTATAACTAGTGTCACAGGAATGGTTAAAAACATAGACAGTAAGAAGAGTCAGTCTTCTTGTACTTAAGTCGGCATTGTGCCTATTGTATATAATTCCGATGCAATTTCTGTGTTTCATCGTCAATAAGAAAGTCAGATTGATACAGTAAACCTGAAGTGAAGCATCGGAATCTATAACTAGTGTCACAGGAATGGTTCAAAACATAGACAGTAAGAAGAGTCAGTTTTCTTGTACTTAAGTCGGCATTGTGCCTTTTGTATTTAGTTCCGATGCAATTTCTGTGTTTCATCGTCAATAAGAAGGTCAGAGGGATACAGTAAACCTGAAGTGAAGCATCGGAATCTATAACTTGTGTCACAGGAGTGGTTCAAAACATAGACAGTAAGAAGAGACAGTCTTTTTGTACTTAAGTCGGCATTGTGCCTATTGTATTTACTTCCGATGCAATTTCTGTGTTTCATCGTCAATAAGAAAGTCAGAGGAATACAGTAAACCTGAAGTGAAGCATCGCAATCTATAACTAGTGTCACAGGAATTGTTAAAACATAGACAGTAAGAAGAGTCAGTTTTCTTGTACGTAAGTCGGCATTGTGATTTTTGTATTTAATTCCGATGCAATTTCTGTGTTTCATTGTCAATAGGAAGGTCAGAGGGATACAGTTATCCTGAAGGGAAGCATCGGAAACTATAACTAGTGTCACAGGAATGGTTCAAAGCATAGACAGTAAGAAGAGTCAGTTTTCTTGTAATTAAGTCGGCATTGTGCCTTTTGTATTGAATTCCGATGCAATTTCTGTGTTTCATCGTCAATAAGAAGGTCAGAGGGATACAGTAAGCCTGAAGTGAAGCATCGGAATCTATAACTAGTGTCACAGGAATGGTTCAAACCATAGACAGTAAGAAGAGTCAGTTTTCTTGTACTTAAGTCGGCATTGTGCCTTTTGTATTTAGTTCCGATGCCATTTCTGTGTTTCATCGTCGATAAGAAGGTCAGAGGGATACAGTAAACCTGAAGTGAAGCATCGGAATCTATAACTTGTGTCACAGGAGTGGTTCAAAACATAGACAGTAAGAAGAGTCAGTTTTCTTGTACTTAAGTCGGCATTGTGCCTTTTGTATTTAATTCCGATGCAATTTCTGTGTTTCATCGTCAATAAGAAGGTCAGAGGGATACAGTAAACCTGAAGTGAAGCATCGGAAACTATAACTAGTGTCACAGGAATGGTTCATAACATAGACAGTAAGAAGAGTCAGTTTTCTTGTACTTAAGTCGGCATTGTGCCTTTTCTGTTTAATTCCGATGCAATTTCTGTGTTTCGTCGTCAATAAGAAGGGCCAAGGGATACAGTAAACCTGAAGTGAAGCATCGGAATCTAAAACCGGTGTCATAGGAAAGGTTCAAAACATAGTCAGTAAGAAGAGCCAGTCTTCTTGTACTTGAGTCGGCTTTGTGCCTTTTGTATTTAATTCCGATGCAATTTCTGTGTTTCATCGTCAATAAGAAGGTCAGACGGATACAGTAATCCTGAAGTGAAGCATCGGAATCTATAACTAGTGTCACAGGAATGGTTCAAAACATAGACAGTAAGAAGAGTCAGTTTTCTTGTACTTAAGTCGGCATTGTGACTTTTGTATTTAATTCCGATGAAATTTCTGTGTTTCATCGTCAATAAGAAGGTCAGAGGGATACAGTAAACCTGAAGTGAATCATCGGAATCTATAACTAGTGTCACAGGAATGGTTCAAAACATAGACAGTAAGAAGAGTCAGTTTTCTAGTACTTAAGTCGGCATTGTGCCTTTTGTATTTAATTCCGATGCAATTTCTGTGTTTCATCGTCAATAAGAAGGTCAGAGGGATACAGTAAACCTGAAGTGAGGCATCGGAAACTATAACTAGTGTCACAGGAATGGTTAAAAACATAGACAGTAAGAAGAGTCAGACTTTTTGTACTTAAGTCGGCATTGTGCCTGTTGTATTTACTTCCGATGCAATTTCTGTGTTTCATCGTCAATACGAAGATCCAAGGGATACAGTAAACCTGAAGTCAAGCATCGGAATCTAAAACTGGTCTCACAGGAAAGGTTCAAAACATAGACTGTAAGAGGAGCCAGTCTTCCTGTACTTGAGTCTTCAAAGTGCCTTTTGTGTTTATTTCCGACGCAATTTCTGTGTTTCATCGTCAATAAGAAGGTCAGAGGGATACAGTAAACCTGAAGTGATGCAACGGAATCTATAACTAGTGTCACAGGAATGGTTCAAAACATAGACAGTAAGAAGAGTAAGTTTTCTTGTACTTAACCCGGCATTGTGCCTTTTCTATTAAATTCCGATGCAAATTCTGTGTTTCGTCGTCCATAAGAAGTTCCAAGGGATACAGTAAACCTAAATTGAAGCATCGGAATCTAAAACCGGTCTCATAGGAAAGGTTAAAAACATATACAGTAAGAAGAGCCAGTCTCCTTGTACTTGAGTCGGCATTGTGCCTTTTGTATTTACTTCCGAAGCAATTTCTGTGTTTCATCGTCAATAAAACGGTCAGAGGGATACAGTAAACCTGAAGTGAAGCATCGGTATCCATAACTAGTGTCACAGGAATGGTTCAAAACATAGACAGTGAGAAGAGTCAGTTTTCTTGTACTTAAGTCGGCATTGTGCCTTTTGTATTTAATTCCGATGCAATTTCTGTGTTTCATCGTCAATAAGAAGGTCAGGAAATACAGTAAACCTGAAGTGAAGCATCGGAATCTATAACTAGTGTCACAGGAATGGTTAAAAACTTAGACAGTAAGAAGAGTCAGTCTTCTTGTACTTAAGTCGGCATTGTGCCTATTGTATTTAATTCCGATGCAATTTCTGTGTTTCATCGTCAATAAGATAGTCAGAGGGATACAGTAAACCTGAAGTGAAGCATCAGAATCTATAACTAGTGTCATAGGAATGGTTCAAAAAATAGACAGTAAGAATAGTCAGTTTTCTTGTACTTAGGTCGGCATTGTGATTTTTGTATTAAATTCCGATGCAATTTCTGTGTTTCATCATCAATAAGAAGGCCAGAGGGATACAGTAAACCTGATGGGAAGCATCGGAAACTATCACTAGTGTCACAGGAATGGTTCAAAACATAGACAGTAAGAAGAGTCAGTTTTCTTGTAATTAAATCGGCATTGTGCCTTTTGTATTGAATTCCGATGCAATTTTAATGTTTCATCGTCAGTAAGACGGTCAGAGGGATACAGTAAACCTGAAGTGAAGCATCGGAATCTATAACTAGTGTCACAGGAATAGTTCAAAACATAGACAGTAAGAAGAGTATGTTTTTTTGTACTTAAGTCGTCATTGTGCCTTTTCTATTTAATTCCGATGCAATTTCTGTGTTTCATCGTCAATAAGAAGGTCAGAGGGATACAGTAAACCTGAGGTGAAGCAACGGAATCTATAACTAGTGTCACAGGAATGGTTCAAAACATAGACAGTAAGATAAGCCAGCCTTCTTGTACTTGAGTCGGCATTGTGCCTTTTGTATTTAATTCCGTTGCAATTTCTGTGTTTCGTCGTCAATAAGGAGGTCAGAGGGATACAGTGAACCTGAAGTGAAGCATCGGAATCTATAACTAGTGTCACAGGAATGGTTCAAATCATAGACAGTATGAAGAGAAACTCTTCTTGTACTTGAGTCGGCATTGTGCCTTTTGTATTTAATTCCGATGGAATTTCTGTGTCTTGTCGTCAATAAGAAGGTCCAAGGGATATAGTAAACCTGAAGTGAAGCATCGGAATCTAAAACCGGTCTCACAGGAAAGGTTCAAAACGTAGACAGTAAGAAGAGCTAGTTTTCTTGTACTTGAGTCGGCGTTGTGCCTTTTGTATTGAATTCCGATGCAATTTCTGTGTTTCATCGTCAATAAGAAGGTCAGAGGGATACAGTAAACCTGAAGTGATGCATCGGAATCTATAACTAGTGTCACAGGAATGGTTCAAAACATAGACAGTAAGAAGAGTAAATTTTCTTGTACTGAAGTCGGCATTCTGCCTTTTGTATTTAATTCCGATGCAATTTCTAAGTTTCATCGTCAATAAGAAGGTCAGAGGGATACAGTAAACCTGAAGTGAAGCATCGGAATCTATAACTAGTGCCACAGGAATGGTTAAAAACATAGACAGTAAGAAGAGTCAGTCTTCTTGTAGTTAAGTTGGCATTGTGCCTATTGTATTTAATTCCGATGCAATTTCTGTGTTTCATCGTCAATAAGAAAGTCAGGAGGATACAGTAAACCTGAAGTGAAACATCGGAATCTATAACTAGTGTCACAGGAATTGTTCAAAACATAGACAGTAAGAAGAGTAGGTTTTCTTGTACTTAAGTCGGCTTTGTGATTTTTGTATTTAATTCCGATGCAATTTCTGTGTTTCATCGTCAATAAGAAGGTCAGAGGGATACAGTAAACCTGAAGGGAAGCATCGAAAACTATAACTAGTGTCACAGGAATGGTTCAATACATAGACAGTAAGAAGAGTCAGTTTTCTTGTAATTAAGTCGGCATTGTGTCTTTTGTATTGAATTCCGATGCAATTTCTGTGTTTCATCGTCAATAAGAAGGTCAGAGGGATACAGTAAACCTGAAGTGAAGCATCGGAATCTATAACTAGTGTCACAGGAATGGTTAAAAACATAGACAGTAAGAAGAGTCAGTCTTCTTGTACTTAAGTCGGCATTGTGCCTATTGTATTTAATTCCGATGCAATTTCTGTGTTTCATCGTCAATAAGATAGTCAGAGGGATACAGTAAACCTGAAGTGAAGCATCAGAATCTATAACTAGTGTCACAGGAATGGTTCAAAAAATAGACAGTAAGAAGAGTCAGTTTTCTTGTACTTAAGTCGGCATTGTGATTTTTGTATTAAATTCGGATGCAATTTCTGGGTTTCATCGTCAATAAGAAGGTCAGAGGGATTCAGTAAACCTGAAGTGAAGCATCGGAATCTATAACTAGTGTCACAGGAATGGTTCAAAACATAGACAGTAAGAAGAGTCAGTTTTCTAGTACTTAAGTCGGCATTGTGCCTTTTGTATTTAATTCCGATGCAATTTCTGTGTTTCATCGTCAATAAGAAGGTCAGAGGGATACAGTAAACCTGAAGTGAAGCATCGGAATCTATAACTAGTGTCACAGGAATGGTTAAAAACATAGACAGTAAGAAGAGTCAGTCTTCTTGTACTTAAGTCGGCATTGTGCCTATTGTATATAATTCCGATGCAATTTCTGTGTTTCATCGTCAATAAGAAAGTCAGATTGATACAGTAAACCTGAAGTGAAGCATCGGAATCTATAACTAGTGTCACAGGAATGGTTCAAAACATAGACAGTAAGAAGAGTCAGTTTTCTTGTACTTAAGTCGGCATTGTGCCTTTTGTATTTAGTTCCGATGCAATTTCTGTGTTTCATCGTCAATAAGAAGGTCAGAGGGATACAGTAAACCTGAAGTGAAGCATCGGAATCTTTAACTTGTGTCACAGGAGTGGTTCAAAACATAGACAGTAAGAAGAGACAGTCTTTTTGTACTTAAGTCGGCATTGTGCCTATTGTATTTACTTCCGATGCAATTTCTGTGTTTCATCGTCAATAAGAAAGTCAGAGGAATACAGTAAACCTGAAGTGAAGCATCGCAATCTATAACTAGTGTCACAGGAATTGTTAAAACATAGACAGTAAGAAGAGTCAGTTTTCTTGTACGTAAGTCGGCATTGTGATTTTTGTATTTAATTCCGATGCAATTTCTGTGTTTCATTGTCAATAGGAAGGTCAGAGGGATACAGTTATCCTGAAGGGAAGCATCGGAAACTATAACTAGTGTCACAGGAATGGTTCAAGGCATAGACAGTAAGAAGAGTCAGTTTTCTTGTAATTAAGTCGGCATTGTGCCTTTTGTATTGAATTCCGATGCAATTTCTGTGTTTCATCGTCAATAAGAAGGTCAGAGGGATACAGTAAGCCTGAAGTGAAGCATCGGAATCTATAACTAGTGTCACAGGAATGGTTCAAACCATAGACAGTAAGAAGAGTCAGTTTTCTTGTACTTAAGTCGGCATTGTGCCTTTTGTATTTAGTTCCGATGCCATTTCTGTGTTTCATCGTCGATAAGAAGGTCAGAGGGATACAGTAAACCTGAAGTGAAGCATCGGAATCTATAACTTGTGTCACAGGAGTGGTTCAAAACATAGACAGTAAGAAGAGTCAGTTTTCTTGTACTTAAGTCGGCATTGTGCTTTTTGTATTTAATTCCGATGCAATTTCTGTGTTTCATCGTCAATAAGAAGGTCAGAGGGATACAGTAAACCTGAAGTGAAGCATCGGAAACTATAACTAGTGTCACAGGAATGGTTCATAACATAGACAGTAAGAAGAGTCAGTTTTCTTGTACTTAAGTCGGCATTGTGCCTTTTCTGTTTAATTCCGATGCAATTTCTGTGTTTCGTCGTCAATAAGAAGGGCCAAGGGATACAGTAAACCTGAAGTGAAGCATCGGAATCTAAAACCGGTGTCATAGGAAAGGTTCAAAACATAGTCAGTAAGAAGAGCCAGTCTTCTTGTACTTGAGTCGGCTTTGTGCCTTTTGTATTTAATTCCGATGCAATTTCTGTGTTTCATCGTCAATAAGAAGGTCAGAGGGATACAGTAATCCTGAAGTGAAGCATCGGAATCTATAACTAGTGTCACAGGAATGGTTCAAAACATAGACAGTAAGAAGAGTCAGTTTTCTTGTACTTAAGTCGGCATTGTGACTTTTGTATTTAATTCCGATGAAATTTCTGTGTTTCATCGTCAATAAGAAGGTCAGAGGGATACAGTAAACCTGAAGTGAATCATCGGAATCTATAACTAGTGTCACAGGAATGGTTCAAAACATAGACAGTAAGAAGAGTCAGTTTTCTAGTACTTAAGTCGGCATTGTGCCTTTTGTATTTAATTCCGATGCAATTTCTGTGTTTCATCGTCAATAAGAAGGTCAGAGGGATACAGTAAACCTGAAGTGAGGCATCGGAATCTATAACTAGTGTCACAGGAATGGTTAAAAACATAGACAGTAAGAAGAGTCAGACTTTTTGTACTTAAGTCGGCATTGTGCCTATTGTATTTACTTCCGATGCAATTTCTGTGTTTCATCGTCAATACGAAGATCCAAGGGATACAGTAAACCTGAAGTCAAGCATCGGAATCTAAAACTGGTCTCACAGGAAAGGTTCAAAACATAGACTGTAAGAGGAGCCAGTCTTCCTGTACTTGAGTCTTCAAAGTGCCTTTTGTGTTTATTTCCGACGCAATTTCTGTGTTTCATCGTCAATAAGAAGGTCAGAGGGATACAGTAAACCTGAAGTGATGCAACGGAATCTATAACTAGTGTCACAGGAATGGTTCAAAACATAGACAGTAAGAAGAGTAAGTTTTCTTGTACTTAACCCGGCATTGTGCCTTTTCTATTAAATTCCGATGCAAATTCTGTGATTCGTCGTCCATAAGAAGTTCCAAGGGATACAGTAAACCTAAATTGAAGCATCGGAATCTAAAACCGGTCTCATAGGAAAGGTTAAAAACATATACAGTGAGAAGAGCCAGTCTCCTTGTACTTGAGTCGGCATTGTGCCTTTTGTATTTACTTCCGAAGCAATTTCTGTGTTTCATCGTCAATAAAACGGTCAGAGGGATACAGTAAACCTGAAGTGAAGCATCGGTATCCATAACTAGTGTCACAGGAATGGTTCAAAACATAGACAGTGAGAAGAGTCAGTTTTCTTGTACTTAAGTCGGCATTGTGCCTTTTGTATTTAATTCCGATGCAATTTCTGTGTTTCATCGTCAATAAGAAGGTCAGGAAATACAGTAAACCTGAAGTGAAGCATCGGAATCTATAACTAGTGTCACAGGAATGGTTAAAAACTTAGACAGTAAGAAGAGTCAGTCTTCTTGTACTTAAGTCGGCATTGTGCCTATTGTATTTAATTCCGATGCAATTTCTGTGTTTCATCGTCAATAAGATAGTCAGAGGGATACAGTAAACCTGAAGTGAAGCATCAGAATCTATAACTAGTGTCATAGGAATGGTTCAAAAAATAGACAGTAAGAATAGTCAGTTTTCTTGTACTTAAGTCGGCATTGTGATTTTTGTATTAAATTCCGATGCAATTTCTGTGTTTCATCATCAATAAGAAGGCCAGAGGGATACAGTAAACCTGATGGGAAGCATCGGAAACTATCACTAGTGTCACAGGAATGGTTCAAAACATAGACAGTAAGAAGAGTCACTTTTCTTGTAATTAAATCGGCATTGTGCCTTTTGTATTGAATTCCGATGCAATTTTAATGTTTCATCGTCAGTAAGACGGTCAGAGGGATACAGTAAACCTGAAGTGAAGCATCGGAATCTATAACTAGTGTCACAGGAATAGTTCAAAACATAGACAGTAAGAAGAGTATGTTTTTTTGTACTTAAGTCGTCATTGTGCCTTTTCTATTTAATTCCGATGCAATTTCTGTGTTTCATCGTCAATAAGAAGGTCAGAGGGATACAGTAAACCTGAGGTGAAGCAACGGAATCTATAACTAGTGTCACAGGAATGGTTCAAAACATAGACAGTAAGATAAGCCAGCCTTCTTGTACTTGAGTCGGCATTGTGCCTTTTGTATTTAATTCCGATGCAATTTCTGTGTTTCATCGTCAATAAGGAGGTCAGAGGGATACAGTGAACCTGAAGTGAAGCATCGGAATCTATAACTAGTGTCACAGGAATGGTTCAAATCATAGACAGTATGAAGAGAAACTCTTCTTGTACTTGAGTCGGCATTGTGCCTTTTGTATTTAATTCCGATGGAATTTCTGTGTCTTGTCGTCAATAAGAAGGTCCAAGGGATATAGTAAACCTGAAGTGAAGCATCGGAATCTAAAACCGGTCTCACAGGAAAGGTTCAAAACGTAGACAGTAAGAAGAGCCAGTTTTCTTGTACTTGAGTCGGCGTTGTGCCTTTTGTATTGAATTCCGATGCAATTTCTGTGTTTCATCGTCAATAAGAAGGTCAGAGGGATACAGTAAACCTGAAGTGATGCATCGGAATCTATAACTAGTGTCACAGGAATGGTTCAAAACATAGACAGTAAGAAGAGTAAATTTTCTTGTACTTAACCCGGCATTGTGCCTTTTCTATTTAATTCCGATGCAATTTCTGTGTTTCGTCGTCAATAAGAAGTTCCAAGGGATACAGTAAACCTAAAGTGAAGCATCGGAATCTATAACCGGTCTCACAGGAAAGGTTCAAAACATATACAGTAGGAAGAGCCAGTCTTCTTGTACTTGAGTTGGCATTGTGCCTTTTGCATTTAATTCCGATGCAATTTCTGTGTTTCATCGTCAATAAGACGGTCAGAGGGATACAGTAAACCTGAAGTGAAGCATCGGAATCCATAACTAGTGTCACAGGAATGGTTGAAAACATAGACAGTAAGAAAAGACAGTTTTCTTGTACTTAAGTCGGCATTGTGCCTTTTCTGTTTAATTCCGATGCAATTTCTGTGTTTCGTCATCAATAAGATGGGACAAGGGATACAGTAAACCTGAAGTGAAGCATCAGAATCTAAAACCGGTCTTATAGGAAAGGTTCTAACATAGTCAGTAAGAAGAGACCGTCTTCTTGTACTTAAGTCGGCATTGTGCCTTTTCTGTTTAATTCCGATGCAATTTCTTTGTTTCGTTGTCAATAAGAAGGGCCAAGGGATACAGTAAACCAGAAGTGAAGCATCGGAATCTATAACTAGTGGCCCAGGAATGGTCCAAAATATAGACAGTAAGTAGAGTCAGTTTTCTTGTACTTAAGTCAGCTTTGTGACTTTTGTATATAATTCCGCTGCAATTACTTTGTTTCATCGTCAATACGAAGGTCAGAGGGATACAGTAAACGTGAAGTGAAGCATCGGAATCTATAACTAGTGTCACAGGAATGGTTCAAAACATAGACAGTAAGAAGAGTCAGTTTTCTTGTACTTAAGTCGGCATTGTGCCCTTTGTATTTATTTCCGATGCAATTTCTGTGTTTCATCGTCAATAAGAAGGTCAGGAAATACAGTAAACCTGAAGTGAAGCATAGGAATCTATAACTAGTGTCACAGGAATGGTTAAAAACATAGACAGTAAGAGGAGTCAGTCTTCTTGTACTTAAGTCGGCATTGTGCCTATTGTATTTAATTCCGATGCAATTTCTGTGTTTCATCGTTAATAAGAAAGTCAGAGGAATACAGTAAACCTGAAGTGAAGCATCAGAATCTATAACTAGGGTCACAGGAATGGTTCAAAACATAGACAGTAAGAAGAGTCAGTTTTCTTGTACTTAAGTCGGCATTGTGTTTTTTGTATTTAATTCCGGTGCAATCTTTGTGTTTCATCGTCAATAAGAAGATCCAAGGGATACAGTAAACCTGAAGTCAAGCATCGGAATCTAAAACTGGTCTCACAGGAAAGGTTGAAAACATAGACAGTAAGAGGAGCCAGTCTTCTTGTACTTGAGTCGGCATTGTGCCTTTTGTATTTAATTCCGATACAATTTCTGTGTTTCATCGTCAATAAGGAGGTCGGAGGGATACAGTAAATCTGAAGTGATGCATCGGAATCTATAACTAGTGTCACAGGAATGGTTCAAAACATAGACAGTAAGAAGAGTAAGTTTTCTTGTACTTAACCCTGCATTGTGCCTTTTCTATTTAATTCCGATGCAATTTCTGTGTTTCGTCGTCAATAAGAAGTTCCAAGGGATACAGTAAACCTAAAGTGAAGCATCGGAATCTATAACCGGTCTCACAGGAAAGGTTCAAAACATATACAGTATGAAGAGCCAGTCTTCTTGTACTTGAGTTGGCATTGTGCCTTTTGTATTTAATTCCGATGCAATTTCTGTTTTTCATCGTCAATAAGACGGTCAGAGGGATACAGCAAACCTGAAGTGAAGCATCGGATTCGATAACTAGTGTCAGAGCAATGGTTCAAAACATAGACAGTAAGAAGAGTCAGTTTTCTTGTACTTAAGTCGGCATTGTGCCTTTTCTGTTTAATTCCGATGCAATTTCTGTGTTTCGTCGTCAATAAGAAGGGCCAAGGGATACAGTAAACCTGTAGTGAAGCATCGGAATCTAAAACCGGTCTTATAGGAAAGGTTCTAACATAGTCAGTAAGAAGAGACCGTCTTCTTGTACTTAAGTCGGCATTGTGCCTTTTCTGTTTAATTCCGATGCAATTTCTTTGTTTCGTTGTCAATAAGAAGGGCCAAGGGATACAGTAAACCAGAAGTGAAGCATCGGAATCTATAACTAGTGGCCCAGGAATGGTCCAAAATATAGACAGTAAGTAGAGTCAGTTTTCTTGTACTTAAGTCAGCTTTGTGACTTTTGTATATAATTCCGCTGCAATTACTTTGTTTCATCGTCAATACGAAGGTCAGAGGGATACAGTAAACGTGAAGTGAAGCATCGGAATCTATAACTAGTGTCACAGGAATGGTTCAAAACATAGACAGTAAGAAGAGTCAGTTTTCTTGTACTTAAGTCGGCATTGTGCCCTTTGTATTTATTTCCGATGCAATTTCTGTGTTTCATCGTCAATAAGAAGGTCAGGAAATACAGTAAACCTGAAGTGAAGCATAGGAATCTATAACTAGTGTCACAGGAATGGTTAAAAACTTAGACAGTAAGAAGAGTCAGTCTTCTTGTACTTAAGTCGGCATTGTGCCTATTGTATTTAATTCCGATGCAATTTCTGTGTTTCATCGTCAATAAGATAGTCAGAGGGATACAGTAAACCTGAAGTGAAGCATCAGAATCTATAACTAGTGTCATAGGAATGGTTCAAAAAATAGACAGTAAGAATAGTCAGTTTTCTTGTACTTAAGTCGGCATTGTGATTTTTGTATTAAATTCCGATGCAATTTCTGTGTTTCATCATCAATAAGAAGGCCAGAGGGATACAGTAAACCTGATGGGAAGCATCGGAAACTATCACTAGTGTCACAGGAATGGTTCAAAACATAGACAGTAAGAAGAGTCACTTTTCTTGTAATTAAATCGGCATTGTGCCTTTTGTATTGAATTCCGATGCAATTTTAATGTTTCATCGTCAGTAAGACGGTCAGAGGGATACAGTAAACCTGAAGTGAAGCATCGGAATCTATAACTAGTGTCACAGGAATAGTTCAAAACATAGACAGTAAGAAGAGTATGTTTTTTTGTACTTAAGTCGTCATTGTGCCTTTTCTATTTAATTCCGATGCAATTTCTGTGTTTCATCGTCAATAAGAAGGTCAGAGGGATACAGTAAACCTGAGGTGAAGCAACGGAATCTATAACTAGTGTCACAGGAATGGTTCAAAACATAGACAGTAAGATAAGCCAGCCTTCTTGTACTTGAGTCGGCATTGTGCCTTTTGTATTTAATTCCGATGCAATTTCTGTGTTTCATCGTCAATAAGGAGGTCAGAGGGATACAGTGAACCTGAAGTGAAGCATCGGAATCTATAACTAGTGTCACAGGAATGGTTCAAATCATAGACAGTATGAAGAGAAACTCTTCTTGTACTTGAGTCGGCATTGTGCCTTTTGTATTTAATTCCGATGGAATTTCTGTGTCTTGTCGTCAATAAGAAGGTCCAAGGGATATAGTAAACCTGAAGTGAAGCATCGGAATCTAAAACCGGTCTCACAGGAAAGGTTCAAAACGTAGACAGTAAGAAGAGCCAGTTTTCTTGTACTTGAGTCGGCGTTGTGCCTTTTGTATTGAATTCCGATGCAATTTCTGTGTTTCATCGTCAATAAGAAGGTCAGAGGGATACAGTAAACCTGAAGTGATGCATCGGAATCTATAACTAGTGTCACAGGAATGGTTCAAAACATAGACAGTAAGAAGAGTAAATTTTCTTGTACTTAACCCGGCATTGTGCCTTTTCTATTTAATTCCGATGCAATTTCTGTGTTTCGTCGTCAATAAGAAGTTCCAAGGGATACAGTAAACCTAAAGTGAAGCATCGGAATCTATAACCGGTCTCACAGGAAAGGTTCAAAACATATACAGTAGGAAGAGCCAGTCTTCTTGTACTTGAGTTGGCATTGTGCCTTTTGCATTTAATTCCGATGCAATTTCTGTGTTTCATCGTCAATAAGACGGTCAGAGGGATACAGTAAACCTGAAGTGAAGCATCGGAATCCATAACTAGTGTCACAGGAATGGTTGAAAACATAGACAGTAAGAAAAGACAGTTTTCTTGTACTTAAGTCGGCATTGTGCCTTTTCTGTTTAATTCCGATGCAATTTCTGTGTTTCGTCATCAATAAGATGGGACAAGGGATACAGTAAACCTGAAGTGAAGCATCAGAATCTAAAACCGGTCTTATAGGAAAGGTTCTAACATAGTCAGTAAGAAGAGACCGTCTTCTTGTACTTAAGTCGGCATTGTGCCTTTTCTGTTTAATTCCGATGCAATTTCTTTGTTTCGTTGTCAATAAGAAGGGCCAAGGGATACAGTAAACCAGAAGTGAAGCATCGGAATCTATAACTAGTGGCCCAGGAATGGTCCAAAATATAGACAGTAAGTAGAGTCAGTTTTCTTGTACTTAAGTCAGCTTTGTGACTTTTGTATATAATTCCGCTGCAATTACTTTGTTTCATCGTCAATACGAAGGTCAGAGGGATACAGTAAACGTGAAGTGAAGCATCGGAATCTATAACTAGTGTCACAGGAATGGTTCAAAACATAGACAGTAAGAAGAGTCAGTTTTCTTGTACTTAAGTCGGCATTGTGCCCTTTGTATTTATTTCCGATGCAATTTCTGTGTTTCATCGTCAATAAGAAGGTCAGGAAATACAGTAAACCTGAAGTGAAGCATAGGAATCTATAACTAGTGTCACAGGAATGGTTAAAAACATAGACAGTAAGAGGAGTCAGTCTTCTTGTACTTAAGTCGGCATTGTGCCTATTGTATTTAATTCCGATGCAATTTCTGTGTTTCATCGTTAATAAGAAAGTCAGAGGAATACAGTAAACCTGAAGTGAAGCATCAGAATCTATAACTAGGGTCACAGGAATGGTTCAAAACATAGACAGTAAGAAGAGTCAGTTTTCTTGTACTTAAGTCGGCATTGTGTTTTTTGTATTTAATTCCGGTGCAATCTTTGTGTTTCATCGTCAATAAGAAGATCCAAGGGATACAGTAAACCTGAAGTCAAGCATCGGAATCTAAAACTGGTCTCACAGGAAAGGTTGAAAACATAGACAGTAAGAGGAGCCAGTCTTCTTGTACTTGAGTCGGCATTGTGCCTTTTGTATTTAATTCCGATACAATTTCTGTGTTTCATCGTCAATAAGGAGGTCGGAGGGATACAGTAAATCTGAAGTGATGCATCGGAATCTATAACTAGTGTCACAGGAATGGTTCAAAACATAGACAGTAAGAAGAGTAAGTTTTCTTGTACTTAACCCTGCATTGTGCCTTTTCTATTTAATTCCGATGCAATTTCTGTGTTTCGTCGTCAATAAGAAGTTCCAAGGGATACAGTAAACCTAAAGTGAAGCATCGGAATCTATAACCGGTCTCACAGGAAAGGTTCAAAACATATACAGTATGAAGAGCCAGTCTTCTTGTACTTGAGTTGGCATTGTGCCTTTTGTATTTAATTCCGATGCAATTTCTGTTTTTCATCGTCAATAAGACGGTCAGAGGGATACAGCAAACCTGAAGTGAAGCATCGGATTCGATAACTAGTGTCAGAGCAATGGTTCAAAACATAGACAGTAAGAAGAGTCAGTTTTCTTGTACTTAAGTCGGCATTGTGCCTTTTCTGTTTAATTCCGATGCAATTTCTGTGTTTCGTCGTCAATAAGAAGGGCCAAGGGATACAGTAAACCTGTAGTGAAGCATCGGAATCTAAAACCGGTCTCATAGGAAAGGTTCAAAACATAGTCAGTAAGAAGAGCCAGTCTTCTTGTACTTGGGTCGGCATTGTGCCTTTTGTATTTAATTCCGATGCAATTTCTGTGTTTCATCGTCAATCAGAAGGTTAGAGAGATACAGTAAACCTGAAGTGAAGCATCGGAATCTATAACTAGTGTCACAGGAATGGTTCAAAACATAGACAGTAAGAAGAGTCAATTTATCTTGTACTTAAGTCGGCATTGTGACTTTTGTATTTAATTCCGATGAAATTTCTGTGTTTCATCGTCAATAAGAAGGTCAGAGGGATACAGTAAACCTGAAGTGAAGCATCGGAATCAATAACTAGTGTCACAGGAATGGTTCAAAACATAGACAGTAAGAAGAGTCAGTTTTCTAGTACTTAAGTCGGCATTGTGCCTTTTGTATTTAATTCCGATGCAATTTCTGTGTTTCATCGTCAATAAGAAGGTCAGAGGGATACAGTAAACCTGAAGTGAAGCATCGGAATCCATAACTAGTGTCACAGGAATGGTTAAAAACATAGACAGTAAGAAGAGTCAGTCTTCTTGTACTTAAGTCGGCATTGTGCCTATTTTATTTAATTCCGATGCAATTTCTGTGTTTCATCGTCAATAAGAAAGTCAGAGGGATACAGTAAACCTGCAGTGAAACATCGGAATCTATAACTACTGTCACAGGAATTGTTCAAAACATAGACCGTAAGAAGAGTAAGTTTTCTTGTACTTAAGTCGGTTTTGTGATTTTTGTATTTAATTCCGATGCAATTTCTGTGTTTCATCGTCAATAAGAAGGTCAGAGGGATACAGTAAACCTGAAGGGAAGCATCGAAAACTATAACTAGTGTCACAGGAATGGTTCAATACATAGACAGTAAGAAGAGTCAGTTTTCTTGTAATTAAGTCGGCATTGTGCCTTTTGTATTGAATTCCGATGCAATTTCTGTGTTTCATCGTCAATACGAAGGTCAGAGGGACACAGTAAACCTGAAGTGAAGCAACGGAATCTATAACTAGTGTCACAGGAATGGTTAAAAACTTAGACAGTAAGAAGAGTCAGTCTTCTTGTACTTAAGTCGGCATTGTGCCTATTGTATTTAATTCCGATGCAATTTCTGTGTTTCATCGTCAATAAGATAGTCAGAGGGATACAGTAAACCTGAAGTGAAGCATCAGAATCTATAACTAGTGTCATAGGAATGGTTCAAAAAATAGACAGTAAGAATAGTCAGTTTTCTTGTACTTAAGTCGGCATTGTGATTTTTGTATTAAATTCCGATGCAATTTCTGTGTTTCATCATCAATAAGAAGGCCAGAGGGATACAGTAAACCTGATGGGAAGCATCGGAAACTATCACTAGTGTCACAGGAATGGTTCAAAACATAGACAGTAAGAAGAGTCAGTTTTCTTGTAATTAAATCGGCATTGTGCCTTTTGTATTGAATTCCGATGCAATTTTAATGTTTCATCGTCAGTAAGACGGTCAGAGGGATACAGTAAACCTGAAGTGAAGCATCGGAATCTATAACTAGTGTCACAGGAATAGTTCAAAACATAGACAGTAAGAAGAGTATGTTTTTTTGTACTTAAGTCGTCATTGTGCCTTTTCTATTTAATTCCGATGCAATTTCTGTGTTTCATCGTCAATAAGAAGGTCAGAGGGATACAGTAAACCTGAGGTGAAGCAACGGAATCTATAACTAGTGTCACAGGAATGGTTCAAAACATAGACAGTAAGATAAGCCAGCCTTCTTGTACTTGAGTCGGCATTGTGCCTTTTGTATTTAATTCCGATGCAATTTCTGTGTTTCATCGTCAATAAGGAGGTCAGAGGGATACAGTGAACCTGAAGTGAAGCATCGGAATCTATAACTAGTGTCACAGGAATGGTTCAAATCATAGACAGTATGAAGAGAAACTCTTCTTGTACTTGAGTCGGCATTGTGCCTTTTGTATTTAATTCCGATGGAATTTCTGTGTCTTGTCGTCAATAAGAAGGTCCAAGGGATATAGTAAACCTGAAGTGAAGCATCGGAATCTAAAACCGGTCTCACAGGAAAGGTTCAAAACGTAGACAGTAAGAAGAGCCAGTTTTCTTGTACTTGAGTCGGCGTTGTGCCTTTTGTATTGAATTCCGATGCAATTTCTGTGTTTCATCGTCAATAAGAAGGTCAGAGGGATACAGTAAACCTGAAGTGATGCATCGGAATCTATAACTAGTGTCACAGGAATGGTTCAAAACATAGACAGTAAGAAGAGTAAATTTTCTTGTACTTAACCCGGCATTGTGCCTTTTCTATTTAATTCCGATGCAATTTCTGTGTTTCGTCGTCAATAAGAAGTTCCAAGGGATACAGTAAACCTAAAGTGAAGCATCGGAATCTATAACCGGTCTCACAGGAAAGGTTCAAAACATATACAGTAGGAAGAGCCAGTCTTCTTGTACTTGAGTTGGCATTGTGCCTTTTGCATTTAATTCCGATGCAATTTCTGTGTTTCATCGTCAATAAGACGGTCAGAGGGATACAGTAAACCTGAAGTGAAGCATCGGAATCCATAACTAGTGTCACAGGAATGGTTGAAAACATAGACAGTAAGAAAAGACAGTTTTCTTGTACTTAAGTCGGCATTGTGCCTTTTCTGTTTAATTCCGATGCAATTTCTGTGTTTCGTCATCAATAAGATGGGACAAGGGATACAGTAAACCTGAAGTGAAGCATCAGAATCTAAAACCGGTCTTATAGGAAAGGTTCTAACATAGTCAGTAAGAAGAGACCGTCTTCTTGTACTTAAGTCGGCATTGTGCCTTTTCTGTTTAATTCCGATGCAATTTCTTTGTTTCGTTGTCAATAAGAAGGGCCAAGGGATACAGTAAACCAGAAGTGAAGCATCGGAATCTATAACTAGTGGCCCAGGAATGGTCCAAAATATAGACAGTAAGTAGAGTCAGTTTTCTTGTACTTAAGTCAGCTTTGTGACTTTTGTATATAATTCCGCTGCAATTACTTTGTTTCATCGTCAATACGAAGGTCAGAGGGATACAGTAAACGTGAAGTGAAGCATCGGAATCTATAACTAGTGTCACAGGAATGGTTCAAAACATAGACAGTAAGAAGAGTCAGTTTTCTTGTACTTAAGTCGGCATTGTGCCCTTTGTATTTATTTCCGATGCAATTTCTGTGTTTCATCGTCAATAAGAAGGTCAGGAAATACAGTAAACCTGAAGTGAAGCATAGGAATCTATAACTAGTGTCACAGGAATGGTTAAAAACATAGACAGTAAGAGGAGTCAGTCTTCTTGTACTTAAGTCGGCATTGTGCCTATTGTATTTAATTCCGATGCAATTTCTGTGTTTCATCGTTAATAAGAAAGTCAGAGGAATACAGTAAACCTGAAGTGAAGCATCAGAATCTATAACTAGGGTCACAGGAATGGTTCAAAACATAGACAGTAAGAAGAGTCAGTTTTCTTGTACTTAAGTCGGCATTGTGTTTTTTGTATTTAATTCCGGTGCAATCTTTGTGTTTCATCGTCAATAAGAAGATCCAAGGGATACAGTAAACCTGAAGTCAAGCATCGGAATCTAAAACTGGTCTCACAGGAAAGGTTGAAAACATAGACAGTAAGAGGAGCCAGTCTTCTTGTACTTGAGTCGGCATTGTGCCTTTTGTATTTAATTCCGATACAATTTCTGTGTTTCATCGTCAATAAGGAGGTCGGAGGGATACAGTAAATCTGAAGTGATGCATCGGAATCTATAACTAGTGTCACAGGAATGGTTCAAAACATAGACAGTAAGAAGAGTAAGTTTTCTTGTACTTAACCCTGCATTGTGCCTTTTCTATTTAATTCCGATGCAATTTCTGTGTTTCGTCGTCAATAAGAAGTTCCAAGGGATACAGTAAACCTAAAGTGAAGCATCGGAATCTATAACCGGTCTCACAGGAAAGGTTCAAAACATATACAGTATGAAGAGCCAGTCTTCTTGTACTTGAGTTGGCATTGTGCCTTTTGTATTTAATTCCGATGCAATTTCTGTTTTTCATCGTCAATAAGACGGTCAGAGGGATACAGCAAACCTGAAGTGAAGCATCGGATTCGATAACTAGTGTCAGAGCAATGGTTCAAAACATAGACAGTAAGAAGAGTCAGTTTTCTTGTACTTAAGTCGGCATTGTGCCTTTTCTGTTTAATTCCGATGCAATTTCTGTGTTTCGTCGTCAATAAGAAGGGCCAAGGGATACAGTAAACCTGTAGTGAAGCATCGGAATCTAAAACCGGTCTCATAGGAAAGGTTCAAAACATAGTCAGTAAGAAGAGCCAGTCTTCTTGTACTTGGGTCGGCATTGTGCCTTTTGTATTTAATTCCGATGCAATTTCTGTGTTTCATCGTCAATCAGAAGGTTAGAGAGATACAGTAAACCTGAAGTGAAGCATCGGAATCTATAACTAGTGTCACAGGAATGGTTCAAAACATAGACAGTAAGAAGAGTCAATTTATCTTGTACTTAAGTCGGCATTGTGACTTTTGTATTTAATTCCGATGAAATTTCTGTGTTTCATCGTCAATAAGAAGGTCAGAGGGATACAGTAAACCTGAAGTGAAGCATCGGAATCAATAACTAGTGTCACAGGAATGGTTCAAAACATAGACAGTAAGAAGAGTCAGTTTTCTAGTACTTAAGTCGGCATTGTGCCTTTTGTATTTAATTCCGATGCAATTTCTGTGTTTCATCGTCAATAAGAAGGTCAGAGGGATACAGTAAACCTGAAGTGAAGCATCGGAATCCATAACTAGTGTCACAGGAATGGTTAAAAACATAGACAGTAAGAAGAGTCAGTCTTCTTGTACTTAAGTCGGCATTGTGCCTATTTTATTTAATTCCGATGCAATTTCTGTGTTTCATCGTCAATAAGAAAGTCAGAGGGATACAGTAAACCTGCAGTGAAACATCGGAATCTATAACTACTGTCACAGGAATTGTTCAAAACATAGACCGTAAGAAGAGTAAGTTTTCTTGTACTTAAGTCGGTTTTGTGATTTTTGTATTTAATTCCGATGCAATTTCTGTGTTTCATCGTCAATAAGAAGGTCAGAGGGATACAGTAAACCTGAAGGGAAGCATCGAAAACTATAACTAGTGTCACAGGAATGGTTCAATACATAGACAGTAAGAAGAGTCAGTTTTCTTGTAATTAAGTCGGCATTGTGCCTTTTGTATTGAATTCCGATGCAATTTCTGTGTTTCATCGTCAATACGAAGGTCAGAGGGACACAGTAAACCTGAAGTGAAGCAACGGAATCTATAACTAGTGTCACAGGTATGGTACAAAACATAGACAGTAATAAGAGTCAGTTTTCTTGTACTTAGGTCGGCATTGTGCCTTTGGTATATAATTCCGATGCAATTTCTGTGTTTCATTGTCAATAAGAAGGTCCAAGGGATATAGTAAACCTGAAGTGAAGCATCGGGATCGAAAACCGGTCTCACATGAAGGTTCAAAACGTAGACAGTAAGAAGAGCCAATCTTCTTGTACTTGAGTCGGCATTGTTCCTTTTGTATTGAATTCCGATGCAATTTCTGTGTTTAATCGTCAAAAGGAGGTCAGAAGGATACAGTAAACCTGAAGTGAAACATCGGAATCAATAACTAGTGTCACAGGAATGGTTCAAAGCATAGACAGTAAGAAGAGTCAGTTTACTTGTACTTAAGTCGGCATTGTGCGTGTTGTATTTTATTCCGATGCAATTTCTGTGTTTCATCGTCAATAAGAAGGTCAGAGGGATACAGTAAACTTGAAGTGAAGCGTCGGAATCTATAACTAGTGTCACAGGGATGGTTCAAAACATAGACAGTAAGAACAGTCAGTCTTCTTGTACTTAAGTTGGCATTGTGTCCTTTGTATTTAATTCCGATGCAATTTATGTGTTTCATCGTCAATAAGACGGTCAGAGGGATACAGTAAACCTGAAATGAAGCATCAGAATCTGGAACTAATGTCACAGGAATGGTTCAAAGCATAGACAGTAAGAAGAGTCAGTTTTCTTGTAATTATATCGGCATTGTGCCTTTTGTATTTAATTACGATGCAATTTCTGTGTTCATCGTCAATAAGAAGGACAGAGGGATACAGTAAACCTGAAGTGAAGCATCGGAATCTATAATTAGTGTCACAGGAATGGTTCAAAACATAGACAGTAAGCAGAGTCAGTTTTCTTGTACTTAAGTCGCCATTGTTTTTTTTGTATTTAATTCCGGTGCAATCTCTGTGTATCATCGTCAATAAGAAGGTCCAAGGAATACAGTAAACCTGAAGTCAAGCATCGGAATCTATAACTAGTATCACGGGAATGGTTCAAATCATAGACAGTAAGAAGAGTCAGTTTTCTTCTACTTAAGTCGGCATTGTGCTTTTATATTTAATTCCGATGCAATTTCTGTGTTTCATCGTCAATAAGGAGGTCAGAGGGATACAGTGAACCTGAAGTGAAGCATCGGAATCTATAACTAGTGTCACAGGAATGGTTCAAAACATAGACAGTAAGAAGAGAAACTCTTCTTGTACTTGAGTCGGCATTGTGCCTTTTGTATTTAATTCCGATGCAATTTCTGTGTTTTATCGTCAATAAGAAGATCAGAGGATACAGTGAACCTGAAGTGAAGCATCGGAATCTATAACTAGTGTCACAGGTATGGTTCAAAACATAGACAGTAATAATAGTCAGTTTTGTTGTACTTAGGTCGGCATTGTGCCTTTTGTATTTAATACCGATGCAATTTCTGTGTTTCGTCGTCAATAAGACGGTCCAAGGGATATAGTAAACCTGAAGTGAAGCATCGGAATCTAAAACCGGTCTCACAGGAAAGTTTCAAAACGTAGACAGTAAGAAGAGTCAGTCTATTTGTACTTGAGTTGGCATTGTGCCTTTTGTATTGAATTCCGATGCAGTTTCTGTGTTTCATCGTCAACAAGGAGGACAGAGGGATACAGTAAACATGAAGTGAAGCATCGGAATCTATAACTAGTGTCACAGGAATGGTTCAAATCATAGACAGTAAGAAGGGTAAGTTTTCTTGTACTTAAGTCGGCATTGTGCTTTTGTATTTAATTCCGATGCAATTTCTGTGTTTCATCGTCAATAAGAAGGTCAGAGTGATACAGTAAACCTGAAGTGAAACATCGGAATCAATAACTAGTGTCACAGGAATGGTTCAAAGCATAGACAGTAAGAAGAGTCAGTTTACTTGTACTTAAGTCGGCATTGTGCGTGTTGTATTTTATTCCGATGCAATTTCTGTGTTTTTCTTCGTCAATAAGAAGGTCAGAGGGATACAGTAAACCTGAAGTGAAGCATTGGAATCTATAACTAGTGTCACAGGAGTGGTTAAAAACATAGACAGCAAGAAGAGTCAGTTTTCTTGTACTTAATTCGGCATTGTGCTTTTTCTATTTAATTCCGATGGAATTTCTGTGTTTCATTGTCAATAAGGAGGTCAGAGGGATACAGTAAACCTGAAGTGAAGCATCGGAATCTATAACTAGTGTCACAGGAATGGTTCAAATCAAAGACAATAAGTAGAGTCAGTTTTCTTGTACTTAAGTCGGCATTGTGCCTTTTATATTTAACTCCGGTGCAATTTCTAAGTTTCATCGTCAATAAGAAGGTCCAAGGGATACAGTAAACCCGAAGTCAAGCATCGGAACCTATAACTAGTGTCAGAGCAATGGTTCAAACATAGACAGTAAGAAGAGTCAGTTTTCTTGTACTTAAGTCGGCATTGTGCCTTTTGTATTTAATTCCGATGCTATTTCTGTGTTTCATCGTCAATAATAAGGTCAGGAAATAAAGTATGCCTGAAGTGAAGCATCGGAATCTATAGCTAGTGTCACAGGAATGGTTAAAAACATAGACAGTAAGAAGAGTCAGTCTTCTTGTACTTAGGTCGGCATTGTGCCTATTGTATTTAATCCCGATGCAATTTCTGTGTTTCATCGTCAATAAGAAAGTCAGAGGGATACAGTAAACCTGAAGTGAAGCATCGGAATCTATAACTAGTGTCACAGGAATGGTTCAAAGCATAGACAGTAAGAAGAGTCAGTTTTCTTGTACTTAAGTCGGCATTGTGAGGTTTGTATTTAATTCCGATGCAATTTCTGTGTTTCATCGTCAATAAGAAGGTCAGAGGGATACAGTAAACCTGAAGTGATGCATCGGAATCTATAGCTAGTGTCACAGGAATGGTTCAAAACATAGACAGTAAGAAGAGTAAGTTTTCTTTTACTGAACCCGGCATTGTGCCTCTTCTATTTAATTCCGATGCAATTTCTGTGTTTCGTCGTCAATAAGAAGTTCCAAGGGATACAGTAAACCTAAAGCATAGCATCGGAATCTAAAACCGGTCTCACAGGAAAGGTACAAAGCATATACAGTAAGAAGAGCCAGTTTTCTTGTACTTGAGTTGGCATTGTGCCTTTTGTATTTAATTCCGATGCAATTTCTGTGTTTCATCGTCAATAAGACGGTCAGAGGGATACAGTAAACCTGAAGTGAAGCATAGGAATCAATAACTAGTGTCAGAGCATTGGTTCAAAACATAGACAGTAAGCAGAGTCAGTTTACTTGTACTTAAGTCGGCATTGTGCCTTTTCTGTTTAATTCCGATGCAATTTCTGTGTTTCGTCGTCAATAAGAAGGGCCAAGGGATACAGTAAACATGAAGTGAAGCATCGGAATCTATAACTAGTGTCAGAGCAATGGTTCAATCATAGACAGTAAGAAGAGTCAGTTTTCTTGTACTTAAGTCGGCATTGTGCCTTTTGTATTTAATTCCGATGCCATTTCTGTGTTTCATCGCCAATAATAAGGTCAGGAAATAAAGTAAACCTGAAGTGAAGCATCGGAATCTATAACTAGTGTCACAGGAATGGTTAAAAAAATAGACAGTAAGAAGAGTCAGTCTTCTTGTACTTAAGTCGGCCTTGTGCCTATTGTATTTAATTCCGATGCAATTTCTGTGTTTCATCGTCAATAAGAAAATCAGAGGGATACAGTAAAGCTGAAGTGAAGCATCGGAATCTATAACTAGTGTCACAGGAATGGTTCAAAACAAAGACAGTAAGAAGAGTCAGTTTTCTTGCACTTAAGTCGGCATTGTGATTTTTGTATTTAATTCCGATGCAATTTCTGTGTTTCATCGTCAATAAGAAGGTCAGAGGGATACAGTAAACCTGAAGGGAAGGATCGGAAACTATAACTAGTGTCACAGGAATGGTTCAAAACATAGACTGTAAGAAGAGTCAGTTTTCTTGTAATTAAGTCGGCATTGTGCCTTTTGTATTGAATTCCGATGAAATTTCTGTGTTTCATCCTCAATAAGAAGGTCAGAGGGATACAGTAAACCTGAAGTGAAGCGTCGGAATCTGTAACTAGTGTCACAGGAATGGTTCAAAACATAGTCAGTAAGAAGAGTCAGTCTTCTTGTACTTAAGTCGGCATTGTGCCCTTTGTATTAAATTCCGATGCAATTACTGTGTTTCATCGTCAATAAGACGGTAAGAGGGATACAGTAAACCTGAAATGAAGCATCAGAATCTGTAACTAATGTCACAGGAATGGTTCAAAACATAGAAAGTAAGAAGAGTCAGTTTTCTTGTAATTAAATCGGCATTGTGCCTTTTGTATTTAAATACGATGCAATTTCTGTGTTTCATCGTCAATAAGAAGGTCAGCGGGATACAGTAAAGCTGAAGGGAAGCATCGGAAACTATAACTAGTGTCACAGGAATGGTTCAAAACATAGACTGTAAGAAGAGTCAGTTTTCTTGTAATTAAGTCGGCATTGTGCCTTTTGTATTGAATTCCGATGCAATTTCTGTGTTTCATCGTCAATAAGAAGGTCAGAGGGATACAGTAAACCTGAAGTGAAGCGTCGGAATCTGTAACTAGTGTCAATGGAATGGTTCAAAACATAGACAGTAAGAAGAGTCAGTCTTCTTGTACTTAAGTCGGCATTGTGCCCTTTGTATTAAATTCCGATGCAATTTCTGTGTATCATCGCCAATAAGACGGTAAGAGGGATACAGTAAACCTGAAATGAAGCATCAGAATCTCTAACTAATGTCACAGGAATGGTTCAAGACATAGAAATTAAGAAGAATCAGTTTTCTTGTAATTAAATCGGCATTGTGCCTTTTGTATTTAATTACTATGCAATTTCTGTGTTTCATCGTCAATAAGATGGTCAGCGGGATACAGTAAACCTGAAGTAAAGCATCGGAATCTATAACTAGTGTCACAGGAATGGTTAAAAACGTAGACAGCAAGAAGAGTCAGTTTTCTTGTACTTAAGTCGGCATTGTGCTTTTTCTATTTAATTCAGATGGAATATCTGTGTTTCATCGTCAATAAGAAGGTCGGAGGGATACAGTAAACCTGAAGTGAAGCATCGGAATCTATAACTAGTGTCACAGTAGTGGTTCAAAACATAGACAGTAAGAAGAGTCAGTTTTCTTGTTCTTAAGTCGGCATTATGCCTTTTGTATTTAATTCCGATGTAATTTCTGTGTTTCATCGTCAATAAGAAGGTCAGAGGGATACAGTAAACCTGAAGTGAAGCATCGGAAACTATAACTAGTGTCACAGGAATGGTTCAAAACATAGACAGTAAGAAGTGTCAGTTTTCTTGTACTTAAGTCGGCATTGTGAATTTTCTATTTAATTCCTATGCAATTTTTGTGTTTTATCGTCAATAAGAATGTCAGATGGATACAGTAAACCTTAGGTGAAGCAACGCATTCTATAACTAGTGTCACAGGAATGGTTCAAAACATAGACTGTAAGATGAGCCAGCCTTCTTGTACTTGAGTCGGCATTGTGCCTTTTGTATTTAATTCCGATGCAATTTCTGTGTTTCATCGTCAATAAGAAGATCAGAGGGATACAGTGAACCTGAAGTGAAGCATCGCAATCTATAACTAGTGTCACAGGTATGGTTCAAAACATAGACAGTACTAATAGTCAGTTTTGTTGTACTTAGGTCGGCATTGTGCCTTTTGTATTTAATACCGATGCAATTTCTGTGTTTCGTCGTCAATAAGAAGGTCCAAGGGATATAGTAAACCTGAAGTGAAGCATCGGAATCTAAAACCGGTCTCACAGGAAAGGTTCAAAACGTAGACAGTAAGAAGAGTCAGTCTTCTTGTACTTGAGTTGGCATTGTGCCTTTTGTATTTAATTCCGATGCAATTTCTGTGTTTCATCGTCAATAAGAAGGTCAGAGGGATACAGTAAACCTGAAGTGAAGCATCGGAATCTATACCTAGTGTCACAGGAAAGGTTCAAAACATTGACAGTAAGAAGAGTCAGTCTTCTTGTACTTAAGTCGGCATTGTGCCTTTTGTATTTCATTCCGATGCAATTTCTGTGTTTCATCGTCAATACGAAGGTTAGAGTGATACAGTAAACCTGAAGTGAAACATCGGAATCAATAACTAGTGTCACAGGAATGGTTCAAAGCATAGACAGTAAGAAGAGTCAGTTTACTTGTACTTAAGTCGGCATTGTGCGTGTTGTATTTTATTCCGATGCAATTTCTCTGTTTCATCGTCAATAAGAAGGTCAGAGGGATACAGTAAACCTGAAGTGAAGCATTGGAATATATAACTAGTGTCACAGCAGTGGTTAAAAACATAGACAGCAAGAAGAGTCAGTTTTCTTGTACTTAAGTCGGCATTGTGCTGTTTCTATTTAATTCCGATGGAATTTCTGTGTTTCATCGTCAATAAGGAGGTCAGAGGGATACAGTAAACCAGAAGTGAAGCAGCGGAATCTATAACTAGTGTCACAGGAATGGTTCAAATCATAGACAGTAAGTAGAGTCAGTTTTCTTGTACTTAAGTCGGCATTGTGCCTTTTATATTTAATTCCGGTGCAATTTCTCTGTTTCATCGTCAATAAGAAGGTCCAAGGAATACAGTAAACCTGAAGTCAAGCATCGGAATCTGAAACTGGTCTCAGAGGAAAGGTTCAAAACATAGACAGTAAGAGGAGCCAGTCTTCCTGTACATGAGTCGTCAAAGTGCCTTTTGTATTTATTTCCGACGCAATTTCTGTGTTTCATCGTCAATAAGAAGGTCAGAGGGATACAGTAAACCTGAAGTGATGCATCGGAATCTATAACTAGTGTCACAGGAATGGTTCAAAACATAGACATTAAGAATATTAAGTTTTCTTTTACTGAACCCGGCATTGTGCCTCTTCTATTTAATTCCGACGCAATTTCTGTGTTTCATCGTCAGTAAGAAGGTCAGAGGGATACAGTAAACCTGAAGTGATGGATCGGAATCTATATCTAGTGTCACAGGAAAGGTTAAAAACATAGACAGTAAGAAGAGTAAGTTTTCTTGTACTTAACCCGGCATTGTGCCTTTTCTATTTAATTCCGATGCAATTTCTGTGTTTCGTCGTCAATAAGAAGTTCCAAGGGATACAGTAAAGCTAAAGTGAAGCATCGGAATCTAAAACCCTTTCTCACAGGTAAGGTTCAAAACATATACAGTAAGAAGAGCCAGTCTTCTTGAACTTGAGTCGGCATTGTGCCTTTTGTATTAAATTCCGATCCAATTTCTGTGTGTCATCGTCAATAAGACGGTCAGAGGGATAGAGTAAACGTGACGTGAAACATCGGAATCTATAACTAGTGTCAGAGCAATGGTTCAAAACATAGACAGTAAGAAGTGTCAGTTTTCTTGTACTTAAGTCGGCATTGTGCCTTTTCTGTTTAATTCCGTTGCAATTTCTGTGTTTCGTTGTCAATAAGAAGGGCCAAGGTATACAGTTAACCTGAAGTGAAGCATCGGATTCTAAAACCGGTCTCATAGGAAAGGTTCAAAACATAGTCAGTAAGAAGAGCCAGTCTTCTTGTACTTGAGTCGGCATTGTGCCTTTTGTATTTAATTCCGATGCAATTTCTGTGTTTCATCGTCAATAAGAAGGTCAGAGGGATACAGTAAACCTGAAGTGAAGCATCGGAATCTATAACTAGTGTCACAGAAATGGTTCAAAACGTAGACAGTAAGAAGAGTCAGTTTTCTTGTACTTAAGTCGGCATTGTGACTTTTGTATTTAATTCCGATGCAATTTCTGTGTTTCATCGTCAATAAGAAGGTCAGAGGGATACAGTAAACCTGAAGTGAGGATTCGGAATCTATAACTAGTGTCACAGGAATGGTTCAAAACATTGACAGTAAGAAGAGTCAGTTTTATTGTACTTAAGTTGGCATTGTGGCTCGTGTATTTAATTCCGATGCAATTTCTGTGTTTCATCGTCAATAAGAAGGTCAGGAAATACAGTAAACAAGAAGTGAAGCATCGGAAACTATAACTGGTGTCACAGAAATGGTTCAAATCATAGACAGTAAGAAGAGTCAGTTTTCTTGTAATTAAGTCGGCATTGTGCCTTTTGTATTGAATTCCGATACAATTTCTGTGTTTCATCGTCAATAAGAATGTCAGAGGGATACAGCAAACCTGAAGTGAAGCATCGGAATCTATAACTAGTGTCACAGGAATGGTTCAAAACATAGACAGTAAGAAGAGTCAGTTTTCTTGTACTTAAGTCGGCATTGTGCCTTTTGTATTTAGTTCCGATGCAATTTCTGTGTTTCATCGTCAATAAGAAGGTCAGAGGGATACAGTAAACCTGAAGTGAAGCATCGGAATCTATAACTAGTGTCACAGGAGTGGTTCAAAACATAGACAGTAAGAAGAGTCAGTTTTCTTGTTCTTAAGTCGGCATTGTGCATTTGATTTAATTCCGATGCAATTTCTGTGTTTCATCGTCAATAAGAAGGTCAGAGGGATACAGTAAACCTGAAGTGAAGCATCGGAAACTATTACTAGTGTCACAGGAATGGTTCAAAACATAGACAGTGAGAAGAGTCAGTTTTCTTGTACTTAAGTCGGCATTGTGCCTTTTCTATTTAATTCCGCTGCAATTTCTGTGTTTCATCGTCAATAAGAAGGTCAGAAGAATACATTGAAACTGAGGTGAAGCAACGGAATCTATAACTAGTGTCACAGGAATGGTTCAAAACAGACAGAAAGATGAGCCAGCCTTCTAGTACTTGAGTCGGCTTTGTGCCTTTTGTATTTAATTCCGATGCAATTTCTGTGTTTCATAGTCAATAAGGAGGTCAGAGGGATACAGTAAACGTGAAGTGAAGCATCGGAATCTATAACCAGTGTCACAGGAATGGTTCAAATCATAGACAGTAAGAAAAGTCTGTTTTCTTGTACTTAAGTCGGCATTGTGCGTGTTGTATTATATTCCGAAGCAATTTCTGTGTTTCATCGTCAATAAGGAGGACAGAGGGATACAGCGAACCTGAAGTGAAGCATCGGAATCAATAACTAGTGTCACAGGAATGGTTCAAAACATAGAAAGTGAGAAGAGAAACTTTTCTTGTACATGAGTCGGCATTGTGCCTTTTGTATTTAATTCCGATGCAATTTCTGTGTTTCATCGCCAATAAGAAGGTCAGAGGGATACAGTAAACCTGAAGTGAAGCATCGGAATCTATAACTAGTGTCACAGGTATGGTTCAAAACATAGACAGTAATAAGAGTCAGTTTTCTTGTACTTAGGTCGGCATTGTGCCTTTTGTATTTAATTCCGATGCAATTTCTGTGTTTCGTCGTCAATAAGAAGGTCCAAGGAATATAGTAAACCTGAAGTGAAGCATCGGAATCTAAAACCGGTCTCACAGGAAAGTTTCAAAACGTAGACAGTAAGAAGAGCCAATCTTCTTGTACTTGAGTCGGCATTGTTCCTTTCGTATTGAATTCCGATGCTATGTCTGTGTTTCATAGTCAATAAGGGGGTCAGAGGGATACAGTAAACGTGAAGTGAAGCATCGGAATCTATAACCAGTGTCACAGGAATGGTTCAAATCATAGACAGTAAGAAAAGTCTGTTTTCTTGTACTTAAGTCTGCATTGTGCGTGTTGTATTATATTCCGAAGCAATTTCTGTGTTTCATCGTCAATAAGAAGGTCAGAGGGATACAGTAAACCTGAAGTGAAGCATCGGAATCTATAACTAGTGTCACAGGAATGGTTAAAAACATAGACAGCAAGAAGAGTCAGTTTTCTTGTACTTAAGTCGGCATTGTGCTTTTTCTATTTAATTCCGATGGATTTTCTGTGCTTCATCGTCAATAAGAAGGTCGGAGGGATACAGTAAAGCTGAAGTGAAGCATCGGAATCTATAACTAGTGTCACAGGAATGGTTCAAATCATAGACAGTAAGTAGAGTCAGTTTTCTTGTACTTAAGTCGGCATTGTGTTTTTTGTATTTAATTCTGGTGTATTTAATTCTGTGTTTCATCGTCAATAAGAAGGTCCAAGGGATACAGTAAACCTGAAGTCAAGCATCGGAATCTAAAACTGGTCTCACAGGAACGGTACAAAACATAGACAGTATTAGAAGCCAGTCTTCCTGTACTTGAGTCGTCAAAGTGCCTTTTGTATTTATTTCCGATGCAATTTCTGTGTTTCATCGTCACTAAGAAGGTCAGAGGGATACAGTAAACGTGATGTGATGCATCGGAATCTGTAACTAGTGTCACAGGAATGGTTCAAAACATAGACAGTAAGAAGAGTAAGTTTTCTTGTACTTAACCCGGCATTGTGCGTTTTCTATTTAATTCCGATGCAATTTCTGTGTTTCGTCGTCAATTAGTAGGTCCAAGGGATACAGTAAACCTGAAGTGAAGCATCGGAATCTAAAACCGGTCTCACAGGAAAAGTTCAAACATAGACAGTAAGAAGAGTCAGTTTTCTTGTACTTAAGTCTGCATTGTGATTTTTGTATTGAATTGCGATGCAATTTCTGTGTTTCATCGTCAATATGATGGTCAGAGGGATACAGTACACCTGAAGTGAAGCATCGGAATCTATAACTAGTGTCACGGGAATGGTTCAAAACATAGACAGTAAGAAGAGTCAGTTTTCTTGTACTTAAGTCGGCATTGTGCCTTTTGTATTTAATTCCGATGCAATTTCTGTGTTTCATCGTCAATAAGAACGTCAGAGGGATACAGTAAATCTGAAGTGAAGCATCGGAATCTATAACTAGTGTCACAGGAATTTTTCAAAACATACACAGTAAGAAGAGTCACTTTTCTTGTACTTAAGTCGGCATTGTGATTTTTGTATTAAATTGCGATGCAATTTCTGTGTTTCATCGTCAATATGATGGTCAGAGGGATACAGTAAACCTGAAGTGAAGCATCGGAATCTATAACTAGCGTCACAGGAATGGTTCAAAACATAGACAGTAAGAAGAGTCAGTTTTCTTGTACTTAAGTCGGCATTGTGCCTTTTGTATTTAATTCCGATGCAATTTCTGTGTTTCATCGTCAATAAGAAGATCAGAGGGATACAGTAAACCTGAAGTGAGGCATCGGAAACTATAACTAGTGTCACAGGAATGGTTCAAAACATTGGCAGTAAGAAGAGTCAGTTTCCTCGTACTTAAGTCGGCATTGTGCCTTTTGTATTTAATTCCGATGCAATTTCTGTCTTTCATCGTCAATAAGGAGGTCAGAGGGATACAGTGAACCTGAAGTGAAGCATCGGAATCAATAACTAGTGTCACAGGAATGGTTCAAAACATAGAAAGTGAGAAGAGAAACTCTTCTTGTACATGAGTCGGCATTGTGCCTTTTGTATTTAATTCCGATGCAATTTCTGTGTTTCATCGTCAATAAGAAGGTCAGTGGGATACAGTAAACCTGAAGTGAAGCATCGGAATCTATAGCTAGTGTCACAGGTATGGTTCAAAACATAGACAGTAATAAGAGTCAGTTTTCTTGTACTTAGGTCGGCATTGTGCCTTTTGTATTTAATTCCTATGCAATTTCTGTGTTTCGTCGTCAATAAGAAGGTCCAAGGAATATAGTAAACCTGAAGTGAAGCATCGGAATCTAAAACCGGTCTCACAGGAAAGTTTCAAAACGTAGACAGTAAGAAGAGCCAATCTTCTTGTACTTGAGTCGGCATTGTTCCTTTCGTATTGAATTTCGATGCTATTTCTGTGTTTCATAGTCAATAAGGGGGTCAGAGGGATACAGTAAACGTGAAGTGAAGCATCGGAATCTATAACCAGTGTCACAGGAATGGTTCAAATCATAGACAGTAAGAAAAGTCTGTTTTCTTGTACTTAAGTCTGCATTGTGCGTGTTGTATTATATTCCGAAGCAATTTCTGTGTTTCATCGTCAATAAGAAGGTCGGAGGGATACAGTAAACCTGAAGTGAAGCATCGGAATCTATAACTAGTGTCACAGGAATGGTTAAAAACATAGACAGCAAGAAGAGTCAGTTTTCTTGTACTTAAGTCGGCATTGTGCTTTTTCTATTTAATTCCGATGGATTTTCTGTGCTTCATCGTCAATAAGAAGGTCGGAGGGATACAGTAAACCTGAAGTGAAGCATCGGAATCTATAACTAGTGTCACAGGAATGGTTAAAAACATAGACAGCAAGAAGAGTCAGTTTTCTTGTACTTAAGTCGGCATTGTGCTTTTTCTATTTAATTCCGATGGATTTTCTGTGCTTCATCGTCAATAAGAAGGTCGGAGGGATACAGTAAAGCTGAAGTGAAGCATCGGAATCTATAACTAGTGTCACAGGAATGGTTCAAATCATAGACAGTAAGTAGAGTCAGTTTTCTTGTATTTAAGTCGGCATTGTGTTTTTTGTATTTAATTCTGGTGTATTTAATTCTGTGTTTCATCGTCAATAAGAAGGTCCAAGGGATACAGTAAACCTGAAGTCAAGCATCGGAATCTAAAACTGGTCTCACAGGAACGGTACAAAACATAGGCAGTAGGAGGAGCCAGTCTTCCTGTACTTGAGTCGTCAAAGTGCCTTTTGTATTTATTTCCGATGCAATTTCTGTGTTTCATCGTCACTAAGAAGGTCAGAGGGATACAGTAAACGTGATGTGATGCATCGGAATCTGTAACTAGTGTCACAGGAATGGTTCAAAACATAGACAGTAAGAAGAGTAAGTTTTCTTGTACTTAACCCGGCATTGTGCGTTTTCTATTTAATTCCGATGCAATTTCTGTGTTTCGTCGTCAATTAGTAGGTCCAAGGGATACAGTAAACCTGAAGTGAAGCATCGGAATCTAAAACCGGTCTCACAGGAAAAGTTCAAACATAGACAGTAAGAAGAGTCAGTTTTCTTGTACTTAAGTCTGCATTGTGATTTTTGTATTGAATTGCGATGCAATTTCTGTGTTTCATCGTCAATATGATGGTCAGAGGGATACAGTACACCTGAAGTGAAGCATCGGAATCTATAACTAGTGTCACGGGAATGGTTCAAAACATAGACAGTAAGAAGAGTCAGTTTTCTTGTACTTAAGTCGGCATTGTGCCTTTTGTATTTCATTCCGATGCAATTTCTGTGTTTCATCGTCAATACGAAGGTTAGAGTGATACAGTAAACCTGAAGTGAAACATCGGAATCAATAACTAGTGTCACAGGAATGGTTCAAAGCATAGACAGTAAGAAGAGTCAGTTTACTTGTACTTAAGTCGGCATTGTGCGTGTTGTATTTTATTCCGATGCAATTTCTGTGTTTCATCGTCAATAAGAAGGTCAGAGGGATACAGTAAACCTGAAGTGAAGCATTGGAATATATAACTAGTGTCACAGCAGTGGTTAAAAACATAGACAGCAAGAAGAGTCAGTTTTCCTGTACTTAAGTCGGCATTGTGCTGTTTCTATTTAATTCCGATGGAATTTCTGTGTTTCATCGTCAATAAGGAGGTCAGAGGGATACAGTAAACCAGAAGTGAAGCAGCGGAATCTATAACTAGTGTCACAGGAATGGTTCAAATCATAGACAGTAAGTAGAGTCAGTTTTCTTGTACTTAAGTCGGCATTGTGCCTTTTATATTTAATTCCGGTGCAATTTCTGTGTTTCATCGTCAATAAGAAGGTCCAAGGAATACAGTAGACCTGAAGTCAAGCATCGGAATCTGAAACTGGTCTCAGAGGAAAGGTTCAAAACATAGACAGTAAGAGGAGCCAGTCTTCCTGTACATGAGTCGTCAAAGTGCCTTTTGTATTTATTTCCGACGCAATTTCTGTGTTTCATCGTCAATAAGAAGGTCAGAGGGATACAGTAAACCTGAAGTGATGCATCGGAATCTATAACTAGTGTCACAGGAATGGTTCAAAACATAGACAGTAAGAATATTAAGTTTTCTTTTACTGAACCCGGCATTGTGCCTCTTCTATTTAATTCCGATGCAATTTCTGTGTTTCATCGTCAATAAGAAGGTCGGAGGGATACAGTAAACCTGAAGTGAAGCATCGGAATCTATAACTAGTGTCACAGGAATGGTTCAAATCATAGACAGTAAGTAGAGTCAGTTTTCTTGTACTTAAGTCGGCATTGTGCCTTTTGTATTTAATTCCGGTGAAATTTCTGTGTTTCATCGTCAATAAGAAGGTCCAAGGGATACAGTAAACCTGAAGTCAAGCATCGGAATCTAAAACTGGTCTCACAGGAAAGGTTCAAACATAGACAGTAAGACGAGCCAGTCTTCCTGTACATGAGTCGTCAAAGTGCCTTTTGTATTTATTTCCGACGCAATTTCTGTGTTTCATCGTCAGTAAGAAGGTCAGAGGGATACAGTAAACCTGAAGTGATGGATCGGAATCTATATCTAGTGTCACAGGAAAGGTTAAAAACATAGACAGTAAGAAGAGTAAGTTTTCTTGTACTTAACCCGGCATTGTGCCTTTTCTATTTAATTCCGATGCAATTACTGTGTTTCGTCGTCAATAAGAAGTTCCAAGGGATACAGTAAAGCTAAAGTGAAGCATCGGAATCTAAAACCGGTCTCACAGGTAAGGTTCAAAACATATACAGTAAGAAGAGCCAGTCTTCTTGAACTTGAGTCGGCATTGTGCCTTTTGTATTAAATTCCGATCCAATTTCTGTGTGTCATCGTCAATAAGACGGTCAGAGGGATAGAGTAAACCTGACGTGAAACATCGGAATCTATAACTAGTGTCAGAGCAATGGTTCAAAACATAGACAGTAAGAAGTGTCAGTTTTCTTGTACTTAAGTCGGCATTGTGCCTTTTCTGTTTAATTCCGTTGCAATTTCTGTGTTTCGTTGTTCAATAAGAAGGGCCAAGGTATACAGTTAACCTGAAGTGAAGCATCGGATTCTAAAACCGGTCTCATAGGAAAGGTTCAAAACATAGTCAGTAAGAAGAGCCAGTCTTCTTGTACTTGAGTCGGCATTGTGCCTTTTGTATTTAATTCCGATGCAATTTCTGTGTTTCATCGTCAATAAGAAGGTCAGAGGGATACAGTAAACCTGAAGTGAAGCATCGGAATCTATAACTAGTGTCACAGGAATGGTTCAAAACGTAGACAGTAAGAAGAGTCAGTTTTCTTGTACTTAAGTCGGCATTGTGACTTTTGTATTTAATTCCGATGCAATTTCTGTGTTTCATCGTCAATAAGAAGGTCAGAGGGATACAGTAAACCTGAAGGGAGGATTCGGAATCTATAACTAGTGTCACAGGAATGGTTCAAAACATTGACAGTAAGAAGAGTCAGTTTTATTGTACTTAAGTTGGCATTGTGGCTCTTGTATTTAATTCCGATGCAATTTCTGTGTTTCATCGTCAATAAGAAGGTCAGGAAATACAGTAAACCAGAAGTGAAGCATCGGAAACTATAACTGGTGTCACAGAAATGGTTCAAATCATAGGCAGTAAGAAGAGTCAGTTTTCTTGTAATTAAGTCGGCATTGTGCCTTTTGTATTGAATTCCGATACAATTTCTGTGTTTCATCGTCAATAAGAATGTCAGAGGGATACAGCAAACCTGAAGTGAAGCATCGGAATCTATAACTAGTGTCACAGGAATGGTTCAAAACATAGACAGTAAGAAGAGTCAGTTTTCTTGTACTTAAGTCGGCATTGTGCCTTTTGTATTTAGTTCCGATGCAATTTCTGTGTTTCATCGTCAATAAGAAGGTCAGAGGGATACAGTAAACCTGAAGTGAAGCATCGGAATCTATAACTAGTGTCACAGGAGTGGTTCAAAACATAGACAGTAAGAAGAGTCAGTTTTCTTGTTCTTAAGTCGGCATTGTGCATTTGATTTAATTCCGATGCAATTTCTGTGTTTCATCGTCAATAAGAAGGTCAGAGGGATACAGTAAACCTGAAGTGAAGCATCGGAAACTATTACTAGTGTCACAGGAATGGTTCAAAACATAGACAGTGAGAAGAGTCAGTTTTCTTGTACTTAAGTCGGCATTGTGCCTTTTCTATTTAATTCCGCTGCAATTTCTGTGTTTCATCGTCAATAAGAAGGTCAGAAGAATACATTGAAACTGAGGTGAAGCAACGGAATCTATAACTAGTGTCACAGGAATGGTTCAAAACAGACAGAAAGATGAGCCAGCCTTCTAGTACTTGAGTCGGCTTTGTGCCTTTTGTATTTAATTCCGATGCAATTTCTGTGTTTCATAGTCAATAAGGAGGTCAGAGGGATACAGTAAACGTGAAGTGAAGCATCGGAATCTATAACCAGTGTCACAGGAATGGTTCAAATCATAGACAGTAAGAAAAGTCTGTTTTCTTGTACTTAAGTCGGCATTGTGCGTGTTGTATTATATTCCGAAGCAATTTCTGTGTTTCATCGTCAATAAGGAGGTCAGAGGGATACAGTGAACCTGAAGTGAAGCATCGGAATCAATAACTAGTGTCACAGGAATGGTTCAAAACATAGAAAGTGAGAAGAGAAACTCTTCTTGTACATGAGTCGGCATTGTGCCTTTTGTATTTAATTCCGATGCAATTTCTGTGTTTCATCGTCAATAAGAAGGTCAGAGGGATACAGTAAACCTGAAGTGAAGCATCGGAATCTATAACTAGTGTCACAGGTATGGTTCAAAACATAGACAGTAATAAGAGTCAGTTTTCTTGTACTTAGGTCGGCATTGTGCCTTTTGTATTTAATTCCGATGCAATTTCTGTGTTTCGTCGTCAATAAGAGGTTCCAAGGAATATAGTAAACCTGAAGTGAAGCATCGGAATCTAAAACCGGTCTCACAGGAAAGTTTCATAACGTAGACAGTAAGAAGAGCCAATCTTCTTGTACTTGAGTCGGCATTGTTCCTTTCGTATTGAATTCCGATGCTATTTCTGTGTTTCATAGTCAATAAGGGGGTCAGAGGGATACAGTAAACGTGAAGTGAAGCATCGGAATCTATAACCAGTGTCACAGGAATGGTTCAAATCATAGACAGTAAGAAAAGTCTGTTTTCTTGTACTTAAGTCTGCATTGTGCGTGTTGTATTATATTCCGAAGCAATTTCTGTGTTTCATCGTCAATAAGAAGGTCAGAGGGATACAGTAAACCTGAAGTGAAGCATCGGAATCTATAACTAGTGTCACAGGAATGGTTAAAAACATAGACAGCAAGAAGAGTCAGTTTTCTTGTACTTAAGTCGGCATTGTGCTTTTTCTATTTAATTCCGAGGGATTTTCTGTGCTTCATCGTCAATAAGAAGGTCGGAGGGATACAGTAAAGCTGAAGTGAAGCATCGGAATCTATAACTAGTGTCACAGGAATGGTTCAAATCATAGACAGTAAGTAGAGTCAGTTTTCTTGTATTTAAGTCGGCATTGTGTTTTTTGTATTTAATTCTGGTGTATTTAATTCTGTGTTTCATCGTCAATAAGAAGGTCCAAGGGATACAGTAAACCTGAAGTCAAGCATCGGAATCTAAAACTGGTCTCACAGGAACGGTACAAAACATAGACAGTAGGAGGAGCCAGTCTTCCTGTACTTGAGTCGTCAAAGTGCCTTTTGTATTTATTTCCGATGCAATTTCTGTGTTTCATCGTCACTAAGAAGGTCAGAGGGATACAGTAAACGTGATGTGATGCATCGGAATCTGTAACTAGTGTCACAGGAATGGTTCAAAACATAGACAGTAAGAAGAGTAAGTTTTCTTGTACTTAACCCGGCATTGTGCGTTTTCTATTTAATTCCGATGCAATTTCTGTGTTTCGTCGTCAATTAGTAGGTCCAAGGGATACAGTAAACCTGAAGTGAAGCATCGGAATCTAAAACCGGTCTCACAGGAAAAGTTCAAACATAGACAGTAAGAAGAGTCAGTTTTCTTGTACTTAAGTCGGCATTGTGCCTTTTGTATTTAATTCCGATGCAATTTCTGTGTTTCATCGTCAATAAGAACGTCAGAGGGATACAGTAAATCTGAAGTGAAGCATCGGAATCTATAACTAGTGTCACAGGAATTTTTCAAAGCATACACAGTAAGAAGAGTCACTTTTCTTGTACTTAAGTCGGCATTGTGATTTTTGTATTAAATTGCGATGCAATTTCTGTGTTTCATCGTCAATATGATGGTCAGAGGGATACAGTAAACCTGAAGTGAAGCATCGGAATCTATAACTAGCGTCACAGGAATGGTTCAAAACATGGACAGTAAGAAGAGTCAGTTTTCTTGTACTTAATTCGGCATTGTGCCTTTTGTATTTAATTCCGATGCAATTTCTGTCTTTCATCGTCAATAAGAAGGTCAGGAATTACAGTAAACCAGAAGTGAAGCATCGGAAACTATAACTGGTGTCACAGGAATGGTTCAAATCATAGACAGTAAGAAGAGTCAGTTTTCTTGTAATTAAGTCGGCATTGTGCCTTTTGTATTGAATTCCGATGTAATTTCTGTGTTTCATCGTCAATAAGAATGTCAGAGGGATACAGTAAACCTGAAGTGAAGCATCGGAATCTATAACTAGTGTCACAGGAATGGTTGAAAACATAGACAGTAAGAAGAGTCAGTTTTCTTGTACTTAAGTCGGCATTGTGCCTTTTGTATTTAGTTCCGATGCAATTTCTGTGTTTCATCGTCAATAAGAAGGTCAGAGGGATACAGTAAACCTGAAGTGAAGCATCGGAAACTATTACTAGTGTCACAGGAATGGTTCAAAACATAGACAGTAAGAAGAGTCAGTTTTCTTGTACTTAAGTCGGCATTGTGCCTTTTCTATTTAATTCCGATACAATTTCTGTGTTTCGTCGTCAATAAGGAGGTCAGAAGGATACATTGAAACTGAGGTGAAGCAGCGGAATCTCTAACTAGTGTCACAGGAATGGTTCAAAACAGACAGAAAGATGAGCCAGCCTTCTAGTACTTGAGTCAGCATTGTGCCTTTTGTATTTAATTCCGATGCAATTTCTGTGTTTCATCGTCAACAAGGAGGTCAGAGGGATACAGTGAACCTGAAGTGAAGCATCGGAATCAGTAACTAGTGTCACAGGAATGGTTCAAAACATAGAAAGTGAGAAGAGAAACTCTTCTTGTACATGAGTCGGCATTGTGCCTTTTGTATTTAGTTCCGATGCAATTTCTGTGTTTCATCGTCAATAAGGAGGTCAGAGGGATACAGTAAACCTGAAGTGAAGCATCGGAATCTATAACCAGTGTCACAGGAATGGTTCAAATCATAGACAGTAAGAAAAGTCTGTTTTCTTGTACTTAAGTCGGCATTGTGCGTGTTGTATTATATTCCGATGCAATTTCTGTGTTTCGTCGTCTATAAGAAGGTCCAAGGGATATAGTAAACCTGAAGTGAAGCATCGGAATCTAAAACCGGTCTCACAGGAAAGTTTCAAAACGTAGACAGTAAGAAGAGCCAATCTTCTTGTACTTGAGTCGGCATTGTTCCTTTTGTATTGAATTCCGATGCAATTTCTGTGTTTCATCGTCAATAAGGAGGTCAGAGGGATACAGTAAACCTGAAGTGAAGCATCGGAATCTATAACCAGTGTCACAGGAATGGTTCAAATCATAGACAGTAAGAAAAGTCTGTTTTCTTGTACTTAAGTCGGCATTGTGCGTGTTGTATTATATTCCGATGCAATTTCTGTGTTTCATCGTCAATAAGAAGGTCAGAGGGATACAGTAAACCTGAAGTGAAGCATCGGAATCTATAACTAGTGTCACAGGAATGGTTAAAAACATAGACAGCAAGAAGAGTCAGTTTTCTTGTACTTAAGTCGGCATTGTGCTTTTTCTATTTAATTCCGATGGATTATCTGTGCTTCATCGTCAATAAGAAGGTCGGAGGGATACAGTAAAGCTGAAGTGAAGCATCGGAATCTATAACTAGTGTCACAGGAATGGTTCAAATCATAGATAGTAAGTAGAGTCAGTTTTCTTGTATTCAAGTCGGCATTGTGTTTTTTTGTATTTCATTCTGGTGCAATCTCTGTGTTTCATCGTCAATAAGAAGGTCCAAGGGATACAGTACACCTGAAGGCAAGCATCGGAATCTAAAACTGGTCTCACAGGAACGGTACAAAACATAGACAGTAGGAGGAGCCAGTCTTCCTGTACTTGAGTCGGCATTGTTCCTTTTGTATTGAATTCCGATGCAATTTCTGTGTTTCATCCTCAATAAGGAGGTCAGAGGAATACAGTAAACGTGAAGTGATGCATCGGAATCTGTAACTAGTGTCACAGGAATGGTTCAAAACATAGACAGTAAGAAGAGTAAGTTTTCTTGTACTTAAGACTGCATTGTGATTTTTGTATTTAATTGCGATGCAATTTCTGTGTTTCATCGTCAATATGATGGTCAGAGGGATACAGTAAACCTGAAGTGAAGCATCGGAATCTATAACTAGTGTCACAGGAATGGTTCAAAACATAGACATTAAGAAGAGTCAGTTTTCTTGTACTTAAGTCGGCATTGTGCCTTTTGTATTTAATTCCGATGCAATTTCTGTGTTTCATCGTCAATAAGAAGGTCAGAGGGATACAGTAAACCTGAAGTGAAGCATCGGAATCTATAACTAGTGTCACAGGAATGGTTCAAAACATTGACAGTAAGAAGAGTCAGTTTTATTGTACTTAAGTTGGCATTGTGGCTTTTGTATTTAATTCCGATGAAATTTCTGTGTTTCATCGTCAATAAGAAGGTCAGAGGGATACAGTAAACCTGAAGTGAAGCATCGGAATCAATAACTAGTGTCACAGGAATGGTTCAAAACATAGACAGTAAGAAGAGTCAGTTTTCTAGTACTTAAGTCGGCATTGTGCCTTTTGTATTTAATTCCGATGCAATTTCTGTGTTTCATCGTCAATAAGAAGGTCAGAGGGATACAGTAAACCTGAAGTGAAGCATCGGAATCTATAACTAGTGTCACAGGAGTGGTTCAAAACATAGACAGTAAGAAGAGTCAGTTTTCTTGTTCTTAAGTCGGCATTGTGCATTTGATTTAATTCCGATGCAATTTCTGTGTTTCATCGTCAATAAGAAGGTCAGAGGGATACAGTAAACCTGAAGTGAAGCATCGGAAACTATTACTAGTGTCACAGGAATGGTTCAAAACATAGACAGTAATAAGAGTCAGTTTTCTTGTACTTAGGTCGGCATTGTGCCTATTGTATTTAATTCCGATGCAATTTCTGTGTTTCGTCGTCAATAAGAAGGTCCAAGGGATATAGTAAACCTGAAGTGAAGCATCGGAATCTAAAACCGGTCTCACAGGAATGTTTCAAAACGTAGACAGTAAGAAGAGCCAATCTTCTTGTACTTGAGTCGGCATTGTTCCTTTTGTATTGAATTCCGATGCAATTTCTGTGTTTCATCGTCAATAAGGAGGTCAGAGGGATACAGTAAACCTGAAGTGAAGCATCGGAATCTATAACCAGTGTCACAGGAATGGTTCAAATCATAGACAGTAAGAAAAGTCTGTTTTCTTGTACTTAAGTCGGCATTGTGCGTGTTGTATTATATTCCGATGCAATTTCTGTGTTTCATCGTCAATAAGAAGGTCAGAGGGATACAGTAAACCTGAAGTGAAGCATCGGAATCTATAACTAGTGTCACAGTAATGGTTAAAAACATAGACAGCAAGAAGAGTCAGTTTTCTTGTACTTAAGTCGGCATTGTGCTTTTTCTATTTAATTCCGATGGATTATCTGTGCTTCATCGTCAATAAGAAGGTCGGAGGGATACAGTAAAGCTGAAGTGAAGCATCGGAATCAATAACTAGTGTCACAGGAATGGTTCAAAACATAGACAGTAAGAAGAGTCAGTTTTCTAGTACTTAAGTCGGCATTGTGCCTATTGTATTTAATTCCGATGCAATTTCTGTGTTTCGTCGTCAATAAGAAGGTCCAAGGGATATAGTAAACCTGAAGTGAAGCATCGGAATCTAAAACCGGTCTCACAGGAATGTTTCAAAACGTAGACAGTAAGAAGAGCCAATCTTCTTGTACTTGAGTCGGCATTGTTCCTTTTGTATTGATTTCCGATGCAATTTCTGTGTTTCATCGTCACTAAGAAATTCAGAGGGATACAGTAAACGTGAAGTGATGCATCGGAATCTGTAACTAGTGTCACAGGAATGGTTCAAAACATAGACAGTAAGACGAGTAAGTTTTCTTGTACTTAAGACTGCATTGTGATTTTTGTATTTAATTGCGATGCAATATCTGTGTTTCATCGTCAATATGATGGTCAGAGGGATACAGTAAACCTGAAGTGAAGCATCGGAATCTATAACTAGTGTCACAGGAATGGTTCAAAACATAGACAGTAAGAAGAGTCAGTTTTCTTGTACTTAAGTCGGCATTGTGCCTTTTGTATTTAATTCCGATGCAATTTCTGTGTTTCATCGTCAATAAGAACGTCAGTGGGATACAGTAAACCTGAAGTGAAGCATCGGACTCTATAACTAGTGTCACAGGAATTTTTCAAAACATACACAGTAAGAAGAGTCACTTTCCTTGTAATTAAGTCGGCATTGTGATTTTTGTATTTAATGGCGATGCAATTTCTGTGTTTCATCGTCAATATGATGGTCAGCAGGATACAGTAAACCTGAAGTGAAGCATCGGAATCTATAACTAGTGTCACAGGAATGGTTCAAAACATAGACAGTAAGAAGAGTCAGTTTTCTTGTACTTAAGTCGGCATTGTGCCTTTTGTATTTAATTCCGATGCAATTTCTGTGTTTCATCGTCAATAAGAAGTTCAGAGGGATACAGTAAACCTGAAGTGAAGCATCGGAATCTATAACTAGTGTCCCAGGAATGGTTCAAAACATAGACAGTAAGAAGAGTCAGTCTTCTTGTACTTGAGTCGGCATTGTGCCTTTTGTATTTATTTCCGATGCAATTTCTGTGTCCCATCGACAATAAGAAAGTCAGAGCGATACAGTAAATCCGAAGTGAAGCATCGGAATTTATAACT
Organism: Schistocerca americana; assembly: GCF_021461395.2. Taxonomy (NCBI): domain Eukaryota; kingdom Metazoa; phylum Arthropoda; class Insecta; order Orthoptera; family Acrididae; genus Schistocerca; species Schistocerca americana. The sequence goes on from NC_060128.1 coordinate 18,559,344, forward strand.
AGTGTCACAGGAATGGTTAAAAACGTAGACAGAATTAAGAGTCAGTTTTCTTGTACTTAGGTCGTCATTGTGCCTTTTGTAGTTAATTCCGATGCAATTTCTGTGTTTCGTCGTCAATAAGAAGGTCCAAGGGATATAGTAAACCTAAAGTGAAGCATCGGAATCTAAAACCGGTCTCACAGGAAAGGTTGAAAACGTAGACAGTAAGAAGAGCCAGTCTTCTTGTACTTGAGTCGGCATTGTGCCTTTTGTATTTAATTCCGATGCAATTTCTGTGTTTCATCGTCAATAAGAAGATCAGAGGGATACAGTGAACCTGAAGTGAAGCATCGCAATCTATAACTAGTGTCACAGGTATGGTTCAAAACATAGACAGTAATAATAGTCAGTTTTGTTGTACTTAGGTCGGCATTGTGCCTTTTGTATTTAATACCGATGCAATTTCTGTGTTTCGTCGTCAATAAGAAGGTCCAAGGGATATAGTAAACCTGAAGTGAAGCATCGGAATCTAAAACCGGTCTCACAGGAAAGGTTCAAAACGTAGACAGTAAGAAGAGTCAGTCTTCTTGTACTTGAGTTGGCATTGTGCCTTTTGTATTTAATTCAGATGCAATTTCTGTGTTTCATCGTCAATAAGAAGGTCAGAGGGATACAGTAAACCTGAAGTGAAGCATCGGAATCTATACCTAGTGTCACAGGAAAGGTTCAAAACATTGACAGTAAGAAGAGTCAGTCTTCTTGTACTTAAGTCGGCATTGTGCCTTTTGTATTTCATTCCGATGCAATTTCTGTGTTTCATCGTCAATAAGAAGGTCAGAGTGATACAGTAAACCTGAAGTGAAACATCGGAATCAATAACTAGTGTCACAGGAATGGTTCAAAGCATAGACAGTAAGAAGAGTAGTTTACTTGTACTTAAGTCGGCATTGTGCGTGTTGTATTTTATTCCGATGCAATTTCTGTGTTTCATCGTCAATAAGAAGGTCAGAGGGATACAGTAAACCTGAAGTGAAGCATTGGAATATATAACTAGTGTCACAGCAGTGGTTAAAAACATAGACAGCAAGAAGAGTCAGTTTTCTTGTACTTAAGTCGGCATTGTGCTGTTTCTATTTACTTCCGATGGAATTTCTGTGTTTCATCGTCAATAAGGAGGTCAGAGGGATACAGTAAACCAGAAGTGAAGCAGCGGAATCTATAACTAGTGTCACAGGAATGGTTCAAATCATAGACAGTAAGTAGAGTCAGTTTTCTTGTACTTAAGTCGGCATTGTGCTTTTTGTATTTAATTCCGGCGCAACTTCTGTGTTTCATCGTCAATAAAAAGGTCCAAGGAATACAGTAAACCTGAAGTCAAGCATCGGAATCTAAAACTGGTCTCAGAAGAAAGGTTCAAAACATAGACAGTAAGAGGAGCCAGTCTTCCTGTACATGAGTCGTCAAAGTGCCTTTTGTATTTATTTCCGACGCAATTTCTGTGTTTCATCGTCAATAAGAAGGTCAGAGGGATACAGTAAACCTGAAGTGAAGCATCGGAATCTATAACTAGTGTCACAGGAATGGTTAAAAACATAGACAGCAAGAAGAGTCAGTTTTCTTGTACTTAAGTCGGCATTGTGCTTTTTCTATTTAATTCCGAGGGATTTTCTGTGCTTCATCGTCAATAAGAAGGTCGGAGGGATACAGTAAAGCTGAAGTGAAGCATCGGAATCTATAACTAGTGTCACAGGAATGGTTCAAATCATAGACAGTAAGTAGAGTCAGTTTTCTTGTATTTAAGTCGGCATTGTGTTTTTTGTATTTAATTCTGGTGTATTTAATTCTGTGTTTCATCGTCAATAAGAAGGTCCAAGGGATACAGTAAACCTGAAGTCAAGCATCGGAATCTAAAACTGGTCTCACAGGAACGGTACAAAACATAGACAGTAGGAGGAGCCAGTCTTCCTGTACTTGAGTCGTCAAAGTGCCTTTTGTATTTATTTCCGATGCAATTTCTGTGTTTCATCGTCACTAAGAAGGTCAGAGGGATACAGTAAACGTGATGTGATGCATCGGAATCTGTAACTAGTGTCACAGGAATGGTTCAAAACATAGACAGTAAGAAGAGTAAGTTTTCTTGTACTTAACCCGGCATTGTGCGTTTTCTATTTAATTCCGATGCAATTTCTGTGTTTCATCGTCAATATGATGGTCAGAGGGATACAGTACACCTGAAGTGAAGCATCGGAATCTATAACTAGTGTCACGGGAATGGTTCGAAACATAGACAGTAAGAAGAGTCAGTTTTCTTGTACTTAAGTCGGCATTGTGCCTTTTGTATTTAATTCCGATGCAATTTCTGTCTTTCATCGTCAATAAGAAGGTCAGGAATTACAGTAAACCAGAAGTGAAGCATCGGAAACTATAACTGGTGTCACAGGAATGGTTCAAATCATAGACAGTAAGAAGAGTCAGTTTTCTTGTAATTAAGTCGGCATTGTGCCTTTTGTATTGAATTCCGATGTAATTTCTGTGTTTCATCGTCAATAAGAATGTCAGAGGGATACAGTAAACCTGAAGTGAAGCATCGGAATCTATAACTAGTGTCACAGGAATGGTTGAAAACATAGACAGTAAGAAGAGTCAGTTTTCTTGTACTTAAGTCGGCATTGTGCCTTTTGTATTTAGTTCCGATGCAATTTCTGTGTTTCATCGTCAATAAGAAGGTCAGAGGGATACAGTAAACCTGAAGTGAAGCATCGGAAACTATTACTAGTGTCACAGGAATGGTTCAAAACATAGACAGTAAGAAGAGTCAGTTTTCTTGTACTTAAGTCGGCATTGTGCCTTTTCTATTTAATTCCGATACAATTTCTGTGTTTCGTCGTCAATAAGGAGGTCAGAAGGATACATTGAAACTGAGGTGAAGCAGCGGAATCTCTAACTAGTGTCACAGGAATGGTTCAAAACAGACAGAAAGATGAGCCAGCCTTCTAGTACTTGAGTCAGCATTGTGCCTTTTGTATTTAATTCCGATGCAATTTCTGTGTTTCATCGTCAACAAGGAGGTCAGAGGGATACAGTGAACCTGAAGTGAAGCATCGGAATCAGTAACTAGTGTCACAGGAATGGTTCAAAACATAGAAAGTGAGAAGAGAAACTCTTCTTGTACATGAGTCGGCATTGTGCCTTTTGTATTTAGTTCCGATGCAATTTCTGTGTTTCATCGTCAATAAGGAGGTCAGAGGGATACAGTAAACCTGAAGTGAAGCATCGGAATCTATAACCAGTGTCACAGGAATGGTTCAAATCATAGACAGTAAGAAAAGTCTGTTTTCTTGTACTTAAGTCGGCATTGTGCGTGTTGTATTATATTCCGATGCAATTTCTGTGTTTCGTCGTCTATAAGAAGGTCCAAGGGATATAGTAAACCTGAAGTGAAGCATCGGAATCTAAAACCGGTCTCACAGGAAAGTTTCAAAACGTAGACAGTAAGAGGAGCCAATCTTCTTGTACTTGAGTCGGCATTGTTCCTTTTGTATTGAATTCCGATGCAATTTCTGTGTTTCATCGTCAATAAGGAGGTCAGAGGGATACAGTAAACCTGAAGTGAAGCATCGGAATCTATAACCAGTGTCACAGGAATGGTTCAAATCATAGACAGTAAGAAAAGTCTGTTTTCTTGTACTTAAGTCGGCATTGTGCGTGTTGTATTATATTCCGATGCAATTTCTGTGTTTCATCGTCAATAAGAAGGTCAGAGGGATACAGTAAACCTGAAGTGAAGCATCGGAATCTATAACTAGTGTCACAGGAATGGTTAAAAACATAGACAGCAAGAAGAGTCAGTTTTCTTGTACTTAAGTCGGCATTGTGCTTTTTCTATTTAATTCCGATGGATTATCTGTGCTTCATCGTCAATAAGAAGGTCGGAGGGATACAGTAAAGCTGAAGTGAAGCATCGGAATCTATAACTAGTGTCACAGGAATGGTTCAAATCATAGATAGTAAGTAGAGTCAGTTTTCTTGTATTCAAGTCGGCATTGTGTTTTTTTGTATTTCATTCTGGTGCAATCTCTGTGTTTCATCGTCAATAAGAAGGTCCAAGGGATACAGTACACCTGAAGGCAAGCATCGGAATCTAAAACTGGTCTCACAGGAACGGTACAAAACATAGACAGTAGGAGGAGCCAGTCTTCCTGTACTTGAGTCGGCATTGTTCCTTTTGTATTGAATTCCGATGCAATTTCTGTGTTTCATCCTCAATAAGGAGGTCAGAGGAATACAGTAAACGTGAAGTGATGCATCGGAATCTGTAACTAGTGTCACAGGAATGGTTCAAAACATAGACAGTAAGAAGAGTAAGTTTTCTTGTACTTAAGACTGCATTGTGATTTTTGTATTTAATTGCGATGCAATTTCTGTGTTTCATCGTCAATATGATGGTCAGAGGGATACAGTAAACCTGAAGTGAAGCATCGGAATCTATAACTAGTGTCACAGGAATGGTTCAAAACATAGACATTAGGAAGAGTCAGTTTTCTTGTACTTAAGTCGGCATTGTGCCTTTTGTATTTAATTCCGATGCAATTTCTGTGTTTCATCGTCAATAAGAAGGTCAGAGGGATACAGTAAACCTGAAGTGAAGCATCGGAATCTATAACTAGTGTCACAGGAATGGTTCAAAACATTGACAGTAAGAAGAGTCAGTTTTATTGTACTTAAGTTGGCATTGTGGCTTTTGTATTTAATTCCGATGAAATTTCTGTGTTTCATCGTCAATAAGAAGGTCAGAGGGATACAGTAAACCTGAAGTGAAGCATCGGAATCAATAACTAGTGTCACAGGAATGGTTCAAAACATAGACAGTAAGAAGAGTCAGTTTTCTAGTACTTAAGTCGGCATTGTGCCTTTTGTATTTAATTCCGATGCAATTTCTGTGTTTCATCGTCAATAAGAAGGTCAGAGGGATACAGTAAACCTGAAGTGAAGCATCGGAATCTATAACTAGTGTCACAGGAGTGGTTCAAAACATAGACAGTAAGAAGAGTCAGTTTTCTTGTTCTTAAGTCGGCATTGTGCATTTGATTTAATTCCGATGCAATTTCTGTGTTTCATCGTCAATAAGAAGGTCAGAGGGATACAGTAAACCTGAAGTGAAGCATCGGAAACTATTACTAGTGTCACAGGAATGGTTCAAAGCATAGACAGTAATAAGAGTCAGTTTTCTTGTACTTAGGTCGGCATTGTGCCTATTGTATTTAATTCCGATGCAATTTCTGTGTATCGTCGTCAATAAGAAGGTCCAAGGGATATAGTAAACCTGAAGTGAAGCATCGGAATCTAAAACCGGTCTCACAGGAATGTTTCAAAACGTAGACAGTAAGAAGAGCCAATCTTCTTGTACTTGAGTCGGCATTGTTCCTTTTGTATTGAATTCCGATGCAATTTCTGTGTTTCATCGTCAATAAGGAGGTCAGAGGGATACAGTAAACCTGAAGTGAAGCATCGGAATCTATAACCAGTGTCACAGGAATGGTTCAAATCATAGACAGTAAGAAAAGTCTGTTTTCTTGTACTTAAGTCGGCATTGTGCGTGTTGTATTATATTCCGATGCAATTTCTGTGTTTCATCGTCAATAAGAAGGTCAGAGGGATACAGTAAACCTGAAGTGAAGCATCGGAATCTATAACTAGTGTCACAGTAATGGTTAAAAACATAGACAGCAAGAAGAGTCAGTTTTCTTGTACTTAAGTCGGCATTGTGCTTTTTCTATTTAATTCCGATGGATTATCTGTGCTTCATCGTCAATAAGAAGGTCGGAGGGATACAGTAAAGCTGAAGTGAAGCATCGGAATCAATAACTAGTGTCACAGGAATGGTTCAAAACATAGACAGTAAGAAGAGTCAGTTTTCTAGTACTTAAGTCGGCATTGTGCCTATTGTATTTAATTCCGATGCAATTTCTGTGTTTCGTCGTCAATAAGAAGGTCCAAGGGATATAGTAAACCTGAAGTGAAGCATCGGAATCTAAAACCGGTCTCACAGGAATGTTTCAAAACGTAGACAGTAAGAAGAGCCAATCTTCTTGTACTTGAGTCGGCATTGTTCCTTTTGTATTGATTTCCGATGCAATTTCTGTGTTTCATCGTCACTAAGAAATTCAGAGGGATACAGTAAACGTGAAGTGATGCATCGGAATCTGTAACTAGTGTCACAGGAATGGTTCAAAACATAGACAGTAAGAAGAGTAAGTTTTCTTGTACTTAAGACTGCATTGTGATTTTTGTATTTAATTGCGATGCAATATCTGTGTTTCATCGTCAATATGATGGTCAGAGGGATACAGTAAACCTGAAGTGAAGCATCGGAATCTATAACTAGTGTCACAGGAATGGTTCAAAACATAGACAGTAAGAAGAGTCAGTTTTCTTGTACTTAAGTCGGCATTGTGCCTTTTGTATTTAATTCCGATGCAATTTCTGTGTTTCATCGTCAATAAGAACGTCAGTGGGATACAGTAAACCTGAAGTGAAGCATCGGACTCTATAACTAGTGTCACAGGAATTTTTCAAAACATACACAGTAAGAAGAGTCACTTTCCTTGTAATTAAGTCGGCATTGTGATTTTTGTATTTAATGGCGATGCAATTTCTGTGTTTCATCGTCAATATGATGGTCAGCGGGATACAGTAAACCTGAAGTGAAGCATCGGAATCTATAACTAGTGTCACAGGAATGGTTCAAAACATAGACAGTAAGAAGAGTCAGTTTTCTTGTACTTAAGTCGGCATTGTGCCTTTTGTATTTAATTCCGATGCAATTTCTGTGTTTCATCGTCAATAAGAAGTTCAGAGGGATACAGTAAACCTGAAGTGAAGCATCGGAATCTATAACTAGTGTCCCAGGAATGGTTCAAAACATAGACAGTAAGAAGAGTCAGTCTTCTTGTACTTGAGTCGGCATTGTGCCTTTTGTATTTATTTCCGATGCAATTTCTGTGTCCCATCGACAATAAGAAAGTCAGAGCGATACAGTAAATCCGAAGTGAAGCATCGGAATTTATAACTAGTGTCACAGGAATGGTTAAAAACGTAGACAGAATTAAGAGTCAGTTTTCTTGTACTTAGGTCGTCATTGTGCCTTTTGTAGTTATTTCCGACGCAATTTCTGTGTTTCATCGTCAATAAGAAGGTCAGAGGGATACAGTAAACCTGAAGTGATGCATCGGAATCTATAACTAGTGTCACTGGAATGGTTCAAAACATAGACAGTAAGAATTTTAAGTTTTCTTTTACTGAACCCGGCATTGTGCCTCTTCTATTTAATTCCGATGCAATTTCTGTGTTTCATCGTCAATAAGAAGGTCGGAGGGATACAGTAAACCTGAAGTGAAGCATCGGAATCTATAACTAGTGTCACAGGAATGGTTCAAATCATAGACAGTAAGTAGAGGCAGTTTTCTTGTACTTGAGTCCGCATTGTGCCTTTTGTATTTAATTCCGGTGAAATTTCTGTGTTTCATCGTCAATAAGAAGGTCCATGGGATACAGTAAACCTGAAGTCAAGCATCGGAATCTAAAACTGGTCTCACAGGAAAGGTTCAAAACATAGACAGTAAGACGAGCCAGTCTTCCTGTACATGAGTCGTCAAAGTGCCTTTTGTATTTATTTCCGACGCAATTTCTGTGTTTCATCGTCAGTAAGAAGGTCAGAGGGATACAGTAAACCTGAAGTGATGGATCGGAATCTATATCTAGTGTCACAGGAAAGGTTAAAAACATAGACAGTAAGAAGAGTAAGTTTTCTTGTACTTAACCCGGCATTGTGCCTTTTCTATTTAATTCCGATGCAATTTCTGTGTTTCGTCGTCAATAAGAAGTTCCAAGGGATACAGTAAAGCTAAAGTGAAGCATCGGAATCTAAAACCGGTCTCACAGGTAAGGTTCAAAACATATACAGTAAGAAGAACCAGTCTTCTTGAACTTGAGTCGGCATTGTGCCTTTTGTATTAAATTCCGATCCAATTTCTGTGTGTCATCGTCAATAAGACGGTCAGAGGGATACAGTAAACCTGACGTGAAACATCGGAATCTATAACTAGTGTCAGAGCAATGGTTCAAAACATAGACAGTAAGAAGTGTCAGTTTTCTTGTACTTAAGTCGGCATTGTGCCTTTTCTGTTTAATTCCGTTGCAATTTCTGTGTTTCGTTGTCAATAAGAAGGGCCAAGGTATACAGTTAACCTGAAGTGAAGCATCGGATTCTAAAACCGGTCTCATAGGGAAGGTTCAAAACATAGTCAGTAAGAAGAGCCAGTCTTCTTGTACTTGAGTCGGCATTGTACCTTTTGTATTTAATTCCGATGCAATTTCTGTGTTTCATCGTCAATAAGAAGGTCAGAGGGATACAGTAAACCTGAAGTGAAGCATCGGAATCTATAACTAGTGTCACAGGAATGGTTCAAAACGTAGACAGTAAGAAGAGTCAGTTTTCTTGTACTTAAGTCGGCATTGTGACTTTTGTATTTAATTCCGATGCAATTTCTGTGTTTCATCGTCAATAAGAAGGTCAGAGGGATACAGTAAACCTGAAGGGAGGCATCGGAATCTATAACTAGTGTCACAGGAATGGTTCAAAACATTGACAGTAAGAAGAGTCAGTTTTATTGTACTTAAGTTGGCATTGTGGCTTTTGTATTTAATTCCGATGCAATTTCTGTGTTTCATCGTCAATAAGAAGGTCAGGAAATACAGTAAACCAGAAGTGAAGCATCGGAAACTATAACTGGTGTCACAGAAATGGTTCAAATCATAGACAGTAAGAAGAGTCAGTTTTCTTGTAATTAAGTCGGCATTGTGCCTTTCGTATTGAATTCCGATACAATTTCTGTGTTTCATCGTCAATAAGAATGTCAGAGCGATACAGCAAACCTGAAGTGAAGCATCGGAATCTATAACTAGTGTCACAGGAATGGTTCAAAACATAGACAGTAAGAAGAGTCAGTTTTCTTGTACTTAAGCCGGCATTGTGCCTTTTGTATTTAGTTCCGATGCAATTTCTGTGTTTCATCGTCAATAAGATGGTCAGAGGGATACAGTAAACCTGAAGTGAAGCATCGGAATCTATAACTAGTGTCACAGGAGTGGTTCAAAACATAGACAGTAAGAAGAGTCAGTTTTCTTGTTCTTAAGTCGGCATTGTGCATTTGATTTAATTCCGATGCAATTTCTGTGTTTCATCGTCAATAAGAAGGTCAGAGGGATACAGTAAACCTGAAGTGAAGCATCGGAAACTATTACTAGTGTCACAGGAATGGTTCAAAACATAGACAGTAAGAAGAGTCAGTTTTCTTGTACTTAAGTCGGCATTGTGCCTTTTCTATTTAATTCCGCTGCAATTTCTGTGTTTCATCGTCAATAAGAAGGTCAGAAGAATACATTGAAACTGAGGTGAAGCAACGGAATCTATAACTAGTGTCACAGGAATGGTTCAAAACAGACAGAAAGATGAGCCAGCCTTCTAGTACTTGAGTCGGCTTTGTGCCTTTTGTATTTAATTGCGATGCAATTTCTGTGTTTCATACTCAATAAGGAGGTCAGAGGGATACAGTAAACGTGAAGTGAAGCATCGGAATCTATAACCAGTGTCACAGGAATGGTTCAAATCATAGACAGTAAGATAAGTCTGTTTTCTTGTACTTAAGTCGGCATTGTGCGTGTTGTATTATATTCCGAAGCAATATCTGTGTTTCATCGTCAATAAGGAGGTCAGAGGGATACAGTGAACCTGAAGTGAAGCATCGGAATCAATAACTAGTGTCACAGGAATGGTTCAAAACATAGAAAGTGAGAAGAGAAACTCTTCTTGTACATGAGTCGGCATTGTGCCTTTTGTATTTAATTCCGATGCAATTTCTGTGTTTCATCGTCAATAAGAAGGTCAGAGGGATACAGTAAACCTGAAGTGAGGCATCGGAATCTATAACTAGTGTCACAGGTATGGTTCAAAACATAGACAGTAATAAGAGTCAGTTTTCTTGTACTTAGGTCGGCATTGGGCCTTTTGTATTTAATTCCGATGCAATTTCTGTGTTTCGTCGTCAATAAGAAGGTCCAAGGAATATAGTAAACCTGAAGTGAAGCATCGGAATCTAAAACCGGTCTCACAGGAAAGTTTCAAAACGTAGACAGTAAGAAGAGCCAATCTTCTTGTACTTGAGTCGGCATTGTTCCTTTCGTATTGAATTCCGATGCTATTTCTGTGTTTCATAGTCAATAAGGGGGTCAGAGGGATACAGTAAACGTGAAGTGAAGCATCGGAATCTATAACCAGTGTCACAGGAATGGTTCAAAACATAGACAGTAAGAAAAGTCTGTTTTCTTGTACTTAAGTCGGCATTGTGCGTGTTGTATTATATTCCGAAGCAATTTCTGTGTTTCATCGTCAATAAGAAGGTCAGAGGGATACAGTAAACCTGAAGTGAAGCATCGGAATCTATAACTAGTGTCACAGGAATGGTTAAAAACATAGACAGCAAGAAGAGTCAGTTTTCTTGTACTTAAGTCGGCATTGTGCTTTTTCTATTTAATTCCGATGGATTTTCTGTGCTTCATCGTCAATAAGAAGGTCGGAGGGATACAGTAAAGCTGAAGTGAAGCATCGGAATCTATAACAAGTGTCACAGGAATGGTTCAAATCATAGACAGTAAGTAGAGTCAGTTTTCTTGTACTTAAGTCGGCATTGTGTTTTTTGTATTTAATTCTGGTGTATTTAATTCTGTGTTTCAACGTCAATAAGAAGGTCCAAGGGATACAGTAAACCTGAAGTCAAGCATCGGAATCTAAAACTGGTCTCACAGGAACGGTACAAAACATAGACAGTAGGGGGAGCCAGTCTTCCTGTACTTGAGTCGTCAAAGTGCCTTTTGTATTTATTTCCGATGCAATTTCTGTGTTTGATCGTCACTAAGAAGGTCAGAGGGATACAGTAAACGTGATGTGATGCATCGGAATCTGTAACTAGTGTCACAGGAATGGTTCAAAACATAGACAGTAAGAAGAGTCAGTTTTCTTGTACTTAAGTCGGCATTGTGCCTTTTGTATTTAATTCCGATGCAATTTCTGTGTTTCATCGTCAATAAGAAGGTCAGGAAATACAGTAAACCAGAAGTGAAGCATCGGAATCTATAACTGGTGTCACAGGAATGGTTCAAATCATAGACAGTAAGAAGAGTCAGTTTTCTTGTAATTAAGTCGGCATTGTGCCTTTTGTATTGAATTCCGATGTAATTTCTGTGTTTCATCGTCAATAAGAATGTCAGAGGGATACAGTGAACCTGAAGTGAAGCATCGGAATCTATAACTAGTGTCACAGGAATGGTTGAAAACATAGACAGTAAGAAGAGTCAGTTTTCTTGTACTTAAGTCGGCATTGTGCCTTTTGTATTTAGTTCCGATGCAATTTCTGTGTTTCATCGTCAATAAGAAGGTCAGAGGGATACAGTAAACCTGAAGTGAAGCATCGGAATCTATAACTAGTGTCACAGGAGTGGTTCAAAATATAGACAGGAAGAAGAGTCAGTTTTCTTGTTCTTAAGTCGGCATTGTGCATTTGATTTAATTCCGATGAAATTTCTGTGTTTCATCGTCAATAAGAAGGTAAGAGGGATACAGTAAACCTGAAGTGAAGCATCGGAAACTATTACTAGTGTCACAGGAATGGTTCAAAACATAGACAGTAAGAAGAGTCAGTTTTCTTGTACTTAAGTCGGCATTGTGCCTTTTCTATTTAATTCCGCTGCAATTTCTGTGTTTCGTCGTCAATAAGGAGGTCAGAAGGATACATTGAAACTGAGGTGAAGCAACGGAATCTCTAACTAGTGTCACAGGAATGGTTCAAAACAGACAGAAAGATGAGCCAGCCTTCTAGTACTTGAGTCAGCATTGTGCCTTTTGTATTTAATTCCGATGCAATTTCTGTGTTTCATCGTCAACAAGGAGGTCAGAGTGATACAGTGAACCTGAAGTGAAGCATCGGAATCAGTAACTAGTGTCACAGGAATGGTTCAAAATATAGAAAGTGAGAAGGGAAACTCTTCTTGTACATGAGTCGGCATTGTGCCTTTTGTATTTCATTCCGATGCAATGTCTGTGTTTCATCGTCAATAAGAAGGTCAGAGGGATACAGTAAACCTGAAGTGAGGCATCGGAATCTATAACTAGTGTCACAGGTATGGTTCAAAACATAGACAGTAATAAGAGTCAGTTTTCTTGTACTTAGGTCGGCATTGTGCCTATTGTGTTTAATTCCGATGCAATTTCTGTGTTTCGTCGTCAATAAGAAGGTCCAAGGGATATAGTAAACCTGAAGTGAAGCATCGGAATCTAAAACCGGTCTCACAGGAAAGTTTCAAAACGTAGACAGTAAGAAGAGCCAATCTTCTTGTACTTGAGTCGGCATTGTTCCTTTTGTATTGAATTCCGATGCAATTTCTGTGTTTCATCGTCAATAAGGAGGTCAGAGGGATACAGTAAACCTGAAGTGAAGCATCGGAATCTATAACCAGTGTCACAGGAATGGTTCAAATCATAGACAGTAAGAAAAGTCTGTTTTCTTGTACTTAAGTCGGCATTGTGCGTGTTGTATTATATTCCGATGCAATTTCTGTGTTTCATCGTCAATAAGAAGGTCAGAGGGATACAGTAAACCTGAAGTGAAGCATCGGAATCTATAACTAGTGTCACAGGAATGGTTAAAAACATAGACAGCAAGAAGAGTCAGTTTTCTTGTACTTAAGTCGGCATTGTGCTTTTTCTACTTAATTCCGATGGATTATCTGTGCTTCATCGTCAATAAGAAGGTCGGAGGGATACAGTAAAGCTGAAGTGAAGCATCGGAATCTATAACTAGTGTCACAGGAATGGTTCAAATCATAGATAGTAAGTAGAGTCAGTTTTCTTGTATTTAAGTCGGCATTGTGTTTTTTTGTATTTAATTCTGGTGCAATCTCTGTGTTTCATCGTCAACAAGAAGGTCCAAGAGATACAGTAAACCTGAAGGCAAGCATCGGAATCTAAAACTGGTCTCACAGGAACGGTACAAAACATAGACAGTAGGAGGAGCCAGTCTTCCCGTACTTGAGTCGTCAAAGTGCCTTTTGTATTTATTTCCGATGCAATTTCTGTGTTTCATCGTCACTAAGAAATTCAGAGGGATACAGTAAACGTGAAGTGATGCATCGGAATCTGTAACTAGTGTCACAGGAATGGTTCAAAACATTGACAGTAAGAAGAGTAAGTTTTCTTGTACTTAAGACTGCATTGTGATTTTTGTATTTAATTGCGATGCAATTTCTGTGTTTCATCGTCAATATGACGGTCAGAGGGATACAGTAAACCTGAAGTGAAGCATCGGAATCTATAACTAGTGTCACAGGAATGGTTCAAAACATAGACAGTAAGAAGAGTCAGTTTTCTTGTACTTAAGTCGGCATTGTGCCTTTTGTATTTAATTCCGATGCAATTTCTGTGTTTCATCGTCAATAAGAACGTCAGTGGGATACAGTAAACCTGAAGTGAAGCATCGGACTCTGTAACTAGTGTCACAGGAATTTTTCAAAACATACACAGTAAGAAGAGTCACTTTTCTTGTAATTAAGTCGGCATTGTGATTTTTGTATTTAATGGCGATGCAATTTCTGTGTTTCATCGTCAATATGATGGTCAGAGGGATACAGTAAACCTGAAGTGAAGCATCGGAATCTATAACTAGTGTCACAGGAATGGTTCAAAACATAGACAGTAAGAGGAGTCAGTTTTCTTGTACTTAAGTCGGCATTGTGCCTTTTGTATTTAATTCCGATGCAATTTCTGTGTTTCATCGTCAATAAGAAGTTCAGAGGGATACAGTAAACCTGAAGTGAAGCATCGGAATCTATAACTAGTGTCCCAGGAATGGTTCAAAACATAGACAGTAAGAAGAGTCAGTCTTCTTGTACTTGAGTCGGCATTGTGCCTTTTGTATTTATTTCCGATGCAATTTCTGTGTCTCATCGACAATAAGAAAGTCAGAGCGATACAGTAAACCTGAAGTGAAGCATCGGAATTTATAACTAGTGTCACAGGAATGGTTCAAAACGTAGACAGAATTAAGAGTCAGTTTTCTTGTACTTAGGTCGTCATTGTGCCTTTTGTAGTTAATTCCGATGCAATTTCAGTGTTTCGTCGTCAATAAGAAGGTCCAAGGGATATAGTAAACCTGAAGTGAAGCATCGGAATCTAAAACCGGTCTCACAGGAAAGGTTGAAAACGTAGACAGTAAGAAGAGCCAGTCTTCTTGTACTTGAGTCGGCATTGTGCCTTTTGTATTTAATTCCGATGCAATTTCTGTGTTTCATCGTCAATAAGAAGATCAGAGGGATACAGTGAACCTGAAGTGAAGCATCGCAATCTATAACTAGTGTCACAGGTATGGTTCAAAACATAGACAGTAATAATAGTCAGTTTTGTTGTACTTAGGTCGGCATTGTGCCTTTTGTATTTAATACCGATGCAATTTCTGTGTTTCGTCGTCAATAAGAAGGTCCAAGGGATATAGTAAACCTGAAGTGAAGCAGCGGAATCTATAACCGGTCTCACAGGAAAGGTTCAAAACGTAGACAGTAAGAAGAGTCAGTCTTCTTGTACTTGAGTTGGCATTGTGCCTTTTGTATTTAATCCGATGCAATTTCTGTGTTTCATCGTCAATAAGAAGGTCAGAGGGATACAGTAAACCTGAAGTGAAGCATCGGAATCTATACCTAGTGTCACAGGAAAGGTTCAAAACATTGACAGTAAGAAGAGTCAGTCTTCTTGTACTTAAGTCGGCATTGTGCCTTTTGTATTTCATTCCGATGCAATTTCTGTGTTTCATCGTCAATAAGAAGGTCAGAGTGATACAGTAAACCTGAAGTGAAACATCGGAATCAATAACTAGTGTCACAGGAATGGTTCAAAGCATAGACAGTAAGAAGAGTCAGTTTACTTGTACTTAAGTCGGCGTTGTGCGTGTTGCATTTTATTCCGATGCAATTTCTGTGTTTCATCGTCAATAAGAAGGTCAGAGGGATACAGTAAACCTGAAGTGAAGCATTGGAATATATAACTAGTGTCTCAGCAGTGGTTAAAAACATAGACAGCAAGAAGAGTCAGTTTTCTTGTACTTAAGTCGGCATTGTGCTGTTTCTATTTAATTCCGATGGAATTTCTGTGTTTCATCGTCAATAAGGAGGTCAGAGGGATACAGTAAACCAGAAGTGAAGCAGCGGAATCTATAACTAGTGTCACAGGAATGGTTCAAATCATAGACAGTAAGTAGAGTCAGTTTTCTTGTACTTAAGTCGGCATTGTGCCTTTTGTATTTAATTCCGGTGCAATTTCTGTGTTTCATCGTCAATAAGAAGGTCCAAGGAATACAGTAAACCTGAAGTCAAGCATCGGAATCTAAAACTGGTCTCAGAGGAAAGGTTCAAAACATAGACAGTAAGAGGAGCCAGTCTTCCTGTACATGAGTCGTCAAAGTGCCTTTTGTATTTATTTCCGACGCAATTTCTGTGTTTCATCGTCAATAAGAAGGTCAGAGGGATACAGTAAACCTGAAGTGATGCATCGGAATCTATAACTAGTGTCACAGGAATTGTTCAAAACATAGACAGTAAGAATTTTAAGTTTTCTTTTACTGAACCCGGCATTGTGCCTCTTCTATTTAATTCCGATGCAATTTCTGTGTTTCATCGTCAATAAGAAGGTCGGAGGGATACAGTAAACCTGAAGTGAAGCATCGGAATCTATAACTAGTGTCACAGGAATGGTTCAAATCATAGACAGTAAGTAGAGGCAGTTTTCTTGTTCTTGAGTCGGCATTGTGCCTTTTGTATTTAATTCCGGTGAAATTTCTGTGTTTCATCGTCAATAAGAAGGTCCATGGGATACAGTAAACCTGAAGTCAAGCATCGGAATCTAAAACTGGTCTCACAGGAAAGGTTCAAAACATAGACAGTAAGACGAGCCAGTCTTCCTGTACATGAGTCGTCAAAGTGCCTTTTGTATTTATTTCCGACGCAATTTCTGTGTTTCATCGTCAGTAAGAAGGTCAGAGGGATACAGTAAACCTGAAGTGATGGATCGGAAACTATATCTAGTGTCACAGGAAAGGTTAAAAACATAGACAGTAAGAAGAGTAAGTTTTCTTGTACTTAACCCGGCATTGTGCCTTTTCTATTTAATTCCGATGCAATTTCTGTGTTTCGTCGTCAATAAGAAGTTCCAAGGGATACAGTAAAGCTAAAGTGAAGCATCAGAATCTAAAACCGGTCTCACAGGTAAGGTTCAAAACATATACAGTAAGAAGAACCAGTCTTCTTGAACTTGAGTCGGCATTGAGCCTTTTGTATTAAATTCCGATCCAATTTCTGTGTGTCATCGTCAATAAGACGGTCAGAGGGATACAGTAAACCTGACGTTAAACATCGGAATCTATAACTAGTGTCAGAGCAATGGTTCAAAACATAGACAGTAAGAAGTGTTAGTTTTCTTGTACTTAAGTCGGCATTGTGCCTTTTCTGTTTAATTCCGTTGCAATTTCTGTGTTTCGTTGTCAATAAGAAGGGCCAAGGTATACAGTTAACCTGAAGTGAAGCATCGGATTCTAAAACCGGTCTCATAGGAAAGGTTCAAAACATAGTCAGTAAGAAGAGCCAGTCTTCTTGTACTTGAGTCGGCATTGTGCCTTTTGTATTTAATTCCGATGCAATTTCTGTGTTTCATCGTCAATAAGAAGGTCAGAAGAATACATTGAAACTGAGGTGAAGCAACGGAATCTATAACTAGTGTCACAGGAATGGTTCAAAACAGACAGAAAGATGAGCCAGCCTTCTAGTACTTGAGTCGGCTTTGTGCCTTTTGTGTTTAATTCCGATGCAATTTCTGTGTTTCATACTCAATAAGGAGGTCAGAGGGATACAGTAAACGTGAAGTGAAGCATCGGAATCTATAACCAGTGTCACAGGAATGGTTCAAATCATAGACAGTAAGAAAAGTCTGTTTTCTTGTACTTAAGTCGGCATTGTGCGTGTTGTATTATATTCCGAAGCAATTTCTGTGTTTCATCGTCAATAAGGAGGTCAGAGGGATACAGTGAACCTGAAGTGAAGCATCGGAATCAATAACTAGTGTCACAGGAATGGTTCAAAACATAGAAAGTGAGAAGAGAAACTCTTCTTGTACATGAGTCGGCATTGTGCCTTTTGTATTTAATTCCGATGCAATTTCTGTGTTTCATCGTCAATAAGAAGGTCAGAGGGATACAGTAAACCTGAAGTGAGGCATCGGAATCTATAACTAGTGTCACAGGTATGGTTCAAAACATAGACAGTAATAAGAGTCAGTTTTCTTGTACTTAGGTCGGCATTGGGCCTTTTGTATTTAATTCCGATGCAATATCTGTGTTTCGTCGTCAATAAGAAGGTCCAAGGAATGTAGTAAACCTGAAGTGAAGCATCGGAATCTAAAACCGGTCTCACAGGAAAGTTTCAAAACGTAGACAGTAAGAAGAGCCAATCTTCTTGTACTTGAGTCGGCATTGTTCCTTTCGTATTGAATTCCGATGCTATTTCTGTGTTTCATAGTCAATAAGGGGGTCAGAGGGATACAGTAAACGTGAAGTGAAGCATCGGAATCTATAACCAGTGTCACAGGAATGGTTCAAATCATAGACAGTAAGAAAAGTCTGTTTTCTTGTACTTAAGTCGGCATTGTGCGTGTTGTATTATATTCCGAAGCAATTTCTGTGTTTCATCGTCAATAAGAAGGTCAGAGGGATACAGTAAACCTGAAGTGAAGCATCGGAATCTATAACTAGTGTCACAGGAATGGTTCAAATCATAGACAGTAAGTAGAGTCAGTTTTCTTGTACTTAAGTCGGCATTGTGTTTTTTGTATTTAATTCTGGTGTATTTAATTCTGTGTTTCATCGTCAATAAGAAGGTCCAAGGGATACAGTAAACCTGAAGTCAAGCATCAGAATCTAAAACTGGTCTCACAGGAACGGTACAAAACATAGACAGTAGGGGGAGCCAGTCTTCCTGTACTTGAGTCGTCAAAGTGCCTTTTGTATTTATTTCCGATGCAATTTCTGTGTTTCATCGTCACTAAGAAGGTCAGAGGGATACAGTAAACGTGATGTGATGCATCGGAATCTGTAACTAGTGTCACAGGAATGGTTCAAAACATAGACAGTAAGAAGAGTAAGTTTTCTTGTACTTAACCCGGCATTGTGCGTTTTCTATTTAATTCCGATGCAATTTCTGTGTTTCGTCGTCAATTAGTAGGTCCAAGGGATACAGTAAACCTGAAGTGAAGCATCGGAATCTAAAACCGGTCTCACAGGAAAAGTTCAAACATAGACAGTAAGAAGAGTCAGTTTTCTTGTACTTAAGTCTGCATTGTGATTTTTGTATTGAATTGCGATGCAATTTCTGTGTTTCATCGTCAATATGATGGTCAGAGGGATACAGTACACCTGAAGTGAAGCATCGGAATCTATAACTAGTGTCACGGGAATGGTTCAAAACATAGACAGTAAGAAGAGTCAGTTTTCTTGTACTTAAGTCGGCATTGTGCCTTTTGTATTTAATTCCGATGCAATTTCTGTGTTTCATCGTCAATAAGAACGTCAGAGGGATACAGTAAATCTGAAGTGAAGCATCGGAATCTATAACTAGTGTCACAGGAATTTTTCAAAACATACACAGTAAGAAGAGTCACTTTTCTTGTACTTAAGTCGGCATTGTGATTTTTGTATTAAATTGCGATGCAATTTCTGTGTTTCATCGTCAATATGATGGTCAGAGGGATACAGTAAACCTGAAGTGAAGCATCGGAATCTATAACTAGCGTCACAGGAATGGTTCAAAACATAGACAGTAAGAAGAGTCAGTTTTCTTGTACTTAAGTCGGCATTGCGCCTTTTGTATTTAATTCCGATGCAATTTCTGTGTTTCATCGTCAATAAGAAGTTCAGAGGGATACAGTAAACCTGAAGTGAGGCAACGGAAACTATAACTAGTGTCACAGGAATGGTTCAAAACATTGACAGTAAGAAGAGTCAGTTTTCTTGTACTTAAGTCGGCATTGTGCCTTTTGTATTTAATTCCGATGCAATTTCTGTGTTTCATCGTCAATAAGAAGGTCAGGAAATACAGTAAACCAGAAGTGAAGCATCGGAAACTATAACTGGTGTCACAGGAATGGTTCAAATCATAGACAGTAAGAAGAGTCAGTTTTCTTGTAATTAAGTCGGCATTGTGCCTTTTGTATTGAATTCCGATGTAATTTCTGTGTTTCATCGTCAATAAGTATGTCAGAGGGATACAGTAAACCTGAAGTGAAGCATCGGAATCTATAACTAGTGTCACAGGAATGGTTAAAAACATAGACAGTAAGAAGAGTCAGTTTTCTTGTACTTAAGTCGGCATTGTGCCTTTTGTATTTAGTTCCGATGAAATTTCTGTGTTTCATCGTCAATAAGAAGGTCAGAGGGATACAGTAAACCTGAAGTGAAGCATCGGAATCTATAACTAGTGTCACAGGAGTGGTTCAAAACATAGACAGGAAGAAGAGTCAGTTTTCTTGTTCTTAAGTCGGCATTGTGCATTTGATTTAATTCCGATGCAATTTCTGTGTTTCATCGTCAATAAGAAAGTCAGAGGGATACAGTAAACCTGAAGTGAAGCATCGGAAACTATTACTAGTGTCACAGGAATGGTTCAAAACATAGACAGTAAGAAGAGTCAGTTTTCTTGTACTTAAGTCGGCATTGTGCCTTTTGTATTTAATTCCGATGCAATTTCTGTGTTTCGTCGTCAATAAGAAGGTCCAAGGGATATAGTAAACCTGAAGTGAAGCATCGGAATCTAAAACCGGTCTCACAGGAAAGTTTCAAAACGTAGACAGTAAGAAGAGCCAAACTTCTTGTACTTGAGTCGGCATTGTTCCTTTTGTATTGAATTCCGATGCAATTTCTGTGTTTCATCGTCAATAAGGAGGTCAGAGGGATACAGTAAACCTGAAGTGAAGCATCGGAATCTATAACCAGTGTCACAGGAATGGTTCAAATCATAGACAGTAAGAAAAGTCTGTTTTCTTGTACTTAAGTCGGCATTGTGCGTGTTGTATTATATTCCGATGCAATTTCTGTGTTTCATCGTCAATAAGAAGGTCAGAGGGATACAGTAAACCTGAAGCGAAGCATTGGAATCTATAACTAGTGTCACAGGAATGGTTAAAAACATAGACAGCAAGAAGAGTCAGTTTTCTTGTACTTAAGTCGGCATTGTGCTTTTTCTATTTAATTCCGATGGATTATCTGTGCTTCATCGTCAATAAGAAGGTCGGAGGGTTACAGTAAAGCTGAAGTGAAGCATCGGAATCTCTAACTAGTGTCACAGGAATGGTTCAAATCATAGACAGTAAGTAGAGTCAGTTTTCTTGTATTTAAGTCGGCATTGTGTTTTTTTGTATTTAATTCTGGTGCAATCTCTGTGTTTCATCGTCAATAAGAAGGTCCAAGGGATACAGTAAACCTGAAGGCAAGCATCGGAATCTAAAACTGGTCTCACAGGAACGGTACAAAACATAGACAGTAGGAGGAGCCAGTCTTCCTGTACTTGAGTCGTCAAAGTGCCTTTTGTATTTATTTCCGATGCAATTTCTGTGTTTCATCGTCACTAAGAAATTCAGAGGGATACAGTAAACGTGAAGTGATGCATCGGAATCTGTAACTAGTGTCCCAGGAATGGTTCAAAACATAGACAGTAAGAAGAGTAAGTTTTCTTGTACTTAAGACTGCATTGTGATTTTTGTATTTAATGGCGATGCAATTTCTGTGTTTCATCGTCAATATGATGGTGAGAGGGATACAGTAAACCTGAAGTGAAGCATCGGAATCCATAACTAGTGTCACAGGAATGGTTCAAAACATAGACAGTAAGAAGAGTCAGTTTTCTTGTACTTAAGTCGGCATTGTGCCTTTTGTATATAATTCCGATGCAATTTCTGTGTTTCATCGTCAATAAGAAGTTCAGAGGGATACAGTAAACCTGAAGTGAAGCATCGGAATCTATAACTAGTGTCCCAGGAATGGTTCAAAACATAGACAGTAAGAAGAGTCAGTCTTCTTGTACTTGAGTCGGCATTGTGCCTTTTGTATTTATTTCCGATGCAATTTCTGTGTCCCATCGACAATAAGAAAGTCAGAGCGACACAGTAAACCTGAAGTGAAGGATCGGAATTTATAACTAGTGTCACAGGAATGGTTCAAAACGTAGACAGAATTAAGAGTCAGTTTTCTTGTACTTAGGTCGTCATTGTGCCTTTTGTAGTTAATTCCGACGCAATTTCAGTGTTTCGTCGTCAATAACAAGGTCCAAGGGATATAGTAAACCTGAAGTGAAGCATCGGAATCTAAAACCGGTCTCACAGGAAAGGTTGAAAACGTAGACAGTAAGAAGAGCCAGTCTTCTTGTACTTGAGTCGGCATTGTGCCTTTTGCATTGAATTCCGATGCAATTTCTGTGTTTCATCGTCAATAAGAAGGTCAGAGGGATACAGTAAACCTGAAGTGAAGAATCGGAATCCATAACAAGTGTCACAGGAATGGTTCAAAACATAGACAGTAAGAAGAGCCAATTTTCTTGTACTTAAGTCGGCATTGTGCCTCTTGTATTTAATTCCGATGCAATTTCTGTGTTTCATCGTCAATAAGAAGGTCACAGGGATACAGTAAACCTGAAGTGAAGCATTGGAATCTATAACTAGTGTCACAGGAATGGTTAAAAACATAGACAGTAAGAAGAGTCAGTCTTCTTGTACTTGAGTCGGCATTGTGCCCATTGTATTTAATTCCGATGCAATTTCTGTGTTTCATCGTCAATAAGAAGGTCAGAGGGATACAGTAAACCTGAAGTGAAGAATCGGAATCTATAACAAGTGTCACAGGAATGGTTCAAAACATAGACAGTAAGAAGAGTCAATTTTCCTGCACTGAAGTCGGCATTGTGACTTTTCTATTTAATTCCGATGCAATTTCTGTGTTTCGTCGTCCATAGGAAGGTCCAAGGGATACAGTAAACCTGAAGTGAAGCATCGGAATCTAAAACTGGTCTCACACGAAAGGTTCAAAACATAGGCAGTAAGAAGAGCAAGTCTTCATGTACTTGAGTCGCCATTGTGCCTTTTGATTTTAATTCCGATGCAATTTCTGTGCTTCATCGTCAATAAGATGGTCAGAGGGATACAGCAAACCTGAAGTGAAGCATCGGAACCTATAACTAGTGTCACAGGAATGGTTCAAACCATAGACAGTAAGAAGAGTCAGTCTTCTTGTACTTAAGTCGGCATTGTGCCTTTTGTTTGTATTCCGATGCAATTTCTGTGTTCCATCGTCAATAAGAAGGTCAGAGGGATACAGTAAACCTGAAGTGAAGCATCGGAATCTATAACTAGTCACAGGAATGGTTCAAAACATAGACAGTAAGAAGTGTCAGTCTTTTTGTACTTAAGTCGGCATTGTGCCTATTGTATTTAATTCCGATGCAATTTCTGTTTTTCTTCGTCAATAAGAAAGTTCGAGGGATACAGTAAACCTGAAGTGAAGCATCGGAATCTATAACTAGTGTCACAGGAATGGTTCAAAACATAGACAGTAAGAAGAGTCAGTTTTCTTGTTCTTAAGTCGGCATTGTGCCTTTTGTATTTAATTTCGATGCAAGTTCAGTGTTTCATCGTCAATAAGAAGGTCAGAGGGATACAGTAAACCTGAAGTGAAGCATCGGAATCTGTAACTAGTGTCACAGGAATGGTTCGAAACATAGACAGTAAGAAGAGTCAGTCTTCTTGTACTTAAGTCGGCATTGTGCCTTGTGTATTTAATTCCGATGAAATTTCTGTGAATCATCGTCAATTAGAAGGTCAGAGGGTTACAGTAAACCTGAAGTGAAGCATCTAACTCTATAACTAGTGTCACAGGGAAGGTTCAAAACATAGACAGTAAGAAGTGTCAGTTTATTTGTACTTAACCCGGCATTGTGCCTTTCCTATTTAATTCCGATGCAATATCTGTGTGTCATAGTCAATAAGACGATCAGAGGAATACAGTAAACCTGAAGTGAGGCATCGGAATCTATAACCAGTGTCACAGGAATAGTTCAAAACATAGACAGTAAGAAGAGTCAGTTTACTTGTACTTAATTCGGCATTGTGCCTTTTATATTTCATTCCGATGTCATTTCTGTGTTTCATCGTCAATAAGAAGGTCAGAGGGATACAGTAAACCTGAAGTGAAGCATCGGAATATATAACTAGTGTCACAGGAATGGTTCAAAACATAGACAGTAAGAAGAGTCAATTTTCTTGTACTGAAGTCGGCATTGTGCCTTTTCTATTTAATTCCGCTGCAATTTCTGTGTTTCGTCGTCCATAAGAAGGTCCAAGGGATACAGTAAACCTGAAGTGAAGCATCGGAATCTAAAACCGGTCGCACACGAAAGGTTCAAAACATAGGCAGTAAGAAGAGCCAGTCTTCATGTACTTGAGTTGCCATTGTGCCTTTTGTTTTTAATTCCGATGCAATTTCTGTGCTTCATCGTCAATAAGACGGTCAGAGGGATACAGGAAACATGAAGTGAAGCATCGGAACCTATAACTAGTGTCACAGGAATGGTTCAAACCTTAGACAGTAAGAAGAGTCAGTCTTCTTGTACTTAAGTCGGCATTGTGCCTGTTGTTTGAATTCCGATGCAATTTCTGTGTTCCATCGTCAATAAGAAGGTCAGAGGGATACAGTAAACCTGAAGTGAAGCATCGGAATCTATAACTAGTAACAGGAATGGTTCAAAACATAGACAGTAAGAAGAGTCAGTTTTCTTGTACTTAATTCGGCATTGTGCCTTTTGTATTTAATTCCGATGCAATTTCTGTGTTTCATCGTCAACAAGAAGGTCAGAGGGATACAGTAAAGCTGAAGTGAAGCATCGGAATCTGTAACTAGTGTCACAGGAATGGTTCAAAACATAGACAGTAAGAAGAGTCAGTATTCTTGTACTTAAGTCGGCATTGTGCCTTGTGTATTTAATTCCGATGAAATTTCTGTGTTTCATCGTCAATAAGAAGGTGAGTGGGTTACTGTAAACCTAAATGTGAAGCATCCGAATCTATAACTAGTGTCACAGGAATGGTTTAAAACATAGACAGAAAGAATTGTTAGTTTACTTGTACTGAAGTCGGCATTGTGCCTTTTGAAATAAATTCCGATGCAATTTCTGTGTTTCATCGTCAATAAGAAGGTCAGAGGGATTCAGTAACCCTGAAGTGATGCATCGGAATCTATAACTATTGTCACAGGAATGGATCAAAACATTGGCAGTAAGAAGAGTCAATTTTCTTGAACTGAAGTCGGCATTGCGCCTTTTGTATTTAATTCCGATGCAATTTCTGTGTTTCATCGTCAATAAGAAGGTCAGAGGGATACAGTAAACCTGAAGTGAAGCATCGCAATCTATAACTAGTGTCACAGGAATGGTTCAAAACATAGACAGTAAGAAGAGTCAGTCTTCTTGTACTTAAGTCGGCATTGCGCCTTTTGTATTTGATTCGAATGCAATTTCTGAGTTTCGTCGTCAATAAGAAGGTCAGAGGGATACACTAAACCTGAAGAGAAAGCATCGAAATCTATAACTAGTGTCACAGGAGTGGTTCAAAACATAGACAGTAAGAAGAGTCAGTTTTCTTGTTCTTAAGTCGGCATTGTGCCTTTTGTATTTAATTTCGATGCAATTTCTGTGTTTCATCGCAATAAGAAGGTCAGAGGGATACAGGAAACCTGAAGTGAAGGATCGGAAACTATAACTAGTGTCACAGGAATGGTTCAAAACATAGACAGTAAGAAGAGTCAGTTTCCTTGTACTTAAGTCGGCATTGTGCCTTTTCTATTTAATTCCAGTGCAATTTCTGTGTTTCATTGTCAATAAGAATGTCAGAGGGATACACTAAACCTGAAGTGAAGCAACGGAATCTATAACTAGTGTCACAGGAAGGGTTCAAATCATAGACAGTAAGATGAGCCAGCCTTCTTGTACTTGAGTCGGCATTGTCCCTTTTGTATTTAATTCCGATGCAATTTCTGTGTTTCATCGACAATTAGGAGGTCAGAGGTATACAGTGAACCTGAAGTGAAGCATTGGAATCTATAACTAGTGTCACAGGAATGGTTCAAAACATAGACAGTAAGAAGAGCCACTCTTCTTGTACTTGAGTTGGCATTGTGCCTTTTGCATTTAATTCCGATGCAATTTCTGTGTTTCATCGTCAATAAGAAGGTTAGAGGGATACAGTAAACCTGAAGTGAAGAATCGGAATCTATGACTAGTGTCACAGGAATGGTTGAAAACATAGACAGTAAGAAGTGTCATTCTTTTTTACCTAAGTCGGCATTGTGCCTATTGTATTTAATTCCGATGCAATTTCTGTGTTTCATCGTCAATAAGAAAGTTCGAGGGATACGGTAAACCTGAAGTGAAGCATCGGAATCTATAACTAGTGTCACAGGAATGGTTCAAAACATAGACAGTAAGAAGAGTCAGTTTTCTTGTTCTTAAGTCGGCATTGTGCCTTTTGTATTTAATTTCGATGCAATTTCTGTGTTTCATCGTCAATAAGAAGGTCAGAGGGATACAGTAAACCTGAAGTGAAGCATCGGAGTCTGTAACTAGTGTCACAGGAATGGTTCAAAACATAGACAGTAAGAAGAGTCAGTCTTCTTGTACTTAAGTCGGCATTATGCCTTGTATATTTAATTCCGATGAAATTTCTGTGTTTCATCGTCAATTAGAAGGTCAGAGGGTTACAGTAAACCTGAAGTGAAGCATCTAACTCTATAACTAGTGTCACAGGAAAGGTTCAAAACATAGACAGTAAGAAGTGTCAGTTTATTTGTACTTAACCCGGCATTGTGCCTTTTCTATTTAATTCCGATGCAATTTCTGTGTTTCATCATCAATAAGAAGGTCAGAGGGATTCAGTAACCCTGAAGTGATGCATCGGAATCTATAACTAGTGTCACAGGAATGGTTCAAAACATAGACAGTAAGAAGAGTCAGTTTACTTGTACTTAATTCGGCATTGTGCCTTTTGTATTTCATTCCGATGTCATTTCTGTGTTTAAACGTCAATAAGAAGCGCAGAGGGATACAGTAAACCTGAAGTGAAGCATGGGAATCTATAACTAGTGTCACAGGAATGGTTCAAAACATAGACAGTAAGAAGAGTCAATTTTCTTGCACTGAAGTCGGCATTGTGCCTTTTCTATTTAATTCCGATGCAATTTCTGTGTTTCGTCGTCCATAAGAAGGTCCAAGGGATACAGTAAACCTGAAGTGTAGCATCGGAATCTAAAACTGGTCTCACACGAAAGGTTCAAAACATAGGCAGTAAGAAGAGCAAGTCTTCATGTACTTGAGTCACCATTGTGCCTTTTGTTTTTAATTCCGATGGAATTTCTGTGCTTCATCGTCAATAAGATGGTCAGAGGGATACAGCAAACCTGAAGTGAAGCATCGGAACCTATAACTAGTGTCACAGGAATGGTTCAAACCATAGACAGTAAGAAGAGTCAGTCTTCTTGTACTTAAGTCGGCATTGTGCCTTTTGTTTGTATTCCGATGCAATTTCTGTGTTCCATCGTCAATAAGAAGGTCAGAGGGATACAGTAAACCTGAAGTGAAGCATCGGAATCTATAACTAGTCACAGGAATGGTTCAAAACATAGACAGTAAGAAGTGTCAGTCTTTTTGTACTTAAGTCGGCATTGTGCCTATTGTATTTAATTCCGATGCAATTTC
Organism: Schistocerca americana; assembly: GCF_021461395.2. Taxonomy (NCBI): domain Eukaryota; kingdom Metazoa; phylum Arthropoda; class Insecta; order Orthoptera; family Acrididae; genus Schistocerca; species Schistocerca americana. The sequence continues at coordinate 18,586,257 of NC_060128.1, forward strand.
TGTGTTTCATCGTCAATAAGAAGGTTCGAGGGATACAGTAAACCTGAAGTGAAGCATCGGAATCTATAACTAGTGTCACAAAAATGGTTCAAAACATAGACAGTAAGAAGAGTCAGTTTTCTGGTTCGTAAGTCGGCATTGTGCCTTTTGTATTTAATTCCGATGCAATTTCTGTGTTTCATCGTCAATAAGAAGGTCAGAGGGATACAGTAAACCTGAAGTGAAGCATCGGAATCTGTAACTAGTGTCACAGGAATGGTTCAAAACATAGACAGTAAGAAGAGTCAGTCTTCATGTACTTAAGTCGGCATTGTGCCTAGTGTATTTAATTCCGATGAAATTTCTCTGATTCATCGTCAATTAGAAGGTCAGAGGGTTACAGTAAACCTGAAGTGAAGCATCTAACTCTATAACTAGTGTCACAGGAAAGGTTCAAGACATAGACAGTAAGAAGTGTCAGTTTATTTGTACTTAACCCGGCATTGTGCCTTTCCTATTTAATTCCGATGCAATATCTGTGTGTCATAGTCAATAAGACGATCAGAGGAATACAGTAAACCTGAAGTGAAGCATCGGAATCTATAACCAGTGTCACAGGAATAGTTCAAAACATAGACAGTAAGAAGAGTCAGTTTAATTGTACTTAATTCGGCATTGTGCCTTTTATATTTCATTCCGATGTCATTTCTTTGTTTCATCGTCAATAAGAAGGTCAGAGGGATACAGTAAACCTGAAGTGAAGCATCGAAATATATAACTAGTGTCACAGGAATGGTTCAAAACATAGACAGTAAGAATAGTCAATTTTCTTGTACTGAAGTCGGCATTGTGCCTTTTCTATTTAATTCCGATGCAATTTCTGTGTTTCGTCGTCCATAAGAAGGTCCAAGGGATACAGTAAACCTGAAGTGAAGCATCGGAATCTAAAACCGGTCTCACACGAAAGGTTCAAAACATAGGCAGTAAGAAGAGCCAGTCTTCATGTACTTGAGTTGCCATTGTGCCTTTTGTTTTTAATTCCGATGCAATTTCTGTGCTTCATCGTCAATAAGACGGTCAGAGGGATACAGCAAACCTGAAGTGAAGCATCGGAACCTATAACTAGTGTCACAGGAATGGTTCAAAACATAGACAGTAAGAAGAGTCAGTCTTCTTGTACTTAAGTCGGCATTGTGCCTTTTGTTTGAATTCCGATGCAATTTCTGTGTTCCATCGTCAATAAGAAGGTCAGAGGGATACAGTAAACCTGAAGTGAAGCATCGGAATCTATAACTAGTCACAGGAATCGTTCAAAACATAGACTGTAAGAAGAGTCAGTTTTCTTGTACTTAATTCGGCATTGTGCCTTTTGTATTTAATTCCGATGCAATTTCTGTGTTTCATCGTCAACAAGAAGGTCAGAGGGATACAGTAAACCTGAAGTGAAGCATCGGAACCTGTAACTAGTGTCACAGGAATGGTTCAAAACATAGACAGTAAGAAGAGTCAGTATTCTTGTACTTAAGTCGGCATTGTGCCTTTTGTATTTAATTCCGATGAAATTTCTGTGTTTCATCGTCAATAAGAAGGTGAGTGGGTTACTGTAAACCCAAATGTGAAGCATCCGAATCTATAACTAGTGTCACAGAAATGGTTTAAAACATAGACAGAAAGAATTGTTAGTTAACTTGTACTGAAGTCGGCATTGTGCCTTTTGTAATAAATTCCGATGCAATTTCTGTGTTTCATCGTCAATAAGAAGGTCAGAGGGATACAGTAAACCTGAAGTAAAGCATCGCAATCTATAACTAGTGTCACAGGAATGGTTCAAAACATAGACAGTAAGAAGAGTCACTCTTCTTGTACTTAAGTCGGCATTGCGCCTTTTGTATTTGATTCCGATGCAATTTCTGTGTTTCATCGGCAATAAGAAGGTCAGAGGGTTACAGTAAACCTGAAGTGAAGCATCGGAATCTATAACTAGTGTCACAGGAATTGTTCAAAACATAGACAGTAGGAAGAGTCAGTCTTCTGGTACTTAAGTCGGCATTGTGCCTTTTGGTTTTAATTCCGATGCAATTTCTGTGTTTCATCGTCAATAAGAAGGTCAGAGGGATTCAGTAACCCTGAAGTGATGCATCGGAATCTATAACTATTGTCACAGGAATGGATCAAAACATAGGCAGTAAGAAGAGTCAATTTTCTTGAACTGAAGTCGGCATTGCGCCTTTTGTATTTAATTCCGATGCAATTTCTGTGTTTCATCGTCAATAAGAAGGTCAGAGGGATACAGTAAACCTGAAGTGAAGCATCGCAATCGATAACTAGTGTCACAGGAATGGTTCAAAACATAGACAGTAAGAAGTGTCACTCTTCTTGTACTTAAGTCGGCATTGCGCCTGTTGTATTTGATTCCGATGCAATTTCTGTGTTTCATCGTCAATAAGAAGGTCAGAGGGGTACAGTAAACCTGAAGTGAAGCATCGGAATCTATAACTAGTGTCACAGGAATGGTTCAGAGCTTAGACAGTAAGAAGAGTCAGTTTTCTTATAATTAAGTCGGCATTCTGCCTTTTGTATTTAATTCCGATGGAACTTCTGTATTTCGTCGTCAATAAGAAGGTCAGAGGGATACATTAACCCTGAAGTGATGCATCGGTATCTACAACTAGAGTCACAGGAATGGTTCAAACATAGACAGTAAGAAGAGTCAGTTTTCTTGTACTTAACCCGGCATTGTGCCTTTTCTATTTAATTCCGATGCAATTTCTGTGTTTCGTCGTCAACAAGAAGGTCAGAGGGTTACAGTAAACCTGAAGTGAAGCATCGGAATCTATAACTAGTGTCACAGGAATTGTTCAAAACGTAGACAGTAGGAAGAGTCAGTCTTCTGGTACTTAAGTCGGCATTGTGCCTTTTGTTTTTAATTTCGATGCAATTTCTGTGTTTCATCTTCAATAAGACGGTCAGAGGGATACAGCAAACCTGAAGTGATGCATCGGAACTATAACTAGTGTCACAGGAATGGTTCAAACCATAGACAGTAAGAAGAGTCAGTCTTCTTGTACTTAAGTCGGCATTGTGCTTTTTTTTGTATTTCGATGCATTTTCTGTGTTCCATCGTCAATAAGAACGTCAGAGGGATACAGTAAACGTGAAGTGAAGCATCGGAATCTATAACTAGTCACAGGAATGGTTCAAAACATAGACAGTAAGAAGAGTCGGTTTTCTTGTACTTAATTCGTAATTGTGCATTTTGTATCTAATTCCGATGCAATTTCTGTGTGTCATAGTCAATAAGACGGTCAGAGGGATACAGTAAACCTGAAGTGAAGCATCGGAATCTATAACTAGTGTCACAGGAATAGTTCAAAACACAGACAGTAAGAAGAGTCCGTTTACTTGTACTTAATTCGGCGTTGTGCCTTTTGTATTTAATTCCGATGGAATTTCTGTGTTTCATCGTCAATAACGTCAGAGGGATACAGTAAACCTGAAGTGAAACATTGGAATCTATAACTAGTGTCACAGGAATGGTTCAGAACATAGACAGTAGGAAGAGTCAATTTTCTTTTACTTAAGCCGACATTGTGCCTTTTGTATTTAATTCCGATGCAATTTCTGTGTTTGATCGTCAATAAGAAGGTCAGAGGCATACAGTAAACCTAAAGTGAAGCATCGGAATCTGTAACTAGAGTCACAGGAATGGTTCAAAACATAGACAGTAAGAAGAGTCAGTCTTCTGGTACTTAAGTCGGCATTGTGCCTTGTGTATTAAATTCCGATGAAATTTCTGTGTTTCATCGTCAATAAGAAGGTCAGAGGGTTACAGTAAACCTGAAGTGAAGCATCTGAATCTATAACTAGTGTCACGGGAATGGTTCAAAACATAGACAGTAAGAAGTGTCAGTTTACTTGTACTTAACCCGGCATTGTACCTTTTCTATTTAATTCCGATGCAATTTCTGTGTTTCATCGTCAATAAGAAGGTCAGAGGGATACAGTAAGCCTGCAGTGATGCATCGGAATCTATAACTAGTGTCACAGGAATGGTTCAAAACATAGAAAGTAAGAAGAGTCAGTCTTCTTATACTTAAGTCTACATTGTGACTTTGTATTTAATTCCGATGTAATATCTGTGTGTCATAGTCAATATGGCGATCAGAGGGATACAGTGAACCTGAAGTGATGCATCGGAATCTATTACCAGTTTCACAGGAATAGTACAAAACATAGACAGTAAGAAGAGTCATTTTACTTGTACTTAATTTGGCATTGTGCCTTTTGTATTTAATTCCGATGCAATTTCTGTGTTTCATCCTCAATAACGTCAGAGGGATACAGTAAACCTGAAGTGAAACATCGGTTTCTATAACTAGTGTCACAGTAATGGTTCAGAACATAGACAGTTGGAAGAGTCAATTTTCTTGTACTTAAGCCGGCATTGTGTCTTTTGTATTTAATTCCGATGCAATTTCTGTGTTTCATCGTCAATAAGAAGGTCAGAGGGATACAGTAAACCTGAAGAGAAGCATCGGAATCTGTAACTAGTGTCACAGGAATGGTTCAAAACATAGACAGTAAGAAGAGACAGTCTTCTTGTACTTAAGTCGGCATTATGCCTTGTATATTTAATTCCGATGAAATTTCTGTGTTTCATCGTCAATTAGAAGGTCGGAGGGTTACAGTAAACCTGAAGTGAAGCATCTAACTCTATAACTAGTGTCACACGAAAGGTTCAAAACATAGACAGTAAGAAGTGTCAGTTTATTTGTACTTAAGTCGGCATTGTGCCTTTTGTATTTAATTCCGATGCAATTTCTGTGTTTCATCGTCAATAAGAAGGTCAGAGAGATTCAGTAACCTTGAAGTGATGCATCGGAATCTACAACTAGTGTCACAGGAATGGTTCAAAACATAGACAGTAAGACGAGTCAGTTTTCTTGTACTTAACCAGGCATTGTGCCTTTTCTATTTAATTCCGATGCAATTTCTGTGTTTCGTCGTCAATAAGAAGGTCCATGGGATAAAGTAAAGCTGAAGTGAAGCATCGGAATCTAAAACCGGTCTCACAGGAAAGGTTCAAAACATAGACAGTAAGAAGAGCCAGTCTTCTTGTACTTGAGTCGGCATTGTGCCTTTTGGTTGTATTCCGATGCACTTTCTTTGTTTCATCGTCAATAAGAGGGTCGCAGGGATTCAGTAAACGGGAAGTGAAGCATCGGAATCTATAACTAGTGTCACAGGAGTGGTTCAAAACATAAACCTTAAGAAGCGTCAGTTTTCTTGTACTTAAGTCGGCATTGTGCCCGTTGTATTTAATTCCGATGCAATTTCTGTGTTTCATCAACAATAAGTAGATCAGAGGGATACAGTAAACCTGAAGTGAAGCATCGGAATCTATAACTAGTGTCACAGGAATGGTTCAAAACATAGACAGTAGGAAGAGTCAGTTTCCTTGTACTTAAGTCGGCATTTTGCCCTTTGTATTTAATTCCGATGCCATTTCTGTGTTTCATCGTCAATAAGAAGGTCAGAGCGATACCCTAAACCTGAAGTGAAGCATCGGAATCTATAACTAGTGTCACAGGAATGGTTCAAAACATAGACAGTAAGAAGAGCCAGTCTTCATGTACGAGAGTCGGCATTGTGCCTTTTGTATTTAATTCCGATGCAATTTCTGTGTTTCATCGTCAATAAGAAGTTCAGAGGGTTATAGTAAACCTGAAGTGAAGCATCTGAATCTATAACTAGTGTCACAGGAATTGTTCAAAACATAGACAGTAGGAAGAGTCAGTATACTTGTACTATAGTCAGCATTGTGCCTTTTGTATTTAATTCCGATACAATTTCTGTGTTTCATCGTCAAAAAGAAGGTCAGAGGGATACAGTAAACCTGAAGTGAAGCATCGGAATCAATAACTAGTGTCACAAGAATGGTTCAAAACATAGACAGTAAGAAGAGTCAGTTTTCTTATAATTAAGTAGGCATTGTGCCTTTTCTTTTTAATTCCGATGCAATTTCTGTGTTTCATCGTCAATTAGAAGGTTAGAGGGATACAGTAAACCTGATGTGAAGCATCGGAATGTATGACTAGTGTCACAGGAATAGTTGAAAACATAGACAGTAAGAAGAGTCAGTTTACTTGTACTTAATTCGGCATTGTTCCTTTTGTATTTAATTCCGATGCATTTAATGTGTTTCATCGTCAATAAGAAGGTCAGAGGGATACAGTAAACCTGATGTGAAGCATCGGAATCCATAACTAGTGTCACAGGAATGGTTAAAAACATAGATAGTAAGAAGAGTCAGTATACTTGTACTTAAGTTGGCATTGTGCGTTTTGTATTTCATTCCGTTGCCATTTCTGTGTTTCATCGTCAATAAGAAGGTCAGAGCGATACAGTAAACCTGAAGTGAAGCATCGGAATCTATAACTTGTGTCACAGGAATGGTTCAAAGCATAGACAGTAAGAAGAGTCAGTTTTCTTGTACTTAACCCGGCATTGTGCATTTTCTATTTAATTCCGATGCAATTTCAGTGTTTCGTCGTCAATAAGAAGGTCCAAGGGATACAGTAAACCAGAAGTGAAGCATCAGAATCTAACACCGGTCTCACACGAAAGGTTCAAATCATAGACTGTAAGAAGAGCCAGTCTACATGTACTTAAGTCGGCATTGTGCCTTTTGTTTATATTCCGATGCAATTTCTGTGTTTCATCGTCAATAAGGCGGTCAGAGGGATACAGCAAACCTGAAGTGAAGCATCGGAACTATAACTAGTGTCACAGGAATGATTCAAACCATAGACAGTAAGAAGAGTCAGTCTTCTTGTATTTAAGTCGGCATTGTGCTTTTTTTTGTATTCCGAAGCAATTTCTGTGTTCCATCGTCAATAAGAAGGTAAGAGGGATACAGTAAACCTGAAGTGAAGCATCGGAATCTATAACTAGTCACAGGAATGGTTCAAAACATAGACAGTAAGAAGAGTCCGTTTTCTTGTACTTAATTCGGCATTGTGCCTTTTGTATTTAATTCCGATGCAATTTCTGTGTGTCATAGTAAATAAGGCGGTCAGAGGGATACAGTAAACCTGAGGTGAAGCATCGGAATCTATAACTAGTGTCACAGGAATAGTTCAAAGCATAGACAGTAAGAAGAGTCAGTTTACTTGTACTTAATTTGGCATTGTGCCTTTTGTATTTAATTCCGATGCAATTTCTGTGTTTCATCGTCAATAAGGTCAGTGGGATACAGAAAACCTGAGGTGAAACATCGGAATCTATAACTAGTGTCACAGGAATGGTTCAGAACATCGACAGTAGGAAGAGTCAATTTTCTTGTACTTAAGCCGGCATTGTGCCTTTTGTATTTAATTCCGATGCAATTTCTGTGTTTCATCGTCAATTAGAAGGTCAGAGGGATACAGTAAACCTGAAGTGAAGCATCGGAATCTGTAACTAGTGTCACAGGAATGGTTCAAAACATAGACAATAAGAAAAGTCAGTCTTCTTGTACTTAAGTAGGCATTGTGCCTTGTGTATTTAATTCCGATGAAATTTCTGTGTTTCATCGTCAATTAGAAGGTCAGAGGGTTACAGTAAACGTGAAGTGAAGCATCTGAATCTCTAACTAGTGTCACAGGCAAGGATCAAAACATAGACAGCAAGAAGTGTCAGTTTATTTGTACTTAAGTCGGCATTGAGCCTTTTGTATTTAATTCCGATGCAATTTCTGTGTTTCATCGTCAATAAGAAGGTCAGAGAGATTCAGTAACCTTGAAGTGATGCATCGGAATCTACAACTAGTGTCACAGGAATGGTTCAAAACATAGACAGTAAGATGAGTCAGTTTTCTTGTAGTAAAGTCGGCATTGTGCCTTTTGTATTTAATTCCCATGCAATATCTGTGTTTCTTCGTCAATAAGAAGGTCACAGGGATACAGTAAACCGGAAGTGAAGCATCGGAATCTATAATTAGTGTCACAGGAGTGGTTCAAAACATAAACAGTAAGAAGCGTAAGTTTTTTTGTACTTAAGTCGGCATTGTGCCCGTTGTATTCAATTCCGATGCAATTTCTGTGTTTCATCATCAATAAGAAGGTCAGAGGGATACAGTAAACCTGAAGTGAAGCATCGGAATCTCTAACTAGTGTCACAGGAATGGTTCAAAACATAGACAGTAGGAAGAGTCAGTTTCCTTGTACTTAAGTCGGCATTTCGCCCTTTGTATTTAATTCCGATGCAATTTCTGTGTCTCATCGTCAATAAGAAGGTCAGAGGGATACAGTATACCTGAATTGAAGCATCGGAAACTATATCTAGTGTCACAGGAATGGTTCAAAACATTGACAGTAAGAAGAGCCAGTTTTTTTGTACTTAAGTGGGTATTGTGCCTTTTGTATTTAATTCCGATGCAATTTCTGTGTTTCATAGTCAATTAGAAGGTCAGAGGGATACAGTAAACCTGAAGTGAAGCATCGGAATGTATGATTAGTGTCACTGGAATAGTTCAAAACATAGACAGTAAGAAGAGTCAGTTTACTTGTTTTTAATTCGGCATTGTGCCTTTTGTATTTAATTCCGATGCATTTTTTGTGTTTCATCGTCAATAAGAAGGTCAGAGGGATACAGTAAACCTGAAGTGAAGTATCGGAATCCATAACTAGTGTCACAGGAATGGTTAAAAACATAAATAGTAAGAAGAGTCAGTATACTTGTACTTAAGTTGGCATTGTGCGTTTTGTATTTCATTCCGATGCCATTTCTGTGTTTCATCGTCAATAAGAAGGTCAGAGCGATACAGTAAACCTGAAGTGAACCATCGGAATCTATAACTAGTGTCACAGGAATGGTTCAAAACATAGACAGTAAGAAGAGTCAATTTTCTTGTACTGAAGTCGGCATTGTGCCTTTTGTATTTAATTCCGATGCAATTTCTGTGTTTCATCGTCCACAAGAAGGTCAGAGGGATACTATAAACCTGAAGTGAAGCATCGGAATCTATAACTAGTGTCACAGGAATGGTTCAAATCATAGACAGTAAGAAGAGTCAGTCTTCTTGTACTTAAGTCTGCATTGTGGCGTTTGTATTTAATTCCGATGCAAATTCGGTGTTTCATCATCAATAAGAAGGTCAGAGGGTTATAGTAAACCTGAAGTGAAGCATCGGAATCTATAACTAGCGTCACAGGAATTGTTCAAAACATAGACAGTAGGAAGAGTCAGTTTACTTTAACTTAAGTCGGCATTGTGCCTTTTGTACTTAATTCCGATGCAATTTCTGTGTTTCATCGCCAATAACAAGATCAGAGGGATACAGTAAACCTGAAGTTAAGCATCGGAATCTATAACTAGTGTCACAGGAATGGTTCAAAGCATAGACAGTAAGAAGAGTCAGATTTCTTACAATGAAGTCGGCATTGTGCCTTTTGTATTTAATTCCGATGCAACTTTTGTGTTTCATCGACAATAAGAAGGTCAGTGGGATACAGTAACCCTAAAGTGATGCATCGGAATCTATAACTAGTGTCACAGGAATGGTTCAAAACATAGACAGTAAGAAGAGTCAGTTTTCTTGTACTTAACCCTTCATTGTGCATTTTCTATTTAATTCCAATGCAATTTCTGTGTTTCGTCGTCAATAAGAAGGTCCAAGGGATACAGTAAACCTGAAGTGAAGCATCGGAATCTAAAACCGGTCTCACACGAAAGGTTCAAAACATAGACATTAAGAAGAGCCAGTCTTTATGTACTTGAGTCGGCATTGTGCCTTTTGTATATAATTCCGATGCAATTTCTGTGTTTCATCGTCAATAAGACGGTCAGAGGGATACAGCAAACCTGAAGTGAAGCATTGGAACCTATAACTAGTGTCACAGGAATGGTTCAAACCATAGACAGTAAGAAGAGACAGTCTTCTTGTACTTATGACGGCATTGTGCCTTTTGTTTGTATTCCGATGCAATTTCTGTGTTCCATCGTCAATAAGAAGGTCAGAGGGATACAATAAACCTGAAGTGAAGCATCGGAATCTATAACTAGACAGAGGAATGGTTCAAAACGTAGACAGTAAGAAGAGTCAGTTTTCTTGTACTTAATTCGGCATTGTGCATTTTGTATTTAATTCCGATACAATTTCTGTTTTTCATCGTCAATAATAAGTTAAGAGGGATACAGTAAACCTGAAGTGAAGCATCGGAATCAATAACTAGTGTCACAGGAATGGATCAAAACATAGACAGTAAGAAGAGTCAATTTTCTTGTACTTAAGTCGGCATTGTGCCTTTTGCATTTAATTCCGATGCAATTTCTGTGTTTCATCGTCAATAAGAAGGTCAGAGAGATTCAGTAACCTTGAAGTGATGCATCGGAATCTACAACTAGTGTCACAGGAATGGTTCAAAACATAGACAGTAAGACGAGGCAGTTTTCTTGTACTTAACCCGGCATTGTGCCTTTTCTATTTAATTCCGATGCAATTTCTGTGTTTCGTCGTCAATAAGAAGGTCCAAGGGATAAAGTAAAGCTGAAGTGAAGCACCGGAATCTAAAACCGGTCTCACAGGAAAGGTTCAAAACATAGACAGTAAGAAGAGCCAGTCTTCTTGTACTTGAGTCGGCATTGTGCCTTTTGGTTGTATTCCGATGCACTTTCTTTGTTTCATCGTCAATTAGAGGGTCACAGGGATTCAGTAAACGGGAAGTGAAGCATCGGAATCTATAACTAGTGTCACAGGAGTGGTTCAAAATATAAACCTTAAGAAGCGTCAGTTTTCTTGTACTTAAGTCGGCATTATGCCCGTTGTATTTAATTCCGATGCAATTTCTGTGTTTCATCATCAATAAGAAGGTCAGAGGGATACAGTAAACCTGAAGTGAAGCATCGGAATCTATAACTAGTGTCACAGGAATGGTTCAAAACATAGACAGTAGGAAGAGTCAGTTTCCTTGTACATAAGTCGGCATTTTGCCCTTTGTATTTAATTCCGATGCCATTTCTGTATTTCATCGTCAATAAGAAGGTCAGAGCGATACACTAAACCTGAAGTGAAGCATCGGAATCTGTAACTAGTGTCACAGGAATGGTTCAAAACATGGACAGTAAGAAGAGTCAATTTTCTTGTACTGAAGTCGGCATTGTGCATTTTGTATTTAATTCCGATGCAATTTCTGTGTTTCGTCGTCAGTAAGAAGGTCAGAGGGATACAGTAAACCTGAAGTGAAGCATCGCAATCTATAACTAGTGTCACAGGAATGGTTCAAAACATAGACAGTAAGAAGAGTCAGTCTTCTTGTACTTAAGTCGGCATTGCGCCTTTTGTATTTGATTCCGATGCAATTTCTGTGTTTCATCGGCAATAAGAAGGTCCGAGGGTTACAGTAAACCTGAAGTGAAGCATCGGAATCTATAACTAGTGTCACAGGAATTGTTCAAAACATAGACAGTAAGAAGAGTCAGTTTTCTTGTACTTAAGTCGGCATTGTGCCTTTTGCATTTAATTCCGATACAATTTCTGTGTTTCATCGTCAAAAAGAAGGTCAGAGGGATACAGTAAACCTGAAGTGAAGCATCGGAATCAATAACTAGTGTCACAGGAATGGTTCAAAGCATAGACAGTAAGTAGAGTCAGTTTTCTTGTACTTAACCCGTCATTGTGCATTTTCTATTTAATTCCAATGCAATTTCTGTGTTTCGTCGTCAATAAGAAGGTCCAAGGGATACAGTAAACCTGAAGTGAAGCATCGGAATCTAAAACCGGTCTCACACGAAAGGTTCAAAACATAGACATTAAGAAGAGCCAGTCTTTATGTACTTGAGTCGGCATTGTGCCTTTTGTATATAATTCCGATGCAATTTCTGTGTTTCATCGTCAATAAGACGGCCAGGGGGATACAGCAAACCTGAAGTGAAGCATCGGAACCTATAACTAGTGTCACAGGAATGGTTCAAACCATAGACAGTAAGAAGAGTCAGTTTTCTTGTACTTAAGACGGCATTGTGCCTTTTGTTTGTATTCCGATGCAATTTCTGTGTTCCATCGTCAATAAGAAGGTCAGAGGGATACAGTAAACCTGAAGTGAAGCATCGGAATCTATAACTAGACACAGGAATGGTTCAAAATATAGACAGTAAGAAGAGTCAGTTTTCTTGTACTTAATTCGGCATTGTGCCTTTTGTATTTAATTCCGATAAAATTTCTGTTTTTCATCGTCAATTATAAGTTCAGAGGGATACAGTAAACCTGAAGTGAAGCATCGGATTCAATAACTAGTGTCACACGAATGGATCAAAACATAGACAGTAAGAAGAGTCAATTTTCTTGTACTTAAGTCGGCATTGTGCCTTTTGTATTTAATTCCGATGCAATTTCTGTGTTTCATCTTCAATAAGAAGGTCTGAGGGATACAGTAAACCTGAAGTGAAGCACCGGAATCTAAAACCGGTCTCACAGGAAGGGTTCAACACATAGACAGTAAGAAGAGCCAGTCTTCTAGTACTTGAGTCGGCATTGTGCCCTTTGGTTGTATTCCGATGCACTTTCTGTGTTTCATCGTCAATAAGGAGGTCAGTGGGATACAGTAAACCTGAAGTGAAGCATCGGAATCTATAACTAGTGTCACAGGAATGGTTCAAAGCATAGACAGTAAGAAGAGTCAGTCTTCTTGTACTTAAGTCGGCATTGTGCTTTTGTATTTAATTCCGATGCAATTTCTGTGTTTCGTCGTCAATAAGAAGGTCCAAGGGATAAAGTAAAGCTGAAGTGAAGCACCGGAATCTAAAACCGGTCTCACAGGAAAGGTTCAAAACATAGACAGTAAGAAGAGCCAGTCTTCTTGTACTTGAGTCGGCATTGTGCCTTTTGGTTGTATTCCGATGCACTTTCTTTGTTTCATCGTCAATTAGAGGGTCACAGGGATTCAGTAAACGGGAAGTGAAGCATCGGAATCTATAACTAGTGTCACAGGAGTGGTTCAAAATATAAACCTTAAGAAGCGTCAGTTTTCTTGTACTTAAGTCGGCATTATGCCCGTTGTATTAAATTCCGATGCAATTTCTGTGTTTCATCATCAATAAGAAGGTGAGAGGGATACAGTAAACCAGAAGTGAAGCATCGGAATCTATAACTAGTGTCACAGGAATGGTTCAAAACATAGACAGTAGGAAGAGTCAGTTTCCTTGTACATAAGTCGGCATTTTGCCCTTTGTATTTAATTCCGATGCCATTTCTGTATTTCATCGTCAATAAGAAGGTCAGAGCGATACACTAAACCTGAAGTGAAGCATCGGAATCTTTAACTAGTGTCACAGGAATGGTTCAAAACATAGACAGTAAGAAGAGTCAATTTTCGTGTACTGAAGTCGGCATTGTGCATTTTGTATTTAATTCCGATGCAATTTCTGTGTTTCGTCGTCAATAAGAAGGTCAGAGGGATACAGTAAACCTGAAGTGAAGCATCGCAATCTATAACTAGTGTCACAGGAATGGTTCAAAACATAGACAGTAAGAAGAGTCAGTCTTCTTGTACTTAAGTCGGCATTGCGCCTTTTGTATTTGATTCCGATGCAATTTCTGTGTTTCATCGGCAATAAGAAGGTCAGAAGATTACAGTAAACCTGAAGTGAAGCATCGGAATCTATAACTAGTGTCACAGGAATTGTTCAAAACATAGACAGTAGGAAGAGTCAGTTTACTTGTACTTAAGTCGGCATTGTGCCTTTTGCATTTAATTCCGATAAAATTTCTGTGTTTCATCGTCAAAAAGAAGGTCAGAGGGATACAGTAAACCTGAAGTGAAGCATCGGAACCTATAACTAGTGTCACACGAATGGTTCAAACCATAGACAGTAAGAAGAGTCAGTCTTCTTGTACTTAAGACGGCATTGTGCCTTTTGTTTGTATTCCGATGCAATTTCTGTGTTCCATCGTCAATAAGAAGGTCAGAGGGATACAGTAAACCTGAAGTGAAGCATCGGAATCTATAACTAGACACAGGAATGGTTCAAAATATAGACAGTAAGAAGAGTCAGTTTTCTTGTACTTAATTCGGCATTGTGCCTTTTGTATTTAATTCCGATAAAATTTCTGTTTTTCATCGTCAATAATAAGTTCAGAGGGATACAGTAAACCTGAAGTGAAGCATCGGATTCAATAACTAGTGTCACAGGAATGGATCAAAACATAGACAGTAAGAAGAGTCAATTTTCTTGTACTTAAGTCGGCATTGTGCCTTTTGTATTTAATTCCGATGCAATTTCTGTGTTTCATCTTCAATAAGCAGGTCTGAGGGATACAGTAAACCTGAAGTGAAGCACCGGAATCTAAAACCGGTCTCACAGGAAGGGTTCAAAACATAGACAGTAAGAAGAGCCAGTCTTCTAGTACTTGAGTCGGCATTGTGCCCTTTGGTTGTATTCCGATGCACTTTCTGTGTTTCATCGTCAATAAGAAGGTCAGTGGGATACAGTAAACCTGAAGTGAAGCATCGGAATCTATAACTAGTGTCACAGGAATGGTTCAAAACATAGACAGTAAGACGAGGCAGTTTTCTTGTACTTAACCCGGCATTGTGCCTTTTCTATTTAATTCCGATGCAATTTCTGTGTTTCGTCGTCAACAAGAAGGTCCAAGGGATAAAGTAAAGCTGAAGTGAAGCACCGGAATCTAAAACCGGTCTCACAGGAAAGGTTCAAAACATAGACAGTAAGAAGAGCCAGTCTTCTAGTACTTGAGTCGGCATTGTGCCTATTGGTTGTATTCCGATGCACTTTCTGTGTTTCATCGTCAATAAGAAGGTCAGTGGGATACAGTAAACCTGAAGTGAAGCATCGGAATCTATAACTAGTGTCACAGGAATGGTTCAAAGCATAGACAGTAAGAAGAGTCAGTTTTCTTGTACTTAATTCGGCATTGTGCCTTTTGTATTTAATTCCGATAAAATTTCTGTTTTTCATCGTCAATAATAAGTTCAGAGGGATACAGTAAACCTGAAGTGAAGCATCGGATTCAATAACTAGTGTCACAGGAATGGTTCAAAACATAGACAGTAAGAAGAGTCAGTCTTCTTGTACTTAAGTCGGCATTGTGCATTTTGTATTTAATTCCGATGCAATTTCTGTGTTTCTTCGTCAATAAGAAGGTCAGAGGGTTACAGTAAACCTGATGTGAAGCATCGGAATCTATAACTAGTGTCACAGGAATTGTTCAAAACATAGACAGTAGGAAGAGTCAGTTTACTTGTACTTAAGTCGGCATTGTGAATTTTGTATTTAATTCCGATACAATTTCTGTGTTTCATCGTCAAAAAGAAGGTCAGAGGGATACAGTAAACCTGAAGTGAAGCATCGGAATCAATAACTAGTGTCACAGGAATGGTTCAAAGCATAGACAGTAAGAAGAGTCAGTTTTCTTATAATTAAGTCGGCATTGTGCCTTTTCTTTTTAATTCCGATGCAATTTCTGTGTTTCATCGTCAATTAGAAGGTCAGAGGGATACAGTAAACCTGAAGTGAAGCATCGGAATGTATGACTAGTGTCACAGGAATAGTTGAAAACATAGACAGTAAGAAGAGTCAGTTTACTTGTACTTAATTCGGCATTGTTCCTTTTGTATTTAATTCCGATGCATTTTTTGTGTTTCATCGTCAATAAGAAGGTCAGAGGGATACAGTAAACCTGAAGTGAAGCATCGGAATCCATAACTAGTGTCACAGGAATGGTTAAAAACATAGATAGTAAGAAGAGTCAGTATTTTTGTACTTAAGTTGGCATTGTGCGTTTTGTATTTCATTCCGTTGCCATTTCTGTGTTTCATCGTCAATAAGAAGGTCAGAGCGATACAGTAAACCTGAAGTGAAGCATCGGAATCTATAACTTGTGTCACAGGAATGGTTCAAAACATAGACAGTAAGAAGAGTCAGTTTTCTTGTACTTAACCCGGCATTGTGCATTTTCTATTTAATTCCGATGCAATTTCTGTGTTTCGTCGTCAATAAGAAGGTCCAAGGGTTACAGTAAACCTGAAGTGAAGCATCAGAATCTAAAACCGGTCTCACACGAAAGGTTCCAATCATAGACTGTAAGAAGAGCCAGTCTACATGTACTTATGTCGGCATTGTGCCTTTTGTTTTTAATTCCGATGCAATTTCTGTGTTTCATCGTCAATAAGACGGTCAGAGGGATACAGCAAACCTGAAGTGAAGCATCGGAGCTATAACTAGTGTCACAGGAATGGTTCAAACCATAGACAGTAAGAAGAGTCAGTCTTCTTGTACTTAAGTCGGCATTGTGCTTTTTTTTGTATTACGATGCAATTTCTGTGTTCCATCGTCAATAAGAAGGTTAGAGGGATACAGTAAACCTGAAGTGAAGCATCGGAATCAATAACTAGTCACAGGAATGGTTCAAAACATAGACAGTAAGAAGAGTCTGTTTTCTTGTACTTAATTCGGCATTGTGCCTTTTGTATTTAATTCCGATGCAATTTCTGTGTGTCATAGAAAATAAGACGGTCAGAGGGATACAGTAAACCTGAAGTGAAGCATCGGAATCTATAACTAGTGTCACAGGAATAGTTCAAAGCATAGACAGTAAGAAGAGTCAGTTTACTTGTACTTAATTTGGCATTGAGCCTTTTGTATTTAATTCCGATGCAATTTCTGTGTTTCATCGTCAATAAGGTCAGAGGGATACAGAAAACCTGAAGTGAAACATCGGAATCTATAACTAGTGTCACAGGAATGGCTCAGAACATAGACAGTAGGAAGAGTCAATTTTCTTGTACTTAAGCCGGCATTGTGCCTTTTGTATTTAATTCCGATGCAATTTCTGTGTTTCATCGTCAATTAGAAGGTCAGAGGGATACAGTAAACCTGAAGTGAAGCATCAGAATCTGTAACTAGTGTCACAGGAATAGTTCAAAACATAGACTACAAGAAGAGTCAGTCTTCTTGTACTTAAGTCGGCATTGTGCCTTGTGTATTTAATTCCGATGAAATTTCTGTGTTTCATAGTCAATTATAAGTTCAGAGGGTTACAGTAAACGTGAAGTGAAGCATCTGAATCTATAACTAGTGTCACAGGAAAGGTTCAAAGCATAGACAGTAAGAAGTGTCAGTTTCTTTGTACTTAAGTCGGTATTGAGCCTTTTGTATTTAATTCCGATGCAATTTCTGTGTTTCATCGTCAATAAGAAGGTCAAAGAGATTCAGTAACCTTGAAGTGATGCATCGGAATCTACAACTAGTGTCACAGGAATGGTTCAAAGCATAGACAGTAAGATGAGTCGGTTTTCTTGTACTTAAGTCGGCATTCTGCCTTTTGTATTTAATTCCGATGCAATTTCTGTGTTTCATCGTCAATTAGAAGGTCAGAGGGATACAGTAAACCTGAAGTGAAGCATCGGAATGTATGACTAGTGTCACAGGAATAGTTGAAAACATAGACAGTAAGAAGAGTCAGTTTACTTGTACTTAATTCGGCATTGTTCCTTTTGTATTTAATTCCGATGCATTTTTTGTGTTTCATCGTCAATAAGAAGGTCAGAGGGATACAGTAAACCTGAAGTGAAGCATCGGAATCCATAACTAGTGTCACAGGAATGGTTAAAAACATAGATAGTAAGAAGAGTCAGTATTTTTGTACTTAAGTTGGCATTGTGCGTTTTGTATTTCATTCCGTTGCCATTTCTGTGTCTCATCGTCAATAAGAAGGTCAGAGCGATACAGTAAACCTGAAGTGAAGCATCGGAATCTATAACTTGTGTCACAGGAATGGTTCAAAACATAGACAGTAAGAAGAGTCAGTTTTCTTGTACTTAACCCGGCATTGTGCATTTTCTATTTAATTCCGATGCAATTTCTGTGTTTCGTCGTCAATAAGAAGGTCCAAGGGTTACAGTAAACCTGAAGTGAAGCATCAGAATCTAAAACCAGTCTCACACGAAAGGTTCCAATCATAGACTGTAAGAAGAGCCAGTCTACATGTACTTATGTCGGCATTGTGCCTTTTGTTTTTAATTCCGATGCAATTTCTCTGTTTCATCGTCAATAAGACGGTCAGAGGGATACAGCAAACCTGAAGTGAAGCATCGGAACTATAACTAGTGTCACAGGAATGGTTCAAACCATAGACAGTAAGAAGAGTCAGTCTTCTTGTACTTAAGTCGGCATTGTGCTTTTTTTTGTATTACGATGCAATTTCTGTGTTCCATCGTCAATAAGAAGGTTAGAGGGATACAGTAAACCTGAAGTGAAGCATCGGAATCTATAAATAGTCACAGGAATGGTTCAAAACATAGACAGTAAGAAGAGTCTGTTTTCTTGTACTTAATTCGGCATTGTGCCTTTTGTATTTAATTCCGATGCAATTTCTGTGTGTCATAGTAAATAAGACGGTCAGAGGGATACAGTAAACCTGAAGTGAAGCATCGGAATCTATAACTAGTGTCACAGGAATAGTTCAAAGCATAGACAGTAAGAAGAGTCAGTTTACTTGTACTTAATTTGGCATTGTGCCTTTTGTATTTAATTCCGATGCAATTTCTGTGTTTCATCGTCAATAAGGTCAGAGGGATACAGAAAACCTGAAGTGAAACATCGGAATCTATAACTAGTGTCACAGGAATGGCTCAGAACATAGACAGTAGGAAGAGTCAATTTTCGTGTACTTAAGCCGGCATTGTGCCTTTTGTATTTAATTCCGATGCAATTTCTGTGTTTCATTTTCAATTAGAAGGTCAGAGGGATACAGTAAACCTGAAGTGAAGCATCGGAATCTGTAACTAGTGTCACAGGAATGGTTCAAAACATAGACAACAAGAAGAGTCAGTCTTCTTGTACTTAAGTCGGCATTGTGCCTTGTGTATTTAATTCCGATGAAATTTCTGTGTTTCATCGTCAATTAGAAGGTCAGAGGGATACAGTAAACCTGAAGTGAAGCATCGGAATCTATAACTAGTGTCACAGGAATAGTTCAAAGCATAGACAGTAAGAAGAGTCAGTTTACTTGTACTTAATTTGGCATTGTGCCTTTTGTATTTAATTCCGATAAAATTTCTGTTTTTCATCGTCAATAATAAGTTCAGAGGGATACAGTAAACCTGAAGTGAAGCATCGGATTCAATAACTAGTGTCACAGGAATGGTTCAAAACATAGACAGTAAGAAGAGTCAGTCTTCTTGTACTTAAGTCGGCATTGTGCCTTTTGTATTTAATTCCGATACAATTTCTGTGTTTCATCGTCATAAAGAAGGTCAGAGGGATACAGTAAACCTGAAGTGAAGCATCGGAATCAATAACTAGTGTCACAGGAATGGTTCAAAGCATAGACAGTAAGAAGAGTCAGTTTTCTTATAATTAAGTCGGCATTGTGCCTTTTCTTTTTAATTCCGATGCAATTTCTGTGTTTCATCGTCAATTAGAAGGTCAGAGGGATACAGTAAACCTGAAGTGAAGCATCGGAATGTATGACTAGTGTCACAGGAATAGTTGAAAACATAGACAGTAAGAAGAGTCAGTTTACTTGTACTTAATTCGGCATTGTTCCTTTTGTATTTAATTCCGATGCATTTTTTGTGTTTCATCGTCAATAAGAAGGTCAGAGGGATACAGTAAACCTGAAGTGAAGCATCGGAATCCATAACTAGTGTCACAGGAATGGTTAAAAACATAGATAGTAAGAAGAGTCAGTATTTTTGTACTTAAGTTGGCATTGTGCGTTTTGTATTTCATTCCGTTGCCATTTCTGTGTTTCATCGTCAATAAGAAGGTCAGAGCGATACAGTAAACCTGAAGTGAAGCATCGGAATCTATAACTTGTGTCACAGGAATGGTTCAAAACATAGACAGTAAGAAGAGTCAGTTTTCTTGTACTTAACCCGGCATTGTGCATTTTCTATTTAATTCCGATGCAATTTCTGTGTTTCGTCGTCAATAAGAAGGTCCAAGGGTTACAGTAAACCTGAAGTGAAGCATCAGAATCTAAAACCGGTCTCACACGAAAGGTTCCAATCATAGACTGTAAGAAGAGCCAGTCTACATGTACTTATGTCGGCATTGTGCCTTTTGTTTTTAATTCCGATGCAATTTCTGTGTTTCATCGTCAATAAGACGGTCAGAGGGATACAGCAAACCTGAAGTGAAGCATCGGAACTATAACTAGTGTCACAGGAATGGTTCAAACCATAGACAGTAAGAAGAGTCAGTCTTCTTGTACTTAAGTCGGCATTGTGCTTTTTTTTGTATTACGATGCAATTTCTGTGTTCCATCGTCAATAAGAAGGTTAGAGGGATACAGTAAACCTGAAGTGAAGCATCGGAATCTATAACTAGTCACAGGAATGGTTCAAAACATAGACAGTAAGAAGAGTCTGTTTTCTTGTACTTAATTCGGCATTGTGCCTTTTGTATTTAATTCCGATGCAATTTCTGTGTGTCATAGAAAATAAGACGGTCAGAGAGATACAGTAAACCTGAAGTGAAGCATCGGAATCTATAACTAGTGTCACAGGAATAGTTCAAAGCATAGACAGTAAGAAGAGTCAGTTTACTTGTACTTAATTTGGCATTGAGCCTTTTGTATTTAATTCCGATGCAATTTCTGTGTTTCATCGTCAATAAGGTCAGAGGGATACAGAAAACCTGAAGTGAAACATCGGAATCTATAACTAGTGTCACAGGAATGGCTCAGAACATAGACAGTAGGAAGAGTCAATTTTCTTGTACTTAAGCCGGCATTGTGCCTTTTGTATTTAATTCCGATGCAATTTCTGTGTTTCATCGTCAATTAGAAGGTCAGAGGGATACAGTAAACCTGAAGTGAAGCATCAGAATCTGTAACTAGTGTCACAGGAATGGTTCAAAACATAGACTACAAGAAGAGTCAGTCTTCTTGTACTTAAGTCGGCATTGTGCATTGTGTATTTAATTCCGATGAAATTTCTGTGTTTCATAGTCAATTAGAAGTTCAGAGGGTTACAGTAAACGTGAAGTGATGCATCTGAATCTATAACTAGTGTCACAGGAAAGGTTCAAAGCATAGACAGTAAGAAGTGTCAGTTTCTTTGTACTTAAGTCGGTATTGAGCCTTTTGTATTTAATTCCGATGCAATTTCTGTGTTTCATCGTCAATAAGAAGGTCAAAGAGATTCAGTAACCTTGAAGTGATGCATCGGAATCTACAACTAGTGTCACAGGAATGGTTCAAAGCATAGACAGTAAGATGAGTCGGTTTTCTTGTACTTAAGTCGGCATTCTGCCTTTTGTATTTAATTCCGATGCAATTTCTGTGTTTCATCGTCAATTAGAAGGTCAGAGGGATACAGTAAACCTGAAGTGAAGCATCGGAATGTATGACTAGTGTCACAGGAATAGTTGAAAACATAGACAGTAAGAAGAGTCAGTTTACTTGTACTTAATTCGGCATTGTTCCTTTTGTATTTAATTCCGATGCATTTTTTGTGTTTCATCGTCAATAAGAAGGTCAGAGGGATACAGTAAACCTGAAGTGAAGCATCGGAATCCATAACTAGTGTCACAGGAATGGTTAAAAACATAGATAGTAAGAAGAGTCAGTATTTTTGTACTTAAGTTGGCATTGTGCGTTTTGTATTTCATTCCGTTGCCATTTCTGTGTTTCATCGTCAATAAGAAGGTCAGAGCGATACAGTAAACCTAAAGTGAAGCATCGGAATCTATAACTTGTGTCACAGGAATGGTTCAAAACATAGACAGTAAGAAGAGTCAGTTTTCTTGTACTTAACCCGGCATTGTGCATTTTCTATTTAATTCCGATGCAATTTCTGTGTTTCGTCGTCAATAAGAAGGTCCAAGGGTTACAGTAAACCTGAAGTGAAGCATCAGAATCTAAAACCAGTCTCACACGAAAGGTTCCAATCATAGACTGTAAGAAGAGCCAGTCTACATGTACTTATGTCGGCATTGTGCCTTTTGTTTTTAATTCCGATGCAATTTCTGTGTTTCATCGTCAATAAGACGGTCAGAGGGATACAGCAAACCTGAAGTGAAGCATCGGAAGTATAACTAGTGTCACAGGAATGGTTCAAACCATAGACAGTAAGAAGAGTCAGTCTTCTTGTACTTAAGTCGGCATTGTGCTTTTTTTTGTATTACGATGCAATTTCTGTGTTCCATCGTCAATAAGAAGGTTAGAGGGATACAGTAAACCTGAAGTGAAGCATCGGAATCTATAAATAGTCACAGGAATGGTTCAAAACATAGACAGTAAGAAGAGTCTGTTTTCTTGTACTTAATTCGGCATTGTGCCTTTTGTATTTAATTCCGATGCAATTTCTGTGTGTCATAGTAAATAAGACGGTCAGAGGGATACAGTAAACCTGAAGTGAAGCATCGGAATCTATAACTAGTGTCACAGGAATAGTTCAAAGCATAGACAGTAAGAAGAGTCAGTTTACTTGTACTTAATTTGGCATTGTGCCTTTTGTATTTAATTCCGATGCAATTTCTGTGTTTCATCGTCAATAAGGTCAGAGGGATACAGAAAACCTGAAGTGAAACATCGGAATCTATAACTAGTGTCACAGGAATGGTTCAGAACATAGACAGTAGGAAGAGTCAATTTTCTTGTACTTAAGCCGGCATTGTGCCTTTTGTATTTAATTCCGATGCAATTTCTGTGTTTCATCTTCAATTAGAAGGTCAGAGGGATACAGTAAACCTGAAGTGAAGCATCAGAATCTGTAACTAGTGTCACAGGAATGGTTCAAAACATAGACAACAAGAAGAGTCAGTCTTCTTGTACTTAAGTCGGCATTGTGCCTTGTGTATTTAATTCCGATGAAATTTCTGTGTTTCATCGTCAATTAGAAGGTCAGAGGGTTACAGTAAACGTGAAGTGAAGCATCTGAATCTATAACTAGTGTCACAGGAAAGGTTCAAACATAGACAGTAAGAAGTGTCAGTTTAATTGTACTTAAGTCGGCATTGAGCCTTTTGTATTTAATTCCGATGCAATTTCTGTGTTTCATCGTCAATAAGAAGGTCAGACAGATTCAGTAACCTTGAAGTGATGCATCGGAATCTACAACTAGTGTCACAGGAATGGTTCAAAGCATAGACAGTAAGATGAGTCAGTTTTCTTGTACTTAAGTCGGCATTCTGCCTTTTGTATTTAATTCCCATGCAATTTCTGTGTTTCTTCGTCAATAAGAAGCTCACAGGGATACAGTAAACCGGAAGTGAAGCATCGGAATCTATAACTAGTGTCACAGGAGTGGTTCAAAACATAAACAGTAAGAAGCGTAAGTTTTCTTGTACTTAAGTCTTCATTGTGCCCGTTGTATTCAATTCCGATGCAATTTCTGTGTTTCATCATCAATAAGAAGGTCAGAGGGATACAGTAAACCTGAAGTGAAGCATCGGAATCTATAACTAGTGTCACAGGAATGGTTCAAAACATAGACAGTAGGAAGAGTCAGTTTCCTTGTACTTAAGTCGGCTTTTCGCCCTTTGTATTTAATTCTGATGCAATTTCTGTGTCTCATCGTCAATAAGAAGGTCAGAGGGATACAGTATACCTGAATAGAAGCATCGGAAACTATATCTAGTGTCACAGGAATGGTTCAAAACATTGACAGTAAGAAGAGCCAGTTTTTTTGTACTTAAGTGGGCATTGTGCCTTTTGTATTTAATTCCGAAGCAATTTCTGTGTTTCATCGTCAATTAGAAGGTCAGAGGGATACAGTAAACCTGAAGTGAAGCATCGGAATGTATGACTAGTGTCACAGGAATAGTTCAAAACATAGACAGTAAGAAGAGTCAGTTTACTTGTACTTAATTCGGCATTGTGCCTTTTGTATTTAATTCCGATGCATTTTTTGTGTTTCATCGTCAATAAGAAGGTCAGAGGGATACAGTAAACCTGAAGTGAAGCATCGGAATCCATAACTAGTGTCACAGGAATGGTTAAAAACATAGATAGTAAGAAGAGTCAGTATACTTGTACTTAAGTTGGCATTGTGCGTTTTGTATTTCATTCCGATGCCATTTCTGTGTTTCATCGTCAATAAGAAGGTCAGAGCGATACAGTAAACCTGAAGTGAACCATCGGAATCTATAACTAGTGTCACAGGAATGGTTCAAAACATAGACAGTAAGAAGAGTCAATTTTCTTGTACTGAAGTCGGCATTGTGCCTTTTGTATTTAATTCCGATGCAATTTCTGTGTTTCATCGTCCACAAGAAGGTCAGAGGGATACTGTAAACCTGAAGTGAAGCATCGGAATCTATAACTAGTGTCACAGGAATGGTTCAAATCATAGACACTGAGAAGAGTCAGCCTTCTTGTACTTAAGTCTGCATTGTGCCTTTTGTATTTAATTCCGATGCATATTCGGTGTTTCATCGTCAATAAGTAGGTCAGAGGGTTACAGTAAACCTGAAGTGAAGCATCGGAATCTATAACTAGTGTCACAGGAATGGTTCAAAGCATAGACAGTAAGAAGAGTCAGTTTTCTTACAATGAAGTCGTCAATATGCCTTTTGTATTTAATTTCGATGCAATTTCTGTGTTTCATCGACAATAAGAAGGTCAGAGGGATACAGTAACCCTAAAGTGATGCTTCGGAATCTATAACTAGTGTCACAGGAATGGTTCAAAACATAGACAGTAAGAAGAGTCAGTTTTCTTGTACTTAACCCGGCATTGTGCCTATTCTATTTAATTCCAATGCAATTTCTGTGTTTCGTCGTCAATAAGAAGGTCCAAGGGATACAGTAAACCTGAAGTGAAGCATCGGAATCTAAAACCGGTCTCACACGAAAGGTTCAAAACATAGACATTAAGAAGAGCCAGTCTTTATGTACTTGAGTCGGCATTGTGCTTTTTGTATATAATTCCGATGCAATTTCTGTGTTTCATCGTCAATAAGACGGCCAGAGGGATTCAGCAAACCTGAAGTGAAGCATCGGAACCTATAACTAGTGTCACAGGAATGGTTCAAACCATAGACAGTAAGAAGAGTCAGTCTTCTTGTACTTAAGACGGCATTGTGCCTTTTGTTTGTATTCTGATGCAATTTCTGTGTTCCATCGTCAATAAGAAGGTCAGAGGGATACAGTAAACCTGAAGTGAAGCATCGGAATCTATAACTAGTGTCACAGGAATGGTTCAAAGCATAGACAGTAAGAAGAGTCAGTCTTCTTGTACTTAAGTCGGCATTGTGCCTTTTGTATTTAATTCCGATGCAATTTCTGTGTTTCATCGTCAATAAGAAGGTCAGAGGGATACAGTAAACCTGAAGTGAAGCATCGGAATCTATAACTAGTGTCAGAGGAATGGCTAATAACATAGATAGTAAGAAGATTCAGTTTACTTGTACTTAAGTTGGCATTGTGCGTTTTGATTTCATTCCGATGCCATTTCTGTGTTTCGTCGTCAATAAGAAGGTCCAAGGGATACAGTAAACCTGACGTGAAGCACCGGAATCTAAAACCGGTCTCACAGGAAAGGTTCAAAACATAGACAGTAAGAAGAGCCAGTCTTCTAGTACTTGAGTCGGCATTGTGCCTTTTGGTTGTATTCCGATGCAATTTCTGTGTTTCATCGTCAATAAGAAGGTCAGAGGGATACAGTAAACCTGAAGTGAACCATCGGAATCTATAACTAGTGTCACAGGAATGGTTCAAAACATAGACAGTAAGATGAGTCAGTTTTCTTGTACTTAATTCGGCATTGTGCCTTTTGTATTTAATTTCGATGCAATTTCTGTGTTTCATCGTCAATAAGACGGTCAGAGGGATACAATAAACCTGAAGTGAAGTATCGGAATCTATAACTAGTGTCACAGGAATGGTTCAAATCATGGACAGTAAGAAGAGTCAGTTTACTTGTACTTAAGTTGGCATTGTGCATTTTGTATTTAATTCCGTTTCAATTTCAGTGTTTCATCGTCAATAAGAAGGTCACAGGGATACAGTAAACCTGAAGTGAAGCATCGGAATCTGTAACTAGTGACACACGAATGGTTAAAGTCATAGAGAGTTAGAAGAGCCAGTTTTCTTGTACTTAAGTCGACATTGTGCCTTTTGTATTTAATGCCGATGAAATTTCTGTGTTTCTTCGTCAATAAGAAGGTCAGAGGGATACAGTAAAACTGAAGTGAAGCATCGGAATCTACAACTAGTGTCACAGGAATTGTTCAAAACATAGACTGTAAGTCGAGTCAGTTTACTTGTACTTAATTCGGCATTGTGCCTTTTGTATATAATTCCGATGCAATTTCTGTGTTTCATCGTCAATAAGAGGGTCAGAGGGATACAGCAAACCTGTAGTGAAGCATCGGAATCTATAACTAGTGTCACAGGAATGGTTCAAAGCAAATGACAGTAGGATGAGTGAGTTTACTTGTACTTAAATTGGCATTGTGCGTTTTGTGTTTCATTCCGATGCAATTTCTGTGTTTCATCGTCAATAAGAAGGTCAGAAGGATACAGTAAACCAGACGTGAGGCATCGGAATCTATAACTAGTGTCACAGGAATGGTTCAAAGCATAGACAGTAAGAAGAGTCAGTCTTCTAGTACTGAAGTCGGCATTGTGCTTTTTGTATTCAATTCCAATGCAATTTCTGTGTTTCTTCGTCAATAAGAAGGTCAGAGGGTTTCAGTAAACCTGAAGTGATGCATCGGAATCTATAACTAGTGTCACAGGAATGGTTCAAAACATAGACAGTAAGAAGAGTCAGTTTACTTGTACTTAAGTCGGCATTGTGCCTTTTGTATTTAATTCCGATGCAATTTCTGTGTTTCATCGTCAATAAGAAGGTCAGAGGGATACATTAAACCTGAAGTGAAGCATCGGAATCTATAACTAGTGTCACAGGAATGGTTCAAAGCATAAACAGTAAGAAGAGTCAGTTTTCTTATAATTAAGTCTTCATTGTGCCTTTTGTATTTAAATCCGATGCAATTTCTGTGTTTCATAGTCAATAGGTCGGTCAGAGTGACACAGTAAACCTGAAATGAAGCATCGGAATCTATAACTAGTGTCACAAGAATGGTTCAAAACATAGACAATAAGAGGAGTCAGTTTTCTTGTACTTAAGTCGGCATTGTCCCTTTTCTATAAAATTCTGATGCAATTTCTGTGTTTCGTCGTCAATAAGAAGGGCCAAGGGATACAGTAAACCTGAAGTGAAGCATCGGAAACTAAAACCGGTCTCACAGGATAGGTTCAAAACATAGACCGTAAGAAGAGCCAGTCTTCTTGTACTTGAGTCGGCATTGTGCCTTTTGTATTTAATTCCGATGCAATATCTGTGTTTCATCGTCAATACGAAGGTCCAAGGGATATAGTAAACCTGAAGTGAAGCATCAGAATCTATAACTAGTGTCACAGGAATGGCTCAAACCATAGACAGTAAGAAGAGTCAGTGTTCTTGTACTTAAGTCGGCATTGTGCATTTTGTATTTAATTCCGATGCAATTTCTGTGTTCCATCGTCAATAAGAAGGTCAGAGGGATACAGTAAACCTGAAGTGAAGCATCGGAATCTATAACTAGTCACAGGAATGGTTCAAAACATAGACAGTAAGAAGAGTCAGGTTTCTTGTACTTAAGTCGGCATTGTGCATTTTGTATTTAATTCCGATGCAATTTCTGTGTTTCAACGTCAATAAGAAGGTCACAGGGAAACAGTAAACCTGAAGTGAAGCAACGGAATCTATAACTAGTGTCACAGAAGTGGTTCAAAACATAAACAGTAAGAAGCGTCAATTTTCTTGTACTTAAGTCGGCATTGTGCCTTTTGTATTCAATTCCGATGCAATTTCTGTGTTTCATCGTCAATAAGAAGGTCAGAGGGATACAGTAAACCTGAAGTGAAGCATCGGAATCTATAACTAGTGTCACAGGAATGGCTAATAACATAGATAATAAGAAGATTCAGTTTACTTGTACTTAAGTTGGCATTGTGCGTTTTGTATTTCATTCCGATGCCATTTCTGTGTTTCATCGTCAAGAAGATGGTCCAAGGGATACAGTAAACCTGAAGTGAAGCATGGGAATCTATAACTAGTCACAGGAAAGGTTCAAAACATAGACACTAAGAAGAGTCAGTTTTCTTGTACTTAAGTCGGCATTGTGCCTTTTGTATTTAATTCCGATGCAATTTCTGTGTTTCATCGTCAATAAGAAGGTCAGAGGGATTCAGTAACCCTGAAGTGATGCATCGGAATCTATAACTAGTGTCACAGGAATGGTTCAAAACATAGACAGTAAGAAGAGTTAGATTTTTTTGTACTTAACCCGCCATTGTGCCTTTTCTATCTAATTCCGATGCAATTTCTGTGTTTCGTCGTCAATAAGAAGGTCCAAGGGATACAGTAAACCTGAAGTGAAGCACCGGAATCTAGAACCGGTCTCACAGGAAAGGTTCAAAACATAGACAGTAAGAAGAGCCAGTCTTCTAGTACTTGAGTCGGCATTGTGCCTTTTGGTTGTATTCCGATGCAATTTCTGTGTTTCATCGTCAATAAGAAGGTCAGAGGGATTAAGTAAACTTGAAGTGAACCATCGGAATCTATAACTAGTGTCACAGGAATGGTTCAAAACATAGACAGTAAGATGAGTCAGTTTTCTTGTACTTAATTCGGCATTGTGCCATTTGTATTTAATTTCGATGCAATTTCTGTGTTTCATCGTCAATAAGACGGTCGGAGGGATACAGTAAACCTGAAGTGAAGTATCGGAATCTATAACTAGTGTCACAGGAATGGTTCAAATCATAGACAGTAAGAAGAGTCAGTTTACTTGTACTTAAGTTGGCATTGTGCCTTTTGTATTTAATTCCGTTTCAATTTCAGTGTTTCATCGTCAATAAGAAGGTCACAGGCATACAGTAAACCTGAACTGAAGCATCGGAATCTATAACTAGTGACACACGAATGGTTAAAGTCATAGAGAGTTAGAAGAGCCAGTTTTCTTGTACTTAAGTCGACATTGTGCTCTTTGTATTTAATGCCGATGAAATTTCTGTGTTTCTTCGTCAATAAGAAGGTCAGAGGGATACAGTAAGACTGAAGTGAAGCATCGGAATCTATAACTAGTGTCACAGGAATTGTTCAAAACATAGACTGTAAGTAGAGTCAGTTTACTTGTACTTAATTCGGCATTGTGCCTTTTGTATATAATTCCGATGCAAATTCTGTGTTTCATCGTCAATAGGAGGGTCAGAGGGATACAGCAAACCTGTAGTGAAGCATCGGAATCTATAACTAGTGTCACAGGAATGGTTCAAAGCAAATGACAGTAAGATGAGTGAGTTTACTTGTACTTAAGTTGGCATTGTGCGTTTTGTGTTTCATTCCGATGCAATTTCTGTGTTTCATCGTCAATAAGAAGGTCAGAAGGATACAGTAAACCAGACGTGAGGCATCGGAACCTATAACTAGTGTCACAGGAATGGTTCAAAGCATAGACAGTAAGAAGAGTCAGTCTTCTTGTACTGAAGGCGGCATTGTGCTTTTTGTATTCAATTCCAATGCAATTTCTGTGTTTCATCGTCAATAAGAAGGTCACAGGATTTCAGTAAACCTGAAGTGATGCATCGGAATCTATAACTAGTGTCACAGGAATGGTTCAAAACATAGACAGTAAGAAGAGTCAGTTAACTTGTTCTTAAGTCGGCATTGTGCCTTTTGTATTTAATTCCGAAGCAATTTCTGTGTTTCATCGTCAATAAGAAGGTCAGAGGGATACATTAAACCTGAAGTGAAGCATCGGAATCTATAACTAGTGTCACAGGAATGGTTCAAAGCATAAACAGTAAGAAGAGTCAGTTTTTCTATAATTAAGTCTTCATTGTGCCTTTTGTATTTAATTCCGATGCAATTTCTGTGTTTCATAGTCAATAGGTCGGTCAGAGTGACACAGCAAACCTGAAGTGAAGCATCGGAATCTATAACTAGTGTCACAAGAATGGTTCAAAACATAAACAATATGAGGAGTCAGTTTTCTTGTACTGAAGTCGGCATTGTCCCTTTTCTATAAAATTCCGATGCAATTTCTGTGTTTCGTCGTCAATAAGAAGGGCCAAGGGATACAGTAAACCTGAAGTGAAGCATCGGAAACTAAAACCGGTCTCACAGGATAGGTTCAAAACATAGAACGTAAGAAGAGCCAGTCTTCTTGTACTTGAGTCGGCATTGTGCCTTTTGTATTTAATTCCGATGCAATATCTGTGTTTCATCGTCAATACGAAGGTCCAAGGGATACAGTAAACCTGACGTGAAGCATCAGAATCTATAACTAGTGTCACAGGAATGGCCCAAACCATAGACAGTAAGAAGAGTCAGTCTTCTTGTACTTAAGTTGGCATTGTGCATTTTGTATTTAATTCCGATGCAATTTCTGTGTTCCATCGTCAATAAGAAGGTCAGAGGGATACAGTAAACCTGAAGTGAAGCATCGGAATCTATAACTAGTCACAGGAATGGTTCAAAGCATAGACAGTAAGAAGAGTCAGTTTTCTTATAATTAAGTCTTCATTGTGCCTTTTGTATTTAATTCCGATGCAATTTCTGTGTTTCATAGTCAATAGGTCGGTCAGAGTGACACAGCAAACCTTAAGTGAAGCATCGGAATCTATAACTAGTGTCACAAGAATGGTTCAAAACATAGACAATAAGAGGAGTCAGTTTTCTTGTACTTAAGTCGGCATTGTCCCTTTTCTATAAAATTCCGATGCAATTTCTGTGTTTCGTCGTCAATAAGAAGGGCCAAGGGATACAGTAAACCTGAAGTGAAGCATCGGAAACTAAAACCGGTCTCACAGGATAGGTTCAAAACATAGACCGCAAGAAGAGCCAGTCTTCTTGTACTGAAGTCGGCATTGTGCATTTTGTATTTAATTCCGATGCAATATCTGTGTTTCATCGTCAATACGAAGGTCCAAGGGATACAGTAAACCTGAAGTGAAGCATCAGAATCTATAACTAGTGCCACAGGAATGGCTCAAACCATAGACAGTAAGAAGAGTCAGTCTTCTTGTACTTAAGTCGGCATTGTGCATTTTGTATTTAATTCCGATGCAATTTCTGTGTTCCATCGTCAATAAGAAGGTCAGAGGGATACAGTAAACCTGAAGTGAAGCATCGTAATCTATAACTAGTGTCACAGGAGTGGTTCAAAACATAAACAGTAAGAAACGTCAATTTCCTTGTACTTAAGTCGGCATTGTGCCTTTTGTATTCACTTCCAATGCAATTTCTGTGTTTCTTCGTCAATAAGAAGGTCAGAGGGATACAGTAAAACTGAAGTGAAGCATCGGAAACTATAACTAGTGTCAGAGGAATTGTTCAAAACATAGACTGTAAGTAGAGTCAGTTTACTTGTACTTAATTCGGCATTGTGCCTTTTGTATATAATTCCGATGCAATTTCTGTGTTTCATCGTCAATAAGAAGGTCAGAGGGATACAGCAAACCTGTAGTAAAGGATCGGAATCTATAACTAGTGTCACAGGAATGGTTCAAAGCAAATGACAGTAAGACGAGTGAGTTTACTTGTACTTAAGTTGGCATGGTGCGTTTTGTGTTTCATTCCGATGCAATTTCTGTGTTTCATCGTCAATAAGAAGGTCAGAGGGATACAGTAAACCAGACGTGAGGCATCGGAATCTATAACTAGTGTCACAGGAATGGTTCAAAACATAGACAGTAAGAAGAGTCAGTCTTCTTGTACTGAAGTCGGCATTGTGCCTTTTGTATTCACTTCCAATGCAATTTCTGTGTTTCATCGTCAATAAGAAGGTCAGAGGGATACAGTAAAACTGAAGTGAAGCATCGGAAACTATAACTAGTGTCAGAGGAATTGTTCAAAACATAGACTGTAAGTAGAGTCAGTTTACTTGTACTTAATTCGGCATTGTGCATCTTGTATATAATTCCGATGAAATTTCTGTGTTTCATCGTCAATAAGAAGGTCAGAGGGATACAGCAAACCTGTAGTGAGGCATCGGAATCTATAACTAGTGTCACAGGAATGGTTCAAAGCAAATGACAGTAAGATGAGTGAGTTTACTTGTACGTAAGTTGGCATTGTGCGTTTTGTGGTTCATTCCGATGCAATTTCTGTGCTTCATCGTCAATAAGAAGGTCAGAAGGATACAGTAAACCAGACGTGAGGCATCGGAATCTATAACTAGTGTCACAGGAATGGTTCGAAGCATAGACAGTAAGAAGAGTCAGTCTTCTTGTACTGAAGTTGGCATTGTGCTTTTTGTATTCAATTCCAACCCAATTTCTGTGTTTCATCGTCAATAAGAAAGTCAGAGGGTTTCAGTAAACCTGAAGCGATGCATCGGAATCTATAACTAGTGTCACCGGAATGGTTCAAAACATAGACAGTAAGAAGAGTCAGTTAACTTGTACTTAAGTCGACATTGTGCCTTTTGTATTTAATTCCGATGCAATTTCTGTGTTTCATCGTCAATAAGAAGGTCAGAGGGATACATTAAACCTGAAGTGAAGCATCGGAATCTATAACTAGTGTCACAGGAATGGTTCAAAGCATAAACAGTAAGAAGAGTCAGTTTTCTTATAATTAAGTCTTCATTGTGCCTTTTGTATTTAATTCCGATGCAATTTCTGTGTTTCATAGTCAATAGGTCGGTCAGAGTGACACAGCAAACCTTAAGTGAAGCATCGGAATCTATAACTAGTGTCACAAGAATGGTTCAAAACATAAACAATAAGAGGAGTCAGTTTTCTTGTACTGAAGTCGGCATTGTCCTTTTTCTATAAAATTCTGATGCAATTTCTGTGTTTCGTCGTCGATAAGAAATGCCAAGGGATACAGTAAACCTGAAGTGAAGCATCGGAAACTAAAACCGGTCTCACAGGATAGGTTCAAAACATAGACCGCAAGAAGAGCCAGTCTTCTTGTACTGAAGTCGGCATTGTGCCCTTTGTATTTAATTCCGATGCAATATCTGTGTTTCATCGTCAATACGAAGGTCCAAGGGATACAGTAAACCTGAAGTGAAGCATCAGAATCTATAACTAGTGCCACAGGAATGGCTCAAACCATAGACAGTAAGAAGAGTCAATCTTCTTGTACTGAAGGCGGCATTGTGCTTTTTGTATTCAATTCCAATGCAATTTCTGTGTTTCATCGTCAATAAGAAGGTCACAGGGTTTCAGTAAACCTGAAGTGATGCATCGGAATCTATAACTAGTGTCACAGGAATGGTTCAAAACATAGACAGTAAGAAGAGTCAGTTAACTTGTTCTTAAGTCGGCATTGTGCCTTTTGTATTTAATTCCGAAGCAATTTCTGTGTTTCATCGTCAATAAGAAGGTCAGAGGGATACATTAAACCTGAAGTGAAGCATCGGAATCTATAACTAGTGTCACAGGAATGGTTCAAAGCATAAACAGTAAGAAGAGTCAGTTTTTCTATAATTAAGTCTTCATTGTGCCTTTTGTATTTAATTCCGATGCAATTTCTGTGTTTCATAGTCAATAGGTCGGTCAGAGTGACACAGCAAACCTGAAGTGAAGCATCGGAATCTATAACTAGTGTCACAAGAATGGTTCAAAACATAAACAATAAGAGGAGTCAGTTTTCTTGTACTGAAGTCGGCATTGTCCCTTTTCTATAAAATTCCGATGCAATTTCTGTGTTTCGTCGTCAATAAGAAGGGCCAAGGGATACAGTAAACCTGAAGTGAAGCATCGGAAACTAAAACCGGTCTCACAGGATAGGTTCAAAACATAGACCGTAAGAAGAGCCAGTCTTCTTGTACTTGAGTCGGCATTGTGCCTTTTGTATTTAATTCCGATGCAATATCTGTGTTTCATCGTCAATACGAAGGTCCAAGGGATACAGTAAACCTGACGTGAAGCATCAGAATCTATAACTAGTGTCACAGGAATGGCCCAAACCATAGACAGTAAGAAGAGTCAGTCTTCTTGTACTTAAGTTGGCATTGTGCATTTTGTATTTAATTCCGATGCAATTTCTGTGTTCCATCGTCAATAAGAAGGTCAGAGGGATACAGTAAACCTGAAGTGAAGCATCGGAATCTATAACTAGTCACAGGAATGGTTCAAAGCATAGACAGTAAGAAGAGTCAGTTTTCTTATAATTAAGTCTTCATTGTGCCTTTTGTATTTAATTCCGATGCAATTTCTGTGTTTCATAGTCAATAGGTCGGTCAGAGTGACACAGCAAACCTGAAGTGAAGCATCGGAATCTATAACTAGTGTCACAAGAATGGTTCAAAACATAGACAATAAGAGGAGTCAGTTTTCTTGTACTTAAGTCGGCATTGTCCCTTTTCTATAAAATTCCGATGCAATTTCTGTGTTTCGTCGTCAATAAGAAGGGCCAAGGGATACAGTAAACCTGAAGTGAAGCATCGGAAACTAAAACCGGTCTCACAGGATAGGTTCAAAACATAGACCGCAAGAAGAGCCAGTCTTCTTGTACTGAAGTCGGCATTGTGCCTTTTGTATTTAATTCCGATGCAATATCTGTGTTTCATCGTCAATACGAAGGTCCAAGGGATACAGTAAACCTGAAGTGAAGCATCAGAATCTATAACTAGTGCCACAGGAATGGCTCAAACCATAGACAGTAAGAAGAGTCAGTCTTCTTGTACTTAAGTCGGCATTGTGCATTTTGTATTTAATTCCGATGCAATTTCTGTGTTCCATCGTCAATAAGAAGGTCAGAGGGATACAGTAAACCTGAAGTGAAGCATCGTAATCTATAACTAGTGTCACAGGAGTGGTTCAAAACATAAACAGTAAGAAACGTCAATTTCCTTGTACTTAAGTCGGCATTGTGCCTTTTGTATTCACTTCCAATGCAATTTCTGTGTTTCTTCGTCAATAAGAAGGTCAGAGGGATACAGTAAAACTGAAGTGAAGCATCGGAAACTATAACTAGTGTCAGAGGAATTGTTCAAAACATAGACTGTAAGTAGAGTCAGTTTACTTGTACTTAATTCAGCATTGTGCCTTTTGTATATAATTCCGATGCAATTTCTGTGTTTCATCGTCAATAAGAAGGTCAGAGGGATACAGCAAACCTGTAGTAAAGGATCGGAATCTATAACTAGTGTCACAGGAATGGTTCAAAGCAAATGACAGTAAGATGAGTGAGTTTACTTGTACTTAAGTTGGCATGGTGCGTTTTGTGTTTCATTCCGATGCAATTTCTGTGTTTCATCGTCAATAAGAAGGTCAGAGGGATACAGTAAACCAGACGTGAGGCATCGGAATCTATAACTAGTGTCACAGGAATGGTTCAAAACATAGACAGTAAGAAGAGTCAGTCTTCTTGTACTGAAGTCGGCATTGTGATTTTTTTATTCACTTCCAATGCAATTTCTGTGTTTCATCGTCAATAAGAAGGTCAGAGGGATACAGTAAAACTGAAGTGAAGCATCGGAAACTATAACTAGTGTCAGAGGAATTGTTCAAAACATAGACTGTAAGTAGAGTCAGTTTACTTGTACTTAATTCGGCATTGTGCATCTTGTATATAATTCCGATGCAATTTCTGTGTTTCATCGTCAATAAGAAGGTCAGAGGGATACAGCAAACCTGTAGTGAGGCATCGGAATCTATAACTAGTGTCACAGGAATGGTTCAAAGCAAGTGACAGTAAGATGAGTGAGTTTACTTGTACGTAAGTTGGCATTGTGCGTTTTGTGGTTCATTCCGATGCAATTTCTGTGCTTCATCGTCAATAAGAAGGTCAGAAGGATACAGTAAACCAGACGTGAGGCATCGGAATCTATAACTAGTGTCACAGGAATGGTTCGAAGCATAGACAGTAAGAAGAGTCAGTCTTCTTGTACTGAAGTTGGCATTGTGCTTTTTGTATTCAATTCCAACCCAATTTCTGTGTTTCATCGTCAATAAGAAAGTCAGAGGGTTTCAGTAAACCTGAAGTGATGCATCGGAATCTATAACTAGTGTCACCGGAATGGTTCAAAACATAGACAGTAAGAAGAGTCAGTTTACTTGTACTTAAGTCGACATTGTGCCTTTTGTATTTAATTCCGATGCAATTTCTGTGTTTCATCGTCAATAAGAAGGTCAGAGGGATACATTAAACCTGAAGTGAAGCATCGGAATCTATAACTAGTGTCACAGGAATGGTTCAAAGCATAAACAGTAAGAAGAGTCAGTTTTCTTATAATTAAGTCTTCATTGTGCCTTTTGTATTTAATTCCGATGCAATTTCTGTGTTTCATAGTCAATAGGTCGGTCAGAGTGACACAGCAAACCTTAAGTGACGCATCGGAATCTATAACTAGTGTCACAAGAATGGTTCAAAACATAAACAATAAGAGGAGTCAGTTTTCTTGTACTGAAGTCGGCATTGTCCTTTTTCTATAAAATTCTGATGCAATTTCTGTGTTTCGTCGTCGATAAGAAATGCCAAGGGATACAGTAAACCTGAAGTGAAGCATCGGAAACTATAACCGGTCTCACAGGATAGGTTCAAAACATAGACCGTAAGAAGAGCCAGTCTTCTTGTACTTGAGTCGGCATTGTGCCTTTTGTATTTAATTCCGATGCAATATCTGTGTTTCATCGTCAATACGAAGGTCCAAGGGATACAGTAAACCTGAAGTGAAGCATCAGAATCTATAACTAGTGTCACAGGAATGGCCCAAACCATAGACAGTAAGAAGAGTCAGTCTTCTTGTACTTAAGTTGGCATTGTGCATTTTGTATTTAATTCCGATGCAATTTCTGTGTTCCATCGTCAATAAGAAGGTCAGAGGGATACAGTAAACCTGAAGTGAAGCATCGGAATCTATAACTAGTCACAGGAATGGTTCAAAGCATAGACAGTAAGAAGAGTCAGTTTTCTTATAATTAAGTCTTCATTGTGCCTTTTGTATTTAATTCCGATGCAATTTCTGTGTTTCATAGTCAATAGGTCGGTCAGAGTGACACAGCAAACCTGAAGTGAAGCATCGGAATCTATAACTAGTGTCACAAGAATGGTTCAAAACATAGACAATAAGAGGAGTCAGTTTTCTTGTACTTAAGTCGGCATTGTCCCTTTTCTATAAAATTCCGATGCAATTTCTGTGTTTCGTCGGCAATAAGAAGGGCCAAGGGATACAGTAAACCTGAAGTGAAGCATCGGAAACTAAAACCGGTCTCACAGGATAGGTTCAAAACATAGACCGCAAGAAGAGCCAGTCTTCTTGTACTGAAGTCGGCATTGTGCCTTTTGTATTTAATTCCGATGCAATATCTGTATTTCATCGTCAATACGAAGGTCCAAGGGATACAGTAAACCTGAAGTGAAGCATCAGAATCTATAACTAGTGCCACAGGAATGGCTCAAACCATAGACAGTAAGAAGAGTCAGTCTTCTTGTACTTAAGTCGGCATTGTGCATTTTGTATTTAATTCCGATGCAATTTCTGTGTTCCATCGTCAATAAGAAGGTCAGAGGGATACAGTAAACCTGAAGTGAAGCATCGTAATCTATAACTAGTGTCACAGGAGTGGTTCAAAACATAAACAGTAAGAAACGTCAATTTCCTTGTACTTAAGTCGGCATTGTGCCTTTTGTATTCACTTCCAATGCAATTTCTGTGTTTCTTCGTCAATAAGAAGGTCAGAGGGATACAGTAAAACTGAAGTGAAGCATCGGAAACTATAACTAGTGTCAGAGGAATTGTTCAAAACATAGACTGTAAGTAGAGTCAGTTTACTTGTACTTAATTCGGCATTGTGCCTTTTGTATATAATTCCGATGCAATTTCTGTGTTTCATCGTCAATAAGAAGGTCAGAGGGATACAGCAAACCTGTAGTAAAGGATCGGAATCTATAACTAGTGTCACAGGAATGGTTCAAAGCAAATGACAGTAAGATGAGTGAGTTTACTTGCACTTAAGTTGGCATGGTGCGTTTTGTGTTTCATTCCGATGCAATTTCTGTGTTTCATCGTCAATAAGAAGGTCAGAGGAATACAGTAAACCAGACGTGAGGCATCGGAATCTATAACTAGTGTCACAGGAATGGTTCAAAGCATAGAATGTAAGAAGAGTCAGTGTTCTTGTACTGAAGTCGGCATTGTGCCTTTTGTATTCACTTCCAATGCAATTTCTGTGTTTCATCGTCAATAAGAAGGTCAGAGGGATACAGTAAAACTGAAGTGAAGCATCGGAAACTATAACTAGTGTCAGAGGAATTGTTCAAAACATAGACTGTAAGTAGAGTCAGTTTACTTGTACTTAATTCGGCATTGTGCATCTTGTATATAATTCCGATGCAATTTCTGTGTTTCATCGTCAATAAGAAGGTCAGAGGCATACAGCAAACCTGTAGTGAGGCATCGGAATCTATAACTAGTGTCACAGGAATGGTTCAAAGCAAATGACAGTAAGATGAGTGAGTTTACTTGTACTTAAGTTGGCATTGTGCGTTTTGTGGTTCATTCCGATGCAATTTCTGTGTTTCATCGTCAATAAGAAGGTCAGAAGGATACAGTAAACCAGACGTGAGGCATCGGAATCTATAACTAGTGTCACAGGAATGGTTCGAAGCATAGACAGTAAGAAGAGTCAGTCTTCTTGTACTGAAGTCGGCATTGTGCTTTTTGTATTCATTCCAACGCAATTTCTGTGTTTCATCGTCAATAAGAAGGTCAGAGGGTTTCAGTAAACCTGAAGTGATGCATCGGAATCTATAACTAGTGTCACCGGAATGGTTCAAAACATAGACAGTAAGAAGAGTCAGTTTACTTGTACTTAAGTCGACATTGTGCCTTTTGTATTTAATTCCGATGCAATTTCTGTGTTTCATCGTCAATAAGAAGGTCAGAGGGATACATTAAACCTGAAGTGAAGCATCGGAATCTATAACTAGTGTCACAGGAATGGTTCAAAGCATAAACAGTAAGACGAGTCAGTTTTCTTATAATTAAGTCTTCATTGTGCCTTTTGTATTTAATTCCGATGCAATTTCTGTGTTTCATAGTCAATAGGTCGGTCAGAGTGACACAGCAAACCTGATGTGAACCATCGGAATCTATAACTAGTGTCACAAGAATGGTTCAAAACATAGACAATAAGAGGAGTCAGTTTTCTTGTACTTAAGTCGGCATTGTCCCTTTTCTATAAAATTCCGATGCAATTTCTGTGTTTCGTCGTCAATAACAAGGGCCAAGGGATACAGTAAACCTGAAGTGAAGCATCGGAAACTAAAACCGGTCTCACAGTATAGGTTCAAAACATAGACCGTAAGAAGAGCCAGTCTTCTTGTACTTCAGTCGGCATTGTGCCTTTTGGTTGTATTCCGATGCAATTTCTGTGTTTCATCGTCAATAAGAAGGTCAGAGGGATACAGTAAACCTGAAGTGAACCATCGGAATCTATAACTAGCGTCACAGGAATGGTTCAAAACATAGACAGTAAGATGAGTCAGTTTTCTTGTACTTAAGTCGGCATTGTGCCTTTTGTATTTAATTCCGATGCAATTTCTGTGTTTCATCGTCAATAAGAAGGTCAGAGGGATACAGTAAACCTGAAGTGAAGCATCGGAACCTATAACTAGAGTCACAGGAGTGGTTCAAAACATAAAGAGTAAGAAGCGTCAGTTTTCTTGTACTTAAGTCGGCATTGTGCCCGTTGTATTTAATTCCGATGCCAATTCTGTGTTTCATCATTAATAAGAAGGTCAGAGGGATACAGTAAACCTGTAGTGATGCATCGGAATCTATAACTAGTGTCACAGGAATGGTTAAAAACATAGACAGTAGGAAGAGTCAGTTTCCTTGTACTTAAGTCGGCATTTTGCCCTTTGTATTTAATTCCGATGCAATTTCTGTGTCTCATCGGCAATAAGAAGGTCAGAGAGATACAATATTTCTGAAGTGAAGCATCGGAATCTATATCTAGTGTCACAGGAATGGTTCAAAACATTGACAGTAAGAAGAGCCAGTTTTCTTGTACTTAAGTGGGCATTGTGCCTTTTGTATTTAATTCCGATGCAATTTCTGTGTTTCATCGTCAATTAGAAGGTCAGAGGGATACAGTAAACCTGAAGTGAAGCGTCGGAATGTATGACTACGGTCACAGGAATAGTTCAAAACTTAGACAGTAAGAAGAGTCAGTTTACTTGTACTTAATTCGGCATTGTGCCTTTTGTATTTAATTCCGATTCATTTTTTGTGTTTCATCGTCAATAAGAAGGTCAGAGGCATACAGTAAACCAGAAGTGAAGCATCGGAATCCCTAAGTAGTGTCACAGGAATGGTTAAAAGCATAGATAGTAAGATGAGTCAGTTTACTTGTACTTAAGCTGGCATTGTGCGTTTTGCATTTCATTCCGATGCCATTTCTGTGTTTCATCGTCTATAAGAAGGTCAGAGGGATACAGTAAACCTGAAGTGAAGCATCGGAATCTATAACTAGTGTCACAGGAATGGTTCAAAACATAGACAGTAAGAAGAGTCAATTTTCTTGTACTGAAGTCGGCATTGTGCCTTTTGTATTTAATTCCGATTCAATTTCTGTGTTTCATCGTCAATAAGAAGGTCAGAGGGATACAGTCAACCTGAAGTGAATCATCAGAATCTATAACTAGTGAACAGGAATGGTTCAAAACATAGACAGTAAGAAGAGTCAGTCTTCTTGTACTTAAGTCGGCATTGTGCCTTTTGTATTTAATTCCGATGCAATTTCTGTGTTTCATTGTCAATAAGAAGGTCAGAGGGTTACAGTAAACCTGAAGTGAAGCATCGGAGTCTATAACTAGTGTCACAGGAATTGTTCAAAACATAGACAGTAAGAAGCGTCAGTTTACTTGTACTTAAATCGGCATTGTGCCTTTTGCATTTAATTCCGATGCAATTTCTGTGTTTCATCGTCAATAAGAAGGTCAGAGGGATACAGTAAACCTGAAGTGAAGCATCGGAATCTATAACTAGTGTCACAGGAATGGTTCAAAGCATAGACAGTAAGAAGAGTCAGTTTTCTCATAATTAAGTCGGCATTGTGACTTTTGTATTTAATTCCGATGCAACTTCTGTGTTTCATCGTCAATAAGAAGGTGAGAGGGATACAGTAACCCTGAAGTGATGCATCGGAATCTATAACTAGTGTCACAGGAATGGTTCAAAACATAGACAGTAAGAAGAGTCAGTTTTCTTAAACTTAACCCGGCATTGTGCCTTTTCTATTTAATTCCGATGCAATTTCTGTGTTTCGTCGTCAATACAAAGGTCCAAGGGATACAGTAAACTTGAAGTGAAGCATCGGAATCTAAAACCGGTCTCACAGGAAAGGTTCAAAACATAGACAGTAAGAAGAGCCGGTCTTCATGTACTTGAGTCGGCAATGTGCCTTTTGTTTTTAATTCCGATGCAATTTCTGTGTTTCATCGCCAATAAGACGGTCAGAGGGATACAGCAAACCTGAAGTGAAGCATTGGAACCTATAACTAGCGTCACAGGAATGGTTCAAAACATAGACAGTAAAAGAGTCAGTTTTCTTGTACTTAAGTCGGCATTGTGCCTTTTCTATTTAATTCCGATGCACTTTCTGTGTTTCCTCGTCAATAAGAAGGGCCAAGGGATACAGTAAACCTGAAAAGAAGCATCGGAATCTAAAACCGGTCTCACAGGAAAGGTTCAAATTATAGACCGTAAGAAGAGCCAGTCTTCTTGTATTTGAGTCGCCATTGTGCCTTTTCTATTGAATTCCGATGCTATTTCTGTGTTGCAACGTCAATAAGACGGTCAGAGGGATACAGTAAACCTGAAGTGAAGTATCGGAAACTATAACTAGTGTCACAGGAGTGGTTCAAAACATTAACAGTAAGAAGCGTCAATTTTCTTGTACTTAAGTCGGCATTGTGCATTTTGTAATCAATTCCGATGCTATTTCTGTGTTTCATCGTCAATACGAAAGGTCAGAGGGATACAGTAAACCTGAAGTGAAGCATCGGAATTCATAACTAGTGTCACAGGAAGAGTTCAAAACATAGACAGTAAGAAGAGTCAGATTTCTTGTACTTAATTCGGCATTGTGCCTTTTGTATTTCATTTCGAAGCAATTTCTGTGATTCATCGTCAATAAGACGGTCAGAAGGATACAGTAAACCTGATGTGAAGTATCGGAATCTATAACTAGTGTCACAGGAATGGTTCAAATCATAGACAGTAAGAAGTGTCAGTTTACTTGTACTTAAGTTGGCATTGTGCCTTTTGTGTTTAATTCCGTTGCAATTTCAGTGTTTCATCGTCTATAAGAAGGTCAGAGGGATACAGTAAACCTGAAGTGAAGCATCGGAATTTATAACTAGTGACACACGAATGGTTAAAATCATAGAGAGTTAGAAGAGCCAGTTTTCTTGTACTTAAGTCGACATTGTGCCTTTTGTATTTAATGCCGATGAAATTTCTGTGTTTCTTCGTCAATAAGGAGGTCAGATGGTTACAGTAAAACTGAAGTGAGGCATCGGAATATATAACTCGTGTCACAGGAATTGTTCAAAACATAGACTGTAAGTAGAGTCAGTTTACTTGTACTTAATTCGGCATTGTGCCTTTTGTATATAATTCCGATGCAATTTCTGTGTTTCATCGTCAATAAGAAGGTCAGAGGGATACAGCAAACCTGTAGCGAAGGAATGGCATCTATAACTAGTGTCACAGGAATGGTTCAAAGCAAATGACAGTAAGATGAGTGAGTTTACTTGTACTTAAGTTGGCATTGTGCGTTTTGTATTTCATTCCGATGCAATTTCTGTGTTTCATCGTCAATAAGAAGGTCAGAGGGATACAGTAAACCAGACGTGTGGCATCGGAATCTATAACCAGTGTCACAGGAATGGTTCAAAGCATAGACAATAAGAAGAGTCAGTCTTCTTGTACTGAAGTCGGCATTGTGCCTTTTGTATTCAATTCCAATGCAATTTCTGTGTTTCATCGTCAATAAGAAGGTCAGAGGGTTTCAGTAAACCTGAAGTGATGCATCGGAATCTATAACTAGTGTCACAGGAATGTTTCAAAGCATAGACAGTAAGAAGAGTCAGTTTTCTTATAATTAAGTCTTCATTGTGCCTTTTGTATATAATTCCGATGCAATTTCTGTGTTTCATCGTCAATAGGTCGGTCAGAGTGGCACAGCAAACCTGAAGTGAAGCATCGAAATCTATAACTAGTGTCACAAGAATGGTTCAAAACATAGTCAATAAGAGGAGTCAGTTTTCTTGTACTTAAGTCGGCATTGTCCCTTTTCTATAAAATTCCGATGCAATTTCTGTGTTTCGTCGTCAATAAGAAGGGCCAAGGGATACAGTAAACCTGAAGTGATGCATCGGAATCTAAAACTGGTCTCACAGGAAAGGTTCAAAGCATAGACAGTAAGAAGAGCCAGTCTTCTTGTACTTGAGTCGGCATTGTGCCTTTTGGTTGTATTCCGATGCTATTTCTGTGTTTCATCGTCAATAAGAAGGTCAGAGGGATACAGTAAACCTGAAGTGAACCATCGGAATCTATAACTAGCGTCACAGGAATTGTTCTAAACATAGACAGTAAGATGAGTCAGTTTTCTTGCACTTAAGTCGGCATTGTGCCTTTTGTATTTAATTCCGATGCAATTTCTGTGTTTCATCGTCAATAAGAAGGTCACAGGGATATAGTAAACCTGAAGTGAAGCATCGGAATCTATAACTAGACTCATAGGAGTGGTTCAAAACATAAACAGTAAGAAGCGTCAGTTTTCTTGTACTTAAGTCGGCATTGTGCCCGTTGTATTTAATTCCGATGCAATTTCTGTGTTTCATCATTAATAAGAAGGTCAGAGGGATACAGTAAACCTGAAGTGATGCATCGGAATCTATAACTAGTGTCACAGGAATGGTTAAAAACATACACAGTAGGAAGAGTCATTTTCCTTGTACTTAAGTCGGCATTTTACCCTTTGTATTTAATTCCGATGCAATTTCTGTGTCTCATCGGCAATAAGAAGGTCAGAGAGATACAGTATACCTGAAGTGAAGCATCGGAATCTATATCTAGTGTCACAGGAATGGTTCAAAACATTGACAGTAAGAAAAGCCAGTTTTCTTGTACTTAAGTGTGCATTGTGCCTTTTGTATTTAATTCCGATTAAATTTCTGTGTTTCATCGTCAATTAGAAGGTCAGAGGGATACAGTAAACCTGAAGTGAAGCGTCGGAATGTATGACTAGTGTCACAGGAATAGTTCAAAACTTAGACAG
Source organism: Schistocerca americana (assembly GCF_021461395.2). Taxonomy (NCBI): domain Eukaryota; kingdom Metazoa; phylum Arthropoda; class Insecta; order Orthoptera; family Acrididae; genus Schistocerca; species Schistocerca americana. The sequence continues at coordinate 18,630,483 of NC_060128.1, forward strand.
TAAGAAGAGTCAGTTTACTTGTACTTAATTCGGCTTTGTGCCTTTTGTATTTAATTCCGATTCATTTTTTGTGTTTCATCGTCAATAAGAAGGTCAGAGGCATACAGTAAACCAGAAGTGAAGTATCGGAATCCATAAGTAGTGTCACAGGAATGGTTAAAAGTATAGATAGTAAGAAGAGTCAGTTTACTTGTACATAAGTTGGCATTGTGCGTTTTGCATTTCATTCCGATGCCATTTCTGTGTTTCATCGTCTATAAGAAGGTCAGAGGGATACAGCAAACCTGAAGTGAAGCATCGGAATCTATAACTAGTGTCACAGGAATGGTTCAAAACATAGACAGTAAGAAGAGTCAATTTTCTTGTACTGAAGTCGGCATTGTGCCTTTTGTATTTAATTCCGATTAAATTTCTGTGTTTCATCGTCAATAAGAAGGTCAGAGGGATACAGTAAACCTGAAGTGAAGCATCGGAATCTATAACTAGTGTCACAAGAATGGTTCAAAACATAGACAGTAAGAAGAGTCAGTCTTCTTGTACTTAAGTCGGCATTGTGCCTTTTGTATGTAATTCCGATGCTATTTCGATGTTTCACCGTCAATAAGAAGGTCAGAGGGTTACAGTAAACCTGAAGTGAAGCATGGGAATCTATAACTAGTGTCACAGGAATTGTTCAAAACATAGACAGTAAGAAGCGTCAGTTTACTTGTACTTAAATCGGCATTGTGCCTCTTGCATTTAATTCCGATGCAATTTCTGTGTTTCATCGTCAATAAGAAGGTCAGAGGGATACAGTAAACCTGAAGTGAAGCATCGGAATCTATAACTAGTGTCACAGGAATGGTTCAAAGCATAGACAGTAAGAAGAGTTAGTTTTCTTTTAATTAAGTCGGCATTGTGCCTTTTGTATTTAATTCCGATGCAACGTCTGTGTTTCATCGTCAATAAGAAGGTGAGAGGGATACAGTAACCCTGAAGTGATGCATCGGAATCTATAACTAGTGTCACAGGAATGGTTCAAAACATAGACAGTAAGAAGAGACAGTTTTCTTGAACTTAACCCGGCATTGTGCCTTTTCTATTTAATTCCGATGCAATTTCTGTGTTTCGTCGTCAATACAAAGGTCCAAGGGATACAGTAAACTTGAAGTGAAGCATCGGAATCTAAAACCGGCCTCACAGGATAGGTTCAAACATAGACAGTAAGAAGAGACAGTCTTCATGTACTTGAGTCGGCATTGTGCCTTTTGTTTTTAATTCCGATGCAATTTCTGTGTTTCATCGCCAATAAGACGGTCAGAGGGATACAGCAAACCTGAAGTGAAGCTTCGGAACCTATAACTAGCGTCACAGGAATGGTTCAAAACATAGACAGTAAGAAGAGTCAGTTTTCTTGTACTTAAGTCGGCATTGTGCCTTTTCTATTTAATTCCTATGCACTTTCTGTGTTTCCTCGTCAATAACAAGGGCCAAAGGATACAGTAAACCTGAAAAGAAGCATCGGAATCTAAAACCGGCCTCACAGGAAAGGTTCAAATTACAGACCGTAAGAAGAGCCAGTCTTCTTGTACTTGAGTCGGCATTGTGCCTTTTGCATTTAATTCCGATGCAATATCTGTGTTTCATCGTCAATAAGAAGGTCCAAGGGATACAGTAAACCTGAAGTGAAGCATCGGAATCTATAACTAGTGTCACAGGAATGGTTCAAACCATAGACAGTAAGAAGAGTCAGTCTTCTTGTTCTTAAGTCGGCATTGTGCCTTTTCTATTGAATTCCGATGCTATATCTCTGTTCCAACGTCAATAAGACGGTCAGAGGGATGCAGTAAACCTGAAGTGAAGTATCGGAAACTATAACTAGTGTCACAGGAATGGTTCAAAACGTAGACAGTAAGAAGAGTCAGTTTACTTGTACTTAAGTTGGCATTGTGCCTTTTGTATTTCAGTCCGTTGCAATTTCAGTGTTTCATCGTCAATAAGAAGGTCATAGGGATACAGTAACGCTGAAGTGAATCTTTGGAATCTATAACTAGTGACACATGAATGGTTAAAATCAAAGAGAGTAAGAAGAGCCAGTTTTCTTGTACTTAAGTCGGCATTGTGCCTTTTGTATTTAATGCCGATGAAATTTCTGTGTTTCATCGTCAATAAGAAGGTCAGAGACATACAGTAAACCTGAAGTGAAGCATCGGAATCTGTAACTAGTGTCACAGGAATTGTTCAAAGCATAGACAGTAAGACAGTAAGTAGAGTCAGTTTAATTGTACTTAATTCGGCATTGTGCCATTTGTATATAATTCCGATGCAATTTCTATGTGTCATCGTCAATAAGAAGGTCAGAGGGATACAGCAAACCTGTTGTGAAGCATCGGAATCTATAACTAGTGTCACAGGAATGGTTCAAAACATAGACAGTAGGAAGAGTCAGTTTACTTGAACTTAAGTTGGCATTGTGCGTTTTGTGTTTCATTCCGATGAAATTTCTGTGTTTCATCGTCAATAAGAAGGTCAGAGACATACAGTAAACCAGACGTGAGGCATCGGTATCTATAACTAGTGTCACAGAAATGGTCCAAATCATAGACAGTAAGATGAGTCAATTTTCTTGTACTTAAGTCGGCATTGTGAATTTTGTATTTGATTCCGAAGCAAGTTCTGTGTTTCATCGAGAATAAGGAGGTCAGAGGGATACAGTAAATATGAAGTGAAGCATCGGAATCTATAACTCGTGTCACAGGAATCTTTCAAAACATAGACAGTAAGAAGAGTCAGTATCTTGTACTGAAGTCGGCATTGTGCCTTTTGTATTCAATTCCAATGCAATTTCTGTGTTTCATCGTCAATAAGAATGTCAGAGGGTTTCAGTAAACCTGAAGTGAAGCATCGGAATCTATAACTAGTGTCACAGGATTGGTTCAAAGCATAGACAGTAAGAAGAGTCAGTTTACTTGTACTTAAGTCGGCATTGTGCCTTTTGTATTTAATTCCGATGCAATTTCAGTGTTTCATCGTCAATAAGAAGGTCAGAGGGATACAGTAAACCTGAAGTGAAGCATCGGAATCTATAACTAGTGTCACAGGAATGGTTCAAAGCATAGACAGTAAGAAGAGTCAGTTTTCTTATAATTAAGTCTTCATTGTGCCTTTTGTATTCAATTCCAATGCAATTTCTGTGTTTCTTCGTCAATAAGAATGTCAGAGGGTTTCAGTAAACCTGAAGTGAAGCATCGGAATCTATAACTAGTGTCACAGGATTGGTTCAAAGCATAGACAGTAAGAAGAGTCAGTTTACTTGTACTTAAGTCGGCATTGTGCCTTTTCTATTTAATTCCGATGCAATTTCTGTGTTTCGTCGTCAATACAAAGGTCCAAGGGATACAGTAAACTTGAAGTGAAGCATCGGAATCTAAAACCGGCCTCACAGGATAGGTTCAAACATAGACAGTAAGAAGAGACAGTCTTCATGTACTTGAGTCGGCATTGTGCCTTTTGTTTTTAATTCCGATGCAATTTCTGTGTTTCATCGCCAATAAGACGGTCAGAGGGATACAGCAAACCTGAAGTGAAGCTTCGGAACCTATAACTAGCGTCACAGGAATGGTTCAAAACATAGACAGTAAGAAGAGTCAGTTTTCTTGTACTTAAGTCGGCATTGTGCCTTTTCTATTTAATTCCGATGCACTTTCTGTGTTTCCTCGTCAATAAGAAGGGCCATGGGATACAGTAAACCTGAAAAGAAGCATCGGAATCTAAAACCGGCCTCACAGGAAAGGTTCAAATTACAGACCGTAAGAAGAGCCAGTCTTCTTGTACTTGAGTCGGCATTGTGCCTTTTGCATTTAATTCCGATGCAATATCTGTGTTTCATCGTCAATAAGAAGGTCCAAGGGATACAGTAAACCTGAAGTGAAGCATCGGAATCTATAACTAGTGTCACAGGAATGGTTCAAACCATAGACAGTAAGAAGAGTCAGTCTTCTTGTTCTTAAGTCAGCATTGTGCCTTTTCTATTGAATTCCGATGCTATATCTGTGTTCCAACGTCAATAAGACGGTCAGAGGGATGCAGTAAACCTGAAGTGAAGTATCGGAAACTATAACTAGTGTCACAGGAATGGTTCAAAACGTAGACAGTAAGAAGAGTCAGTTTACTTGTACTTGAGTTGGCATTGTGCCTTTTGTATTTCAGTCCGTTGCAATTTCAGTGTTTCATCGTCAATAAGAAGGTCATAGGGATACAGTAACGCTGAAGTGAATCTTTGGAATCTATAACTAGTGACACATGAATGGTTAAAATCAAAGAGAGTAAGAAGAGCCAGTTTTCTTGTACTTAAGTCGGCATTGTGCCTTTTGTATTTAATGCCGATGAAATTTCTGTGTTTCATCGTCAATAAGAAGGTCAGAGACATACAGTAAACCTGAAGTGAAGCATCGGAATCTGTAACTAGTGTCACAGGAATTGTTCAAAGCATAGACAGTAAGACAGTAAGTAGAGTCAGTTTAATTGTACTTAATTCGGCATTGTGCCATTTGTATATAATTCCGATGCAATTTCTATGTGTCATCGTCAATAAGAAGGTCAGAGGGATACAGCAAACCTGTTGTGAAGCATCGGAATCTATAACTAGTGTCACAGGAATGGTTCAAAACATAGACAGTAGGAAGAGTCAGTTTACTTGAACTTAAGTTGGCATTGTGCGTTTTGTGTTTCATTCCGATGAAATTTCTGTGTTTCATCGTCAATAAGAAGGTCAGAGACATACAGTAAACCAGACGTGAGGCATCGGTATCTATAACTAGTGTCACAGGAATGGTCCAAATCATAGACAGTAAGATGAGTCAATTTTCTTGTACTTAAGTCGGCATTGTGAATTTTGTATTTGATTCCGAAGCAAGTTCTGTGTTTCATCGACAATAAGAAGGTCAGAGGGATACAGTAAATATGAAGTGAAGCATCGGAATCTATAACTCGTGTAACAGGAATCTTTCAAAACATAGACAGTAAGAAGAGTCAGTATCTTGTACTGAAGTCGGCATTGTGCCTTTTGTATTCAATTCCAATGCAATTTCTGTGTTTCATCGTCAATAAGAATGTCAGAGGGTTTCAGTAAACCTGAAGTGAAGCATCGGAATCTATAACTAGTGTCACAAGAATGGTTCAAAACATAGACAGTAAGAGAAGTCAGTTTTCTTGTACTTAAGTCGGCATTGTCCCTTTTCTATAAAATTCCGATGCAATTTCTGTGTTTCGTCGTCAATAAGAAGGGCCAAGGGATACAGTAAACCTGAAGTGTTGCATCGGAATCTAAAACCGGTCACACAGGAAAGGTTCAAAACATAGACAGTAAGAAGAGCCAGTCTCCTTGTACGAGAGTCGGCATTGTGCCTCTTGTATTTAATTCCGATGCAATTTCTGTGTTTCATCGTCAATAAGAAGGTCAGAGGGATACAGTAAACCTGAAGTGAAACATCGAAATCTATAACTAGTGTCACAGGAATGGTTCAAAACATAGAAAGTAAGAAGGGTCAGTCTTCTTGTACTTAAGTCGGCATTGTGCCTTTATTTTGTATTCCGATGCAATTTCTGTGTTTCATCGTCAATAAGACGGTTAGAGTGATACAGCAAACCTGAAGTGAAACATCGGAATCTATAACTAGTGTCACAGGAACGGTTCAAAACATAGACAGAAAGAAGAGTCAGTTTTCTTGTACTTAATTCGGCATTGTGCCTTTTCTATATAATTCCGATGCAATATCTGTGTTTCGTCGTCGATAAGAAGGGCCAAGGGATACAGTAAACCTGAAGTGAAGCACCGGAATCTATAACCGGTCTCACAGGAAAGGTTCAAAACATAGACAGTAAGAAGAGCCAGTCTTCTTGTACTTGAGTCGCCATTGTGCCTTTTGTATATAATTCCGATGCAATTTCTGTGTTTCATCGTCAATAAGAAGGTCAGAGGGATACAGTAAAACTGAAGTAAAGCATCGGAATCTATAACTAAAGTCACAGGAATGGTTCAAAGCATAGACAGTACGAAGAGTCAGTTTTCTTGTACTTAAGTCGGCATTGTGCCTTTTTTAATTAATTCCGATGCAATTTCTGTGTTTCATCGTCAGTAAGAAGGTCAGGGGGATACAGTAAACCTGAAGTGAAGCATCGGAATCTATAACTACTGTCACAGGAATGGTTAAAACCATAGACAGTAAGAAGAGTCAGTTTTCTTGTACTTAAGTCGGCATTGTGCCTTTTCTATTTAATTCCGATGCAAATTCTGTGTTTCATCGTCAATAAGAAGGTCGGAGGGATACAGTAAGCCTGAAGTGACGCGTCGGAATCTTTAACTAGTGTCACAGGAATGGTTCAAAGCATAGACAGTAAGAAGAGTCAGTTTTCTTGTACTTAAGTCGGCATTGTGCCTTTTGTATTTAATTCCAATGCAATTTCTGTCTCCCATCGTCAATAAGAAGGTCCAAGGGATACAGTAAAACTGAAGTCAAGCATCGGAATCTAAAACTGGTCTCACAGGAAAGGTTCAAAACATAGACAGTTAGAAGAGCCAGTCTCCTTGTACTTGAGTCGTTATTGTGCCTTTTGTATTTAATTCCGATGCAATTTCTGCGTTTCATCGTCAATAAGAAAGGCAGAAGGATACAGTAAACCTGAAGTGAAGCTTCGGAATCTATAACTAGTGTCACAGGAATGGTTCAAAGCATAGACAGTAATAAGAGTCAGTTTTCTTATATTTAAGTCGGCATTGTGCCTTTTGTATTTAATTCCGTTGCAATTTCTGTGTTTCATCGTCAATAATAAGATCAGAGGGATACAGTAAACCTGAAGTGAACCATCGGAATATATAACTAGTGTCACGGGAATGGTTCAAAACATAGACAGTAAGATGAGTCAGTTTTCTTGTACTTAAGTCGGCATTGTGCCTTTTGTATTTGATTCCGATGCAAGTTCTGTGTTTCATCGTCAATAAGAAGGTCAGAGGGATACAGTAAACCTGAAGTGATGCATCGGTATCTAAAACCGGTCACACAGGAAAGGTTCAAAACACAGACAGTAAGAAGAGCCAGTCTTCTTGTACTTGAGTCTGCATTGTGCCTTTTGTATTTAATTCCGATGCAATTTCTGTGTTTCATTGTCAATAAGAAGGTCAGAGGGATACAGTAAACCTGAAGTGAAGCATCGGAATCTATAACTAGTGTCACAGGAATGGTTCAAAACATAGACAGTATGAAGAGTGAGTTTTCTTGTCCTTAAGTCGGCATTGTGCCTTTTGTATTTAATTCCGATGCAATTACTGTGTTTCATCGTCAATAAGAAGGTCCAAGGGGTTCAGTAAACCTGAAGTGAAGCATCGGAATGTCTAACTAGTGTCACAGGAATGGTTCGAAACATAGACAGTAAGCAGAGTCAGTTTTCTTGTACTTAAGTCGGCATTGTGCCTTTTGTAATTAATTCCGATGCAATTTCTGTGTTTCATCGTCAATAAGAAGGCCAGAGGGATACAGTAAACCTGAAGTGAAGCATCGGAATATATAACAAGTGTCACAGGAGTGGTTAAAACCATAGACAGTAAGAAGAGTCAGTTCTCTTGTACTTAAGTCGGCATTGTGCCTTTTCTATATAATTGCGATGCAATTTCTGTGATTCGTCATCAATAAGAATGTCCAAGGGATACAGTGAACCTGAAGTGAAGCATCGGAATCTAAAACCGGTCTCACAGGAAAGGTTCAAATCATAGACAGTAAGAAGAGCCAGTCTTCTTGTACTTGTATCGGCATTGTGCCGATTGTATTTAATTCCGTTGCAATTTCTGTGTTTCATCGTCAGTTATAAGGTCAGAGGGATACAGTAAACCTGAAGTGAAACATCGAAATCTATAACTAGTGTCACAGGAATGGTTCAAACATAGAAAGTAGGAAGGGTCAGTCTTCTTGTACTTAAGTCGGCATTGTGCCTTTTGTTTGTATTCCGATGCAATTTCTGTGTTTCATCGTCATTAAGAAGGTCAGAGGGATACAGTAAACCTGAAGTGAAGCATCGGAAACTATAACTAGTGTCACAGGAATGGTTCAAAACATAGACAGTAAGAAGAGTCAGTTTCCGTGTGCTCAAGTCGGCATTGTGCCTTTTGTATTTAATTCCGATGCAATTTCTGTGTTTCGTCGCCAATAAGAAGGTCCAAGGGATACAGTAAAATTGAAGTTAAGCATCGAAATCTAAATTCGGTCTCACAGGAAAGGTTCAAAACATAGACAGTAAGAAGAGCCAGTCTTCTTGTACGAGAGTCGGCATTGTGCCTTTCGTATTTAATTCCTATGCAATTTCTGTGTTTCATCGTCAATAAGAAGGTCAGAGGGATACAGTAAACCTGACGTGAAACATCGAAATCTATGACTAGTGTCACAGGAATGGTTCAAAACATAGACAGTAAGAAGAGTCAGTCTTCTTGTACTTAAGTCGGCATTGTGCCTTTTGTTTGTATTCCGATGCAATTTCGGTGTTTCATCGTCATTAAGAAGGACAGAGGGATACAGTAAACCTGAAGTGAAGCATCGGAATCTATAACTAGTGTCACAGGAATGGTTCAAAACTTAGACAGTAAGATGAGTCAGTTCTCTCGTACTTAAGTCGGCATTGTGCCTTTTCTATATAATTCCGATGCAATTTCTGTGATTCGTCATCAATAAGGATGTCCAAGGGATACAGTAAACCTGAAGTGAAGCTTCGGAATCTATAACTAGTGTCACAGGAATGGTTCAAAGCATAGACAGTAAGAAGAGTCAGTTTTCTTATATTTAAGTCGGCATTGTGCCTTTTGTATTTAATTCCGTTGCAATTTCTGTGTTTCATCGTCAATAATAAGATCAGAGGGATACAGTAAACCTGAAGTGAACCATCGGAATATATAACTAGTGTCACGGGAATGGTTCAAAACATAGACAGTAAGAAGAGTCAGTTTTCTTGTACTTAAGTCGGCATTGTGCCTTTTGTATTTGATTCCGATGCAAGTTCTGTGTTTCATCGTCAATAAGAAGGTCAGAGGGATACAGTAAACCTGAAGTGATGCATCGGTATCTAAAACCGGTCACACAGGAAAGGTTCAAAACACAGACAGTAAGAAGAGCCAGTCTTCTTGTACTTGAGTCTGCATTGTGCCTTTTGTATTTAATTCCGATGCAATTTCTGTGTTTCATTGTCAATAAGAAGGTCAGAGGGATACAGTAAACCTGAAGTGAAGCATCGGAATCTATAACTAGTGTCACAGGAATGGTTCAAAACATAGACAGTAAGCAGAGTCAGTTTTCTTGTACTTAAGTCGGCATTGTGCCTTTTGTAATTAATTCCGATGCAATTTCTGTGTTTCATCGTCAATAAGAAGGCCAGAGGGATACAGTAAACCTGAAGTGAAGCATCGGAATATATAACAAGTGTCACAGGAGTGGTTAAAACCATAGACAGTAAGAAGAGTCAGTTCTCTTGTACTTAAGTCGGCATTGTGCCTTTTCTATATAATTGCGATGCAATTTCTGTGATTCGTCATCAATAAGGATGTCCAAGGGATACAGTGAACCTGAAGTGAAGCATCGGAATCTAAAACCGGTCTCACAGGAAAGGTTCAAATCATAGACAGTAAGAAGAGCCAGTCTTCTTGTACTTGTATCGGCATTGTGCCGATTGTATTTAATTCCGTTGCAATTTCTGTGTTTCATCGTCAATTATAAGGTCACAGGGATACAGTAAACCTGAAGTGAAACATCGAAATCTATAACTAGTGTCACAGGAATGGTTCAAACATAGAAAGTAGGAAGGGTCAGTCTTCTTGTACTTAAGTCGGCATTGTGCCTTTTGTTTGTATTCCGATGCAATTTCTGTGTTTCATCGTCATTAAGAAGGTCAGAGGGATACAGTAAACCTGAAGTGAAGCATCGGAAACTATAACTAGTGTCACAGGAATGGTTCAAAACATAGACAGTAAGAAGAGTCAGTTTCCGTGTGCTTAAGTCGGCATTGTGCCTTTTGTATTTAATTCCGATGCAATTTCTGTGTTTCGTCGCCAATAAGAAGGTCCAAGGGATACAGTAAAATTGAAGTTAAGCATCGAAATCTAAATTCGGTCTCACAGGAAAGGTTCAAAACACAGACAGTAAGAAGAGCCAGTCTTCTTGTACGAGAGTCGGCATTGTGCCTTTTGTATTTAATTCCTATGCAATTTCTGTGTTTCATCGTCAATAAGAAGGTCAGAGGGATACAGTAAACCTGACGTGAAACAACGAAATCTATGACTAGTGTCACAGGAATGGTTCAAAACATAGACAGTAAGAAGAGTCAGTCTTCTTGTACTTAAGTCGGCATTGTGCCTTTTGTTTGTATTCCGATGCAATTTCGGTGTTTCATCGTCATTAAGAAGGACAGAGGGATACAGTAAACCTGAAGTGAAGCATCGGAATCTATAACTAGTGTCACAGGAATGGTTCAAAACTTAGACAGTAAGATGAGTCAGTTCTCTCGTACTTAAGTCGGCATTGTGCCTTTTCTATATAATTCCGATGCAATTTCTGTGATTCGTCAGCAATAAGGATGTCCAAGGGATACAGTAAACCTGAAGTGAAGCATCGGAATCTATAACTAGTGTCACAGGAATGGTTCAAAGCATAGACAGTAAGAAGAGTCAGTTTACTTGTACTTAAGTCGGCATTGTGCCTTTTGTATTTAATTCCGATGCAATTTCAGTGTTTCATCGTCAATAAGAAGGTCAGAGGGATACAGTAAACCTGAAGTGAAGCTTCGCAATCTATAACTAGTGTCACAGGAATGGTTCAAAGCATAGACAGTAAGAAGAGTCAGTTTTCTTATATATAAGTCTTCATTGTGCCTTTTGTATTTAATTCCGATGCAATTTGTGTGTTTCATCGTCAATAAGTCGGTCAGATTGATACAGCAAACCTGAAGTGAAGCATCGGAATCTATAACTAGTGTCACAAATATGGTTAGAAACATAGACAATAAGAGAATTCAGTTTTCTTGTACTTAAGTCGGCATTGTCCCTTTTCTATAAAATTCCGATGCAATTTCTGTGTTTCGTCGTCAATAAGAAGGGCCAAGGGATACAGTAAACCTGAAGTGATGCATCGGTATCTAAAACCGGTCACACAGGAAAGGTTCAAAACATAGACAGTAAGAAGAGCCAGTCTTCTTGTACTTGAGTCGGCATTGTGCCTTTTGTATTTAATTCCGATGCAATTTCTGTGTTTCATCGTCAATAAGAAGGTCCGAGGGATACAGTAAACCTGAAGTGAAGCATCGGAATGTCTAACTAGTGTCACAGGAATGGTTCGAAACATAGACAGTAAGAAGAGTCAGTTTTCTTGTACTTAAGTCGACATTGTGCCTTTTGTAATTAATTCCGATGCAATTTCTGTGTTTCATCGTCAATACGAAGGCCAGAGGGATACAGTAAACCTGAAGTGAAGCATCGGAATCTGTAACAAGTGTCACAGGAGTGGTTAAAACCATAGACAGTAAGAAGAGTCAGTTCTCTTGTACTTAAGTCGGCATTGTGCCTTTTGTATTTGATTCCGATGCAAGTTCTGTGTTTCATCGTCAATAAGAAGGTCAGAGGGATACAGTAAATATGAAGTGAAGCATCGGAATCTATAACTCGTGTCAAAGGAATCTTTCAAAACATAGACAGTAAGAAGAGTCAGTATCTTGTACTGAAGTCGGCATTGTGCCTTTTGTATGCAATTCCAATGCAATTTCTGTGTTTCATCGTCAATAAGAAGGTCAGAGGGTTTCAGTATACCTGAAGTGAAGCATCGGAATCTATAACTAGTGTCACAAAAATGGTTCAAAACATAGACAATAAGAGAAGTCAGTTTTCTTGTACTTAAGTCGGCATTGTCCCATTTCTATAAAATTCCGATGCAATTTCTGTGTTTCGTCGTCAATAAGAAGGGCCAAGGGATACAGTAAACCTGAAGTGATGCATCGGTATCTAAAACCGGTCACACAGGAATGGTTCAAAACATAGACAGTAAGAAGAGCCAGTCTTCTTGTACTTGAGTCGGCATTGTGCCTTTTGTATTTAATTCCGATGCAATTTCTGTGTTTCATCGTCAATAAGTCGGTCAGATTGATACAGCAAACCTGAAGTGAAGCATCGGAATCTATAACAAGTGTCACAAAAATGGTTCAAAACATAGACAATAAGAGAATTCAGTTTTCTTGTACTTAAGTCGGCATTGTCCCTTTTCTATAAAATTCCGATGCAATTTCTGTGTTTCGTCGTCAATAAGAAGGGCCAAGGGATACAGTAAACCTGAAGTGATGCATCGGTATCTAAAACCGGTCACACAGGAAAGGTTCAAAACATAGACAGTAAGAAGAGCCAGTCTTCTTGTACTAGAGTCGGAATTGTGCATTTTGTATTTAATTCCGATGCAATTTCTGTGTTTCATCGTCAATAAGAAGGTCAGAGGGATACAGTAAACCTGAAGTGAAGCATCGGAATCTATAACTAGTGTCACAGGAATGGTTAAAAACATAGACAGTAAGAAGAGTGAGTTTTACTGTCCTTAAGTTGGCATTGTGCCTTCTGTATTTAATTCCGATGCAATTTCTGTGGTTCATCGTCAATAAGAAGGTCCAAGGGATACAGTAAACCTGAAGTGAAGCATCAGAATGTCTAACTAGTGTCACAGGAGTGGTTCGAAACATAGACAGTAAGAAGAGTCAGTTTTCTTGTACTGAAGTCGGCATTGTGCTTTTGTAATTAATTCCGATGCAATTTCTGTGTTTCATCGTCAATAAGAAGGCCAGAGGAATACAGTAACCCCGAAGTGAAGCATCGGAATCTATAACAAGCGTCACAGGAGTGGTTAAAACCATAGATAGTAAGAAGAGTCAGTTCCCTTGTACTTAAGTCGGCATTGTGCCTTTGCTATATAATTTTTATGCAATTTCTGTGATTCGTCATCAATAAGAATGTCCAAGGGATACAGTAAACCTGAAGTGAAGCATCGGAATCTAAAATCGGTCTCACAGGAAAGGTTCAAATCATAGACAGTAAGAAGAGCCAGTCTTCTTGTACTTGTGTCGGCATTGTGCCTTTAGTATTTAATTATGATGCAATTTCTGTGTTTCGTCGTCAATAAGAAGGTCCAAGGGATACAGTAAACCTGAAGTGAAGCATCGGAATCTAAATTCGGTCTCACAGGAAAGGTTCAAAAGATAGACAGTAAGAAGAGCCAGTCTTCTTGTACGAGAGTCGGCATTGTGCCTTTTGTATTTAATTCCGATGCAATTTCTGTGTTTCATCGTCAATAAGAAAGTCAGAGGGATACAGTAAACCTGAAGTGAAACATCGAAATCTATACCTAGTGTCACAGGAATGGTTCAAAACATAGAAAGTAAGAAGGGTCAGTCTTCTTGTACTTAAGTCTGCATTGTGCCTTTTGTTTGTATTCCGATGCAATTTCTGTGTTTCATCGTCATTAAGAAGGTCAGAGGGATACAGTAAACCTGAAGTGAAGCATCGGAACCTATAACTAGTGTCACAGGAATGGTTCAAAACATAGACAGTAAGAAGAGTCAGTTTCCGTGTGCTTAAGTCGGCATTGTGCCTTTTGTATTTGATTCCGATGCAAGTTCTGTGTTTTATCGTCAATAAGAAGGTCAGAGGGATACAGTAAATATGAAGTGAAGCATGGGAATCTATAACTCGTGTCAAAGGAATCATTCAAAACATAGACAGTAAATAGAGTCAGTATCTTGTACTGAAGTCGGCATTGTGCCTTTTGTATTCAATTCCAATGCAATATCTGTGTTTCATCGTCAATAAGAAGGTCAGAGGGTTTCAGTAAACCTGAAGTGAAGCATGGGAATCTATAACTAGTGTCACAGGAATGGTTCAAAGCATAGACAGTAAGAAGAGTCAGTTTACTTGTACTTAAGTCGGCATTGTGCATTTTGTATTTAATTCCGATGCAATTTCAGTGTTTCATCGTCAATAAGATGGTCAGAGGGATACAGTAAACCTGAAGTGAAGCATCGGAATCTATAACTAGTGTCACAGGAATGGTTCAAAGCATAGACAGTAAGAAGAGTCAGTTTTCTTATAATTAAGTCTTCATTGTGCCTTTTGTATTTAATACCGATGCAATTTCTGTGTTTCATCGTCATTAAGTCGGTCAGATTAATACAGCAAACCTGAAGTGAAGCATCGGAATCTATAACTAGTGTCACAGGAATGGTTCAAAGCATAGACAGTAAGAAAAGTCAGTTTTCTTATAATTAAGTCTTCATTGTGCCTTTTGTATTTAATTCCGATGCAATATCTGTGTTTCATCGTCAATACGAAGGCCAGAGGGATACAGTAAACCTGAAGTGAAGCATCGGAATCTGTAACAAGTGTCACAGGAGTGGTTAAAACCATAGACAGTAAGAAGAGTCAGTTCTCTTGTACTTAAGTCGGCATTGTGCCCTTGGTATTTAATACCGATGCAATTTCTGTGTTTCATCGTCAATAAGAAGGTCAGAGGGATACAGTAAACCTGAAGTGAAGCATCGGAATCTATAACTAGTGTCACAGGAATGGTTCAAAGCATAGACAGTAAGAAAAGTCAGTTTTCTTATAATTAAGTCTTCATTGTGCCTTTTGTATTTAATTCCGATGCAATTTCTGTGTTTCATCGTCATTAAGTCGGTCAGATTGATACAGCAAACCTGAAGTGAAGCATCGGAATCTATAACTAGTGTCACAAAAATGGTTCAAAACTTAGGCAATAAGAGAATTCAGTTTTCTTGTACTTAAGTCGGCATTGTCCCTCTTCTATAAAATTCCGATGCAATTTCTGTGTTTCGTCGTCAATAAGAAGGGCCAAGGGATACAGTAAACCTGAAGTGATGCATCGGTATCTAAAACCGGTCACACAGGAAAGGTTCAAAACATAGACAGTAAGAAGAGCCAGTCTTCATGTACTTGAGTCGGCATTGTGCCTTTTGTATTTAATTCCGATGCAATTTCTGTGGTTCATCGTCAATAAGAAGGTCAGAGGGATACAGTAAACCTGAAGTGAAGCATCGGAATGTCTAACTAGTGTCACAGGAATGGTTCGAAACATTGACAGTAAGAAGAGTGAGTTTTCTTGTCCGTAAGTTGGCATTGTGCCTTTTGTATTTAATTCCGAATCAATTTCTGTGGTTCATCGTCAATAAGAAGGTCCGAGGGATACAGTAAACCTGAAGTGAAGCATCGGAATGTCTAACTAGTGTCACAGGAATGGTTCGAAACATAGACAGTAAGAAGAGTCAGTTTTCTTGTACTTAAGTCGACATTGTGCCTTTTGTAATTAATTCCGATGCAATTTCTGTGTTTCATCGTCAACACGAAGGCCAGAGGGATACAGTAAACCTGAAGTGAAGCATCGGAATCTGTAACAAGTGTCACAGGAGTGGTTAAAACCATAGACAGTAAGAAGAGTCAGTTCTCTTGTACTTAAGTCGGCATTGTGCCTTTTGTATTTGATTCCGATGCAAGTTCTGTGTTTCATCGTCAATAAGAAGGTCAGAGGGATACAGTAAATATGAAGTGAAGCATCGGAATCTATAACTCGTGTCAAAGGAATCTTTCAAAACATAGACAGTAAGAAGAGTCAGTATCTTGTACTGAAGTCGGCATTGTGCCTTTTGTATGCAATTCCAATGCAATTTCTGTGTTTCATCGTCAATAAGAAGGTCAGAGGGTTTCAGTATACCTGAAGTGAAGCATCGGAATCTACAACTAGTGTCACAGGAATGGTTCAAAGCATAGACAGTAAGAAGAGTCAGTTTACTTGTACTTAAGTCGGCACTGTGCCTTTTGTATTTAAGTCCGATGCAATTTCAGTGTTTTATCGTCAATAAGAAGGTCAGAAGGATACAGTAAACCTGAAGTGAAGCACCGGACTCTATAACTAGTGTCACAGGAATGTTTCAAAGCATAGACAGTAAGAAGAGTCAGTTTTCTTATAATTAAGTCTTCATTGTGCCTTTTGTATTTAATTCCGATGCAATTTCTGTGTTTCATCGTCAATAAGTCGGTCAGATTGATACAGCAAACCTGAAGTGAAGCATCGGAATCTATAACTAGTGTCACAAAAAAGGTTCAAAACATAGACAATAAGAGAATTCAGTTTTCTTGTACTTAAGTCGGCATTGTCCCTTTTCTATAAAATTCCGATGCAATTTCTGTGTTTCGTCGTCAATAAGAAGGGCTAAGGGATACCGTAAACCTGAAGTGATGCATCGGTATCTAAAACCGGTCACACAGGAAAGGTTCAAAACATAGACAGTAAGAAGAGCCAGTCTTCTTGTACTTGAGTCGGCATTGTGCATTTTGTATTTAATTCCGATGCAATTTCTGTGTTTCATCGTCAATAAGAAGGTCAGAGGGATACAGTAAACCTGAAGTGAAGCATCGGAATCTATAACAAGTGTCACAGGAATGGTTCAAAACATAGACGTTAAGAAGAGTGAGTTTTCTTGTCCTTAAGTTGGCATTGTGCCTTTTGTATTTAATTCCGATGCAATTTCTGTGGTTCATCGGCAATAAGAAGGTCCGAGGGATAAAGTAAACCTGAAGTGAAGCATCGGAATGTCTAACTAGTGTCACAGGAATGGTTCGAAGCATAGACAGTAAGAAGAGTCAGTTTTCCTGTACTGAAGTCGGCATTGTGCCTTTTGTAACTAATTTCGATGCAATTTCTGTGTTTTATCATCAATAAGAAGGCCAGAGGGATACAGTAAACCTGAAGTGAAGCATCGGAATCTATAACAAGTGTCTCAGGAGTGGTTAAAACCATAGACAGTAAGAAGAGTCAGTTCTCTTGTACTTAAGTCGGCATTGTGCCTTTTGTATTTGATACCGATGCAAGTTCTGTGTTTCATCGACAATAAGAAGGTCAGAGGGATACAGTAAATATGAAGTGAAGCATCGGAATCTATAACTCGTGTCAAAGGAACCTTTCAAATCATAGACAGTAAGAAGAGTCAGTATCTTGTACTGAAGTCGGCATTGTGCCTTTTGTATTCAATTCCAATGCAATTTCTGTGTTTCATCGTCAATAAGAAGGTCAGAGGGTTTCAGTATACCTGAAGTGAAGCATCGGAATCTATAACTAGTGTCACAGGAATGGTTCAAAGCATAGACAGTAAGAAGAGTCAGTTTTCTTATAATTAAGTCTTCATTGTGCCTTTTGTATTTAATTCCGATGCAATTTCTGTGTTTCATCGGCAATAAGTCGGTCAGATTGATACAGCAAACCTGAAGTGAAGCATCGGAATCTAAAACAAGTGTCACAAAAATGGTTCAAAACATAGACAATAAGAGAATTCAGTTTTCTTGTACTTAAGTCGGCATTGTCCCTTTTCTATAAAATTCCGATGCAATTTCTGTGTTTCGTCGTCAATAAGAAGGGCCAAGGGATACAGTAAACCTGAAGTGATGCATCGGTATCTAAAACCGGTCACACAGGAAAGGTTCAAAACATAGACAGTAAGACGAGCCAGTCTTCTTGTACTTGAGTCGGAATTGTGCATTTTGTATTTAATTCCGATGCAATTTCTGTGTTTCATCGTCAATAAGAAGGTCAGAGGGATACATTAAACCTGAAGTGAAGCATCGGAATCTATAACTAGTGTCACAGGAATGGTTAAAAACATAGACAGTAAGAAGAGTGAGTTTTACTGTCCTTAAGTTGGCATTGTGCCTTTTGTATTTAATTCCGATGCAATTTCTGTGGTTCATCGTCAATAAGAAGGTCCAAGGGATACAGTAAACCTGAAGTGAAGCATCGGAATCTAAATTCGGTCTCACAGGAAAGGTTCAAAAGATAGACAGTAAGAAGAGCCAGTCTTCTTGTACGAGAGTCGGCATTGTGCCTTTTGTATTTAATTCCGATGCAACTTCTGTGTGTCATCGTCAATAAGAAAGTCAGAGGGATACAGTAAACCTGAAGTGAAACATCGAAATCTATACCTAGTGTCACAGGAATGGTTCAAAACATAGAAAGTAAGAAGGGTCAGTCTTCTTGTACTTAAGTCTGCATTGTGCCTTTTGTTTGTATTCCGATGCAATTTCTGTGTTTCATCGTCATTAAGAAGGTCAGAGGGATACAGTAAACCTGAAGTGAAGCATCGGAACCTATAACTAGTGTCACAGGAATGGTTCAAAACATAGACAGTAAGAAGAGTCAGTTTCCGTGTGCTTAAGTCGGCATTGTGCCTTTTGTATTTGATTCAGATGCAAGTTCTGTGTTTTATCGTCAATAAGAAGGTCAGAGGGATACAGTAAATATGAAGTGAAGCATGGGAATCTATAACTCGTGTCAAAGGAATCATTCAAAACATAGACAGTAAATAGAGTCAGTATCTTGTACTGAAGTCGGCATTGTGCCTTTTGTATTCAATTCCAATGCAATATCTGTGTTTCATCGTCAATAAGAAGGTCAGAGGGTTTCAGTAAACCTGAAGTGAAGCATGGGAATCTATAACTAGTGTCACAGGAATGGTTCAAAGCATAGACAGTAAGAAGAGTCAGTTTACTTGTACTTAAGTCGGCATTGTGCATTTTGTATTTAATTCCGATGCAATTTCAGTGTTTCATCGTCAATAAGATGGTCAGAGGGATACAGTAAACCTGAAGTGAAGCATCGGAATCTATAACTAGTGTCACAGGAATGGTTCAAAGCATAGACAGTAAGAAGAGTCAGTTTTCTTATAATTAAGTCTTCATTGTGCCTTTTGTATTTAATACCGATGCAATTTCTGTGTTTCATCGTCATTAAGTCGGTCAGATTGATACAGCAAACCTGAAGTGAAGCATCGGAATCTATAACTAGTGTCACAGGAATGGTTCAAAGCATAGACAGTAAGAAAAGTCAGTTTTCTTATAATTAAGTCTTCATTGTGCCTTTTGTATTTAATTCCGATGCAATATCTGTGTTTCATCGTCAATACGAAGGCCAGAGGGATACAGTAAACCTGAAGTGAAGCATCGGAATCTATAACAAGTGTCACAGGAGTGGTTAAAACCATAGACAGTAAGAAGAGTCAGTTCTCTTGTACTTAAGTCGGCATTGTGCCTTTTGTATTTGATTCCGATGCAAGTTCTGTGTTTCATCGTTAATAAGAAGGTCAGAGTGATACAGTAAATATGAAGTGAAGCATCGGAATCTATAACTCGTGTCAAAGGAATCTTTCAAAACATAGACAGTAAGAAGAGTCAGTATCTTGTACTGAAGTCGGCATTGTGCCTTTTGTATTCAATTCCAATGCAATTTCTGTGTTTCATCGTCAATAAGAAGGTCAGAGGGTTTCAGTAAACCTGAAGTGAAGCATCGGAATCTATAACTAGTGTCACAGGAATGGTTCAAAGCATAGACAGTAAGAAGAGTCAGTTTACTTGTACATAAGTCGGCATTGTGCCTTTTGTATTTAATTCCGATGCAATTTCAGTGTTTCATCGTCAATAAGAAGGTCAGAGGGATACAGTAAACCTGAAGTGAAGCATCGGAATCTATAACTAGTGTCACAGGAATGGTTCAAAGCATAGACAGTAAGAAAAGTCAGTTTTCTTATAATTAAGTCTTCGTTGTGCCTTTTGTATTTAATTCCGATGCAATTTCTGTGTTTCATCGTCATTAAGTCGGTCAGATTGATACAGCAAACCTGAAGTGAAGCATCGGAATCTATAACTAGTGTCACAAAAATGGTTCAAAACTTAGGCAATAAGAGAATTCAGTTTTCTTGTACTTAAGTCGGCATTGTCCCTCTTCTATAAAATTCCGATGCAATTTCTGTGTTTCGTCGTCAATAAGAAGGGCCAAGGGATACAGTAAACCTGAAGTGATGCATCGGTATCTAAAACCGGTCACACAGGAAAGGTTCAAAACATAGACAGTAAGAAGAGCCAGTCTTCATGTACTTGAGTAAGCATTGTGCCTTTTGTATTTAATTCCGATGCAATTTCTGTGGTTCATCGTCAATAAGAAGGTCAGAGGGATACAGTAAACCTGAAGTGAAGCATCGGAATGTCTAACTAGTGTCACAGGAATGGTTCGAAACATTGACAGCAAGAAGAGTCAGTTTTCTTGTACTTAAGTCGGCATTGTGCCTTCTGTAATTAATTCCGATGCAATTTCTGTGTTTCATCGTCAATAAGAAGGCCAGAGGGATACAGTAAACCTGAAGTGTAGCATCGGAATCTATAACAAGTGTCACAGGAGTGCTTAAAACCATAGACAGTAAGAAGAGTCAGTTCTCTTGTACTTATGTCGGCATTATGCCTTTTCTATATAATTCCGATGCAATTTCTGTGATTCGTCAACAATAAGAATGTCGAAGGGATACAGTAAACCTGAAGTGAAGCATCGGAATCTAAAACCGGTCTCACAGGAAAGGTTCAAATCATAGACAGTAAGAAGAGCCAGTCTTCTTGTACTTGAGTCGGCATTGTGCCGATTGTATTTAATTCCGGTGCAATTTCTGTGTTTCATCGTCAATAAGAATGTCCAAGGGATACAGTAAACCTGAAGTGAAGCATCGGAATCTAAAATCGGTCTCACACGAAAGTTTCAAATCATAGACAGTAAGAAGAGCCAGTCTTCTTGTACTTGAGTCGGCATTGTGCCGATTGTACTTAATTCCGGTGCAATTTCTGTGTTTCGTCGTCAATAAGACGGTCAGAGTGATACAGTAAACCTGACGTGAAGCTACGGAATCTATAACTAGTGTCAAAGGAATGGTTTAAGTCATAGACAGTAAGAAGAGTCAGTATCCGTGTGCTTAAGTGGGCATTGTGCCTTTAGTATTTAATTCCGATGCAATTTCTGTGTTTCGTCGTCAATAAGAAGGTCCAAGGGATACAGTAAACCTGAAGTGAAGGTTCGGAATCTAAATTCGGTCTCACAGGAAAGGTTCAAAAGATAGACAGTAAGAAGAGACAGTCTTCTTGTACGAGAGTCGGCATTGTGCCTTTTGTATTTAATTCCGATGCAATTTCTGTGTTTCATCGTCAATAAGAAGGTCAGAGGGATACAGTAAACCTGAAGTGAAACATCGAAATCTATAACTATAGTCACAGGAATGGTTCAAAACATAGAAAGTAAGAAGGGTCAGTCTTCTTGTATTTAAGTCTGCATTGTGCCTTTTGTTTGTATTCCGATGCAATTTCTGTGTTTCATCGTCATTAAGAGGGTCAGAGGGATACAGTAAACCTGAAGTGAAGCATCGGAACCTATAACTAGTGTCACAGGAATGGTTCAAAACATAGACAGTAAGAAGAGTCAGTTTCCGTGTGCTTAAGTCGGCATTGTGCCTTTTGTATTTGATTCCGATGCAAGTTCTGTGTTATATCGTCAATAAGAAGGTCAGAGGGATACAGTAAATATGAAGTGAAGCATCGGAATCTATAACTCGTGTCAAAGGAATCATTCAAAACATAGACAGTAAATAGAGTCAGTATCTTGTACTGAAGTCGGCATAGTGCCTTTTATATTCAATTCCAATGCAATTTCTGTGTTTCATCGTCAATAAGTAGGTCCGAGGGATACAGTAAACCTGAAGTGAAGCAGCGGAATGTCTAACTAGTGTCACAGGAATGGTTCGATACATAGACAGTAAGAAGAGTCAGTTTTCTTGTACTTAAGTCGACATTGTGCCTTTTGTAATTAATTCCGATGCAATTTCTGTGTTTCATCGTTAATAAGAAGGTCAGAGGGATACAGGAAATGTGAAGTGAAGCATCGGAATCTATAACTCGTGTCAAAGGAATCTTTCAAAACATAGACAGTAAGAAGAGTCAGTATCTTGTACTGAAGTCGGCATTGTGCCTTTTGTATTCAATTCCAATGCAATATCTGTGTTTCATCGTCAATAAGAACGTCAGAGGGTTTCAGTAAACCTGAAGTGAAGCATCGGAATCTATAACTAGTGTCACAGGAATGGTTCAAAGCATAGACAGTAAGAAGAGTCAGTTCTCTTGTACTTAAGTCGGCATTGTGCCTTTTCTATATAATTCCGATGCAATTTCTGTGATTCGTCATCAATAAGAATGTCCAAGGGATACAATAAACCTGAAGTGAAGCATCGGAATCTAAAACCGGTCTCACAGGAAAGGTTCAAATCATAGACAGTAAGAAGAGCCAGTCTTCTTGTACTTGAGTCGGCATTGTGCCGATTGTATTTAATTCCGGTGCAACTTCTGTGTTTCATCGTCAATAAGACCGTCGGAGTGATACAGTAAACCTGAAGTGAAGCATCGGAATCTATAACTAGTGTCACAGGAATGGTTTAAATCATAGACAGTATGAAGAGTCAGTTTCAGTGTGCTTAAGTCGGCATTGTGCCTTTTGTATTTAATTCCGATGCAATTTCTGTGTTTCGTCGTCAATAAGAAGGTCCAAGGGATACAGTAAACCTGAAGTGAAGCATCGGAATCTAAAACCGGTCTTACAGGAAAGGTTCAAAATATAGACAGTAAGAAAATCCAGTCTTCTTGTACTAGAGTCGGCATTGTACCTTTTGTATCTAATTCCGATGCAATTTCTGTGTTTCATCGCCAATAAGTAGGTCAGAGGGATACAGTAAACCTGAAGTGAAGCATCGGAATCTATAACTAGTGTCACAGGAATGGTTCAAAACATTGACAGTAAGAAGTGTCAGTTCTCTTGTCCTTAAGTCGACATTGTGTCTTTTCTATTGAAATCCGATGCAATTTCTGCGTTTCGTCGTCAGTAAGAAGGTCCAAGGGATACAGTAAACCTGAAGTGAAGCATCGGAATCTAAAACCGGTCTTACAGGAAAGATTCAAAATATAGACAGTAAGAAAATCCAGTCTTCTTGTACTAGAGTCGGCATTGTACCTTTTGTATCTAATTCCGATGGAATTTCTGTGTTTCATCGCCAATAAGAACGTCAGAGGCATACAGTAAACCTGAAGTGAGGCATCGGAATCTGTAATTAGTGTCACAGGAATGGTTCAAAGCATAGACAGTAAGAAGAGTCAGTTGTCTTATAATTAAGTCGGCATTGTGCCTTTTGTATTTAATTCCGATGCAATTTCTGTGTTTCATCGTCAATACGACGGTTAGAGTGATACAGCCAACCTGAAGTGAAACATCGGAATCTATAACTAGTGTCACAGGAACGGTTCAAAACATAGACAGAAAGAAGAGTCAGTTTTCTTGTACTTAATTCGGCATTGTGCCTTTTCTATATAATTCCGATGCAATCTCTGTGTTTCGTCGTCGATAAGAAGGGCCAAGGGATACAGTAAACCTGAAGTGAAGCATCGGAATCTATAACCGGTCTCACAGGAAAGGTTCAAATCATGGACAGTAAGAAGAGACAGTCTTCTTGTACTTGAGTCGGCATTGTTCCTTTTGTATATAATTCCGATGCAATTTCTGTGTTTCATCGTCAATAATAACGTCAGAGGGATACAGTAAACCTGAAGTGAAGCATCGGAATCTATAACTAGTGTCATAGGAATGGTTCAAAACAGAGACAGTAAGATAGTCAGTTTTCTTATACTTAAGTCGGCATTGTGCCTTTTGTATTTAATTCCGATGTAATTTCTGTGTTTCATCGTCAATAAGAAGGTCAGAGGGACACAGTAAACCTGAAGTGAAGCATCGGAATCTATTACTAATGTCACAGGAATGGTTCAAAACATAGACAGTAAGAAGAGTCAGTTTTCTTGTACTTAAGTCGGCATTGTGCCTTTTTTAATTAATTCAGATGCAATTTCTGTGTTTCGTCGTCAATAAGAAGGTCGGAGGGATACAGTAAACCTGAAGTGAAGCATCGTAATCTATAACTACTGTCACAGCAATGGTTAAAACCATAGACAGTAAGAAAAGTCAGTTTTCTTATAATTAAGTCTTTATTGTGCCTTTTGTATTTAATTCCGATGCAATTTCTGTGTTTCATCGTCATTAAGTCGGTCAGATTGATACATCAAACCTGAAGTGAAGCATCGGAATCTATAACTAGTGTCACAAAAATGGTTCAAAACTTAGACAATAAGAGAATTCAGTTTTCTTGTACTTAAGTCGGCATTGTCCCTCTTCTATAAAATTCCGATGCAATTTCTGTGTTTCGTCGTCAATAAGAAGGGCCAAGGGATACAGTAAACCTGAAGTGATGCATCGGTATCTAAAACCGGTCACACAGGAAAGGTTCAAAACATAGACAGAAAGAAGAGCCAGTCTTCATGTACTTGAGTCGGCATTGTGCCTTTTGTATTTAATTCCGATGCAATTTCTGTGGTTGATCGTCAATAAGAAGGTCAGAGGGATACAGTAAACCTGAAGTGAAGCATCGGAATGTCTAACTAGTGTCACAGGAATGGTTCGAAACGTTGACAGTAAGAAGAGTCAGTTTTCTTGTACTTAAGTCGGCATTGTGCCTTCTGTAATTAATTCCGATGCAATTTCTGTGTTTCATCGTCAATAAGAAGGCCAGAGGGATACAGTAAACCTGAAGTGAAGCATCGGAATCTAAAACCGGTCTCACAGGAAAGGTTCAAATCATAGACAGTAAGAAGAGCCAGTCTTCTTGTACTTGAGTCGGCATTGTGCCGATTGTATTTAATTCCGGTGCAATTTCTGTGTTTCATCGTCAATAAGACCGTCAGAGTGATACAGTAAACCTGAAGTGAAGCAGCGGAATCTATAACTAGTGTCACAGGAATGGTTTAAAACATAGACAGTAAGAAGAGTCAGTTTCGGTGTGCTTAAGTCGGCATTGTGCCTTTTGTATTTAATTCCGATGCAATTTCTGTGTTTCGTCGTCAATAAGAAGGTCCAAGGGATACAGTAAACCTGAAGTGAAACATCGGAATCTAAAACCGGTCTTACAGGAAAGATTCAAAATATAGACAGTAAGAAAATCCAGTCTTCTTGTACTAGAGTCGGCATTGTGCCTTTTGTATCTAATTCCGATGCAATTTCTGTGTTTCATCGCCAATAAGAAGGTCAGAGGGATACAGTAAACCTAAAGTGAAGCATCGGAATCTATAACTAGTGTCACAGGAATGGTTCAAAACATTGACAGTAAGAAGTGTCAGTTCTCTTGTCCTTAAGTCGGCATTGTGCCTTTTCTATTGAAATCCGATGCAATTTCTGCGTTTCGTCGTCAGTAAGAAGGTCCAAGGGATACAGTTAACCTAAAGTGAAGCATCGGAATCTAAAACCAGTCTTACAGGAAAGGTTCAAAATATAGACAGTAAGAAAATCCAGTCTTCTTGTACTGGAGTCGGCATTGTACCTTTTGTATCTAATTCCGATGCAATTTCTGTGTTTCATCGCCAATAAGAAGGTCAGAGGGATACAGTAAACCTGAAGTGAGGCATCGGAATCTATAACTAGTGTCACAGGAATGGTTCAAAGCATAGACAGTAAGAAGAGTCAGTTGTCTTATAATTAAGTCGGCATTGTGCCTTTTGCATTTAATTCCGATGCAATTTCTGTGTTTCATCGTCAATAAGACGGTTAGAGTGATACAGCAAACCTGAAGTGAAACATCGGAATCTATAACTAGTGTCACAGGAACGGTTCAAAACATAGACAGAAAGAAGAGTCAGTTTTCTTGTACTTAATTCGGCATTGTGCCTTTTCTATATAATTCCGATGCAATTTCTGTGTTTCGTCGTCGATAAGAAGGGCCAAGGGATACAGTAAAACTGAAGTGATGCATCGTGATCTAAAACCGGTCACACAGGAAAGGTTAAAAACATAGACAGTAAGAAGAGCCAGTCTTCTTGTACTTGAGTCGGCATTGTGCCTCTTGTATTTAATTCCGATGCAATTTCTGTGTTTCATCGTCAATAAGAAGGTGAGAGGGATACAGTAAACCTGAAGTGAAGCATCGGAATCTATAACTAGTGTCACAGGAATGGTTCAAAACAGAGACAGTAAGAGGAGTGAGTTTTCTTGTCCTTAAGTTGGCATTGTGCCTTTTGTATTTAATTCCGATGCAATTTCAGTGTTTCATCGTCAATAAGAAGGCCAGAGGGATACAGTAAACCTGAAGTGAAGCATCGGAATCTATAACAAGTGTCACAGGAGTGGTTAAAACCATAGACAGTAAGAAGAGTCAGTTCTCTTTTACTTAAGTCGGCATTGTGCCTTTTCTATATAATTCCGATGCAATTTCTGTGATTCGTCATCAATAAGAATGTCCAAGGGATACAGTAAACCTGAAGTGAAGCATCGGAATCTAAAACCGGTCTCACAGGAAAAGTTCAAATCATAGACAGTAAGAAGAGCCAGTCTTGTTGTACTTGAGTCGGCATTGTGCCGATTGTATTTAATTCCGGTGCAATTTCTGTGTTTCATCGTCAATAATAACGTCAGAGGGATACAGTAAACCTGAAGTGAAGCATCGGAATCTATAACTAGTGTCATAGGAATGGTTCAAAACATAGACACTAAGAAGAGTCAGTTTTCTTGTACTTAAGTCGGCGTTGTGCCTTTTGTATTTAATTCCGACGTAATTTCTGTGTTTCATCGTCAATAAGAAGGTCAGAGGGATACAGTAAACCTGAAGTGAAGCATCGGAATCTATTACTAATGTCACAGGAATGGTTCAAAACATAGACAGTAAGAAGAGTCAGTTTTCTTGTACTTAAGTCGGCATTGTGCCTTTTTTAATTAATTCAGATGCAATTTCTGTGTTTCATCGTCAATAAGAAGGTCGGAGGGATACAGTAAACCTGAAGTGAAGCATCGTAATCTATAACTACTGTCACAGGAATGGTTAAAACCATAACAGTAAGAAGAGTCAGTTTTCTTGTACTTAAGTCGGCATTGTGCCTTTTCTATTTAATTCCGATCCAAATTCTGTGTTTCATCGTCAATAAGAAGGTCGGAGGGATACAGTAAACCTGAAGTGAAGCGTCGGAATCTATAACTAGTGACACAGGAATGGTTCAAAGCATGGACAGTAAGAAGAGTCAGTTTTCTTGTACTTAAGTCGGCATTGTGCCTTTTGTATTTAATTCCAATGCAATTTCTGTCTCCCATCGTCAATAAGAAGGTCCAAGGGATACAGTAAACCTGAAGTCAAGCATCGGAATCTAAAACTGGTCTCACAGGAAAGGTTCAAAACATAGACAGTTAGAAGAGCCAGTCTCCTTGTACTTGAGTCGATATTGTGCCTTTGTATTTAATTCCGATGCAATTTCTGCGTTTCATCATCAATAAGAAGGTCAGAGGGATACAGTAAACCTGAAGTGAAGCTTCGGAATCTATAACTAGTGTCACAGGAATGGTTCGAAGCATAGACAGTAAGAAGAGTCAGTTTTCTTATAATTAAGTCGGCATTGTGCCTTTTGTATTTAATTCCGTTGCAATTACTGTGTTTCATCGTCAATCAGAAGATCCGAGGGATACAGTAAACCTGAAGTGAGCCATCGGAATATATAACTAGTGTCACGGGAATGGTTCAAAACATAGACAGTAAGAAGAGTCAGTTTTCTTGTACTTAAGTCGGCGTTATGCCTTTTGCATTTAAGTCCGATGCAATTTCTATGTTTCGTCGTCAATAAGAAGGTCCAAGGGATACAGTAAACCTGAAGTGAGGCATCGAAATCTAAAACCGGTCTCACAGGAAAGGTTCAAATCATCGACAGTAAGAAGAGCCAGTCTTCTTGTACTTGAGTCGGCATTGTGCCTTTCGTATTTAATTCCATTGCAATTTCTGTGTTTCGTCGTCAATAAGACGGTCAGAGGGATACAGTAAACCTGAAGTGAAGCATCGGAATCTATAACAAGTGTCACAGGAATGGTTCAAACATAGACAGTAAGAAGAGTCAGTTTTCTTGTACTTAAGTCGGCATTGTACGTTTTCTATTTAATTCCGATGCAATTTCTGTGTTTCGTCGTCAATAAGAAGGTCCAAGGGATACAGTAAACCTTAAGCGAAGCATCGGAATCTAAAACCGGTCTCATAGGAAGGGATCAAAATATAGACCGTAAGAAGAGCCAGTCTTCTTGTAATAGAGTCGGCATTGTGCCTTTTGGAATTAATTCCGATGCAATTTCTGTGTTTTATCGTCAATAAGACGTTCAGAGGGGTACAGTAAACCTGAAGTGAAGCATCGGAATCTATAACTAGTGTCACAGGAATAGTTCAAAACATAGACAGTAAGAAGAGTCAGTTTTCTTGTACTTAAGTCGGCATTGTGCCTTTTGTATTTGATTCCGATGCAAGTTCTGTGTTTCATCGTCAATAAGAAGGTCGGAGGGATACAGTAAATATGAAGTGTAGCATCGGAATCTATAACTCGTGTCAAAGGAAACTTTCAAAACATAGACAGTAAGAAGATTCAGTATCTTGTACTGAAGTCGGCATTGTGCATTTTGTATTCAATTCCAATGCAATTTCTGTGTTTCATCGTCAATAAGAAGGTCAGAGGGTTTCAGTAAACCTGAAGTGAAGCATCGGAATCTATAGCTAGTGTCACAGGAATGGTTCAAAGCATAGACAGTAAGAAGAGTCAGTTTACTTGTACTTAAGTCGGCATTGTGCCTTTTGTATTTAATTCCGATGCAATTTCAGTGTTTCATCGTCAATAAGAAGTTCAGAGGGATACAGTAAACCTGAAGTGAAGCATCGGAATCTATAACTAGTGTCACAGGAATGGTTCAAAGCATAGACAGTAAGAAGAGTCAGTTTTCTTACAATTTAGTTTTCATTGTGCCTTTTGTATTTAATTCCGATGCAATTTCTGTGTTTCATCGTCAATAAGTCGGTCAGAGTGATACAGCAAACCTGAAGTGAAGCATCGGAATCTATAACTAGTGTCACAAGAATGGTTC
This sequence comes from Schistocerca americana, assembly GCF_021461395.2. Taxonomy (NCBI): domain Eukaryota; kingdom Metazoa; phylum Arthropoda; class Insecta; order Orthoptera; family Acrididae; genus Schistocerca; species Schistocerca americana. The sequence goes on from NC_060128.1 coordinate 18,659,354, forward strand.
AAAACATAGACAATAAGAGAATTCAGTTTTCTTGTACTTAAGTCGGCATTGTCTCTTTTCTATAAAATTCCGATGCAATTTCTGTGTTTCGTCGTCACTAAGAAGGGCCAAGGGATACAGTAAAACTGAAGTGATGCATCGTGGTCTAATACCGGTCACACAGGAAAGGTTCAAAACATAGACAGTAAGAAGAGCCAGTCTTCTTGTACTTGAGTCGTCATTGTGCCTTTTGTATTTAATTCCGATGCAATTTCTGTGATTCATCGTCAATAAGAAGGTGAGAGGGATACAGTAAACCTGAAGTGAAGCATCGGAATCTATAACTAGTGTCACAGGAATGGTTCAAAACAGAGACAGTAAGAAGAGTGAGTTTTCTTGTCCTTAAGTTGGCATTGTGCCTTTTGTATTTAATTCCGATGCAATTTCAGTGTTTCATCGTCAATAAGAAGGCCAGAGGGATACAGTAAACCTGAAGTGAAGCATCGGAATCTATAACAAGTGTCACAGGAGTGGTTAAAACCATAGACAGTAAGAAGAGTCAGTTCTCTTTTACTTAAGTCGGCATTGTGCCTTTTCTACATAATTCCGATGCAATTTCTGTGATTCGTCATCAATAACAATGTGCAAGGGATACAGTAAACCTGAAGTGAAGCATCGGAATCTAAAACCGGTCTCACAGGAAAAGTTCAAATCATAGACAGTAAGAAGAGCCAGTCTTCTTGTACTTGAGTCGGCATTGTGCCGATTGTATTTAATTCCGGTGCAATTTCTGTGTTTCATCGTCAATAAGACGGTCAGAGTGATACAGTAAACCTCAAGTGAAGCATCGGAATCTACAACTAGTGTCACAGGAATGGTTTAAAACATAGACAGTAAGAAGAGTGAGTTTCCGTGTGCTTAAGTCGGCATTGTGCCTTTTGTATTTAATTCCGATGCAATTTCTGTGTTTCGTCGTCAATAAGAAGGTCCAAGGGATACAGTAAACCTGAAGTGAAGCATCGGAATCTAAATTCGGTCTCACAGGAAAGGTTCAAAACATAGACAGTAAGAAGAGCCAGTCTTCATGTACGAGAGTCGGCATTGTGACTTTTGTATTTAATTCCGATGCAATTTCTGTGTTTCATCGTCAATAAGAAGGTCAGAGGGATACAGTAAACCTGAAGTGAAACATCGAAATCTATAACTAATGTCACAGGAATGGTTCAAAACATAGAAAGTAAGAGGGGTCAGTCTTCTTGTACTTAAGTCGGCATTGTGCCTTTTGTTTGTATTCCGATGCAATATCAGTGTTTCATCGTCATTAAGAAGGTCAGAGGGATACAGTAAACCTGATGTGAAGCATCGGAACCTATAACTAGTGTCACAGGAATGGTTCAAAACATAGACAGTAAGAAGAGTCAGTTTCCGTGTGCTTCAGTCGGCTTTGTGCCCTTTGTATTTAATTCCGATGCAATTTATTGTGTTTCGTCGTCAATAAGAAGGTCCAAGGGATACAGTAAACCTGAAGTGAAGCATCGGAATCTAAATTCGGTCTCACAGGAAAGGTTCAAAACATAGACAGTAAGAAGAGCCAGTCTTCTTGTACGAGAGTCGGCATTATGCCTTTTGTTTTTAATTCCTATGCAATTTCTGTGTTTCATCGTCAATAAGAAGGTCAGAGGGATGCAGTAAACCTGAGGTGAAACATCGAAATCTATAACTAGTGTCACAGGAATGGTTCAAAACATAGACAGTAAGAAGAGTCAGTCTTCTTGTACTTAAGTCGGCATTGTGCCTTTTGTTTGTATTCCGATGCAATTTCGGTATTTCATCGTCATTAAGAAGGTCAGAGAGATACAGTAAACCTGAAGTGAAGCATCGGAATCTATAACTAGTGTCACAGGAATGGTTCAAAACATAGACAGTAAGAAGAGTCAGTTCTCTTGTCCTTAAGTCGGCATTGTGCCTTTTCTAATGAAATCCGATGCAATTTCTGCGTTTCGTCGTCAGTAAGAAGGTCCAAGGGATACAGTAAACCTGAAGTGAAGCATCGGAATCTAAAACCGGTCTTACAGGAAAGGTTCAAAATACAGACAGTAAGATAATCCAGTCTTCTTGTACTAGAGTCGGCATTGTACCTTTTGTATCTAATTCCGATGCAATTTCTGTGTTTCATCGCCAACAAGAAGGTCAGAGGGATACAGTAAACCTGAAGTGAGGCATCGGAATCTATAACTAGTGTCACAGGAACGGTTCAAAACATAGACAGAAAGAAGAGTCAGTTTTCTTGTACTTAATTCGGCATTGTGCCTTTTCTATATAATTCCGATGCAATATCTGTGTTTTGTCGTCGATAAGAAGGGCCAAGGGATACAGTAAACCTGAAGTGAAGCATCGGAATCTATAACCGGTCTCACAGGAAAGGTTCAAAACATAGACAGTAAGAAGAGCCAGTCTTCTTGTACTTGAGGCTGCATTGTGCCTTTTGTATATAATTCCGATGCAATTTCTGTGTTTCATCGTCAATAAGAAGGTCAGAGGGATACAGTAAACCTGAAGTGAATCATCGGAATCTATAACTAGTGTCATAGGAATGGTTCAAAACATAGACAGTAATAAGAGTCAGTTTTCTTGTACTTAAGTCGGCATTGTGCCTTTTATATTTAATTCCGATGTAATTTCTGTGTTTCATCGTCAATAAGAAGGTCAGAGGAATACAGTAAACCTGAAGTGAAGCATCGGAATCTATAACTAATGTCACAGGAATGGTTCAAAACATAGCCAGTAAGAAGAGTCAGTTTTCTTGTACTTATGTCGGCATTGTGCCTTTTTTAATTAATTCCGATGCAATTTCTGTGTTTCATCGTCAATAAGAAGGTCAGAAGGATACAGTAAACCTGAAGTGAAGCATCGGAATCTATAACTACTTTCACAGGAATTGTTAAAACCATAGACAGTAAGAAGAGTCAGTTTTCTTGTACTTAAGTCGGCATTGTGCCTTTTCTATTTAATTCCGATCCAAATTCTGCGTTTCATCGTCAATAAGAAGGTAAGAGGGATACAGTAAACCTGAAGTGGAGCATCGGAATCTTTAACTAGTGTCACAGGAATGGTTAAAATCATAGACAGTAAGAAGAGTCAGTTTTCTAGTACTTAGGTCGGCATTGTGCATTTTGTATTTAATTCCAATGGAATTTCTGTGTTTCATCGTCAATAAGAAGGTCAGAGCGATACAGTAAACCTGAAGTGAGGCATCGTAGTCTATAACTAGTGTCACGGGAATCGTTTAAAACATATACAGTAAGAAGAGTCAGTTTCCGTGTGCTTAAGTCAGCATTGTGCCTTTTCTATTTAATTCCAATGCAATTTCTGTGTTTCATCGCCAATAAGAAGGTCAGAGGGATACAGTAAACCTGAAGTGAAGCATCGGAATCTATAACTAGTGTCACAGGAACGGTTAAAAACATAGACAGTAAGAAGAATCAGTTTTCTTGTACTTAAGTCAGCATTCTGCCTTTTGTATTTAATTCCGATGAAATTTCTGTGTTTCATTGTCCATAAGAAGGTCAGAGGGATACAGTAAACTTGAAGTGAAGCATCGGAATCTATAATTAGTGTCACAGGAATGGTTCAAAGCATAGACATTAAGAAGAGTCAGTCTTCTTGTACTTAAGTCGGCATTGTGTCTTTTGTTTGTATTCCGATGCAATTTCTGTGTTTCATAGTCATTAGGAAGGTTAGAGGGATACAGTAAACCTGAAGTGAAGCATCGGAATCTATAACTATTGTCACAGGAATGGTTCAAAAAATAGACAGTAAGAAGAGTCAGTTTTCTTGTACTTAAGTCGGCATTGTGCCTTATGTATTTAATTCCGATCCAATTTATGTGTTCCATCGTCAATAAGAAGGTCCAAGGGATACAGTAAACCTGAAGTGAAGCTTCGGAATCTAAAACCGGTCTCACAGGAAAGGTTTAAATCATAGACAGTGAGAAGAGCCAGTCTTCTTGTACTTGAGTCGGCATTGTGCCTTTTGTAAATAATTCCGATGCTATTTCTGTGTTTCATCGTCAATAAGAAGGCCAGAGGGATACAGTAAACCTGAAGTGAAGCATCGGAATCTATAACTAGTGTCCCAGGAATGGTTAAAACCATAGACAGTAAGAAGAGTCAGTTTTATTGTACTTAAGTCGGCATTGTGCCTTTTCTATTTGATTCCGATGCAATTTCTGTGTTTCATCGTCAATAAGAAGGTGGGAGGGATACAGTAAACCTGAAGTGAAGTATCGGAATCTATAACTAGTGTCACAGGAATGGTTCAAAACATAGACAATAAGAAGAGTCAGTTTGCTTATACTTAAGTCATCATTGTGCTTTTGTATTTAATTCCGATGCAATTTCTGTGTCTCATCGTCAATAAGACGTTCAGAGGGATACAGTAAACCTGAAGTGAAACATCGGACTCTATAACTAGTGTCACAGGAATGGTTAAAAACATAGACAGTAAGAAGAATCTGTTTTCTTGTACTTAAGTCAGAATTGTGCATTTTGTATATAATTCCGATGCAATTTCTGTGTTTCATCGTCAATAAGAAGGTCGGAGGGATAAAGTGAACCTGAAGTGAAGCATCGGAATCTATAACTAGTGTCACAGGAATGGGTCAAAACATAGACAGTAAGAAGAGCCAGTTTTCTTGTACTTAAGTAGGCATTGTGCATTTCGTATTTAATTCCGAAGCAATTTCTGTGTTTCATCGTCAATAAGAAGGTCAGAGGGATACAGTAAACCTGAAGTGAACCATCGGAATCTATAACTAGTGTCACAGGAATGGTTCAAAACATAGACAGTAAGAAGAGTCAGTCTTCTTGAACTTAAGTCGGCATTGTGCCTTTTGTTTGTATTCCGATGCAATTTCTGTGTTTCATCGCCGTTAAGAAGGTCAGAGGGATACAGTATACCGGAAGCATCGGAATCTATATCTAGTGTCACAGGAATGGTTCAAACATGGAGAGTAAGAAGAGTAAGTTTTCCTGAACTTAAGTCGGCAATGTGCCTTTTCTATTTAATTCCGATGCAATTTCTGTGTTTCGTCGTCAATAAGAAGGTCCAAGGGATACAGTAAACCTGAAGCGAAGCATCGGAATCTAAAACCGGTCTCACAGGAAAGGTTCAAAATATAGACAGTAAGAAGAGTCAGTCTTCTTGTACTATAGTCGGCATTGTGCCTTTTGTATTTAATTCCGATGCAATTCTGTGTTTCATCGTCAACATGAAGGTCAGAATCATACAGGAAACCTGAAGAAAAGCATCGGAATCTATAACTAATGTCACAGGAATGGTTCAAAACATAGACAGTAAGAAGAGTCAGTTTTCTTGTACTTAAGTAGGCATTGTGCCTTTTGTAGTTAATTCCGATGCAATTTCTGTGTTTCATCGTCAATAAGAAGGTCAGAGTGATTCAGTAAACCTGAAGTGAAGCATCGGAATCTATAACTAGTGTCACAGGAATTGTTAAAACATTGACAGTAAGAAGAGTCAGTTTTCTTGTACTTAAGTCGGCATTGTGCATTTTCTATTTGATTCCGATGTAATATCTGTGTTTCACCGTCAATAAGAAGGTCGGAGGGATACAGTAAACCTGAAGTGAAGCATCGAAATCTATAACTAGTGTCACGGGAATGGTTCAATACATAGACAGTAAGAAGAGTCAGTTTTCTTGTACTTAAGTTGTCATTGTGCCTTTTGTATTTAATTCCGATGCAATTTCTGTGTAGCATCGTCATTAAGAAGGTCAGAGGGATACAGTAAAACTGAAGTGAAACATTGGAATTTATAAGTAGTGTCACAGAAATGGTTTAAAACATTGACAGTAAGAAGAGTCAGATTTCTTGTACTTAAGTCAGCATTATGGCTTTTGTATTTAATTCCGATACAATTTATGTGTTCCGTCGTCATTAAGAAGGTCCAAGGGATACAGAAAACCTGAAGTCAAGCATCGGAATCTAAAACAGGTCTCACAGGAAAGGTTCAAAACATAGACAGTAAGAAGAGCCAGCCTTCTTGTACTTGAGTCGTTATTGTGCCTTTTGTATTTAATTCCGTTGCAATTTCTGTGTTTCATCGTCAATAAGAAGGTCAGAGGGATACAGTAAACCTGAAGTGAAGCATCGGAATCTATAACAAGGGTCACAGGAATGGTTCAAAGCATAGACAGTAAGAAGAGTCAGTTTTGATATAATTAAATCGGCATTGTGCATTTTGTATTTAATTCCGATGTAATATCTTTGTTTCATCGTCAATAAGAAGTTCCAAGGGATACAGTAAACCTGAAGCAAAGCATCGGAATCTAATACCGGTCTGACAGGAATGGTTCAAAATATGGGCAGTAAGAAGAGCCAGTCTTCCTGTACTAGAGTCGGCATTGTGCCTTTTGTATTTAATTCCGATGCAATTTCTGTGTTTCGTCGTCAATAAGAAGGTCCAAAGGATTCAGTAAACCTGAAGTGAAGCATTGGAATATGAAACCGGTCTCACAGGAAAGGTTCAAAACATAGGCAGTAAGAAGACCCAGTCTTCCTGTACTAGAGTCGGCATTGTGCCTTTTGTATTTAATTCCGATGCAATTTCTGTGTTTCATCGTTAATAAGAAGTTCAGAGGGATACAGTAAACCTGAAGTGAACCATCGGAATCTATAACTAGTGTCACCGGAATGGTTCAAATCATAGATAGTAAGAAGAGTCGGTCTTCTTGTACTTAAGTCGGCATTGTCCCTTTTGTTTGTATTCCGATGCAATTTCTGTGTTTCATCATCATTAACAAGGTCAGAGGGATACAGTAAACCTGAAGTGAAGCATCGGAATCTATAACTAGTGTCACAGGAATGGTTCAAAACATAGACTGTAAGAAGAGTCAGTTCTCATGTTCTTAAGTCGGCAATGTGGCTTTTCTATTGAATTCCGATGCAATTTCTGTGTTTCGTCGTCAATAAGATGGTCCAAGGGATACAGTAAACCTGAAGTGAAGCATCAGAATCTAAAACTTGTCTCACAGGAAAGGTTCAAAACATTGACAGTAAGAAGAGCCAGTCTTCTTGTACTTTAGTCGGCATTGTGCCTTTTGTATTTAATTCCGATGCAATTTCTGTGTTTCATTGTCAATAAGAAGGTCAGAGGGACACAGTAAACCTGAAGTGAAGCATCGGAATCTATAACTAGTGTCACTGGAATGGTTCAATCATAGGCAGTAAGATGAGTTAGATTTCTTGTACTTAAGTCGGCATTGTGCCTTTTCTATTTAATTCCAATGCAATTTCTGTGTTTCGTCGTCAATAAGAAGGTCCAAGGGATACAGTAAACCAGAAGCGAAGCATCGGAATCTAAAACCGGTCATACAGGAAAGGTTCAAAATATAGACAGTAAGAAGAGCCAGTCTTCTTGTACTAGAGTCGGCATTGTGCCTTTTGTATTTAATTCCGATGCAATTTCTGTGTTCATTGTCAATAAGAAGGTAAGAGGGACACAGTAAACCTGAAGTGAAGCATCGGAATCTATAACTAGAGTCACAGGAATGGTTCAAAGCATAGACAGTAAGAAGAGTCAGTTTTTTTATAATTAAGTCGGCATTGTGCCTTTTGTATTTAATTCCGATGCAATTTCTGTGTTTCGTCATCAATACGAAAGGTCCAAGAGATACAGTAAACCTGAAGCGAAGCATCGGAAACTAAAACCGGTCTCACCGGAAAGGTTCAAAATATAGACAGTAAGAAGAGCCAGCCTTCTTGTACTTGAGTCGTCATTGTGCCTTTTGTATTTAATTCCGTTGCAATTTCTGTGTTTCATCGTCAATAAGAAGGTCAGAGGGATACAGTAAACCTGAAGTGAAGCATCGGAATCTATAACAAGGGTCACAGGAATGGTTCAAAGCATAGACAGTAAGAAGAGTCAGTTTTGTTATAATTAAATCGGCATTGTGCCTTTTGTATTTAATTCCGATGTAATTTCTTTGTTTCATCGTCAATAAGAAGTTCCAAGGGATACAGTAAACCTGAAGCAAAGCATCGGAATCTAATACCGGTCTGACAGGAAAGGTTCAAAATATGGGCAGTAAGAAGAGCCAGTCTTCCTGTACTAGAGTCGGCATTGTGCCTTTTGTATTTAATTCCGATGCAATTTCTGTGTTTCGTCGTCAATAAGAAGGTCCAAAGGATTCAGTAAACCTGAAGTGAAGCATTGGAATATGAAACCGGTCTCACAGGAAAGGTTCACAACATAGGCAGTAAGAAGACCCAGTCTTCCTGTACTAGAGTCGGCATTGTGCCTTTTGTATTTAATTCCGATGCAATTTCTGTGTTTCATCGTTAATAAGAAGTTCAGAGGGATACAGTAAACCTGAAGTGAACCATCGGAATCTATAACTAGTGTCACCGGAATGGTTCAAATCATAGATAGTAAGAAGAGTCGGTCTTCTTGTACTTAAGTCGGCATTGTCCCTTTTGTTTGTATTCCGATGCAATTTCTGTGTTTCATCATCATTAACAAGGTCACAGTAATACAGTAAACCTGAAGTGAAGCAACGGAATCTATAACTAGTGTCACAGGAATGGTTCAAAACATAGACAGTAAGAAGAGTCAGTTTTCTTGTACTTAAGTCGGCATTGTGCCTTTTGTATTTAATTCCGATGCAATTTCTGTGTTTCCTCATCAATAAGAAGGTCCAAGAGATACAGTAAACCTGAAGTGAAGCATCGGAATCTAAAACCGCTCTCACAGGAAAGGTTCAAATCATCGACAGTAAGAAGAGCCAGTCTTCTTGTACTTCAGTCGGCATTGGGCCTTTTGTATTTAATTCCGATGCAATTTCTGTGTTTCATTGTCAATAAGAAGGTCAGAGGGATACAGTAAACCTGAAGTGAAGCATCGGAATCTATAACTAGTGTCACTGGAATGGTTCAATCATAGGCAATAAGATGAGTTAGATTTCTTGTACTTAAGTCAGCATTGTGCCTTTTCTATTTAATTCCAATGCAATTTCTGTGTTTCATCGTCAATAAGAAGGTCAGAGGGATACAGTAAACCTGAAGTGAAGCATCGGAATCTATAACTAGTGTCACAGGAACGGTTAAAAACATAGACAGTAAGAAGAATCAGTTTTCTTGTACTTAAGTCAGCATTCTGCCTTTTGTATTTAATTCCGATGAAATTTCTGTGTTTCATTGTCCATAAGAAGGTCAGAGGGATACAGTAAACTTGAAGTGAAGCATCGGAATCTATAATTAGTGTCACAGGAATGGTTCAAAGCATAGACATTAAGAAGAGTCAGTCTTCTTGTACTTAAGTCGGCATTGTGTCTTTTGTTTGTATTCCGATGCAATTTCTGTGTTTCATAGTCATTAGGAAGGTTAGAGGGATACAGTAAACCTGAAGTGAAGCATCGGAATCTATAACTAGTGTCCCAGGAATGGTTAAAACCATAGACAGTAAGAAGAGTCAGTTTTATTGTACTTAAGTCGGCATTGTGCCTTTTCTATTTGATTCCGATGCAATTTCTGTGTTTCATCGTCAATAAGAAGGTGGGAGGGATACAGTAAACCTGAAGTGAAGTATCGGAATCTATAACTATTGTCACAGGAATGGTTCAAAAAATAGACAGTAAGAAGAGTCAGTTTTCTTGTACTTAAGTCGGCATTGTGCCTTATGTATTTAATTCCGATCCAATTTATGTGTTCCATCGTCAATAAGAAGGTCCAAGGGATACAGTAAACCTGAAGTGAAGCTTCGGAATCTAAAACCGGTCTCACAGGAAAGGTTTAAATCATAGACAGTGAGAAGAGCCAGTCTTCTTGTACTTGAGTCGGCATTGTGCCTTTTGTAAATAATTCCGATGCTATTTCTGTGTTTCATCGTCAATAAGAAGGTCAGAGGGATACAGTAAACCTGAAGTGAAGCATCGGAATCTATAACTAGTGTCCCAGGAATGGTTAAAACCATAGACAGTAAGAAGAGTCAGTTTTATTGTACTTAAGTCGGCATTGTTCCTTTTCTATTTGATTCCGATGCAATTTCTGTGTTTCATCGTCAATAAGAAGGTGGGAGGGATACAGTAAACCTGATGTGAAGTATCGGAATCTATAACTAGTGTCACAGGAATGGTTCAAAACATAGACAATAAGAAGAGTCAGTTTGCTTATACTTAAGTCATCATTGTGCTTTTGTATTTAATTCCGATGCAATTTCTGTGTCTCATCGTCAATAAGACGTTCAGAGGGATACAGTAAACCTGAAGTGAAACATCGGACTCTATAACTAGTGTCACAGGAATGGTTAAAAACATAGACAGTAAGAAGAATCTGTTTTCTTGTACTTAAGTCAGAATTGTGCATTTTGTATATAATTCCGATGCAATTTCTGTGTTTCATCGTCAATAAGAAGGTCGGAGGGATAAAGTAAACCTGAAGTGAAGCATCGGAATCTATAACTAGTGTCACAGGAATGGGTCAAAACATAGACAGTAAGAAGAGCCAGTTTTCTTGTACTTAAGTAGGCATTGTGCATTTCGTATTTAATTCCGAAGCAATTTCTGTGTTTCATCGTCAATAAGAAGGTCAGAGGGATACAGTAAACCTGAAGTGAACCATCGGAATCTATAACTAGTGTCACAGGAATGGTTCAAAACATAGACAGTAAGAAGAGTCAGTCTTCTTGAACTTAAGTCGGCATTGTGCCTTTTGTTTGTATTCCGATGCAGTTTCTGTGTTTCATCGCCGTTAAGAAGGTCAGAGGGATACAGTATACCGGAAGCATCGGAATCTATATCTAGTGTCACAGGAATGGTTCAAACATGGAGAGTAAGAAGAGTAAGTTTTCCTGAACTTAAGTCGGCAATGTGCCTTTTCTATTTAATTCCGATGCAATTTCTGTGTTTCGTCGTCAATAAGAAGGTCCAAGGGATACAGTAAACCTGAAGCGAAACATCGGAATCTAAAACCGGTCTCACAGGAAAGGTTCAAAATATAGACAGTAAGAAGAGTCAGTCTTCTTGTACTATAGTCGGCATTGTGCCTTTTGTATTTAATTCCGATGCAATTCTGTGTTTCATCGTCAACATGAAGGTCAGAATCATACAGGAAACCTGAAGAAAAGCATCGGAATCTATAACTAATGTCACAGGAATGGTTCAAAACATAGACAGTAAGAAGAGTCAGTTTTCTTGTACTTAAGTAGGCATTGTGCCTTTTGTATTTAATTCCGATTCAATTTCTGTGTTTCATCGTCAATAAGAAGGTCAGAGTGATTCAGTAAACCTGAAGTGAAGCATCGGAATCTATAACTAGTGTCACAGGAATTGTTAAAACATTGACAGTAAGAAGAGTCAGTTTTCTTGTACTTAAGTCGGCATTGTGCATTTTCTATTTGATTCCGATGTAATATCTGTGTTTCACCGTCAATAAGAAGGTCGGAGGGATACAGTAAACCTGAAGTGAAGCATCGAAATCTATAACTAGTGTCACGGGAATGGTTCAATACATAGACAGTAAGAAGAGTCAGTTTTCTTGTACTTAAGTTGTCATTGTGCCTTTTGTATTTAATTCCGATGCAATTTCTGTGTAGCATCGTCATTAAGAAGGTCAGAGGGATACAGTAAAACTGAAGTGAAACATTGGAATTTATAAGTAGTGTCACAGAAATGGTTTAAAACATTGACAGTAAGAAGAGTCAGATTTCTTGTACTTAAGTCAGCATAATGGCTTTTGTATTTAATTCCGATACAATTTATGTGTTCCGTCGTCATTAAGAAGGTCCAAGGGATACAGAAAACCTGAAGTCAAGCATCGGAATCTAAAACAGGTCTCACAGGAAAGGTTCAAAACATAGACAGTAAGAAGAGCCAGCCTTCTTGTACTTGAGTCGTTATTGTGCCTTTTGTATTTAATTCCGTTGCAATTTCTGTGTTTCATCGTCAGTAAGAATGTCAGAGGGATACAGTAAACCTGAAGTGAAGCATCGGAATCTATAACAAGGGTCACAGGAATGGTTCAAAGCATAGACAGTAAGAAGAGTCAGTTTTGATATAATTAAATCGGCATTGTGCCTTTTGTATTTAATTCCGATGTAATTTCTTTGTTTCATCGTCAATAAGAAGTTCCAAGGGATACAGTAAACCTGAAGCAAAGCATCGGAATCTAATACCGGTCTGACAGGAAAGGTTCAAAATATGGGCAGTAAGAAGAGCCAGTCTTCCTGTACTAGAGTCGGCATTGTGCCTTTTGTATTTAATTCCGATGCAATTTCTGTGTTTCGTCGTCAATAAGAAGGTCCAAAGGATTCAGTAAACCTGAAGTGAAGCATTGGAATATGAAACCGGTCTCACAGGAAAGGTTCAAAACATAGGCAGTAAGAAGACCCAGTCTTCCTGTACTAGAGTCGGCATTGTGCCTTTTGTATTTAATTCCGATGCAATTTCTGTGTTTCATCGTTAATAAGAAGTTCAGAGGGATACAGTAAACCTGAAGTGAACCATCGGAATCTATAACTAGTGTCACCGGAATGTTTCAAATCATAGATAGTAAGAAGAGTCGGTCTTCTTGTACTTAAGTCGGCATTGTCCCTTTTGTTTGTATTCCGATGCAATTTCTGTGTTTCATCATCATTAACAAGGTCAGAGGGATACAGTAAACCTGAAGTGAAGCATCGGAATCTATAACTAGTGTCACAGGAATGGTTCAAAACATAGACTGTAAGAAGAGTCAGTTCTCATGTTCTTAAGTCGGCAATGTGGCTTTTCTATTGAATTCCGATGCAATTTCTGTGTTTCGTCGTCAATAAGATGGTCCAAGGGATACAGTAAACCTGAAGTGAAGCATCAGAATCTAAAACTTGTCTCACAGGAAAGGTTCAAAACATTGACAGTAAGAAGAGCCAGTCTTCTTGTACTTTAGTCGGCATTGTGCCTTTTGTATTTAATTCCGATGCAATTTCTGTGTTTCATTGTCAATAAGAAGGTCAGAGGGACACAGTAAACCTGAAGAGAAGCATCGGAATCTATAACTAGTGTCACTGGAATGGTTCAATCATAGGCAGTAAGATGAGTTAGATTTCTTGTACTTAAGTCGGCATTGTGAATTTTCTATTTAATTCCAATGCAATTTCTGTGTTTCGTCGTCAATAAGAAGGTCCAAGGGATACAGTAAACCAGAAGCGAAGCATCGGAATCTAAAACCGGTCATACAGGAAAGGTTCAAAATATAGACAGTAAGAAGAGCCAGTCTTCTTGTACTAGAGTCGGCATTGTGCCTTTTGTATTTAATTCCGATGCAATTTCTGTGTTCATTGTCAATAAGAAGGTAAGAGGGACACAGTAAACCTGAAGTGAAGCATCGGAATCTATAACTAGAGTCACAGGAATGGTTCAAAGCATAGACAGTAAGAAGAGTCAGTTTTTTTATAATTAAGTCGGCATTGTGCCTTTTGTATTTAATTCCGATGCAATTTCTGTGTTTCGTCATCAATACGAAAGGTCCAAGAGATACAGTAAACCTGAAGCGAAGCATCGGAAACTAAAACCGGTCTCACCGGAAAGGTTCAAAATATAGACAGTAAGAAGAGCCAGCCCTCTTGTACTTGAGTCGTTATTGTGCCTTTTGTATTTAATTCCGTTGCAATTTCTGTGTTTCATCGTCAATAAGAAGGTCAGAGGGATACAGTAAACCTGAAGTGAAGCATCGGAATCTATAACAAGGGTCACAGGAATGGTTCAAAATATAGACAGTAAGAAGAGTCAGTTTTGTTATAATTAAATCGGCATTGTGCCTTTTGTATTTAATTCCGATGTAATTTCTTTGTTTCATCGTCAATAAGAAGTTCCAAGGGATACAGTAAACCTGAAGCAAAGCATCGGAATCTAATACCGGTCTGACAGGAAAGGTTCAAAATATGGGCAGTAAGAAGAGCCAGTCTTCCTGTACTAGAGTCGGCATTGTGCCTTTTGTATTTAATTCCGATGCAATTTCTGTGTTTCGTCGTCAATAAGAAGGTCCAAAGGATTCAGTAAACCTGAAGTGAAGCATTGGAATATGAAACCGGTCTCACAGGAAAGGTTCAAAACATAGGCAGTAAGAAGACCCAGTCTTCCTGTACTAGAGTCGGCATTGTGCCTTTTGTATTTAATTCCGATGCAATTTCTGTGTTTCATCGTTAATAAGAAGTTCAGAGGGATACAGTAAACCTGAAGTGAACCATCGGAATCTATAACTAGTGTCACCGGAATGGTTCAAATCATAGATAGTAAGAAGAGTCGGTCTTCTTGTACTTAAGTCGGCATTGTCCCTTTTGTTTGTATTCCGATGCAATTTCTGTGTTTCATCATCATTAACAAGGTCAGAGGGATACAGTAAACCTGAAGTGAAGCAACGGAATCTATAACTAGTGTCACAGGAATGGTTCAAAACATAGACAGTAAGAAGAGTCAGTTTTCTTGTACTTAAGTCGGCATTGTGCCTTTTGTATTTAATTCCGATGCAATTTCTGTGCTTCCTCATCAATAAGAAGGTCCAAGAGATACAGTAAACCTGAAGTGAAGCATCGGAATCTAAAACCGCTCTCACAGGAAAGGTTCAAATCATCGACAGTAAGAAGAGCCAGTCTTCTTGTACTTCAGTCGGCATTGGGCCTTTTGTATTTAATTCCGATGCAATTTCTGTGTTTCATTGTCAATAAGAAGGTCAGAGGGATACAGTAAACCTGAAGTGAAACATCGGACTCTATAACTAGTGTCACAGGAATGGTTAAAAACAAAGACAGTAAGAAGAATCTGTTTTCTTGTACTTAAGTCAGAATTGTGCATTTTGTATATAATTCCGATGCAATTTCTGTGTTTCATCGTCAATAAGAAGGTCGGAGGGATAAAGTAAACCTGAAGTGAAGCATCGGAATCTATAACTAGTGTCACAGGAATGGGTCAAAACATAGACAGTAAGAAGAGCCAGTTTTCTTGTACTTAAGTAGGCATTGTGCATTTCGTATTTAATTCCGAAGCAATTTCTGTGTTTCATCGTCAATAAGAAGGTCAGAGGGATACAGTAAACCTGAAGTGAACCATCGGAATCTATAACTAGTGTCACAGGAATGGTTCAAAACATAGACAGTAAGAAGAGTCAGTCTTCTTGAACTTAAGTCGGCATTGTGCCTTTTGTTTGTATTCCGATGCAATTTCTGTGTTTCATCGCCGTTAAGAAGGTCAGAGGGATACAGTATACCGGAAGCATCGGAATCTATATCTAGTGTCACAGGAATGGTTCAAACATGGAGAGTAAGAAGAGTCAGTTTTCCTGAACTTAAGTCGGCAATGTGCCTTTTCTATTTAATTCCGATGCAATTTATGTGTTTCGTCGTCAATAAGAAGGTCCAAGGGATACAGTAAACCTGAAGCGAAGCATCGGAATCTAAAACCGGTCTCACAGGAAAGGTTCAAAATATAGACAGTAAGAAGAGTCAGTCTTCTTGTACTAGAGTCGGCATTGTGCCTTTTGTATTTAATTCCGATGCAATTCTGTGTTTCATCGTCAACATGAAGGTCAGAATCATACAGGAAACCTGAAGAAAAGCATCGGAATCTATAACTAATGTCACAGGAATGGTTCAAAACATAGACAGTAAGAAGAGTCAGTTTTCTTGTACTTAAGTCGGCATTGTGCCTTTTGTAGTTAATTCCGATGCAATTTCTGTGTTTCATCGTCAATAAGAAGGTCAGAGTGATACAGTAAACCTGAAGTGAAGCATCGGAATCTACAACTAGTGTCACAGGAATTGTTAAAACATTGACAGTAAGAAGAGTCAGTTTTCTTGTACTTAAGTCGGCATTGTGCATTTTCTATTTGATTCCGATGTAATATCTGTGTTTCACCGTCAATAAGAAGGTCGGAGGGATACAGTAAACCTGAAGTGAAGCATCGAAATCTATAACTAGTGTCACGGGAATGGTTCAATACATAGACAGTAAGAAGAGTCAGTTTTCTTGAACTTAAGTTGTCATTGTGCCTTTTGTATTTAATTCCGATGCAATTTTTGTGTAGCATCGTCATTAAGAAGGTCAGAGGGATACAGTAAAACTGAAGTGAAACATTGGAATTTGTAAGTAGTGTCACAGAAATGGTTTAAAACATTGACAGTAAGAAGAGTCAGATTTCTTGTACTTAAGTCAGCATTATGGCTTTTGTATTTAATTCCGATACAATTTATGTGTTCCGTCGTCATTAAGAAGGTCCAAGGGATACAGTAAACCTGAAGTCAAGCATCGGAATCTAAAACAGGTCTCACAGGAAAGGTTCAAAACATAGACAGTAAGAAGAGCCAGCCTTCTTGTACTTGAGTCGTTATTGTGCCTTTTGTATTTAATTCCGTTGCAATTTCTGTGTTTCATCGTCAATAAGAAGGTCAGAGGGATACAGTAAACCTGAAGTGAAGCATCGGAATCTATAACAAGGGTCACAGGAATGGTTCAAAGCATAGACAGTAAGAAGAGTCGGTCTTCTTGTACTAGAGTCGGCATTGTGCCTTTTGTATTTAATTCCGATGCAATTTCTGTGTTTCATCGTTAATAAGAAGTTCAGAGGGATACAGTAAACCTGAAGTGAACCATCGGAATCTATAACTAGTGTCACCGGAATGGTTCAAATCATAGATAGTAAGAAGAGTCGGTCTTCTTGTACTTAAGTCGGCATTGTCCCTTTTGTTTGTATTCCGATGCAATTTCTGTGTTTCATCATCATTAACAAGGTCAGAGGGATACAGTAAACCTGAAGTGAAGCATCGGAATCTATAACTAGTGTCACAGGAATGGTTCAAAACATAGACTGTAAGAAGAGTCAGTTCTCATGTTCTTAAGTCGGCAATGTGGCTTTTCTATTGAATTCCGATGCAATTTCTGTGTTTCGTCGTCAATAAGATGGTCCAAGGGATACAGTAAACCTGAAGTGAAGCATCAGAATCTAAAACTTGTCTCACAGGAAAGGTTCAAAACAATGACAGTAAGAAGAGCCAGTCTTCTTGTACTTTAGTCGGCATTGTGCCTTTTGTATTTAATTCCGATGCAATTTCTGTGTTTCATTGTCAATAAGAAGGTCAGAGGGACACAGTAAACCTGAAGTGAAGCATCGGAATCTATAACTAGTGTCACTGGAATGGTTCAATCATAGGCAATAAGATGAGTTAGATTTCTTGTACTTAAGTCGGCATTGTGCCTTTTCTATTTAATTCCAATGCAATTTCTGTGTTTCGTCGTCAATAAGAAGGTCCAAGGGATACAGTAAACCAGAAGCGAAGCATCGGAATCTAAAACCGGTCATACAGGAAAGGTTCAAAATATAGACAGTAAGAAGAGCCAGTCTTCTTGTACTAGAGTCGGCATTGTGCCTTTTGTATTTAATTCCGATGCAATTTCTGTGTTCATTGTCAATAAGAAGGTAAGAGGGACACAGTAAACCTGAAGTGAAGCATCGGAATCTATAACTAGAGTCACAGGAATGGTTCAAAGCATAGACAGTAAGAAGAGTCAGTTTTTTTATAATTAAGTCGGCATTGTGCCTTTTGTATTTAATTCCGATGCAATTTCTGTGTTTCGTCATCAATATGAAAGGTCCAAGAGATACAGTAAACCTGAAGCGAAGCATCGGAAACTAAAACCGGTCTCACCGGAAAGGTTCAAAATATAGACAGTAAGAAGAGCCAGTCTTCTTGTACTAAAGTCGGCATTGTGACTTTGTATTTAATTCCGATGCAATTTCTGTGTTTCATCGTCAACAAGAAGTTCAGAGGGATACAGTAAAGCTGAAGTGAAGCATCGGAATCTATAACTAATGTCACAGGAATGGATCAAAACATAGACAGTAAGAAGAGTCAGTTTTCTTGTACTTAAGTCGGCATTGTGCCTTTTGTATTTAATTCCGATGCAATTTCTGTGTTTCCTCATCAATAAGAAGGTCCAAGGGATACAGTAAACCTGAAGTGAAGCATCGGAATCTAAAACCGCTCTCACAGGAAAGGTTCAAATCATCGACAGTAAGAAGAGCCAGTCTTCTTGTACTTCAGTCGGCATTGGGCCTTTTGTATTTAATTCCGGTGCAATTTCTGTATTTCATCGTCCATAAGACGGTCAGAGGGATACAGTAAACATGAAGTGAAGCATCGGAATCTAAAACTGGTCTCACAGGGAAGGTTCAAAACATAGACAGTAAGAAGAGCCAGTCTTCTTGTACTTGAGTCGGCATTGTGCATTTTACATTTAATTCCGATGCAATATCTGTGTTTCATCGTCAATAAGAAAGTCAGAGGGAAACAGTATACCTGAAGTGAAGCATCGGAATCTATAACTAGTGTCACAGGAATGGTTCAAACATAGACAGTAAGAAGATTCAGTTTTCTTGTACTTAAGTCGGCATTGTGCCTTTTCTATTTAATTCCAATGCAATATCTGTGTTTCGTCGTCAATAAGAAGGTCCTAGGGATACAGTAAACCTGAAGCGAAGCATCGGAATCTCTAAACCGGTCTCTCAGGAAAGGTTCAAAATATAGACTGTAAGAAGACCTAGTCTTCTTGTACTAGAGTCGGCATTGTGCCTTTTGTATCTAATTCCGATGCAATTTCTGTGTTTCATCGTTAATACGTAGTTCAGAGGGATACAGTAAATCTGAAGTGAAGCATCGGAATCTATAACTAGTGCCACAGGAATGGTTCAAAACATAGACAGTAAGAAGAGTCAGTTTCCGTGTGCTTAAGTCGGCATTGTGCCTTTTCTATTTAATTCCGATGCAATTTCTGTGTTTCGTCGTCAATAAGTAGGTCCAATGGATACAGTAAACCTGAAGTGAAGCATCGGAAAAAAAACCGGTCTCACAGGAAAGGTTCAAAACTTAGGCAGTAAGAAGAGCCAGTCTTCTTAAACTAGAGTCGGCATTGTGCCTTTTGTATTTAATTCCGATGCAATTTCTGTGTTTCATCGTTAATAAGAAGTTCAGAGGGATACAGTAAACCAGAAGTGAACCATCGGAATCTATAACTAGTGTCACAGGAATGGTTCAAATCATAGACAGTAAGAAGAGTCAGTCTCCTTGTATTTAAGTCGGCATTGTGCCTTTTGTTTGTATTCCGATGCAATTTCTGTGTTTGATCATCATTAAGAAGGTCAGAGGGATACAGTAAACCTGAAGTGAAGCAGCGGAAACTATAACTAGTGTCACAGGAATGGTTCAAAACATAGACAGTAAGAAGAGTCAATTCTCTTGTCCTTAAGTCGGCATTGTGACTTTTCTATTGAATTCCGATGCAATTTCTGTGTTTCGTCGTCAATAAGAAGGTCCAAGGGTACAGTAAACCTGAAGTGATGCATCAGAATCTAAAACTTGTCTCACAGGAAAGGTTCAAAGCATTGACAGTAAGAAGAGCCAGTCTTCTTGTACTTGAATCGGCATTGTGCCTTTAGTATTTAATTCCGATGCAATTTATGTGTTTTATCGTCAATAAGAAGGTCAGAGGGACACAGCAGACCTGAAGTGAAAAATCGGAATCTATAACTAGTGGCACAGGAATGGTTCAAAGCATAGACAGTAAGAAGAGTCAGTTTTTTTATAATTAAGTCGGCATTGTGCGTTTTGTATTTAATTCCGATGCAATTTCTGTGTTTCGTCGTCAATAAGAAGGTCCAAGGGATACAGTAAACCTGAAGTGAAGCATCGGAATCTAAAACCGCTCTCACAGGAAAGGTTCAAATCACCGACAGTAAGAAGAGCCAGTCTTCTTTTACTTCAGTCGGCATTGGGCCTTTTGTATTTAATTCCGGTGCAATTTCTGTATTTCATCGTCAATAAGACGGTCAGAGGGATACAGTAAACCTGAAGTGAAGCATCGGAATCTATAACTAGTGTCACAGGAATGGTTCAAAACATAGACAGTAAGAGGAGTCAGTTTCTGTGTGCTTAAGTCGGCATTGTGCCTTTTCTGTTTATTTCCGATGCAATTTCTGTGTTTCGTCGTCAATAAGGAGGTCCAATGGATACAGTAAACCTGAAGTGAAGCCTCGGAATCTAAAACCGGTCTCACAGGAAAGGTTCAAAGCATAGACAGTAAGAAGAGCCAGTCTTCATGTACTAGAGTCGGCTTTGTGCCTTTTCTATTTAATTCCGATGCAATTTCTGTGTTTCATCGTCAATATGAAAGTCAGAGGGATACAGTAAACCTGAAGTGAACCATCGGAATCTATAACTAGTGTCACAGGAATGGTTCAAAACATAGACAGTAAGAAGAGTCAGTCTTCTTGTACTTAAGTAGGCATTGTGCCTTTTTATAGTATTCCGATGCAATTTCTGTGTTTCATCGTCATTAAGAAGGTCAGATGGATACAGTAAACCTGAAGTGAAGCATCGCAATCTATAACTAGTGTCACAGGAATGGTTCAAAGCACAGACAGTAAGAAGAGTCAGTTTTCTTGTTCTTAAGTCGGCATTGTGCCTTTTCTATTGAATTCCGAAGCAATTTCTGTGTTTCGTCGTCAATAAGAAGGTCCAAGGGATACAGTAAACCTGAAGTGATGCATCGGAATCTAAAACTGGTCTCACAGGGAAGGTTCAAAACATAGACAGTAAGAAGATCCTGTCTTCTTGTACTTGAGTCGGCATTGTGCCTTTTGTATTTAATTCCGATGCAATATCTGTGTTTCATCGTCAATAAGAAAGTCAGAGGGAAACAGAATACCTGAAGTGAAGCATCGGAAACTATAACTAGTGTCACAGGAATGGTTCAAAACATAGACAGTAAGAAGAGTCAGTTTTCTTATAATTAAGTCGGCATTGTGCCTTTTGTATTTAATTCCGATACAATTTCTGTGTTTCATCGTCAATAAGAAGGTGAGAGGGATACAGTGAACCTGAAGTGAAGCATCGGAATCCTTAACTAGTGTCACAGGAATTGTTAAAACATTGACAGTATGAAGAGTCAGTTTTCTTGTACTTAAGTCGGCATTGTGCATTTTCTATTTGATTCCGATGTAATTTCTGTGTTTCACCGTCAATAAGAAGGTCGGAGGGATACAGTAAACCTGAAGTGAAGCATCGAAATCTATAACTAGTGTCAGGGGAATGGTTCAATACATAGACAGTAAGAAGAGTCAGTTTTCTTGTACTTAAGTCGGCATTGTGCCTTTTGTATTTAATTCCGATGCTATTTCTGTGTAGCATCGTCATTAAGAAGGTCAGAGGGATACAGTAAAACTGAAGTGAAACATTGGAAATTATAAGTAGTGTCACAGAAATGGTTTAAAACATTGAGAGTAAGAAGAGTCAGATTTCTTGTACTTAAGTCAGCATTATGGCTTTTGTATTTAATTCCGATACAATTTATGTGTTCCGTCGTCAATAAGAAGGTCCAAGGGATACAATAAACCTGAAGTCAAGCATCGGAATCTAAAACAGGTCTCACAGGAAAGGTTCAAAACATAGACAGTAAGAAGAGCCAGCCTTCTTGTACTTGAGTCGTTATTGTGCCTTTTGTATTTAATTCCGTTGCAATTTCTGTGTTTCATCGTCAATAAGAAGGTCAGAGGGATACAGTAAACCTGAAGTGAAGCATCGGAATCTATAACAAGGGTCACAGGACTGGTCCAAAGCATAGACAGTAAGAAGAGTCAGTTTTGTTATAATTAAATCGGCATTGTGCCTTTTGTATTTAATTCCGATGCAATTTCTTTGTTTCATCGTCAATAAGAAGTTCCAAGGGATACAGTAAACCTGAAGCGAAGCATCGGAATCTAATACCGGTCTGACAGGAAAGGTTCAAAATATAGGCAGTAAGAAGAGCCAGTCTTCCTGTACTAGAGTCGGCATTGTTTCTTTTGTATTTAATTCCGATGCAATTTCTGTGTTTCGTCGTCAATAAGAAGGTCCAAAGGATTCAGTAAACCTGAAGTGAAGCATTGGAATATGAAACCGGTCTCACAGGAAAGGTTCAAAACATAGGCAGTAAGAAGACCCAGTCTTCCTGTACTAGAGTCGGCATTGTGCCTTTTGTATTTAATTCCGATGCAATTTCTGTGTTTCATCGTTAATAAGAAGTTCAGAGGGATACAGTAAACCTGAAGTGAACCATCGGAATCTATAACTAGTGTCACCGGAATGGTTCAAATCATAGATAGTAAGAAGAGTCAGTCTTCTTGTACTTAAGTAGCATTGTCCCTTTTGTTTGTATTCCGATGCAATTTCTGTGTTTCATCATCATTAACAAGGTCAGAGGGATACAGTAAACCTGAAGTGAAGCATCGGAATCTATAACTAGTGTCACTGGAATAGTTCAAACATAGGCAGTAAGATGAGTCAGATTTCTTGTACTTAAGTCGGCATTGTGCCTTTTCTATTTAATTCCAATGCAATTTCTGTGTTTCGTCGTCAATAAGAAGGTCCAAGGGATACAGTAAACCAGAAGCGAAGCATCGGAATCTAAAACCGGTCATACAGGAAAGGTTCAAAATATAGACAGTAAGAAGTGCCAGTCTTCTTGTACTATAGTCGGCATTGTGCGTTTTGTATTTAATTCCGATGCAATTTCTGTGTTCATTGTCAATAAGAAGGTCAGAGGGACACAGTAAACCTGAAGTGAAGCATCGGAATCTATAACTAGAGTCACAGGAATGGTTCAAAGCATAGACAGTAAGAAGAGTCAGTTTTTTTATAATTAAGTCGGCATTGTGCCTTTTGTATTTAATTCCGATGCAATTTCTGTGTTTCGTCATCAATACGAAAGGTCCAAGAGATACAGTAAACCTGAAGCGAAGCATCGGAATCTAAAACCGGTCTCACCGGAAAGGTTCAAAATATAGACAGTAAGAAGAGCCAGTCTTCTTGTACTAAAGTCGGCATTGTGACTTTGTATTTAATTCCGATGCAATTTCTGTGTTTCATCGTCAACAAGAAGTTCAGAGGGATGCAGTAAAGCTGACGTGAAGCATCGGAATCTATAACTAATGTCACAGGAATGGTTCAAAACATAGACAGTAAGAAGAGTCAGTTTTCTTGTACTTAAGTCGGCATTGTGCCTTTTGTATTTAATTCCGATGCAATTTCTGTGTTTCCTCATCAATAAGAAGGTCCAAGGGATACAGTAAACCTGAAGTGAAGCATCGGAATCTAAAACCGCTCTCACAGGAAAGGTTCAAATCATCGACAGTAAGAAGAGCCAGTCTTCTTGTACTTCAGTCGGCATTGGGCCTTTTGTATTTAATTCCGGTGCAATTTCTGTATTTCATCGTCAATAAGACGGTCAGAGGGATACAGTAAACATGAAGTGAAGCATCGGAATGTAAAACTGGTCTCACAGGGAAGGTTCAAAACATAGACAGTAAGAAGAGCCAGTCTTCTTGTACTTCAGTCGGCATTGGGCCTTTTGTATATAATTCCGGTGCAATTTCTGTATTTCATCGTCAATAAGACGGTCAGAGGGATACAGTAAACATGAAGTGAAGCATCGGAATCTAAAACTGGTCTCACAGGGAAGGTTCAAAACATAGACAGTAAGAAGAGCCAGTCTTCTTGTACTTGAGTCGGCATTGTGCCTTTTACATTTAATTCCGATGCAATATCTGTGTTTCATCGTCAATAAGAAAGTCAGAGGGAAACAGTATACCTGAAGTGAAGCATCGGAATCTATAACTAGTGTCACAGGAATGGTTCAAACATAGACAGTAAGAAGATTCAGTTTTCTTAAACTTAAGTCGGCATTGTGCCTTTTCTATTTAATTCCGATGCAATATCTGTGTTTCGTCGTCAATAAGAAGGTCCTAGGGATACAGTAAACCTGAAGCGAAGCATCTGAATCTCTAAACCGGTCTCTCAGGAAAGGTTCAAAATATAGACTGTAAGAAGACCTAGTCTTCTTGTACTAGAGTCGGCATTGTGCCTTTTGTATTTAATTCCGATGCAATTTCTGTGTTTCATCGTTAAGAAGAAGTTCAGAGGGATACAGTAAACCTGAAGTGAACCATCGGAATCTATAACTAGTGTCACAGGAATGGTTCAAATCATAGACAGTAAGAAAAGTCAGTCTCCTTGTATTTAAGTCGGCATTTTGCCTTTTGTTTGTATTCCGATGCACTTTCTGTGTATCTTCCTCATTTAGAAGGTCAGAGGGACAGTAGCCCTGAAGTGAAGCATCGAAATTTATAACTAGTGTCACAGGAATGGTTCAAAGCATAGACAGTAAGAAGAGTCAGTTTTTATATTCTTAAGTCGGCATTGAGTCTTTTGTATTAAATTCCGATGCAGTTTCTGTGTTTCATCGTCAATAAGAAGGTCAGAGAGATACAGTAAACCTGAAGTGAAGCATCGGAATCTATAACTAGTGTCACAGGAATGGTTCAAAACATAGACAGTAAGAAGAGTCAATTCTCTTGTTCTTAAGTCGGCATTGTGACTTTTCTATTGCATTCCGATGCAATTTCTGTGTTTCGTCGTCAATAAGAAGGTCCAAGGGTACAGTAAATCTGAAGTGAAGCATCAGAATCTAAAACTTGTCTCACAGGAAAGGTTCAAAGCATTGACAGTAAGAAGAGCCAGTCTTCTTGTACTTGAATCGGCATTGTGCCTTTAGTATTTAATTCCGATGCAATTTATGTGTTTTATCGTCAATAAGAAGGTCAGAGGGACACAGCAGACCTGAAGTGAAGCATCGGAATCTATAACTAGTGACACAGGAATGGTTCAAAGCATAGACAGTAAGAAGAGTCAGTTTTTTTATAATTAAGTCGGCATTGTGCGTTTTGTATTTAATTCCGATGCAATTTCTGTGTTTCGTCGTCAATAAGAAGGTCCAAGGGATACAGTAAACCTCAAGTGAAGCATCGGAATCTAAAACCGGTCTCACAGGAAAGGTTCAAATCATAGACAGTAAGAAGAGCCAGTCTTCTTGTACTTGAGTCGGCATTGTGCCTTTTGCATTTAATTCCGGTGCAATTTCTGTGTTTCATCGTCAATAAGACGGTCAGAGGGATACAGTAAACCTGAAGTGAAGCATCGGAATCTATAACTAGTGTCACAGGAATGGTTCAAAACATAGACAGTAAGAAGAGTCAGTTTCCTTGTGCTTAAGTCGGCATTGTGCCTTTTCTATTTAATTCCGATGCAATTTCTGTGTTTCGTCGTCAATAAGAAGGTCCAAGGGATATAGTAAACCTGAAGTGAAGCATCGGAATCTAAAACCGGTCTCACAGGAAAGGTTCAAAACATAGACAGTAAGAAGAGCCAGTCTTCCTGTACTAGAGTCGGCATTGTGCCTTTTGTATTTAATTCCGATGCAATTTCTGTGTTTCATCGTCAATAAGAAGGTCAGAGGGATACAGTAAACCTGAAGTGAACCATCGGAATCTATAACTAGTGTCACAGGAATGGTTCAAAAGATAGACAGTAAGAAGAGTCAGTCTTCTGGCACTTAAGTCAGCATTGTGCCTTTTGTTTGTATTCCGATGCAATTTCTGTGTTTCATTGTCGTTAAGAAGGTCAGAGAGATATAGTAAACCTGAAGTTAAGCATCGGAATCTATAACTTCTGTCACAGGAATGGTTCAAAACATAGACAGTAAGAAGAGTCAGTTTCCTTGTTCTTAAGTTGGCATTGAGCCTTTTCTATTGAATTCCGATGCACTCTCTGTGTTTCGACGTCAATAAGAACATCCAATGGATACAGTAAACCTGAAGTGAAGCATCGGAATATAAAACTGGTCTCACAGGAAAGGTTATAAACATAGACAATAAGAGGAGCCAGTCTTCATGTACTTGAGTCGGCATTGTGCCTTTTGTATTTAATTCCGATGCAATTTCTGTGTTTCATCGTCAATCAGACGGTCAGAGGGATTTAGTAAACCTGAAGTGAAGCATCGGAATCTATAACTAGTGTCACAGGAACGGTTAAAAACATAGACAGTAAGAAGAATCAGTTTTCTTGTACTTAAGTCAGCATTCTGCATTTTGTATTTAATTCCGATGAAATTTCTGTGTTTCATTGTCCATAAGAAGGTCAGAGGGATACAGTAAACTTGAAGTGAAGCATCGGAATCTATAACTAGTGTCACAGGAATGGTTCAAAGCATTAACAGTAAGAAGAGTCAGTTTTCTTGTACTTAAGTCCGCATTGTGCCTTTTGTATTTAATTCCGATGCAATTTCTGTGTTTCGTCGTCAATAAGAAGGTCCAAGGGATACAGTATACCTGAAGTGAAGCATCGGAACCCTTAACTAGTGTCACAGGAATGGTTCAAAACATAGACAGTAAGAAGAGTCAGTCTTCTTGTACCTAAGTCGGCATTGTGACTTTTATTTGTATTCCGATGCACTTTCTGTGTATCTTCGTCATTAAGAAGGTCAGAGGGACAGTAGCCCTGAAGTGAAGCATCGAAATTTATAACTAGTGTCACAGGAATGGTTCAAAGCATAGACAGTAAGAAGAGTCAGTTTTTATATTCTTAAGTCGGCATTGAGTCTTTTGTATTAAATTCCGATGCAGTTTCTGTGTTTCATCGTCAATAAGAAGGTCAGAGGGATACAGTAAACCTAAAGTGATGCATCGGAACCTATAACTAGGGTCACAGGAATGGTTCAAAACATAGACTGTAAGAAGAGCCAGTTTTCTTGTACTTAAGTCGACATTGTTCCTTTTCTATTTAATTCCGATGAAGTTTCTGTGTTTCGTCGTCAAAACAAGGTCCAAGGGATACAGTAAACCTGAAGTGAAGCATCCGAAACTAAAACCGGTATCACAGGAAAGGTTCAAAACATAGACACTAAGAAGAGCCAGTCTTCTTGTACTTAAGTCGGCATTGTGCCTTTTTTATTTAATTCCCATGCAATTTCTGTGTTTCATCGTCAATAAGACGGTCAGAGGGATACAGTAAACCTGAAGTGTAGCATCGGAATCTATAACTAATGTCACAGGAATGGTTAAAAACATAGACAGTAAGAAGAATCAGTTTTCTTGTACTTATGTCGGCATTGTGCCTTTTGTATTTAATTCCGATGCAAAATATGTTTTTCATCGTCAGTAAGAAGGTCAGAGGGATACAGTAAACTTGAAGTGAAGCATCGGAATCTATAACTAGTGTCACAGGAATGGTTCAAAGCATAGACAGTGAGAAGAGTCAGTTTTCTTGTACTTAAGTCGGCATTGTGACTTTTGTATTTAATTCCGAGGCAATTTCTGTGTTTCGTCGTCAATAAGAAGGTCTACGGGATATAGTATACCTGAAGTGAAGCATCGGAAACTATAACTAGTGTCACAGGAATGGTTCAAAACATAGACAGTAAGAAGAGTCAGTCTTCTTGTACTTAAGTCTGAATTGTGCATTTTGTATTTAATTCCGATGCAATTTCTGTGTGTCATCGTCAATGAGAAGGTCGGAGGGATACAGTAAACCTGAAGTGAAGCATCGGAATCTATAACTAGTGTCACAGGAGTGGTTCAAAACATAGACAGTAAGAAGCGTTATTTTCTTGTACTTAAGTCGGCATTGTGCCTTTTGTAATTAATTCCGATGCAATTTCTGTGTTTCATCGTCAATAAGAAGGTCAGAGGGATACAGTAAACCAGAAAAGAAGCATCGGAATCTATAAGTAGTGTCACAGAAATGGTTAAAAAACATAGACAGTAAGAAGAGTCAGTTTTCTTGTACTTAAGTCGGCATTGTGCCTTTTCTAATTAATTCCGATGCAATTTCTGTGTTTCATCATGAATAAGAATTCGGAGGGATACAGTAAACCTGAAGTGAAGCATCGGAATCTATTACTAGTGTCACATAAATGGTTCAAACATAGACAGTATGAAGAGTCAGTTTTCTTGTACTTAAGTCGGCATTGTGCCTTTTTAATTTAATTCCGATGCAATTTCTGTGTTTCATCGTCAATAAGAAGGTACAAGGGATACAGTAAACCTGAAGTCAAGCATCGGAATCTAAAACTGGTCTCACAGAAGGGGATCAAATAATAGACAGTAAGAAGAGCCAGTCTTCTTGTACTTTAGTCGTTATTGTGCCTTTTGTATTTAATTCCGATGCAATTTCTGTGTTTCATCGTCAATAAGAAGGTCAGAGGGATACAGTAAACCTGAAGTGAAGCATCGGAATCTATAACTAGTGTCACAGGAATGGTTCAAAACTTAGACAGTAAGAAGAGTCAGTTTCCGTGTACTTAAGTCGGCATCGTGCCTTTTCTATTTAATTCCGATGCAATTTCTGTTTCGTCGTCAATACGAAGGTCCAAGGGATACAGTAAACATGAAGGGAAGCATCGGAATCTAAAACGGGTCTCACAGGAAAGGTTCAAATCATAGACAGTAAGAAGAGCTAGTCTTCTTGTACTAGAGGCGGCATTTTGCCTTTTGTATATAATTCCGATGCAATTTCTGTATTTCATCGTCAATAAGAAGGTCAGAGGGATACAGTAAACCTGAAGTGAAGTATCGGAATCTAAAACCGGTATCACAGGAAAGGTTCAAAACATAGACATTAAGAAGAGCCAGTCTTCTTGTACTTGAGTCGGCATTGTGCCTTTTGTTTTTAATTCCGATGCAATTTCTGTGTCTCATCGTCAATAAGACGTTCAGAGGGATACAGTAAACCTGAAGTGAAACATCGGAATCTATAACTAGTGTCACAGGAATGGTTAAAAACATAGACAGTAAGAAGAATCTGTTTTCTTGTACTTAAGTCAGAATTGTGCATTTTGTACATAATTCCGATGCAATTTCTGTGTTTCATCGTCAATAAGAAGGTCGGAGGGATAAAGTATACCTGAAGTGAAGCATCGGAAACTATAACTAGTGTCAAAGGAATAGTTCAAACATAGGCAGTAAGAAGAGTCAGTTTTCTTGTAGTTAAGTCGGCATTGTGCCTTTTCCATTCAATTCCGATGCAATATCTGTGTTTCGTCGTCAATAAGAAGGTCCTAGAGATACAGTAAACCTGAAGCGAAGCATCGGAATCTGAAACCGGTCTCTCAGGAAAGGTTCAAAATATAGACAGTAAGAAGAGCTAGTCTTCTTGTTCTAGAGTCGGCATTGTGCCTTTTGTATTTAATTCCGATGCAATATCTGTGTTTCATCATCAATAAGAAGGTCAGAGCGATACAGTAAACCTGAAGTGAAGCATCGGAATCTATAACTAGTGTCACAGGAATGGTTCAAAACATAGACAGTAAGAAGAGTCAGTTTTCTTATAATTAAGTCGGCATTGTGCCTTTTGTATTTAATTCCGATACAATTTCTGTGTTTCATCGTCAATAAGAAGGTGAGAGGGATACAGTGAACCTGAAGTGAAGCATCGCAATCTATAACTAATGTCACATGAATGGTTCAAAACATAGACAGTAAGAAGAGTCAGTTTTCTTGTACTTAAGTCGGCATTGTGCCTTTTGTAATTAATTCCGATGCAATTTCTGTGTTTCATCGTCAACAAGAAGGTCAGAGGGATACAGTAAACCTGAAGTGAAGCATCGGAATCTATAACTAGTGTCATGGGAATGTTTCAAAATATAGACAGTAAGACGAGTCAGTTTTCTTGTACTTAAGTCGGCATTGTGCCTTTTCTATTTAATTCCGATGCAATTTCCGTGTTTCGTCGTCAATAAGAAGGTCCAAGGGATACAGTAAACCTTAAGTGAAGCATCGGAATCTAAAACCGGTCTCACAGGAAAGGTCCAAATCATAGACAGTCAGAAGAGCCAGTCTTCTTGTACTTGAGTCGGCATTGTGCCTTTTGTATTTAATTCCGGTGCAATTTCTGTGTTTCATCGTCAATAAGACGGTCAGAGGGATACAGTAAACCTGAAGTGAAGCATCGGAATCTATAACTAGTGTCAGAGGAATGGTTCAAAACATAGACAGTAAGAAGAGTCAGTTTCCGTGTGCTTAAGTCGGTATTGTGCCTTTTCTATTAAATTCCGATGCAATTTCTGTGTTTCGTCGTCAATAAGAAGGTCCAAGGGATATAGTAAACCTGAAGTGAAGCATCGGAATCTAAAACCGGTCTCACAGGAAAGGTTCAAAACATAGACAGTAAGAAGAGCCAGTCTTCCTGTACTAGAGTCGGCATTGTGCCTTTTGTATTTAATTCCGATGCAATTTCTGTGTTTCATCGTCAATAAGAAGGTCAGAGGGATACAGTAAACCTGAAGTGAACCATCGGAATCTATAACTAGTGTCACAGGAATGGTTCAAAAGATAGACAGTAAGAAGAGTCAGTCTTCTGGCTTTTAAGTCAGCATTGTGCCTTTTGTTTGTATTCCGATGCAATTTCTGTGTTTCATCGTCATTAAGAAGGTCAGAGAGATACAGTAAACCTGAAGTGAAGCATCGGAATCTATAACTTCTGTCACAGGAATGGTTCAAAACATAGACAGTAAGAACAGTCAGTTTCCTTGTTCTTAAGTCGGTATTGAGCCTTTTCTATTGAATTCCGATGCAATTTCTGTGTTTCGACGTCAATAAGAACATCCGATGGATACAGTAAACCTGAAGTGAAGCATCGGAATATAAAACTGGTCTCACAGGAAAGGTTATAAACATAGACAATAAGAGGAGCCAGTCTTCATGTACTTGAGTCGGCATTGTGCCTTTTGTATTTAAGGGGAGTTGGAATGCCCTATCTCGCCAATGTTAAATTTGCTAACTTTGTGTACCTTTTTCTTTGGAACTATTATCTTCAGAACTTTGAAATTCTGGCAGAGGTTTTCAGCATATATTGTGAGCCCACTGAACTAGAACCAATGTTTTCTTTTTGTTGGTATAGTATTTATGAATTTTTTACCATTAAGCCATTTTTTATTGGAAAAAGTATAACATAAACTTCCCTAGTTCAGAGAATAAGCCAGTTCTTGTCATGATTCTAGTTCAGTGGCCTCTTTGAACTGTTTTGCAGCATTTCTGAAAATTTGAATGTTGTTGGTTGAGTGGTTTATGAGATAAAGGTACATGTAACACTAAAAATGTCAAATGCCAGAAAATGCGATTAAAGTAATTTATTATGAAAATTCACAAATACCTTTTATTCTATTATCAAAAGTGTCCAGCAGAGTAATCAGGGTCATCTTCTAGTTCTTCTTCTTCACCTAGAAGCTTTCTTCTCCTTGCTGCCCTTGCTTTTTTTGTATTAAATTCAGCTGCATACTGAGCCTTCCTTACTCGCACGCTGTCCAGAAGCTGAAGACCTCTGATGGTGTTGATACCAGGAGCAATGCCGAGCCTTGCCATGACCTTTAGCCTACCCATATGACCATCATTGAATGAAATAACAGCATCACTGACTCCCCATTTCAATGTTTTTATCCCAACAAATACATTCTTAGGTACACGAGTCCAAATGAGGTTGTTGAACGACTCGTTTTGATTCTGGGTACAACCATGAAGACATTTTCGCAGAAGATCAGGATGCCCCAAGTCTCTATATATTGGTTTAATTACTTCCATAACAGCCAATGGAATATAATTTTTATGGTGATAAGGATCCCCAGTAGCTTGAGATTTTCTATAATTGCACCATGACTGAGGACCATCTGGACAAGCAAAATGTTGAGGATTATCATCAGTTGATGATCGATGTAAATATGTGGCCCATACAGCTTGTCTCATTTCCTGCAAATTATTTGCATTATTTCTTATTGCCATACCATAGTATTGTTGTAATTCATTTATAATTTTATCTGACAGGCGACCTCTAATGGTTTTACCATCTGACAAAATTTTGTCCTTCAGATTCTGTTTCAGTTTCCTTAGACGAGTGCCCATTCGTTTCTGAACATGACCGACACATTCTAGTTTAGTTATTGTCTTATTGACATATGGCATGGATTCTGTAACACTTTTGTATGCCTTGGAGTCCCCATCTCCAAGGAATTTTGTGTAAAATACTCCCCGTTCTTTTTCTGATCTGCTAAACATTTTCACAGCAGCGGCAGCCTCCATGCCTCCACTCGTACCTTCATAATTCTTGCTACATATGTGAGCTGCTTCTATCTTACCAGATGCACAATGGTAACAATGTTTAGTGAGCACTTCATAGTCCAAAACTTTACCGCTGTCCACACTAGTAACAGTAGCAACAGCATTTTTGGATGTGTGACCCCTTTTCTGCCAGGTTCCATCAAAAGCAACAGGGATATCTGGGTTTCCTTCATTTATATATTTTGCTTCACTGGCAGCAGCTTTCATTGATAAATCTGCTACAGACTGAACAGCATCTCCTATCACTTCAGTGTAATTGTCAATTTTAGCAGGTGGAGGTGGAAGATTCATTATGGCACAAAATGTTTGAGCAGCAGTATGTCCTTTACCAATTGCTCTCATTGCATACATTAGCCTGATATTACTCTCAAACAAATTGCTACTGCATGTTTTAGAGCTCCAAAAACAGGTCTCATTTTCACAACTGGCACAAACTATAGCAATTTTGCAGGAAAGTCCTATAGATTTTGTTATGTTCATATCAAAAGAACCTCCACAAAGATTACAACACAAACATTTCTTCATAAACTCAGTAAAAACAGGAAAGTCGACTAAAACATATTGTTCATTAGAAGCTTCATCTGTAATTTCACTTGCACAGTTTGATAACTTCTTTTTTGATGCACTGGTGGGCGTGTCTCCTTCACACATCTCAGCTGTACAAACGTCAGAACTTTCACCAGCATCAACAGGTGCTGAAGCAGAATCACTTGAACAAACGTTATTTGTAAATCTATTACCGCGAAACTTTCGCTTTTTAAATAATGATGCACTCCTAGGCATCGTAGAAACTACGCACTCACCACTGAAAGTCAAAACAAGACAGATAACAAACTCCAAATGAGCGACAAACTAAACTCGAGGCTCAAAACAAACACTCACAGATCAAAAACTGAACAATAAACACAGCTAGTCGTAAAAACAATGGTACCTATGGAAGGATCAAAGATTCTACAACTGAAGAGTGAAATCCACAGCCTTCTATATGTAATGTTTTCGGAAATGCGAAGATTTAAATGTGTACAAATCACAAGATGGGTAACTTTGCTGGGCGCACATGTAATTTTGAAAAATTAAATAAAAATACTTCCAATTGGAATTTCTTAACAAATTTTGCACCATTTTAAGCAGAAAATTTCAAATTAAGTTATAAGGTTAAAAACTGAAAATGTGAATTTTTTCCATTTTCCGGCATTCCAACTCCCCTTAATTCCGATGCAATTTCTGTGTTTCATCGTCAATCAGACGGTCAGAGGGATATAGTAAACCCGAAGTGAAGCATCGGAATCTATAACTAGTGTCACAGGAACGGTTAAAAACATAGACAGTAAGAAGAATCAGTTTTCTTGTACTTATGTCAGCATTCTGCCTTTTGTATTTAATTCCGATGAAATTTCTATGTTTCATTGTCCATAAGAAGGTCAGAGGGATACAGTAAACTTGAAGTGAAGCATCAGAATCTATAACTAGTGTCACAGGAATAGTTCAAAGCATAGACAGTAAGAAGAGTCAGTTTTCTTGTACTTAAGTCCGCATTGTGCCTTTTGTATTTAATTCCGATGCAATTTCTGTGTTTCGTCGTCAATAAGAAGGTCCAAGGGATACAGTATACCTGAAGTGAAGCATCGGAACCCTTAACTAGTGTCACAGGAATGGTTCAAAACATTGACAGTAAGAAGAGTCAGTCTTCTTGTACTTAAGTCGGCATTGTGCCTTTTATTTGTATTCCGATGTAATTTCTGTGTTTCTTCGTCATTAAGAAGGTCAGAGGGACAGTAGCCCTGAAGTGAAGCATCGAAATTTATAACTAGTGTCACAGGAATGGGTCAGAACATAGACAGTAAGAAGAGTCAGTTTTCTTGTTCTTAAGTCGGCATTGTGCCTTTTCTACTGAATTCCGATGCAATTACTGTGTTTCGTCGTCAATAAGAAGGTCCAAGGGATACAGTAAACCTGAAGTGAAGCATCGGATTCTAAAACTGGTCTCACAGGAAAGGTTCAAAGCATAGACAGTAAGAAGAGCCAGTCTTCTTGTACTTGAGTCGGCATTGTGCCTTTTGTATTTAATTCCGATGCAATTTCTGTGTTTCATAGTCAATAAGAAGGTCAAAGGATACAGTAAACCTGAAGTGAAGCATCGGAATCTATAACTAGTGTCACAGGAATGGTTCAAAGCATAGACAGTAAGAAGAGTCAGTTGTAATATTCTTAAGTCGGCATTGAGCCTTTTGTATTAAATTCCGATGCAGTTTCTGTGTTTCATCGTCAATAAGAAGGTCAGAGGGATACAGTAAACCTGAAGTGATGCATCGGAACCTATAACTAGTGTCACAGGAATGGTTCAAAACATAGACAGTAAGAAGAGTCAGTTTTCTTGTTCTTAAGTCGGCATTGTGCCTTTTCTATTGAATTCCGATGCAATTTCTGTGTTTCATCGTCAATAAGAAGGTCAGAGGGATACAGTAAACCTGAAGTGATGCATCGGAACCTATAACTAGTGTCACAGGAATGGTTCAAAACATAGACAGTAAGAAGTGCCAGTTTTCTAGTACATAAGTCGACATTGTTCCTTTCCTATTTAATTCCGATGCAGTTTCTGTGTTTCGTCGTCAATAAGAAGGTCTAAGGGATATAGTATACCTGAAGTGAAGCATCGGAAACTATAACTAGTGTCACAGGAATGGTTCAAAACATAGACAGTAAGAAGAGTCAGTCTTCTTGTACTTAAGTCGGAATTGTGCATTTTGTATTTAATTCCGATGCAATTTCTGTGTGTCATCGTCAATAAGAAGGTCGGAGGGATACAGTAAACCTGAAGTGGAGCATCGGAATCTATAACTAGTGTCACAGGAATGGTTCAAAACATAGACAGTAAGAAGAGTCAGTTTTCTTGTACTTAAGTCGGCATTGTGCATTTTGAATTTAATTCCGATGCAATTTCTGTGTTTCATCGTCAATAAGAAGGTACAAGGGATACAGCAAACCTGAAGTCAAGCATCGGAATCTAAAACTGGTCGCACAGGAGAGGTTCAAATAATAGACAGTAAGAAGAGCCAGTCTTCTTGTACTTGAGTCGTTATTGTGCCTTTTGTATTTAATTCCGATGCAATTTCTGTGATTCATCGTCAATAAGAAGGTCAGAGGTATACAGTAAACCTGAAGTGAAGCATCTGAATCTATAACTAGTGTCACAGGAATGGTTCAAAACTTAGACAGTAAGAAGAGTCAGTTTCCGTGTACTTAAGTCGGCATCGTGCCTTTTCTATTTAATTCCGATGCAATTTCTGTGTTTCGTCGTCAATAAGAAGGTCCAAGGGATACAGTAAACCTGAAGATAAGCATCGGAATCTAAAACCGGTCTCACAGGAAAGGTTAAAATCATAGACAGTAAGAAGAGCTAGTTTTCTTGTACTAGAGGCGGCATTTTGCCTTTTGTATATAATTCCGATGCAATATCTGTGTTTCATCGTCAATAAGAAGGTCAGAGGGATACAGTAAACCTGAAGTGAAGCATCGGAATCTAAAACCGGTATCACAGGAAAGGTTCAAAACATAGACAGTAAGAAGAGCCAGTCTTCTTGTACTTGAGTCGGCATTGTGCCTTTTGTTTTTAATTCCGATGCAATTTCTGTGTCTCATCGTCAATAAGACGTTCATAGGGATACAGTAAACCTGAAGTGAAACATCGGAATCTATAATTAGTGTCACAGGAATGGTTAAAAACATAGACAGTAAGAAGAATCTGTTTTCTTGTACTTAAGTCAGAATTGTGCATTTTGTATATAATTCCGATGCAATTTCTGTGTTTCATCGTCAATAAGAAGGTCGGAGGGATAAAGTAAACCTGAAGTGAAGCATCGGAATCTATAACTAGTGTCACAGGAATGGGTCAAAACATAGACAGTAAGAAAAGCCAGTTTTCTTGTATGTAAGTAGGCATTGTGCATTTTGTATTTAATTCCGATGCAACTTCTGTGTTTCATCGTCAATCAGAAGGTCAGAGGGATACAGTAAACCTGAAGTGATGCATCGGAATCTATAACTAGTGTCACAGTAATGGTTCAAAACATAGGCAGGAAGAAGAGTCAGTTCTCTTGTACTTAAGACGGCATTGTGCCTTTTCTATTCAATTCCGATGCAATTTTTGTGTTTCGTGGTCAATAAGAAGGTCCAAGGGATACAGTAAACCTGAAGTGAAGCATGGGAATCTAAGTCCGGTATCACAGGAAAGGTTCAAAACATAGACAGTAAGAAGAGCCAGACGTCTTGTACTTGACTCTTCATTGTGCCTTTTGTATTTAATTCCGATGAAATTTCTGTGTTTCATCGTCAATAAGACTGTCAGAGGAAAACAGTAAACGTGAAGTGAAGCATCGGAATTTATAACTAGTGTCACAGGAATGGTTCAAAACATAGACAGTAAGAAGAGTCAGTCTTCTTGTACTTCATTTGGCATTGTGCCTTCTGTTTGTATTCAGATGCAATTTCTGTGTTTCGTCGTCATTAAGAAGGTCAGAGCGATACAGTCAACCTGAAGTGAAGCATCGGAATCTATAACTAGTGTCACAGGAATGGTTCAAAACATAGACAGTAAGAAGAGTCAGTTTTCTTATTCTTAAGTCGGCATTGTGCCTTTTCTATTGAATTCCGATGCAATTTCTGTGTTTCGTCGTCAATAAGAACGTCCAAGGGATACAGTAAACCTAAAGTGAAGCATCGGAATCTAAAACTGGTCTCACAGGAAAGGTTCAAAACATAGACAGTAAGAAGAGCCAGTCTTCATGTACTTGAGTCGGCATTGTGCATTTTGTATTTTATTCCGATGCTATATCTGTGTTTCATCGTCAATAAGAAGGTCAGAGGGATACAGTATACCTGAAGTGAAGCATCGGAATCTATAACTAGTGTCACAGGAATGGTTCAAAACATAGACAGTAAGAAGAGTCAGTTTTCTAGTACTTATGTCGGCATTGTGCCTTTTGTAATTAATTCCGATGCAATTTCTGTGATTCGTCATCAATAAGAATGTCCAAGGGATACAGTGAACCTGAAGTGAAGCATCGGAATCTAAAACCGGTCTCACAAGAAAGGTTCAAATCATAGACAGTAAGAAGAGCTAGTCTTCTTGTACTAGAGTCGGCATTGTGCCTTTTGTATTTAATTCCGATGCAATTTCTGTGTTCATCGTAAATAAAAAGGTCACAGGGATACAGTAAACCTTAAGTGAAGCATCGGAATCTATAACTAGTGTCACAGGAATGGTTCAAAACATAGACAGTAAAAAGAGTCAGTCTTCTTGTACTTAAAACGGCATTGTGCCTTTTGTTTGTATTCCGATGTAATTTCTGTGTTTCATCGTCATTAAGAAGGTCAGAGGGATAAAGTAAACCTGAAGCGAAGCATCGGAATCTATAACTAGTGTCACAGGAATGGTTCAAAACATAGACAGTAAGAAGAGTCAGTTTTCTTGTTCTTAAGTCGGCATTGTGCCTTTTCTATTGAATTCCGATGCAATTTCTGTGTTTCATCGTCAATAAGAAGGTCAGGGGGATGCAGTATACCTGAAGTGATGCATCGGAATCTATAACAAGTGTCACAGGGTCTGCTCAAAACATAGACAGTAAGAAGAGTCAGTTTTCTTGTAGTTAAGTCGACATTGTTCCTTTTCTATTTAATTCCGATGCAGTTTCTGTGTTTCGTCGTCAAAACAAGGTCGAAGGGATACAGTAAACCTGAAGTGAAGCATCCGAAACCAAAACCGGTATCACAGGGAAGGTTCAAAACATAGACACTAAGGATAGCCAGTCTTCTTGTACTTGAGTCGGCATTGTGCCTTTTGTATTTAATTCCGATGCAATTTCTGTGTTTCATAGTCAATAAGAAGGTCAAGGGATACAGTAAACCTGAAATGAAGCATCGGAATCTATAACTAGTGTCACAGGAATGGTTCAAAGCATGGACAGTAAGAAGAGTCAGTTTTTATATTCTTAAGTCGGCATTGTGCCTTTTGTATTAAATTCCTATGCAATTTCTGTGTTTCATCGTCAATAAGAAGATCAGTGGGATACAGCAAACCAGAAGTGAAGCATCGGAATCTATAACTAGTGTCACAGAAGTGGTTAAAAAACATAGACAGTAAGAAGAGTCAGTTTTCTTGTACTTAAGTCGGCATTGTGCCTTTTCAATTTAATTCCGATGCAATTTCTGTGTTTCATCGTCAATAAGAAGGTCGGAGGGATACAGTAAACCTGAAGTGAAGCATCGGAATCTATTACTAGTGTCACATGAATGGTTCAAACATAGACAGTAAGAAGAGCCAGTCTTCTTGTACTTGAGTCGTTATTGTGCCTTTTGTATTTAATTCCGATGCAATTTCTGTGTTTCATCGTCAATAAGAAGGTCAGAGGGATACAGTAAACCTAAAGTGAAGCATCGGAATCTGTAACTAGTGTCACAGGAATGGTTCAAAACATAGACAGTAAGAAGAGTCAGTTTCCGTGTACTTAAGTCGGCATTGTGCCATTTCTATTTAATTCCGATGCAATTTCTGTGTTTCGTCGTCTATAAGAAGGTCCAAGGGATAGAGTAAACCTGAAGTGAAGCATCGGAATCAAAACCGGTCTCACAGGAAAGGTTCAAATCATAGACAGTAAGAAGAGCTAGTCTTCTTGTACTTGAGAAGGAATTGTACCTTTTGTATTTAATTCCGATGCAATTTCTGTGTTTCATCGGCAATAAGAAGGTCAGAGTGATACAGTAAACCTGAAGTGAAGCATCGGAATCTATAACTAGTGTCACAGGAATGGTTCAAATCATAGACAGTAAGAAGAGTCAGTTTTATTATACTTAAGTCGGCATTGTACCTTTTGTATTTAATTCCGATGCAATTTCTGTGTTTCATCGTCAATAAGAAGGTGAGGGGGATGCAGTAAACCTGAAGTGAAGCATCGGAATCTAATAGTAGTGTCACAGGGATGGTTCAAATCATAAACAGTTAGAAGAGCCAGTTTTCTTGTACTTAAGTCGGCATTGTGCCTTTTGTATTTAATTCCGATGCAATCTCTGTGTTTCGTCGTCAATAAGAAGGTCCAAGGGATACAGTAAACCTGAAGTGAAGCATCGGATTCTAAAACTGGTCTACAGGAAAGGTTCAAAACATCGACAGTAAGAAGAGCCAGTCTTCTCGTACTCGAGTCGGCATTGTGCCTTTTGTATTTAATTCCGATGCAGTTTCTGTGTTTCATAGTCAATAAGAAGGTCAAGGGATACAGTAAACCTGAAGTGAAGCATCGGAATCTATAACTAGTGTCACAGGAGTGGTTCAAAGCATAGACAGTAAGAAAAGTCAGTTTTTATATACTTAAGTCGGCATTGTGCCTTTTGTATTAAATTCCGGTGCAATTTCTGTGTTTCATCGTCAATAAGAAGGTCAGAGGGATACAGTAAACCTGAAGTGATGCATCGGAACCTATAACTAGTGTCACAGGAATGGTTCAAAACATAGACAGTAAGAAGAGCCAGTTTTCTTGTACTTAAGTGGACATTGTTCCTTTTCTATTTAATTCCGATGCAGTTTCTGTGTTTCGTCGTCAAAACAAGGTCCAAGGGATACAGTAAACCTGAAGTGAAGCATCCGAAACTAAAACCGGTATGACAGGAAACGTTCGAAACATAGACACTAAGAAGAGCCAGTCTTCTTGTACTTGAGTCGGCATTGTGCAATTTGTATTTAATTCCGATGCAATTTCTGTGTTTCATCGTCAGTGAGAGGTCAGAGGGATACAGTAAACCTGAAGTGAAGCATCGCAATCTATAACTACTGTCACAGGAATGGTTCAAAACATAGACAGTAAGAAGAGTTATTTTTCTTGTACTTAAGTCGGCATTGAGCCTTTTGTAATTAATTCCGATGCAATTTCTGTGTTTCATCGTCAATAAGAAGGTCAGAGGGATACAGTAAACCAGAAGTGAATCATCGGAATCTATAACTAGTGTCACAGAAATGTTTAAAAAACATAGACAGTAAGAAGAGTCAGTTTTCTTGTACTTAAGTCGGCATTGTGCCTTTTCTATTTAATTCCGATGCAATTTCTGTGTTTCATCGTCAATAAGACGGTCAGAGGGATACAGTAAACCAGAAGTGAAGCATCGGAATCTATAACTAGTGTCACAGAAATGGTTAAAAATCATAGACAGCAAGAAGAGTCAGTTTTCTTGTACTTAAGTCGGCATTGTGCCTTTTCTATTTAGTTCCGATGCAATTTCTGTGTTTCATCGTCAATAAGAAGGTCGGAGGGATACAGTAAACCTGAAGTGAAGCATCGGAATCTATTACTAGTGTCACATGAATGGTTCAAACATAGACAGTAAGAAGAGTCAGTTTTCTTGTACTTAAGTCGGCATTGTGCCTTTTGAATTTAATTCCGATGCAATTTCTGTGTTTCATCGTCAATAAGAAGGTACAAGGGATACAGTAAACCTGGAGTCAAGCATCGGAATCAAAAACTGGTCTCACAGGAGAGGTTCAAAACATAGACAGTAAGAAGAGCCAGTCTTCTTGTACTTGAGTCGTTATTGTGCCTTTTGTATTTGATTCCGATGCAATTTCTGTGTTTCATCGTCAATAAGAAGGTCACAGGGATAGAGTAAACCTGAAGTGAAGCATCGGAATCTGTAACTAGTGTCACAGGAATGGTTCAAAACATAGATAGTAAGAAGAGTCAGTTTCCGTGTACGTAAGTCGGCACTGTGCTTTTTCTATTTAATTCCGATGCAATTTCTGTGTTTCGTCGTCAATAAGAAGGTATAAGGGATAGAGTTAACCTGAAGTGAAGCATCGGAATCTAAAACCGGTCTGACAGGAAAGGTTCAAATCATAGACAGTAAGAAAAACTAGTCTTCTGGTACTAGAGGCGGCATTGTGCCTTTTGTATTTAATTCCGATGCAATTTCTGTGTTTCATCGTCAATAAGAAGGTCAGAGGGATACAGTAAACCTGAAGTGAAGCATCGGAATCTAAAACCGGTATCACAGGAAAGGTTCAAAGCATAGACACTAAGAAGACCCAGTCCTCTTGTACTTGAGTCGGCATTGAGCATTTTGTATTTAATTCCGATGCAATTTCTGTGTTTTATCGTCAGTGAGAAGGTCAGAGGGATACAGTAAACCTGAAGTGAAGCATCGCAATCTATAACTAATGTCACAGGAATGGTTCAAAACATAGACAGTAAGAAGAGTTATTTTTCTTGTACTTAAGTCGGCATTGTGCCTTTTGTAATTAATTCCGATGCAATTTCTGTGTTTCATCGTCAATAATAAGGTCAGAGGGATACATTAAACCAGAAGTGAAGCATCGGAATCTATAACTAGTGTCACAGAAATGGTTAAAAAACATAGACAGTAAGAAGAGACAGTTTTCTTGTACTTAAGTCGGCATTGTGCCTTTTCTATTAAATTCCGATGCAATTTCTGTGTTTCATCGTCAATAAGAAGGTCAGAGGGATACAGTAAACCAGAAGTGAAGCATCGGAATCTATAACTAGTGTCACAGAAATGGTTAAAAACATAGACAGTAAGAAGAGTCAGTTTTCTTGTACTTAAGTCGGCATTGTGCCTTTTCTATTTAATTCCGATGCAATTTCTGTGTTTCATCGTCAATAAGAAGGTCGGAGGGATACAGTAAACTTGAAGTGAAGCATCGGAATCTGTAACTAGTGTCACAGGAGTGGTTCGAAACATAGACAGTAAGAGGACTCAGTTTCCGTGTACTTAAGTCGGCATTGTGCCTTTTCTAATTAATTCCGATGCAATTTCTGTGTTTCGTCGTCAATAAGAAGGTCCAAGGGATAGAGTAAACCTGAAGTGAAGCATCGGAATCTAAAACCAGTATCACAGGAAAGGTTCAAAACATAGACAGTAAGGAGAGCCAGTCTTCTAGTACTTGAGTCGGCATTGTGCCTTTTGTATTTAATTCCAATGCAATTTCTGTGTTTCATCGTCAATAAGAAGGTCAGAGGGATACAGTAAACCTGAAGTGAAGCATCGGAATCTAAAACCAGTATCACAGGAAAGGTTCAAAACATAGACAGTAAGGAGAGCCAGTCTTCTTGTACTTGAGTCGGCATTGTGCCTTTTGTATTTAATTCCAATGCAATTTCTGTGTTTCATCGTCAATAAGACGGTCAGAGGGATACAGTAAACCTGAAGCGAAACATCAGAATCTATAACTAGTGTCACAGGAATGGTTCAAAACATAGACAATAAGAAGAGTCAGTTTTCTTGTACTTAAGTAGGCATTGTACATTTTGTATTTAATTCCGATGCAACTTCTGTGTTTCATCGTCAATAAGAAGGTCAGAGGGATACAGTAAACCTGAAGTGATGCATCGGAATCTATAACTAGTGTCACAGTAATGGTTCAAATCATAGACAGGAAGAAGAGTCAGTTCTCCTGTACTTAAGTCGGCATTGTGCCTTTTCTATTTAATTCCGATGCAATTTTTGTGTTTCGTGGTCAATAAGAAGGTCCAAGGGATACAGTAAACCAGAAGTGAAGCACCGTAATCTAAAACCGGTATCACAGGAAAGGTTCAAAACATAGACAGTAAGAAGAGCCAGACGCCTTGTACTTGACTCTTCATTGTGCCTTTAGTATTTAATTCCGATGCAATTTCTGTGTTTCATGGTCAATAAGACTGTCAGAGGAAAACAGTAAACATGAAGTGAAGCATCGGAATCTGTAACTAGTGTCACAGGAATGGT
The DNA here is from genome assembly GCF_021461395.2 of Schistocerca americana. Classification (NCBI taxonomy): domain Eukaryota; kingdom Metazoa; phylum Arthropoda; class Insecta; order Orthoptera; family Acrididae; genus Schistocerca; species Schistocerca americana. Next base: position 18,702,106 of record NC_060128.1, read on the forward strand.
CAAAACATAGACAGTAAGAAGAGTCAGTCTTCTTGTACTTAATTTGGCATTATGCCTTTTGTTTGTATTCCGATGCAATGTCTGTGTTTCGTCGTCATTAAGAAGGTCAGAGCGATACAGTAAACCTGAAGTGAAGCATCGGAATCTATAACTAGTGTCACAGGAATGGTTCGAAACATAGACAGTAAGAAGAGTCAGTTTTCTTGTTCTTAAGTCGGCATTGTGCCTTTTCTATTGAATTCCGATGCAATTTCTGTGTTTCGTCGTCAATAAGAACGTCCAAGGGATACAGCAAACCTGATGGGAAGCATCGGAATATAAAACCGGTCTCACAGGAAAGGTTCAAAGTATAGACAGTAAGAAGAGCCATACTTCTTGTACTAGAGTCGGCATTACGCCTTTTGTATTTAATTTCGATCCAATTTCTGTGTTTCATCGTCAGGGAGAAGGTCAGAGGGATACAGTAAACCTGAAGTGAAGCATCGCAATCTATAACTAATGTCAGAGGAATGGTTCAAAACATAGACAGTAAGAAGAGTCAGTTTTCTTGTACTAATGTCGGCATTCTGTCTTTTGTAATTAATTCCGATGCAATTTCTGAGTTTCTTCGTCAATAAGAAGGTCAGAGGGATACAGTAAACCTGAAGTGAAGCATCGGAATCTATAACTAGTGTCACAGAATGGTTAAAAGCATAGACAGTAAGAGGAGTCAGTTTTCTTGTACTTAAGTCGGCATTGTGCCTTTTCTAATTAATCCCGATGCAATTTCTGTGTTTCATCGTCAAAAAGAAGGTCGGAGGGATACAGTAAACCTGAAGTGAAGCATCGGTATCTATAACTAGTGTCACAGAAATGGTTCAAACACAGACAGTAAGAAGAGTCAGTTATCTTGTACTTAAGTCGGCATTGTGCCTTTTGAATTTAATTCCGATGCAGTTTCTGTGTTTCATCGTCAACAAGAAGGTACAAGGGATACAGTAAACCCGAAGTCAAGCATCGGAATCTAAAACTGGTCTCACAGTAGAGGTTCAGAACATAGACAGTAAGAAGAGCCAGTCTTCTTGTACTTGAGTCGTTATTGTGCCTTTTGTATTTAATTCCGATGCAATTTCTGTGTTTTATCGCCAATAAGAAGGTCAGAGGGATACAGTAAACCTGAAGTTAAGCATCGGAATCTATAACTAGTGTCACAGGAATAGTTCAAAGCATAGACAGTAAAACGAGTCAGTCTTCTTGTACTTAAGTCGGCATTGTGCCTTTTGTTTGTATTCCGATGTAATTTCTGTGTTTCATCGTCATTAAGAAGGTCAGAGGGATAAAGTAAACCTGAAGTGAAGCATCGGAATCTATAACTAGTGTCACAGGAATGGTTCAATGCATAGACAGTAAGAAGAGTCAGTTTTCTTATACTTAAGTCGGCATGGTGCCTTTTCTATTTAATTCCGATGCAGTTTCTGTGTTTCGTTGTCCATAAGAAGGTCCAAGGGATACAGTAAACTTGAAGTAAAGCATCGGAATCTAAAACCGATATCACAGGAAAGGTTCAAAACATAGACAGTAAGAAGAGCTAGTCTTCTTGTACTTGAGTCGGCATTGTGCCTTTTGTATTTAATTCCGATGCAATTTCTGTTTTTCATCGTCAATAAGAATGTCAGAGGGATACCGTAAACCGAATCTATAACCAGTGTCACAGGAATGGTTCAAAGCATAGACAGTAAGAAGAGTCAGTTTTCTTATATTTAAGTCGGCATTGTGCCTTATGTATTAAATTCCGATGCAATTTCTGTGATTCATCGTCAATAAGAAGGTCAGAGGGATAAAGTAAACCTGAAGTGAAGCATCGGAATCTATAACTAGTGTTACAGGAATGGTTCAAAACATACACAGTAAGAAGAGTCAGTCTTCTTGTACTTAAGTCGGCATTGTGCCTTTTATTTGTATTCCGATGCATTTTCTGTGTTTCATCGTCATTAAGAAGGTCAGAGGAATACAGTAAACCTGAAGTGAAGCATCGGAATCTATAACTAGCGTCACAGGAATGGTTCAGAACATAGACAGTAAGAAGAGACTGTTTTCTTGTCCTTAAGTCGGCATAGTGCCTTTTCTATTGAATTCCGATGCAATTTCTGTGTTTCGTCGTCAATAAGAAGGTCCAAGGGATACAGTAAACCTGAAGTGAAGCATCGGATTCTAAAACTGGTCTCACAGGAAAGGTTCAAAACATAGACAGTAGGAAGAGCCGGTCTTCTTGTACTTGAGTCGGCATTGTGCCTTTAGTATTTAATTCCGATGTAATTTCTGTGTTTCATCGTCAATAAGAAGGTCAGAGAGATACAGTAAACCTGTAGTGAAGCATCGGAATCTATAACTAGTGTCACAGGAATGGTTCAAAGCATAGAAAGTAAGATGTGTCAGTTTTCTTGTACTTGAGTGGGCATTGTGCCTTTTGTATTTAATACCGATGCAATTTGTGTGTTTCATCGTCAATAAGACGGTCAGAGGGATACAGTAAACCGGAAGTGAGGCATGAGAATCTATATATAGTGTCACAGGAATGATCAAAACATAGACAGTAAGAAGAGGCAGTTTTCTTTTACTGAAGTCGGCATTGTGCCTTTTGTATTTAATTCCGATGCAATTTCTGTGTTTCGTCGTCAATAAGAAGGTCCAAGGGATACAGTTAACCTGATGTGAAGCATCGGAATCTATAATTAGTGTCACAGGAATGGTTCAATGCATAGACAGTAAGAAGAGTCAGTTTTCTTATACTTAAGTCGGCATGGTGCCTTTTCTATTTAATTCCGATGCAGTTTCTGTGTTTCGTTGTCCATAAGAAGGTCCAAGGGATACAGTAAACTTGAAGTGAAGCATCGGAATCTAAAACCGATATCACAGGAAAGGTTCAAAACATAGACAGTAAGAAGAGCCAGTCTTCTTGTACTTGAGTCGGCATTGTGCCTTTTGTATTTAATTCCGATGCAATTTCTGTTTTTCATCGTCAATAAGACGGTCAGAGGGATACAGTAAACCTGAAGTGAAGCATCGGAATCTATAACTAGTGTCACAGGAATGGATCAAAACATAGACAGTAAGAAGAATCAGTTTTCTTGTACTTAAGTCGGTATTGTGCCTTTTGTATTTAATTCCGATGCAATTTCTGTGTTTCATTGTCAATAAGAAGGTCAGAGGGATACAGAAAACCTGAAGTGAAGCATCGGAATCTATAACTAGTGTCACAGGAATGGTTAAAAGCATAGACAGTAAGAGGAGTCAGTTTTCTTGTACTTAAGTCGGCATTGTGCCTTTTCTAATTAATTCCGATGCAATTTCTGTGTTTCATCGTCAAAAAGAAGGTCGGAGGGATACAGTAAACCTGAAGTGAAGCATCGGTATCTATAACTAGTGTCACAGAAATGGTTCAAACACAGACAGTAAGAAGAGTCAGTTATCTTGTACTTAAGTCGGCATTGTGCCTTTTGAATTTAATTCCGATGCAGTTTCTGTGTTTCATCGTCAACAAGAAGGTACAAGGGATACAGTAAACCCGAAGTCAAGCATCGGAATCTAAAACTGGTCTCACAGTAGAGGTTCAGAACATAGACAGTAAGAAGAGCCAGTCTTCTTGTACTTGAGTCGTTATTGTGCCTTTTGTATTTAATTCCGATGCAATTTCTGTGTTTTATCGCCAATAAGAAGGTCAGAGGGATACAGTATACCTGAAGTTAAGCATCGGAATCTATAACTAGTGTCACAGGAATAGTTCAAAGCATAGACAGTAAAACGAGTCAGTCTTCTTGTACTTAAGTCGGCATTGTGCCTTTTGTTTGTATTCCGATGTAATTTCTGTGTTTCATCGTCATTGAGAAGGTCAGAGGGATAAAGTAAACCTGAAGTGAAGCATCGGAATCTATAACTAGTGTCACAGGAATGGTTCAATGCATAGACAGTAAGAAGAGTCAGTTTTCTTATACTTAAGTCGGCATGGTGCCTTTTCTATTTAATTCCGATGCAGTTTCTGTGTTTCGTTGTCCATAAGAAGGTCCAAGGGATACAGTAAACTTGAAGTGAAGCATCGGAATCTAAAACCGATATCACAGGAAAGGTTCAAAACATAGACAGTAAGAAGAGCCAGTCTTCTTGTACTTGAGTCGGCATTGTGCCTTTTGTATTTAATTCCGATGCAATTTCTGTTTTTCATCGTCAATAAGAATGTCAGAGGGATACCGTAAACCGAATCTATAACCAGTGTCACAGGAATGGTTCAAAGCATAGACAGTAAGAAGAGTCAGTTTTCTTATATTTAAGTCGGCATTGTGCCTTATGTATTAAATTCAGATGCAATTTCTGTGATTCATCGTCAATAAGAAGGTCAGAGGGATAAAGTAAACCTGAAGTGAAGCATCGGAATCTATAACTAGTGTTACAGGAATGGTTCAAAACATACACAGTAAGAAGAGTCAGTCTTCTTGTACTTAAGTCGGCATTGTGCCTTTTATTTGTATTCCGATGCATTTTCTGTGTTTCATCGTCATTAAGAAGGTCAGAGGAATACAGTAAATCTGAAGTGAAGCATCGGAATCTATAACTAGCGTCACAGGAATGGTTCAGAACATAGACAGTAAGAAGAGACAGTTTTCTTGTCCTTAAGTCGGCATAGTGCCTTTTCTATTGAATTCCGATGCAATTTCTGTGTTTCGTCGTCAATAAGAAGGTCCAAGGGATACAGTAAACCTGAAGTGAAGCATCGGATTCTAAAACTGGTCTCACAGGAAAGGTTCAAAACATAGACAGTAGGAAGAGCCGGTCTTCTTGTACTTGAGTCGGCATTGTGCCTTTAGTATTTAATTCCGATGTAATTTCTGTGTTTCATCGTCAATAAGAAGGTCAGAGGGATACAGTAAACCTGTAGTGAAGCATCGGAATCTATAACTAGTGTCACAGGAATGGTTCAAAGCATAGAAAATAAGATGTGTCAGTTTTCTTGTACTTGAGTGGGCATTGTGCCTTTTGTATTTAATACCGATGCAATTTGTGTGTTTCATCGTCAATAAGACGGTCAGAGGGATACAGTAAACCGGAAGTGAGGCATGAGAATCTATATATAGTGTCACAGGAATGATCAAAACATAGACAGTAAGAAGAGGCAGTTTTCTTTTACTGAAGTCGGCATTGTGCCTTTTGTATTTAATTCCGATGCAATTTCTGTGTTTCGTCGTCAATAAGAAGGTCCAAGGGATACAGTTAACCTGATGTGAAGCATCGGAATCTATAACTAGTGTCACAGGAATGGTTCAATGCATAGACAGTAAGAAGAGTCAGTTTTCTTATACTTAAGTCGGCATGGTGCCTTTTCTATTTAATTCCGATGCAGTTTCTGTGTTTCGTTGTCCATAAGAAGGTCCAAGGGATACAGTAAACTTGAAGTGAAGCATCGGAATCTAAAACCGATATCACAGGAAAGGTTCAAAACATAGACAGTAAGAAGAGCCAGTCTTCTTGTACTTGAGTCGGCATTGTGCCTTTTGTATTTAATTCCGATGCAATTTCTGTTTTTCATCGTCAATAAGACGGTCAGAGGGATACAGTAAACCTGAAGTGAAGCATCGGAATCTATAACTAGTGTCACAGGAATGGATCAAAACATAGACAGTAAGAAGAATCAGTTTTCTTGTACTTAAGTCGGTATTGTGCCTTTTGTATTTAATTCCGATGCAATTTCTGTGTTTCATTGTCAATAAGAAGGTCAGAGGGATACAGAAAACCTGAAGTGAAGCATCGGAATCTATAACTAGTGTCACAGGAATGGTTCAAAACATAGACTGTAAGAAGAGTCAGTTTACTCGTACTGAAGTCGGCATTGTGCCTTTTGTATTTAATTCTGATGCAATTTCTGTGTTTCGTCGTCAATAAGAAGGTCCAAGGAATACAGTTAACCTGATGTGAAGCATCGGAATCTATAACTAGTGTCACAGGAATGGTTCAAAGCATAGACAGTAAGAAGAGTCAGTTTTTAATACTTAAGTCGGCATTGTGCCTTTTGTATTTAATTCCGATGCAATTTCTGTGTTTCATCGTCAATAAGAAGGTCAGAGGGATACAGTAAACCTGAAGTGATGCTTCGGAATCTATAACTAGTGTCACAGTAATCGTTCAAAACATAGACGGGAAGAAGATTCTGGTCTCTTGTACTTAAGTCGGCATTGGGCGTTTTCTATTTAATTCCGATGCAATATCTGTGTTTCGTCGTCAATAAGAAGGTCCAAGGGAGACAGTAAACCTGAAGTGAAGCATCGGAATCTATAACTAGTGTCACAGGAATGGTTGAAAACACAGACAGTAAGAGGAATCAGTTTTCTTGTACTGAAGTCGGCATTGTGCCTTTTGTATTTAATTCAATGCAATTTCTGTGTTTCATCGTCAATAAGAAGGTCAGAGGGAGACAGTAAACCTGAAGTGAAGTATCGGAATCTATAACTAGTGTCACAGGAATGGTTCAAAACATAGACAGTAAGAAGAGTCAGTTTTCTTGTACTTAAGTCGGCATTGTGCCTTTTGTATTAGATTCCGATGCAAATTCTGTGTTTCATCGTCAATATGACGGTCAGAGGGATACAGTAAACCTGAAGTGAGGCATCAGAACCTATAACTAGTATCACAGGAATGGATCAAAACATAGACAGTAAGAAGAACCAGTTTTCTTGTACTTAAGTCGGCATTGGGTCTTTTGTATGTAATTCGAATGCAATTTCTGTGTTTCATTGTCAATAAGAAGGTCAGAGGGATACAGTAAACCTGAAGTGAAGCATCGGAATCTATAGCTAGTGTCACAGTAATGGTTCAAAACATAGACAGTAAGGAGAGTCAGTTTTCTTGTTCTGAAGTCGGCATTGTGCCTTTTGAATTTAATTCCGATGCAATTTCTGTGTTACGTCGTCAATAAGAAGGTCCAAGGGATACAGTTAACCTGAAGTGATGCATCGGAATCTATAACTAGTGTCACAGTAATCGTTCAAAACATAGACAGGAAGAAGAGTCAGTTCTCTTGTACTTAATTCGGCATTGTGCCTTTTCTATTTAATTCCGATGCAATTTCTGTGTTTCGTCATCAATAAGAAGGTCCAAGGGATACAGTAAACCTGAAGTGAAGCATCGAAATCTAAAACCGGTCTCACAGGAATGGTTCAAATCAGAGACAGTAAGAAGAGCCAGTCTTCTTGTACTTGAGTCGGCATACTGCCTTTTGAATTTAATTCCGATGCAATTTCGGTGTTTCATCGTCAATACGACCGTCAGAGAGATAAGGTAAACCTGAAGTGAAGCATCGGAATCTATAACTAGTGTCACAGGAATGGTTCAAAGCATAGACAGTATGAAGAGTCAGTCTTCTTGTTCTTAAGTCGGCATTGTGCCTTTTGTATATAATTCCGATGCAATTTCTGTGTTTCATCGTCAATAAGAAGGTCAGAGGGATACAGTAAAACTGAAGTGAAGCATCGGAATCTATAACTTGTGTCAAAGGAATGGTTGAAAACTTAGACAGTAAGAGAGAGTCAGTCTTCTTGTACTTAAGTCGGCATTGTGCCTTCTGTATTTAATTCCGATGCAATTTCTGTGTCTCATCGTCAATAAGAAGGTCAGTTGGATACAGTAAACCTGAAGTGAAGCATCGGATTCTATAACTAGTGTCACAGGAATGGTTCAAATCATAGATAGTAAGAAGAGCCAGTCTTCTTGTACTTGAGTCGGTATTGTGCCTTTTGTATTTAATTCCGATCAATTTTCTGTGTTTGATCGTCAATAGGCAGGTCAGAGGGATACAGTAAACCTGAAGTGAAGCATCGGAATCTATAACTAGTGTCACAGGAATGGTCTCAACATAGACAGTAAGAAGAGTCAGTCTTCTTGTACTCAAGTCGGCATTGTGCATTTTGTAATTAATAAAGATGCAATTTTTGTGTTTCATCGTCAATAAGAAGGTCAGAGGGATACAGTAAACCTGAAGTGAAGCATCGGAATCTATAACTAGTGTCACAGGAATGGTTCAAAACATAGACAGTAAGAAGAGACAGTGTTCTTGTACTTAAGTCGGCATTGTGCCTTTTGTATATAATTCCGATGCAATTTCTGTGTTTCATCGTCAATAAGAAGGTCAGAGGGATACAGTAAACCTGAAGTGAAGCATGGGAATCTGTAACTAGTGTCACAGGAATGGTTCAAACATAGACAGTAAGAGGAGCCAGTCTTCTTGTACTTGAGTCGGAACTGTTCCTTTGGTATTTAATTCCGATGCAATTTCTGTGTTTCATTCTCAATAAGAAGGTCAGAGGGATACAGTAAACTTGAAGTAAAGCGTAGGACTCTATAACTAGTGTCACAGGAATGGTTCAAAACATAGACAGTAAGAAGAATCAGTTTCCTTGTACTTACGTCGGATTTGTGCCTTTGGTATTTAATTCTGATGCAATTTCTGTGTTTCATCGTCAATAACAAGGTCACAGGGATACAGTAAACCTGAAGTGAAGCATCGGAATCTATAACTAGTGTCACAGGAATTTTTCAAAACATAAACAGTTAGAAGAGCCAGTTTTCTCGTACTTAAGTCAACATTGTGCCTTTTGTATTTAATTCCGATGCAATTTATGTGTTTCATCGTCAATAAGAAGGGCCAAGGGATACAGTAAACCTGAAGTGAAACATCGGAATCTATAGGTAGTGTCACAGGAATGGTTCAAAGCATAGACAATAAGAAGAGTCAGTTTTCTTGTACTTAAGTCGGCATTGAGACTTTTGTATTTAATTCCGATGCAATTTCTTTGTTTCGTCGTCAATAAGAAGGTCCAAGGGAGACAGTAAACCTGAAGTGAAGCATCGGAATTAAAAACCTGTCTCAAAGGAAAGGTTCAAAACATAGACAGTAAGAAGAGCCAGACATCTTGTACTAGAGTCGGCATTGTGCCTTTTGTATTTATTTCCGATGCAATTTCTGTGTTTCATCGTCAATAAGAGGGTCAGAGGGATACAGTAAACCTGAAGTGAAGCATCGGAATCAATAACTAGTGTCACAGGAATGGTTCAAAGCATAGACAGTAAGAAGAGTCAGTTTTCTTGTACTTAAGCCGGCATTGTGCCCTTTGTATTAAATTCCGAAACAATTTCTGTGTTTCATCATCGTTAAGAAGGTCTGAGGGATACAGTAAACCTGAAGTGATGCATCGGAACCTAAAACTAGTGTCACAGGAATGGTTAAAATATAGACAGTAAGAAGAGTCAGTTTTCTTGCACTTAAGTCGACATTGTGCCTTTTCTATGTGATTCCGATGCAGTTTCTGTGTTTCGTCATCAATAAGAAGGTCCAAGGGATACAGTAAACTTGAAGTGAAGCATCGGAATCTAAAACCGGTATCACAGGAAAGGTTCGAAACATAGACAGTAAGAAGAGCCAGTCTTCTTGTATTTGAGTCGGCATTGTGCCTTTTGTATTTAATTCCGATGCAATTTCTGTGTTTCATCGTCAATGTGACGGTCAGAGGGATACAGTAAACATGAAGTGAGGCATCAGAAACTATAACTAGTATCACAGGAATGGAACAAAACATAGACAGTATGAAAAACCAGTTTTCTTGCACTTAAGTCGGTATTGTGCCTTTTGTAAATAATTCGAATGCAATTTATGTGTTTCATTGTCAATAACAAGGGCAGAGGGATACAGAAAACCTGAAGTGAAGCATCGGAATCTATAACTAGTTTCACAGTAATGGTTCAAAACATAGACAGTAAGGAGAGACAGTTTTCTTGTACTGAAGTCGACATTGCGCCTTTTGAATTTAATTCCGATGCAATTTCTGTGTTTCGTCGTCAATAAGAAGGTCCAAGGGATACAGTTAACCTGAAGTGAAGCATCGGAATCTATAAATAGTGTCACCGGAATGGTTCAAAGCATAGACCGTAAGAAGAGTCAGTTTTCTTATACTTAAGTCGGCATTGTGCCTTTTGTATTTAATTTCGATGCAATTTCTGTGTTTCATCGTCAATAAGAAGTTCAGAGGGATACAGTAAACCTGAAGTGATGCATCGGAATCTATAACTAGTGTCACAGTAATCGTTCTAAAACATAGACAGGAAGAAGAGTCAGTTCTCTTGTACTTAATTCGGCATTGTGCCTTTTCTATTTAATTCCGATGCAATTTCTGTGTTTCGTCGTCAATAAGGAGGTCCAAGGGATACAGTAAGCCAGAATTGAAGCATCGGAATCTAAAATCGGTCTCACAGGAATGGGTCTAAACAAAGACAGTAAGAAGAGCCAGTCTTCTTGTACTTGAGTCGGCTTACTGCCTTTTGAATTTAATTCCGATTCAATTTCGGTGTTTCATCGTCAATACGACGGTCAGAGGGATACAGTAAACCTGAAGTGAAGCATCGGAATCTATTACTAGTGTCACACGAATGGTTCAAAACATACACAGAAAGAAGAGTCAGTCTTCTAGTACTTGAGTTGGCTTTGTGCCTTTTGTATTTAATTCCGATGCAATATCTGTGTTTCATCGTCAATACGAAGGTCACAGGGATACAGTAAAACTGAAGTGATGCATCGGAATCTATAACTCGTGTCACAGGAATGGTTCAAAGCATAGGCAGTAGTAAGAGTCAGTCTTCTTGTACTTAAGTCGGCATTGTGCCTTTTGTATTTAATTCCGATGCAATTTCTGTGTTTCATCGTCAATAAGAAGATAAGCTGGATACAGTAAACCTGAAGAGAAGCATCGAAATCTATAACTAGTGTCACAGGAATGGTTCAAAACATAGACAGGAAGAAGATTCAGTTTTCTTGTACTTAAGTCTGCATTGTGCTTTTTCTATTTAATTCCGATGCAATTTGTGTGTTTCGTCGTCTCTAAGAAGGTCCAAGGGATACAGTAAACCTGAAGTGAAGCATCGGAATCTAAAACCGGTCTCACAGGAAAGGTTCAAAACATAGACAGTAGGAAGAGCCAGACTTCTTGTACATGAGTTGGCCTTGTGCCTTTTGTTTTTAATTCCGAAGCAATTTCTGTGTTTCATCGTCAATAATAAAGGTCATAGGGATACAGTAAAACTGAAGTGAAGCATCGGAATCTATAACTAGTGTCACTGGAATGGTTCAAAACATAGACAGTAAGATGAGTGAGTCTTCTTGTACCTTAGTCGGCATTGTGCCTTTTGTATTTAATTAAGATGCAATTTCTGTGTTTCATCGTCAATAGGATGGTCAGAGGGATACAGTAAAACTGAAGTGAATCATCAGAATCTATAACTAGTGGCACAGGAATGGTTCGAAGCATAGACAGTATGAAGAGTCAGTCTTGTTGTACTTAAGTCGGCATTGTGCCTTTTGTATATAATTCCGATGTAATTTCTGTGTTTCATCGACAATAAGAAGGTCAGAGGGATACAGTAAAACTGAAGTGAAGCATCGGAATCTATTACTAGTGTCACAGGAATGGTTCAAAACATAGACAATAAGAAGAGTCAGTTTTCTTGTACTTAAGTCGGCATTGAGACTTTTGTATTTAATTCCGATGCAATTTCTGTGTTTCGTCGTCAATAAGAGGGTCCAAGGGAGACAGTAAACCTGAAGTGAAGCATCGGAATTAAAAACCTGTCTCAAAGGAAAGGTTCAAAACATAGACAGTAAGAAGAGCCAGACATCTTGTACTAGAGTCGGCATTGTGCCTTTTGTATTTATTTCCGATGCAATTTCTGTGTTTCATCGTCAATAAGAGGGTCAGAGGGATACAGTAAACCTGAAGTGAAGCATCGGAATCTGTAACTAGTGTCACAGGAATGGTTCAAAGCATAGACAGTAAGAAGAGTCAGTTTTCTTGTACTTAAGCCGGCATTGTGCCTTTTGTATTAAATTCCGAAACAATTTCTGTGTTTCATCATCGGTAAGAAGGTCTGAGGGATACAGTAAACCTGAAGTGATGCATCGGAACCTAAAACTAGTGTCACAGGAATGGTTAAAATATAGACAGAAAGTAGAGTCAGTTTTCTTGTACTTAAGTCGACATTGTGCCTTTTCTATGTGATTCCGATGCAGTTTCTGTGTTTCGTCATCAATAAGAAGGTCCAAGGGATACAGTAAACTTGAAGTGAAGCATCGGAATCTAAAACCGGTATCACAGGAAAGGTTCGAAACATAGACAGTAAGAAGAGCCAGTCTTCTTGTACTTGAGTCGGCATTGTGATTTTTGTATTTAATTCCGATGCAATTTCTGTGTTTCGTCGTCAATGTGACGGTCAGAGGGATACAGTAAACATGAAGTGAGGCATCAGAAACTATAACTAGTATCACAGGAATGGAACAAAACATAGACAGTATGAAAAACCAGTTTTCTTGCACTTTAGTCGGTATTGTGCCTTTTGTATATAATTCGAATGCAATTTATGTGTTTCATTGTCAATAATAAGGTCAGAGGGATACAGAAAACCTGAAGTGAAGCATCGGAATCTATAACTAGTTTCACAGTAATGGTTCAAAACATAGACAGTAAGGAGAGACAGTTTTCTTGTACTGAAGTCGACATTGCGCCTTTTGAATTTAATTCCGATGCAATTTCTGTGTTTCGTCGTCAATAAGAAGGTCCAAGGGATACAGTTAACCTGAAGTGAAGCATCGGAATCTATAAATAGTGTCACCGGAATGGTTCAAAGCATAGACCGTAAGAAGAGTCAGTTTTCTTATACTTAAGTCGGCATTGTGCCTTTTGTATTTAATTTCGATGCAATTTCTGTGTTTCATTGTCAATAAGAAGGTCAGAGGGATACAGTAAACCTGAAGTGATGCATCGGAATCTATAACTAGTGTCACAGTAATCGTTCAAAACATAGACAGGAAGAAGAGTCAGTTCTCTTGTACTTAATTCGGCATTGTGCCTTTTTTATTTAATTCCGATGCAATTTCTGTGTTTCGTCGTCAATAAGAAATTCCAAGGGATACAGTAAGAGAGACGTGAAGCATCGGAATCTAAAATCGGTCTCACAGGAATGGTTCTAAACAAAGACAGTAAGAAGAGCCAGTCTTCTTGTACTTGAGTCGGCTTACTGCCTTTTGAATTTAATTCCGATGCAATTTCGGTGTTTCATCGTCAATACGACGGTCAGAGGGATACAGTAAACCTGAAGTGAAGCATCGGAATCTATTACTAGTGTCACACGAATGGTTCAAAACATACACAGAAAGAAGAGTCAGTCTTCTAGTACTTGAGTTGGCTTTGTGCCTTTTGTATTTAATTCCGATGCAATATCTGTGTTTCATCGTCAATACGAAGGTCACAGGGATACAGTAAAACTGAAGTGATGCATCGGAATCTATAACTCGTGTCACAGGAATGGTTCAAAGCATAGACAGTAGGAAGAGTCAGTCTTCTTGTACTTAAGTCGGCATTGTGATTTTTGTATTTAATTCCGATGCAATTTCTGTGTTTCATCGTCAATAAGAAGATAAGCTGGATACAGTAAACCTGAAGAGAAGCATCGAAATCTATAACTAGTGTCACAGGAATGGTTCAAAACATAGACAGGAAGAAGAGTCAGTTTTCTTGTACTTAAGTCTGCATTGTGATTTTTCTATTTAATTCCGATGCAATTTGTGTGTTTCGTCGTCTCTAAGAAGGTCCAAGGGATACAGTAAACCTGAAGTGAAGCATCGGAATCTAAAACCGGTCTCACAGGAAAGGTTCAAAACATAGACAGTAGGAAGAGCCAGACTTCTTGTACATGAGTTGGCCTTGTGCCTTTTGTTTTTAATTCCGATGCAATTTCTGTGTTTCATCGTCAATAAGAAAGGTCATAGGGATACAGTAAAACGGAAGTGAAGCATCGGAATCTATAACTAGTGTCACAGGAATGGTTCAAAACATAGACAGTAAGATGAGTCAGTCTTCTTGTACCTTAGTCGGCATTGTGCCTTTTGTATTTAATTAAGATGCAATTTCTGTGTTTCATCGTCAATAGGATGGTCAGAGGGATACAGTAAAACTGAAGTGAATCATCAGAATCTATAACTAGTGGCACAGGAATGGTTCGAAGCATAGACAGTATGAAGAGTCAGTCTTGTTGTACTTAAGTCGGCATTGTGCCTTTTGTATATAATTCCGATGTAATTTCTGTGTTTCATCGACAATAAGAAGGTCAGAGGGATACAGTAAAACTGAAGTGAAGCATTGGAATCTATTACTAGTGTCACAGGAATGGTTCAAAACATAGACAGTAAGAAGATCCAGTCTTCTTGTACTTGAGTCGGCATTGTTCTTTTTGTATTTAATTCCGATGCAATTTCCGTGTTTCATCGTTAATAAGAATGTCAGAGGGATACAGTAAACCTGAAGTGAAGAATCGGAATCTATAACTAGTGTCACAGAAATGGTTCAAAACATAGACAGTAAGAAGAGTCCGTCTTCTTGTACTTATGTCAGCATTGTGCCTTTTGTAATTAATTAAGATGCAATTTCTGTGTTTCATCGTCATTAAGGAGGTCTGAGAGATACAGTAAACCTGAAGCGAAGCATCGGAATCTGAAACTAGTGTCACAGGAATGGTTCAAAACATAGACAGCAAGAAGAGTCAGTCTTCTTGTACTTAAGTCGGCATTGTGCCTTCTGTATTTAATTCCGATGCAATTTCTGTGTTTCATCGTCAATAAGAAGGTCAGCTGGATACAGTAAACCTGAAGTGAAGCATCGGATTCTATAACTAGTGTCACAGGAATGGTTCAAAACATAGACAGTAAGAAGAGCCAGTCTTCTTGTACTTAAGTCGGCATTGTGCCTTTTGTATTTAATTCAGACGCAATTTCTGTGTTTCATCATCAATAAGAAGGTCAGAGGGATACAGTAAACCTGAAGTGAAGCATCGGACTCTATAACTAGTCTCACAGGAATGGTTCAAACATAGACAGTAAGAAGAGTCAGTTTTCTTATACTTACGTCGGCATTGTGTCTTTTGTATTCAATTCGGATGCAATTTCTGTGTTTCATCGTCAATAACAAGGTCACAGGGATACAGTAAACCTGAAGTGAAGCATCGGAATCTATAATTAGTGTCACAGGAATTTTTCAAAACATACACAGTAAGAAGAGCCAGTTTTCTCGTACTTAAGTCGGCATTGTGCCTTTTGTATTTAATTCCGATGCAATATCTGTGTTTCATCGTCAATAAGACGGTCAGAGGGATACAGTAAACCTGAAGTGAAGCATCGGCATATATAACTAGTGTCACAGGAATGGTTCAAAACATAGACAGTAAGAAGAGTCAGTTTTCTTGTACTTAAGTCGGCATTGTGCCTTTTGTTTTTAATTCCGATGCAATTTCTGTAATTCATCGTCAATAAGAAGGTCACAGGGATAAAGTAAACCTGAAGTGAAGCATCGGAATCTATAACTAGTGCACAGGAATTTTTCATAACATAAACAGTGAGAAGAAGCAGTTTTCTTGTACTTAAGTTGGCATTGTGCCTTTTGTATTTAATTCCCGATACAGTTTCTGTATTTCGTCGACAATAAGAAGGTCCAAGGGATACAGTAAACCTGAAGTGAAGCCTCGGAATCTAAAACCGGTATCACAGGATAGGTTCAAAACATAGACAGTAAGAAGAGACAGTCTTCTTGTACTTGAGTCGGCATTGTGCCTTTAGTATTTTATTCCGATGCCATTTCCGTGTTTCATCGTCAATAAGACGGTCAGATGGATACTGTAAACCTGACGTGAAGCATCAGAATCTGTAACTAGTGTCACAGGAATGGTTAAAATCATAGACAGTAAGAAGAGTCATTTTTCTTGTACGTAGGTCGGCATTGTGCTTTATATATTTAATTCCGATGCAATTCCTGTGATTCATCGTCAATAAGAAGGTCCAAGGGATACTGAAAACCTGAAGTGAAGCATCTTAATCTCAAACCGTCTCACAGGAAAGGTTCAAAACATAGACAGTAAGAAGAGCCAGTATTCTTGTACTTGAGTCGGCATGTGCCTTTTGTATTTAATTCCGATGCAATTTCTGTGTTTCGTCGTCAACAAGAAGGTCCAAGGCATGCAGTAAACCTGAAGTCAAGCATCGCAATCTTAAACCGGTCTCACAGGAAAGGTTCAAAACATAGACAGTAAGAAGAGCCAGACATCTTGTACCTGAGTCGGCATTGTGACTTTTGTATTTAATTCCGATGCAATTTCTGTGTTTCATCGTCAATAAGACGGTCAGAGGGATACAGTAAACCTGAAGTGAAGCATCGGAATCTATAACTAGTGTCACAGGAATGGTTCAAAACATAGACAGTTGGAAGTGTCAGTCTTCTTGTACTTAAGTCGGCATTGTGCCTTTTGTATTTAATTCCGATGCAATTTCTGTGTTTCATCGTCAATAAGAAGATCAGCTGGATACAGTAAACCTGAAGAGAAGCATCGAAATCTATAACTAGTGTCACAGGAATGGTTCAAAACATAGACAGGAAGAGGAGTCAGTTTTCTTGTACTTAAGTCGGCATTGTGCCTTTTGTATTTAATTCCGATGCATTTTCTATGTTTCGTCGTCACTAAGAAGGTCCAAGGGATACAGTAAACCTGAAGTGAAGCATCGGAATCTAAAACCGGTCTCACAGGAAAGGTTCAAAACATAGACAGTAAGAAGAGCCAGACTTCTTGTACATGAGTCGGCCTTGTGCCATTTGTTTTTAATTCCGATGCAATTTCTGTGTTTCATCGTCAATAAGAATGGTCAGAGGGATACAGTAAAACTGAAGTGAAGCATCGCAATCTATAACTAGTGTCACAGGAATGGTTCAAAACATAGACAGTAAGAAGAGTCAGTCTTCGTGTACTTCAGTCGGCATTGTGCCTTTTGTATTTAATTACGATGCAATTTCTGTGTTTCATCGTCTATAAAAAGGTCAGAGGGATACAGTAAAACTGAAGTGAAGCATCGGAATATATAACTTGTGTCACAGGAATGGTTCAAAACATAGAGAGTTAGAAGAGTCAGTCTTCTTGTACTTAATTCGGCATTGTGCTTTTGTGTTTAATTCCGATGCAATTTCTGTGTTTCATCATCATTAAGAAGGTCAGCTGGATACAGTAAACCTGAAGTGAAGCATCGGAATCTATAACTAGTGTCACAGGAATGGTTCAAAACATAGACAGTAAGAAGAGTCAGTCTTCTTGTACCTAAGTCGGCACTGTGCCTTTTGTATTTAATTAAGATGCAATTTCTGTGTTTCATTGTCAATAAGATGGTCAGAGGGACACAGTAAACCTGAAGTGAACCATCAGAATCTATAAATAGTGTCACAGGAATGGTTCGAAGCATAGACAGTATGAAGAGTCAGTCTTCTTGTACTTAAGTCGGCATTGTGCCTTTTGTATATAATTCCGATTCAATTTCTAAGTTTCATCGTCTATAAGAAGGTCAGAGGGATACAGTAAAACTGAAGTGAAGCATCGGAATCTATAACTAGTGTCACAGGAATGGTTCAAAACATAGACAGTAAGTACTTCCAGTCTTTTTGTACTTGAGTCGGCATGGTTCTTTTTGTATTTAATTCCGACTCAATTTCCGTGTTTCATCGTTAATAAGAAGGTCAGAGGGATACAGTAAGCCTGAAGTGAAGCATCGGAATCTATAACTAGTGTCACAGGAATGGTTCAAAGCATAGACAGCAAGAAGAGTCAGTCTTCTTGTACTTAAGTCAGCATTGTGCATTTTGTAATTAATTAAGATGCAATTTCTGTGTTTCATCGTCATTAAGGAGGTCTGAGGGATACAGTAAACCTGAAGTGAATCATCGGAATCTAAAACTAGTGTCACAGGAATGGTTCAAAACATAGACAGTAAGAAGAGTCAGTCTTCGTGTACTTCAGTCGGCATTGTGCCTTTTGTATTTAATTACGATGCAATTTCTGTGTTTCATCGTCTATAAGACGGTCAGAGGGATACAGTAAAACTGAAGTGAAGCATCGGAATATATAACTTGTGTCACAGGAATGGTTCAAAACATAGACAGTTAGGAGAGTCAGTATTCTTGTACTTAATTCGGCATTGTGCCTTTTGTATTTAATTCCGATGCAATTTCTGTGTTTCATCGTCAATAAGAAAGGTCAGAGGGATAGAGTGAAACTGAAGTGAAGCATCGGAATCTATAACTAGTGTCACAGGAATGGTTCAAAACATAGACAGTAAGAAGAGTCAGTCTTCGTGTACTTCAGTCGGCATTGTGCCTTTTGTATTTAATTACGATGCAATTTCTGTGTTTCATCGTCTATAAGAAGGTCAGAGGGATGCAGTAAACCTGAAGTGAATCATCAGAATCTATAACTAGTGTCACAGGAATGGTTCGAAGCATAGGCAGTATGAAGAGTTAGTCTTCTTGTACTTAAGTCGGCATTGTACCTTTTGTATATAATTGAGATGCAATTTCTGTGTTTCATCGTCAATAAGAAGGTCAGAGGGATACAGTAAAACTGAAGTGAAGCATCGGAATCTATAACTAGTGTCACAGGAATCGTTCAAAACGTTGACAGTAAGATGTTCCAGTCTTTTTGTACTTGAGTCGGCATGGTTCTTTTTGTTTTTAATTCCGATGCAATTTCCGTGTTTCATCGTTAATAAGAAGGTCAGAGGGATACAGTAAACCTGTAGTGAAGCATCGGATTCTATAACTAGTGTCACAGGAATGGTTCAAATCATAGATAGTAAGAAGAGCCAGTTTTCTTGTACTTGAGTCGGTATTGTGCCTTTTGTATTTAATTCCGATCAATTTTCTGTGTTTGATCGTCAATAGGCAGGTCAGAGGGATACAGTAAACCTGAAGTGAATCATCAGAATCTATAACTAGTGTCACAGGAATGGTTCGAAGCATAGACAGTATGAAGAGTCAGTCTTCTTGTACTTAAGTCGGCGTTGTGCCTTTTGTATATAATTCCGATGCAATTTCTATGTTTCATCGTCAATAAGAAGGTCAGAGGGATACAGTAAAACTGAGATGAAGCATCGGAATCTATAACTAGTGTCACAGGAATGGTTCAAAACATAGACAGAAGGAAGAGTCAGTCTTTTTGTACTTAAGTCGGCATTGTGCCTTTTGTATTTAATTCCGATGCAATTTCTGTGTTTCATCGTCAATAAGAAGGTCAGAGGGATACAGTAAAACTGTAGTGAAGCATCGGAATCCATAACTTGTGTCAAAGGAATGGTTCTAATCATAGACAGTAAGAAGAGTCAAACTTCTAGTACTTAAGTCGGCATTGTGCCTTCTGTATTTAATTCCGATGCAATTTCTGTGTTTCATCGTCAATAAGAAGGTCAGCTGGATACAGTAAACCTGTAGTGAAGCATCGGATTCTATAACTAGTGTCACAGGAATGGTTCAAATCATAGATAGTAAGAAGAGCCAGTCTTCTTGTACTTGAGTCGGTATTGTGCCTTTTGTATTTAATTCCGATCAATTTTCTGTGTTTGATCGTCAATAGGCAGGTCAGAGGGATACAGTAAACCTGTAGTGAAGCATCAGAATCTATAACTAGTGTCACAGGAATGGTTCAAAACATAGACAGTAAGAAGAGTCTGTTTTCTTGTACTTAAGTCGGCATTGTGCCTTTTGTAATTAATTAAGATGCAATTTCTGTGTTTCATCGTCAACAAGAAGGTCAGAGGGATAGAGTAAACCTGAAGTGAAGCATCGGAATCTATGTAAGTAGGCTGTTTATGTTTTCTCTATGTAAGTAGGCTGTTTATTTTTTCTCTATGTAAGTAGGCTGTTTAGGTTTTTTATTGGTAACGCCACCTCTGTATGAAAATCACTGGCTGTGCTGTGTGCAGTCTGTGGCTGCTTTGCATTGTTGTAATACTCGCCATTGTAGTGTTCGGCAGCTGGATGTAAACAGCGCGTAGCGTTGCGCAGTTGGAGGTGAGCCGCCAGCAGTGGTGGATGTGGGGAGAGAGATGGCGGAGATTTGAAATTTGTCATGAACTGCTATATTTATATATGATGGTATCAAGGTAAATACATTGTTTGTTCTCTATTAATATCTTTGATTTGCTAACTATCCCTGTCAGTAGTTAGTGCCTTCCATAGTTTGAATCTTTTATTTAGCTGGCAGTAGTGGCGCTCGCTGTATTGCAGTAGCTTGAGCAGCGAAGATTTTTGTGAGGTAAGTGATTTGTGAAAGGTATAGTTTAATGTTAGTCAGGGCCATTCTTTTGTAGAGAATTTTGAAAGTCAGATTGCGTTGCGCTAACAAAAAATTGTGTGTCAGTTTAAGCACAGTCATGTATAATTGTTCAAAGGGGACGTTTCATATGTCGACCCTTAGCCTAGGATACCTCACTGGAATCTTCAGATTTTTTCTTGTAGTTTGTGTAATTAGTGTAGCTATTGTTTATTGCTAGTGCGTAATTATAGAGAGAATTTCCTTTGTAGTTGTAGTTTTTCATTGTTGTACAGTAAAACAGTTGTGGCATGCATGTAGATTTGCACCAAGTATTTCGCAGCTGCGCTGGCAATTAAGTAGACATTATTTCCATTGCTATGTTATTTTATTTTGCTCTTCAAATTGCGCTTTTCTGTGTTATCGTGTGAAATACTGTGACAATAATGGCGTGTGAAAAACGTAATACTAGGCTCCAATGTAAACTGAGAAATGACAGTGAAGACGAAAGCAGTGTGTTAGCGCCGCAGAGTAATGAATTAACTAATGTTCAAAGTAGTAATTTGGTAATTGCGCATAGGGAAATGGAGCGGGCGGCAAACAATGGTGTAGACAGTGAAACAGGTAGTGAACAGGGAAGCGTTATCGATCGATTGGTCGGCAACAGCTCGCCTCAGGAATCGGGAATGACAGAACACAATATTGCAAATACTGCAGACTCAGGTTTTGGGTTCCCACCGTTTTCTCAAATGAGTCAAGACACATTTTCCACTTGTCAAAATGTGAATGTTGCCGGTGCAACTTCACTGCCGAAAAGCACTGAGGAACATGTTTCAGACACCAGTGCATTGTTATTACAATTAATGCAACAAATGGGACAAAAGCTTGAAAAGTTAGACACAATGGAACAATATCAGAGACAAACACAGCAACAGTTAGACACAATGGAACAAAATCTTAAAAAGTTAGACTCATTGGAACAAACACTTGAACAAACACGTGAAGATTTAACTACTGAGTTACATAACATTGAATCGAAATGTCAAAAAGTCTGTAATGACGTAAAAACACAAATTTGTGAGCATTTTCAACCTATTTTTTCGCGGCATGAAAATGCATTACAGAATCACGAAGCAGCCATAAAAGAACTGCAAGCCATTGTTCATGAAAATCATGAGACCTTGCAAGCTAAATTTGACTCAGTTGCATGTACCGATTCGGTTACGCAACTTGCAAAATCTCAGGAAAACTTAAAGGACACAGTAGATTCGATTTCAACACAAATGGACACTCTGAAACTTGGTTCAGAAAAACACACTGAGGAATTGTGTTCACTATCAGAGAAAGTAGCCGAACTTTCGGATCAGGTCACTAACTTATCAACAAAGGTAGATGATGATCTGAATGACACAAGACCTGTAGCCTTCACTGACACAGAAGAGTATGAACAAATTAGAAAATTCAAACAGAATCAAAATCAAATCAATACACAGTACAAAAGAGAAATCCGGGAAGTACAAGATCAGCTGACACAGGTAATACAAGAATTACGTATTTCAGAGGATACTCGCGCCCCAATATGGGAAGAGGGACACAGAAATACGGAAAAGCCGCAAAATAATAACACAGGGCATTTCGGAAGTTATGAAAGAAATTGGCAATGTGCACCGAATTTTGAGATGGAACGGCCGACACGACCTAACAATGACCGATATGCGACTCGCCGACATGATGATTTTGACTATAAGCTGTTCATTAGTACACGTAAATTCAAAACATTTAAGAATTCTGGCAACGACATTCATCCACATGCATGGCTCCATCAATTCTCTCATTGTTTTCCTCCCAACTGGTCGTTGGAACACAGATTAGAATTTATGTGTGGCTACTTAGAGAATGAACCAGCTGTAAGAATGCGATCGGTCATTCACGATTGCCACAGTGAAGGAGAATTTTACCATGCCTTCCTCTCAGCATATTGGTCTCAAGCCAAACAAGACCGAGTAAAACATGGTATCATAATGATGAAACATTTCGAACAATCTGAATTCTCCAGTCTTGTGAAATATTTTGAAGACATGTTGCATAAGAATCAGTATCTTTCAAACCCATACAGCCCCTCAGAACTCATCCGCATTTGCTTAATCAAACTGCCTGAACATTTACGACATATTATTTTGGCAGGACGTTGCAAAGACGACATTGAAGCATTTCAGGGACTCTTACAAGAATTAGAAATTGACACTGACAATCGCGGAACGCGAAACCAGGAACACAACAATTACAGGTCACATCCGTCGCAATTCCGCGATGAAAGAAGTAATAACTTGACACGACAAGGCTATTCTCACAACACAAATCGTGACCAAAACAGACACTACCCATATGACAACCGTTGGCAGAGTAGTAATAACTACAGGGAAAGATCACCTCTCCGTGGTAATGACTATCACAGAGACAATAAGAGAAACAGACAATATGGGAACCAAAATAAATACTATCAAGGGAGACAGAATAACTTTAGACGCAACGGACCAGCGCGCAGTTACGATTCAGGGAGAAATTCTCCACCATGTGACCGACAAGAAAGAAACTATGGAATCTACCGACATGACGACAGACGATATGATCGTAACGACAGACCTGAATTGCATCAGAACTGGCGGGATTCAAACAGAGCAGGGCCCTCTCGTCACGGTGAATTTGTAGAAGTTAGGTCTCCAAATCCCAATAACGACGCGCGCCAACAAAGGAACAGACAATGACTCACACCGCAGGCAGCCGCTTGCGCCGGCTGGCTCAGAGAAAAATAACATAGACGCTAACCTTAAGAAAAATTCTAGTATTGTTTAACGACGTATACCGCATGATAATTGCGTTGAAGTTGAAACGCTGCGTACTAGGAAGAGTAAAGGTTTACACCACATTTCACATGTAAAACCATTTATTGAGAGATAATCTGCTTTTTAACTTTGTCATTGCCATAAAACTTTTCACTTTACATTACTAGTATGCTTGTCAGACTTAGAATCTGTTAACATACAACAATGTTTGAAGTTAAATATCCAATCAAGAACCAAGAGAACTTATTTAAACAGAAATGACGAATGCATTGTTATAGTGAACAGACGTCACAGTGTTATTGTGTGTGTACATTCTTGCTTGTTAGTTGCACGATTATGGAACGAATATAAGGCTTACATACTTAGAACATTTACCAGTACTGCTAATGATATTTTAATGCAACATTTTGGTTTACTTGAAAATACATTCTGGGTTTAAAGTACTTTCTGTGAGATACCAGACGACAGAGTGATTAGTTTATGTGACAGATACACGATTTTATCACGACGCTACTAATGAGTGACAATTTACAATGTTGCTTTTGCGCTATATCTGTTTTATATCTGCACAGTTTTTCTGAATTATTCTGGAAAGTAAAACAGGTTTTAGTAGTAATTTTGTGGTATAGCTACAATGAGACTGCCATTTCCGTAGCACAACAATACGTTACAGCACAGTACTTTCCTCATCACGGCAATAAGCGTAATAACTAAGACATTTATGCGCAAAGCATTTCACTTTTGTGTATTATGAGGTAAGTACATTGACTTCTGCAGAACTTAGCTTTCGGAGGACGATAACTACGACACTTCCACACAGATTATGTTGCAACAAGACGCACATTTAGCGCTACAGTACACGTATTTGAGTGATTAATTGTGTACTTAAAACATTTACTTTTAAAGATTTTTGAATTACAAAGAAAGTTTTCCGTGATACATTTCATTCCATAGCTGTAATCTGTAACACCTGAGGGTATAATAACATTAATCCTCATGGGGGTACACACTTACTTTGTGTACCATGTGTTTGGCAAGCACAAGGAACCATAGCTAATATGGTATTTGCTTATACAACTTTACACATCGGTACCATATTTCTCTAACACACAAATTACACAGCTATTTTGATCGTGTAACTGAGAGATAAACTTTTTTTATTACATCAGTGACATATGTTTACGCAATTACAGACTTGGTTTACTTCACACTTACGAAATTGTATTTTGTCTGTACTGTGTGATCTGTTCATATTTTTTCGGAACCATTGTGATACTATGAGAGCTTTGAATGATATATTTGGTAAGGGAGCATGATTTTAAAGTACGTTTGAGGTAGATGACACTATTGAAATGAGCAGAGAATTTTATTAGGTTTTGAAATTATTGCAGAAAGCTACGACGTTTTTGAGATTTGACTGAGGTGTTATGATGTTATTATTACGACGACGATGTGTGTTATGTTGTTGAGGAATGTTTATTATGCTACGTATTTCTCATGATGAAATATTGAAGTAGTGTCGACGAATATGTATATGTAATAAGGTAAGGAATAATGAGTAGTGGTGACTCTGATTTGTGGAAAAGGTTGTTGGAAACCAAGAATCGTACTTTAAGAGTTATGAAATGTGCGTAAATGCGTGACTGTATCACAATGCTGACGAATATTTTATTTGGACACTTATATTTATAGGGTTTTGTTTCTACACATTTGTAACGCAAATTTTCGACCTGTGAAATTTTTATATGACACTGTCACTGTAGCGAAAACTGCTGTCGTCATAAATATTTCCGTAAGAAAGTTAAGTGACCACCTGCACGTAATGCGTCGTGGGCACGCAGCTGTGTCAGACGCCGGGAGAACAAGTCATTAGTGAGTGCCTCATCAGAAGCACAGGTAGAAAAAAAAGAAAGGGAAGGCCATTGTCCGCGCTACTGACATTTCCTTGTTGAAAGCATACTGTGGAGCTCGTAATTTATGATATTTACTGAAATGCCTACTAAAATGACAAGAAATATTTTTACATCTGCACACCTGATTATGACAAGCGTCTTTCTATGAGAGTTGAGAGAATTTCTACTAACTTATGAAATGTCACATGACTACTGAATGATATTTTTATGCTTTGCTTTTCACAGTTGCTTATTTCATTTGATATCTGGTTTCCAGCTGTGTTGCAGCATTGGTTTCATAAAATAAAATTAAATGCATTTGCTAATGTGAACAATTTCTGTCAACAGATCTATTAAATAATAATTTTGTGATCCACATTCTTCAAAAAAGGAGCACTTGGAAAGGAAAGAACAATAAGAAGGAACTAGTAACAGTAACACATAATTTTCTTTTCAAGTACATGGTAATATTTTTTTTTACAATAAGTTGTTGTGGTACACCACTTTAATTACTTAGACATTAAGATGTGATTATACATTTCCCTTATCTGCATTGTTATCTTTAGTGTACTATTTTTTCTGCTTGAGCTATGTCATGTTTCGATATAAGCTGCTGTTTGCCAGGCATAGTGCTACTGAACTTTAATTTGTGTTACTCTGCTAAGCCAGATTTATTTTTTTTTTTGCTGCACAGTGCCCTATATTAGTTGTAATATTGCAATTGCTTTGGCATTTGTATTTTTGTCATTGATGTTTGTGTTAATTGTTTTGTGCTGCTGCATTGCCTTGTCCCTTAGTTTAGCATCTGAGCTCAGTAGATTTAAGTTAGCTTAAGAGGGAGTAGACTATATAAGAACCTAACTATGGAGAATAGGGAAAGAATGCTTTGAAAGTTATATGAAAACGATTTGGGCCCAAATGAGTATTGTACAATCAGAAATAATTATTTTGAAAGAAATATGAACAGAATACAGAAAGCAGGCTTAGATAGGACTTTTTGGGACTAATGATGAACAAAGGGAGATCTCCATGCAAAATACTGCAGTAAAACAAACCCTGTCCTTTCTCTTTTGCGTTATCCCACTAATGTTTGTGTACCCTTGTGTATTTGTTTTCTTCCTGTCTCTGTGTAGTTTCATAGAATTTTTCTTCTTTTAATATTAAGCTACAGTCACTATGATGAGGAATACTGTTATCCTCAAATATAATTTGCATTAATAATATGTTATTTACTTTGTAAAGATGTTAGACATTATTAATTCTGTTTTGTGTTAATGCTCATGTGTGAAGTTGATGTTTCGAAAGTTATTGTGATCTTTTATGTATGTACTCATGTCATAATTCCACTGATGTATATGTTAGTTCGATCTTTTGTAAAGCCTGTACTACAAATGTTATTTGTATTGTTATGTTTCTAATGATGTATTCTGTACCTTTGTTATTGTATTCTCATCTTATAAAATTGTAATTGACACCAGTTTATCAAACTAAGTACCTTGTAAGCATTCATTTCACTGCACACATTTCCGTTGGTCATAGTATATGGACAATATGTGAGAAGTAGGGACCGATAGTGTTTACACGTGTGTTACTGATTCAGCAAGGCACTGGATAACAGCATTGCTGGTTCTAACGACAATTCCAGAAACTTTGTGAGTACGCAAGTGGTGGTTTATGGACTTGCTATATTGTCCGCAAGACTCTTCGATGGTGATTGTGCACCTGCACATTTGCAACAGATGGCTGCTGGCCGTCTCTACAAAGACTACAGTGGGTCTGCGTCTTTACTGACTCACCAGTACCATTATTTCTACAAGGACTGCAGTGGGTCTGCACCTCTGGTGGCCCACCAATACCGTAATCTCTACCAGGACTACAGTGGGTCTGCTCTGTGATGACCTACCTACCAATACTCTTCAAAATTTCGACTGACTCTGCTGTGGGTTTGCTCTGTCGTGGCCCATTACCTGTATGCATGTCAAGAGTCAGCACTGTCTTTCCGTTGGAAGGACAACACTACTTCTTCAAGACTGCATGGAAATCCACTACTTCTGTGTGCATTTTCTTTTACTGCTCAGACTTTGAGAAAAACTCTGCATTTTTACTGTGATGAACTATCTGGACTGTCTTTATGGACTGTGAGAAATTTTTAGCTTTTGACCAACATTTTATCAATAAGTGTGTGCATTTGATTGCTTTGTTATTGTAATTATGAAAAATTTTTTTCAAATCTGTATTGGCCACTGCCCAAACCAATTTGTAAAATTTTTTGTGGGGAGCATGGGGGCTATGTAAGTAGGCTGTTTATGTTTTCTCTATGTAAGTAGGCTGTTTATGTTTTCTCTATGTAAGTAGGCTGTTTAGGTTTTTCATTGGTAACGCCACCTCTGTATGAAAATCACTGGCTGTGCTGTGTGCAGTCTGTGGCTGCTTTGCATTGTTGTAATACTCGCCATTGTAGTGTTCGGCAGCTGGATGTGAACAGCGCGTAGCGTTGCGCAGTTGGAGGTGAGCCGCCAGCAGTGGTGGATGTGGGGAGAGAGATTACGGAGATTTGAAATTTGTCATGAACTGCTATATTTATATATGATGATTTCAAGGTAAATACATTGTTTGTTCTCTATTAATATCTTTGATTTGCTAACTATCCCTGTCAGAAGTTAGTGCCTTCCATAGTTTGAATCTTTTATTTAGCTGGCAGTAGTGGCGCTCGCTGTATTGCAGTAGCTTGAACAGCGAAGATTTTTGTGAGGTAAGTGATTTGTGAAAAGTATAGTTTAATGATAGTCAGGGCCATTCTTTTGTAGAGAATTTTGAAAGTCAGATTGCGTTGCGCTAACAAAATATTGTGTGTCAGTTTAAGCACAGTCATGTATAATTGTTCAAAGGGGACGTTTCATCTATAACTAGTGTCACAGGAATGGTTCAAAACATAGACAGTAAGAAGAGACAGTGTTCTTGTACTTAAGTCGGCATTGTGCCTTTTGTATATAATGGCGATGCAATTTCTGTGTTTCATCGTCAGTAGGAAGGTCAGAGGGATACAGTAAACCTGAAGTGAAGCATGGGAATCAATAACTAGTGTCACAGGAGTGGTTCAAACATAGACAGTAAGAGGAGCCAGTCTTCTTGTACTTGAGTCGGCACTGTTCCTTTGGTATTCAATTCCGATGCAATTTCTGTGTTTCATCCTCAATAAGAAGGTCAGAGGGATACAGTAAACCTGAAGTGAAGCATCGGAATCTATAACTAGTGTCACAGGAATGGTTCAAAACATAGACAGTAAGAAGAGTCAGTCTTCTTGTACTTAAGTCGGCATTGTGCTATTTGTATTTAATTCCGATGCAATATCTGTGTTTCATCGTCAATAAGAAGATCAGAGGGATACAGTAAAAATGAAGTGAAGCATCGGAATATATAACTAGTGTCACAGGAATGGTTCAAAACATAGACAGTAAGAAGAGCCAGTCTTCTTGTACTTAAGTCGGCATTGTGCCTTTTGTATTTAATTCAGACGCAATTTCTGTGTTTCATCATCAATAAGAAGGTCAGAGGGATACAGTAAACCTGAAGTGAAGCATCGGAATCTATAACTAGTGTCACAGGAATGGTTCAAAACATAGACAGTAAGAAGAGTCAGTTTTCTTGTACTTACGTCGGCATTGTGCCTTTTGTATTTAATTCCGATGCAATTTCTGTGTTTCATCGTGAATAACAAGGTCATAGGGATACAGTAAACCTGAAGTGAAGCAACGGAATCTATAACTAGTGTCACAGGAATTTTTCAAAACATAAACAGTAAGAAGAGCCAATTTTCTCGTACTTAAGTCGGCATTGTGCCTTTTGTATTTCATTCCGATGCAATTTCTGTGTTTCATCGTCAATAAGACGGTAAGAGTTATACAGTAAACCTGAAGTGAAGCATCGGAATCTATAACTAGTGTCACAGGAATGGTTCAAAACATAGAAAGTCAGTTTTCTTGTACTTAAGTCGGCATTGTGCCTTTTGTATTTAATTCCGATGCAATTTCTGTAATTCATCGTCAATAAGACGGTCACAGGGATACAGTAAACCTGAAGTGAAGCATCGGAGTCTAAAACCGGTATAGCAGGATAGGTTCAAAACATAGACAGTAAGAAGAGACAGTCTTCTTGTACTTGAGTCGGCATTGTGCCTTTAGTATTTAATTCCGATGCAATTTCCGTGTTTCATCGTCGATAAGACGGTCAGAGGGATACTGTGAACCTGAAGTGAAGCATCAGAATCTGTAACTAGTGTCACAGGAATGGTTAAAATCATAGACAGTAAGAAGAGTCAGTTTTGTTGTACTTAGGCCGGCATTGTGCCTTATGTATTTAATTCCGATGCAATTCCTGTGTTTCATCGTCAATAAGAAGGCCAGAGGGATACAGCAAAACCTGAAGTGAAGCATCGGAATCTATAACTAGTATCACAGGAATGGTTCAAAACATAGACAGTAAGGAGAGTCAGTTTTCTTGTACTTAAGTCGGCATTGTGCCTTTTCTTTTTAATTCCGATGCAATTTCTGTGTTTCAGCGTCAATAAGAAGGTCCAAGGGATACAGTAAACCTGAAGTGAAGCATCGTAATCTAAAACCGGTCTCACAGGAAAGGTTCAAAACATAGACAGTAAGAAGAGCCAGTATTCTTGTACTTGAGTCGGCATGTGCCTTTTGTATTTAATTCCGACGCAATTTCTGTGTTTCATTGTCAATAAGAAGGTCCAAGGGATACAGTAAACCTGAAGTGAAGCATCGTAATCTAAAACCGGTCTCACAGGAAAGGTTCAAAACATAGACAGTAAGAAGAGCCAGTATTCTTGTAGTTGAGTCGGCATGTGCCTTTTGTATATTATTCCAATGCTATTTCTGTGTTTCATCGTCAAGAAGAAGGTCCAAGGGATACAGTAAACCTGAAGTGAAGCATCGAAATCTATAACTAGTGTCACAGGAATGGTTCACAACATGGACAGTAAGAAGAGTCAGTTTTCTTGTACTTACGTCGGCGTTGTGCCTTTTGTATTTAATTCCGATGCAATTTCTGTGTTTTATCGTCAATAACAAGGTCACAGGGATACAGTAAACCTGAAGTGAAGCTTCGGAATCCATAACTAGTGTCACAGGAATTTTTCAAACATAAACAGTAAGAAGAGCCAGTTTTCTCGTACTTAAGTCGGCATTGTGCCTTTTGTATTTAATTCCGAAGCAATTTCTGTGTTTCATCGTCAATAAGACGGTCAGAGGGATACAGTAAACCTGATCTGAAGCTTTGGAATCTATAACAAGTGTCACAGGAATGGTTCAAAACATAGACAGTAAGAGGAGTCTGTTTTCTTGTACTTCAGTCGGCATGTGCCTTTTGTATTAAATTCCGATGCAATTTCTGTGTTTCATCGTCAATAAGAAGGTCCAAGGGATACAGTAAACCTGATGTGAAGCATCGGAATCTATAACTAGTGTCACATGAATAATTCAAAACATAGACAGTAAGAAGAGTCAGTCTTCTTGTACTTAAGTCGGCATTGTGCCTTTTATTTGTATTCCGATGCAATTTCTGTGTTTCATCGTCATTACGAAGGTCAGAGGGATACAGTAAACCTGAAGTGACGCATGGGAATCTATAACTAGTGTCACAGGTATGGTTCAAAACATAGACAGTAAGAAGAGTCAGTTTTCTTGTACTTAAGTCGGCATTGTGCCTTTTGTATTTAATTCCAATGCAGGTTCTGTAAATCATCGTCGATAAGAAGGTCACAGGGATACAGTAAACCTGCAGTGAAGCATCGGAATCTATAACTAGTGCACAGGAATTTTTCAAAACATAAACAGTAAGAAGAAGCAGTTTTCTTGTACTTAAGTCGGCATTGTGCCTTTTGTATTTAATTCCGATGCAGTTTCTGTATTTCGTCGACAATAAGAAGGTCCAAGGGATACAGTAAACCTGAAGTGAAGCATCGGAATCTAAAACCGGTATCACAGGATAGGTTCAAAACGTAGACAGCAAGAAGAGACAGTCTTCTTGTACTTGAGTCGGCATTGTGCCTTTAGTATTAAATTCCGATGCAATTTCCGTGTTTCATCGTCAATAAGACGGTCAGAGAGATACTGTAAACCTGAAGTGAAGCATCAGAATCTGTAACTAGTGTCACAGGAATGGTTAAAATCATAGACAGTAAGAAGAATCAGTTTTCTTGTACTTAAGTCGGCATTGTGCCTTTTGTATTTATTTACGATGCAATTTCTGTGTTTCATCGTTAACAAGAAGGTCAGAGGGATACAGCAAACCTGAAGTGAAGCATCGGAATCTATAACTAGTGTCACAGGAATGGTTCAAATCATAGACAGTAAGAAGAGTCAGTTTTCTAAAACTTAACTCGACATTGTGCCTTTTGTATTTAATTCCGATGCAATTTCTGTGTTTCATCGTCAATAACAAGGTCACAGGGATACAGTAAAATTGAAGTGAAGCATCGGAATCTATAACTAGTGTCACAGGAATTTTTCGAAACATAAACAGTAAGAAGAGCCGGTTTTCTCGTACTTAAGTCGGCATTGTGCCTTTTGTATTTAATTCCGATGCAATTTCCGTGTTTCATCGTCGATAAGACGGTCAGAGGGATACTGTAAACCTGAAGTGAAGCATCAGAATCTGTTACTAGTGTCACAGGAATGGTTAAAATCATAGACAGTAAGAAGAGTCAGTTTTGTTGTACTTAGGTCGGCATTGTGCCTTATGTATTTAATTCCGATGCAATTCCTGTGTTTCATCGTCAATAAGAAGGCCGGAGGGATACAGCAAAACCTGAAGTGAAGCATCGGAATCTATAACTAGTTTCACAGGAATGGTTCAAAACATAGACAGTAAGGAGAGTCAGTTTTCTTGTACTTAAGTCGGCATTGCGCCTTTTGTATTTAATTCCGAAGCAATTTCTGTGTTTTATCGTCAATAACAAGGTCACAGGGATACAGTAAACCTGAAGTGAAGCTTCGGAATCCATAACTAGTGTCACAGGAATTTTTCAAACATAAACAGTAAGAAGAGCCAGTTTTCTCGTACTTAAGTCGGCATTGTGCCTTTTGTATTTAATTCCGAAGCAATTTCTGTGTTTCATCGTCAATAACACGGTCAGAGGGATACAGTAAACCTGAAGTGACGCATGGGAATCTATAACTAGTGTCACAGGTATGGTTCAAAACATAGAGAGTAAGAAGAGTCAGTTTTCTTGTACTTAAGTCGGCATTGTGCCTTTTGTATTTAATTCCAATGCAAGTTCTGTAATTCATCGTCAATAAGAAGGTCACAGGGATACAGGAAACCTGCAGTGAAGCATCGGAATCTATAACTAGTGCACAGGAATTTTTCAAAACATAAACAGTAAGAAGAAGCACTTTTCTTGTACTTAAGTCGGCATTGTGCCTTTTGTATTTAATTCCGATGCAGTTTCTGTATTTCGTCGACAATAAGAAGGTCCAAGGGATACAGTAAACCTGAAGTGAAGCATCGGAATCTAAAACCGGTATCACAGGATAGGTTCAAAACATAGACAGCAAGAAGAGACAGTCTTCTTGTACTTGAGTCGGCATTGTGCCTTTAGTATTAAATTCCGATGCAATTTCCGTGTTTCATCGTCAATAAGACGGTCAAAGAGATACTGTAAACCTGAAGTGAAGCATCAGAATCTGTAACTAGTGTCACAGGAATGGTTAAAATCATAGACAGTAAGAAGAATCAGTTTTCTTGTACTTAAGTCGGCATTGTGCCTTTTGTATTTATTTCCGATGCAATTTCTGTGTTTCATCGTTAATAAGAAGGTCAGAGGGATACAGCAAACCTGAAGTGAAGCATCGGAATCTATAACTAGTGTCACATGAATGGTTCAAATCATAGACAGTAAGAAGAGTCAGTTTTCTAAAACTTAACTCGACATTGTGCCTTTTGTATTTAATTCCGATGCAATTTCTGTGTTTCATCGTCAATAAGAAGGTCCAAGGGATACAGTAAACCTGAAGTGAAGCATCGGAATCTATAACTAGTGTCACAGGAATGGTTCAAAACACAGACAGTAAGAAGAGTCAGTCTTCTTGTACTTAAGTCGGCATTGTGCCTTTTATTTGTATTCCGATGCAATTTTTGTGTTTCATCGTCATTAAGAAGGTCAGAGGGATACAGTAAACCAGAAGTGAAGCATCGGAATCTATAACTAGTGTCACAGGAATGGTTCAAAACATAGACAGTAAGAAGAGTGAGTCTTCTTGTACTTAAGTCGGCATTGTGCTATTTGTATTTAATTCCGATGCAATATCTGTGTTTCATCGGCAATAAGAAGATCAGAGGGATACAGTAAACCTGAAGTGAAGCACCGGAATCTATAACTAGTGTCACAGGAATGGTTCAAAACATAGACAGTAAGAAGAGCCAGTCTTCTTGTACTTAAGTCGGCATTGTGCCTTTTGTATTTAATTCAGACGCAGTTTCCGTGTTTCATCATCAATAAGAATTTCAGAGGGATACAGTAAACCTGAAGTGAAGCATCGGAATCTATAACTAGTGTCACAGGAATGGTTCAAAACATAGACAGTAAGAAGATTCAGTTTTCTTGTACTTACGTCGGCATTGTGCCTTTTGTATTTAATTCCGATGCAATTTCTCTGTTTCATCGTGAATAACAAGGTCATAGGGATACAGTAAACCTGAAGTGAAGCATCGGAATCTATAACTAGTGCACAGGAATTTTCCAAAACATAAACAGTAAGAAGAAGCAGTTTTCTTGTACTTAAGTCGGCATTGTGCCTTTTGTATTTAATTCCGATGCAATTTCCGTGTTTCATCGTCAATAAGACAGTCAGACGGACACTGTAAACCTGAAGTGAAGCATCAGAATCTGTAACTAGTGTCACAGGAATGGTTAAAATCATAGTCAGTAAGAAGAATCAGTTTTCTTGTACTTAAGTCGGCATTGTGCCTTTTGTATTTATTTCCGATGCAATTTCTGTGCTTCATCGTCAATAAGAAGGTCAGAGGGATACAGTAAACCTGAAGTGAAGCATCGGAATCTATAACTAGTGTCACAGGAATGGTTCAAAACATAGACAGTAAGAAGAGTCAGTTTTCTTGAACTTAACACGACATTTTGCCTTTTGTATTTAATTCCGATGCAATTCCTGCGTTTCGTCGTCAATAAGAAGGTCCAAGGGATACAGTAAACCTGAAGTGAAGCATCGGAATCTAGAA
This sequence comes from Schistocerca americana, assembly GCF_021461395.2. Lineage (NCBI taxonomy): Eukaryota > Metazoa > Arthropoda > Insecta > Orthoptera > Acrididae > Schistocerca > Schistocerca americana. Next base: position 18,736,265 of record NC_060128.1, read on the forward strand.
CCGGTCTCACAGGAAAGGTTCAAAACATAGACAGTAAGTAAAGCCAGTCTTTTTGTACTTGAGTCAGCATTGTGCCTTTTGTATTTATTTCCGATGCAATTCCTGTGTTTCATCGTCAATAAGACGGTCAGAGGGATACAGTAAACCTGAAGTGAAGCATCGGAATCTATAACTAGTGTCACAGGAATGGGTCAAAACATAGACAATAATAAGAGTCAGTTTCCTTGTACTTAGGTCGGCATTGTGCCTTTTGTATTTAATTCCGAAGCAATTCCTGTGTTTCATCGTCAATAAGAAGGCCAGAGGGATACAGCAAAACCTGAAGTGAAGCATCGGAATCTATAACTAGTGTCACAGGAATGGTTCAAGTCATAGACAGTAAGAAGAGTCAGTCTTCTTGTACTTAAGTCGGCATTGTGCCTTTTATTTGTATTGCGATGCAAGTTCTGTGTTTCATCGTCATTAAGGAGGTCAGAGGGATACAGTAAACCTGAAGTGAAACATCGGAATCTATAACTAGTGTCACAGGAATTTTTCAAAACATAAACAGTAAGAAGAAGCAGTTTTCTTGTACTTAAGTCGGCATTGTGCCTTTTGTATTTAATTCCGGTGCAATTTCTGTAATTCATCGTCAATAAGAACGTCACAGGGATACAGTAAACCTGAAGTGAAACATCGGAATCTATAACTAGTGTCACAGGAATTTTTCAAAACATAAACAGTAAGAAGAAGCAGTTTTCCTGTACTTAAGTCGGCATTGTGCCTTTTGTATTTAATTCCGATGCAGTTTCTGTATTTCGTCGACAATAAGAAGGCCCAAGGGATACAGTAAACCTGAAGTGAAGAATCGAAATCTAAAACCGGTATCACGGGATAGGTTGAAAACATAGACAGTAAGAAGAGACAGTCTTCTTGTACTTGAGTCGGCATTGTGCCCTTAGTATTTCATTCCGATGCAATATCCGTCTTTCATTGTCAATACGACGGTCAGAGGGATACTGTAAACCTGAATTGAAGCATCGGAATCTATAACTAGTGTCACTGGAATGGTTCAAAACATAGACAGTAAGAAGAGTCAGTTTTCTTGAACTTAAATCGACATTGTGCCTTTTGTATTTAATTCAGATGCAATTTCTGTGTTTCGTCGTCAATAAGAAGGTCCAAGGGATACAGTAAACCTGAAGTGAAGCATCGGATCTAAAACCGGTCTCACAGGAAAGGTTCAAAACATAGACAGTAAGTACAGCCAGTCTTTCTGTACTTGAGTCAGCATTGTGCCTTTTGTATTTAATTCCGATGCAATTTCTGTGTTTCATCGTCAATAAGAAGTTCAGAGGGATACAGTAAACCTGAAGTGAAGCATCGGAATCTATAACTAGTGTCACAGGAAGGGTTCAAATCATAGACAGTAAGAAGAGTCAGTTTTCTTGTTCTTAAGTCGGCATTGGGCATTTTCTATTTAATTCCGATGCAATTTCTGTGTTTCGTCGTCAATAAGAAGGTCCAAGGGATACTGAAAGCCTGAAGTCAAACATCGGAATCTAAAACTGGTCTCACAGGAATGGTTCAAAACATAGACAGTAAGAGGAATCAGTTTTCTTGTACTTAAGTCGGCATTGTGTCTTTTGTATTTAATTCCGACGCAATTTCTGTGTTTTATCATCAATAAGAAGGTCAGAGGGATACAGTAAACCTGAAGTGAAGCATCGGACTCTATAACTAGTGTCATAGGAATGGTTCAAAACATAGACAGTAAGAAGAGTCGGTTTTCTTGTACTTATGTCGGCATTGTGCCTTTTGTATTTAATTCCGATGCAATTTCTGTGTTTTATCGTCAATACGACGGTCAGAGGGATACTGTAAACCTGAAGTGAAGCATCGGAATCTATAACTAGTGTCACTGGAATGGGTCAAAACATAAACAGTAAGAAGAGCCAATTTTCTCGTACTTAAGTCGGCATTGTGCCTTTTGTATTTCATTCCGATGCAATTTCTGTGTTTCATCGTCAATAAGACGGTAAGAGTTATACAGTAAACCTGAAGTAAAGCATCGGAATCTATAACTAGTGTCACAGGAATGGTTCAAAACATAGAAAGTAAGAAGAGTCAGTTTTCTTGTACTTAAGTCGGCATTGTGCCTTTTGTATTTAATTCCGATGCAATTTCTGTAATTCATCGTCAATAAGACGGTCACAGGGATGCAGTTAACCTGAAGTGAAGCATCGGAGTCTAAAACCGGTTTAACAGGATAGGTTCAAAACATAGACAGTAAGACGAGACAGTCTTCTTGTACTTGAGTCAGCATTGTGCCTTTAGTATTTAATTCCGATGCAATTTCCGTGTTTCATCGTCGATAAGACGGTCAGAGGGATACTGTGAACCTGAAGTGAAGCATCAGAATATGTAACTAGTGTCACAGGAATGGTTAAAATCATAGACAGTAAGAAGAGTCAGTTTTGTTGTACTTAGGCCGGCATTGTGCCTTATGTATTTAATTCCGATGCAATTCCTGTGTTTCATCGTCAATAAGAAGGCCAGAGGGATACAGCAAAACCTGAAGTGAAGCATCGGAATCTATAACTAGTTTCACAGGAATGGTTCAAAACATAGACAGTAAGGAGAGTCAGTTTTCTTGTACTTAAGTCGGCATTGTGCCTTTCCTTTTTAATTCCGATGCAATTTCTGTGTTTCAGCGTCAATAAGAAGGTCCAAGGGATACAGTAAACCTGAAGTGAAGCATCGTAATCTAAAACAGTCTCACAGGAAAGGTTCAAAACATAGACAGTAAGAAGAGCCAGTATTCTTGTACTTGAGTCGGCATGTGCCTTTTGTATTTAATTCCGACGCAATTTCTGTGCTTCATTGTCAATAAGAAGGTCCAAGGGATACAGTAAACCTGAAGTGAAGCATCGTAATCTAAAACCGGTCTCACAGGAAAGGTTCAAAACATAGACAGTAAGAAGAGCCAGTATTCTTGTAGTTGAGTCGGCATGTGCCTTTTGTATATTATTCCGATGCTATTTCTGTGTTTCATCGTCAACAAGAAGGTCCAAGGGATACAGTAAACCTGAAGTGAAGCATCGAAATCTATAACTAGTGTCACAGGAATTGTTCAAAACATGGACACTAAGAAGAGTCAGTTTTCTTGTACTTACGTCGGCGTTGTGCCTTTTGTATTTAATTCCGATGCAATTTCTGTGTTTTATCGTCAATAACAAGGTCACAGGGATACAGTAAACCTGAAGTGAAGCTTCGGAATCCATAACTAGTGTCACAGGAATTTTTCAAACATAAACAGTAAGAAGAGCCAGTTTTCTCGTACTTAAGTCGGCATTGTGCTTTTTGTTTTTAATTCCGAAGCAATTTCTGTGTTTCATCGTCAATAAGACGGTCAGAGGGATACAGTAAACCTGATCTGAAGCATCGGAATCTATAACTAGTGTCACAGGAATGGTTCAAAACATAGACAGTAAGAAGAGTCTGTTTTCTTGTACTTAGGTCGGCATTGTGCCTTTTGTACTAAATTCCGATGCAATTCCTGTGTTTCATCGTCAATAAGAAGGCCAGGGGGATACAGCAAAACCTGAAGTGAAGCGTCGGTATCTATAACTAGTTTCACAGGAATGGTTCAAAGCATAGACAGTAAGGAGAGTCAGTTTTCTTGAACTTAAGTCGGGAATGTGCCTTTTCTTTTAATTCCGATGCAATTTCTGTGTTTCGGCGTCAATAAGAAGGTCCAAGGGATATAGTAAACCTGAAGTGAAGCATCGTAATCTAAAACCGGTCTCACAGGAAAGGTTCAAAACATAGACAGTAAGAAGAGCCAGTATTCTTGTACTTCAGTCGGCATGTGCCTTTTGTATTAAATTCCGATGCAATTTCTGTGTTTCATCGTCAATAAGAAGGTCCAAGGGATACAGTAAACCTGATGTGAAGCATCGGAATCTATAACTAGTGTCACATGAATAATTCAAAACATAGACAGTAAGAAGAGTCAGTCTTCTTGTACTTAAGTCGGCATTGTGCCTTTTATTTGTATTCCGATGCAATTTCTGTGTTTCATCGTCATTACGAAGGTCAGAGGGATACAGTAAACCTGAAGTGACACATGGGAATCTACAACTAGTGTCACAGGTATGGTTCAAAACATAGACAGTAAGAAGAGTCAGTTTTCTTGTACTTAAGTCGGCATTGTGCCTTTGTATTTAATTCCAATGCAGGTTCTGTAAATCATCGTCGATAAGAAGGTCACAGGGATACAGTAAACCTGCAGTGAAGCATCGGAATCTATAACTGGTGCACAGGAATTTTTCAAAACATAAACAGTAAGAAGAAGCAGTTTTCTTGTACTTAAGTCGGCATTGTGCCTTTTGTATCTAATTCCGATGCAGTTTCTGTATTTCGTCGACAATAAGAAGGTCCAAGGGATACAGTAAACCTGAAGTGAAGCATCGGAATCTAAAACCGGTATCACAGGATAGGTTCAAAACATAGACAGCAAGAAGAGACAGTCTTCTTGTACTTGAGTCGGCATTGTGCCTTTAGTATTAAATTCCGATGCAATTTCCGTGTTTCATCGTCAATAAGACGGTCAGAGAGATACTGTAAACCTGAAGTGAAGCATCAGAATCTGTAACTAGTGTCACAGGAATGGTTAAAATTATAGACAGTAAGAAGAATCAGTTTTCTTGTACTTAAGTCGGCATTGTGCCTTTTGTATTTATTTACGATGCAATTTCTGTGTTTCATCGTTAACAAGAAGGTCAGAGGGATACAGCAAACCTGAAGTGAAGCATCGGAATCTATAACTAGTGTCACAGGAATGGTTCAAATCATAGACAGTAAGAAGAGTCAGTTTTCTAAAACTTAACTCGACATTGTGCCTTTTGTATTTAATTCCGATGCAATTTCTGTGTTTCATCGTCAATAACAAGGTCACAGGGATACAGTAAAATTGAAGTGAAGCATCGGAATCTATAACTAGTGTCACAGGAATTTTTCGAAACATAAACAGTAAGAAGAGCCAGTTTTCTCGTACTTAAGCCGGCATTGTGCCTTTTGTATTTAATTCCGATGCAATTTCCGTGTTTCATCGTCGATAAGACGGTCAGAGGGATACTGTAAACCTGAAGTGAAGCATCAGAATCTGTTACTAGTGTCACAGGAATGGTTAAAATCATAGACAGTAAGAAGAGTCAGTTTTGTTGTACTTAGGTCGGCATTGTGCCTTGTGTATTTAATTCCGATGCAATTCCTGTGTTTCATCGTCAATAAGAAAGCCAGAGGGATACAGCAAAACCTGAAGTGAAGCATCGGAATCTATAACTAGTTTCACAGGAATGGTTCAAACATAGACAGTAAGGAGAGTCAGTTTTCTTGTACATAAGTCGGCATTGTGCCTTTTGTATTTAATTCCGAAGCAATTTCTGTGTTTTATCGTCAATAACAAGGTCACAGGGATACAGTAAACCTGAAGTGAAGCTTCGGAATCCATAACTAGTGTCACAGGAATTTTTCAAACATAAACAGTAAGAAGAGCCAGTTTTCTCGTACTTAAGTCGGCATTGTGCCTTTTGTATTTAATTCCGAAGCAATTTCTGTGTTTCATCGTCAATAACACGGTCAGAGGGATACAGTAAACCTGAAGTGACGCATGGGAATCTATAACTAGTGTCACAGGTATGGTTCAAAACATAGAGAGTAAGAAGAGTCAGTTTTCTTGTACTTAAGTCGGCATTGTGCCTTTTGTATTTAATTCCAATGCAAGTTCTGTAATTCATCGTCAATAAGAAGGTCACAGGGATACAGTAAACCTGCAGTGAAGCATCGGAATCTATAACTAGTGCACAGGAATTTTTCAAAACATAAACAGTAAGAAGAAGCAGTTTTCTTGTACTTAAGTCGGCATTGTGCCTTTTGTATTTAATTCCGATGCAGTTTCTGTATTTCGTCGACAATAAGAAGGTCCAAGGGATACAGTAAACCTGAAGTGAAGCATCGGAATCTAAAACCGGTATCACAGGATAGGTTCAAAACATAGACAGCAAGAAGAGACAGTCTTCTTGTACTTGAGTCGGCATTGTGCCTTTAGTATTAAATTCCGATGCAATTTCCGTGTTTCATCGTCAATAAGACGGTCAGAGAGATACTGTAAACCTGAAGCGAAGCATCAGAATCTGTAACTAGTGTCACAGGAATGGTGAAAATCATAGACGGTAAGAAGAATCAGTTTTCTTGTACTTAAGTCGGCATTGTGCCTTTTGTATTTATTTCCGATGCAATTTCTGTGTTTCATCGTTAATAAGGTCAGAGGGATACAGCAAACCTGAAGTGAAGCATCGGAATCTATAACTAGTGTCACATGAATGGTTCAAATCATAGACAGTAAGAAGAGTCAGTTTTCTAAAACTTAACTCGACATTGTGCCTTTTGTATTTAATTCCGATGCAATTTCTGTGTTTCATCGTCAATAAGAAGGTCCAAGGGATACAGTAAACCTGAAGTGAAGCATCGGAATCTATAACTAGTGTCACAGGAATGGTTCAAAACATAGACAGTAAGAAGAGTCAGTCTTCTTGTACTTAAGTCGGCATTGTGCCTTTTATTTGTATTCCGATGCAATTTTTGTGTTTCATCGTCATTAAGAAGGTCAGAGGGATACAGTAAACCAGAAGTGAAGCATCGGAATCTATAACTAGTGTCACAGGAATGGTTCAAAACATAGACAGTAAAAAGAGTCAGTCTTCTTGTACTTAAGTCGGCATTGTGCTATTTGTATTTAATTCCGATGCAATATCTGTGTTTCATCGTCAATAAGAAGATCAGAGGGATACAGTACACCTGAAGTGAAGCACCGGAATCTATAACTAGTGTCACAGGAATGGTTCAAAACATAGACAGTAAGAAAAGCCAGTCTTCTTGTACTTAAGTCGGCATTGTGCCTTTTGTATTTAATTCAGACGCAGTTTCTGTGTTTCATCATCAATAAGAAGGTCAGAGGGATACAGTAAACCTGAAGTGAAGCATCGGAATCTATAACTAGTGTCACAGGAATGGTTCAAAACATAGACAGTAAGAAGATTCAGTTTTCTTGTACTTACGTAGGCATTGTGCCTTTTGTACTTAATTCCGATGCAATTTCTCTGTTTCATCGTGAATAACAAGGTCATAGGGATACAGTAAACCTGAAGTGAAGCATCGGAATCTATAACTAGTGCACAGGAATTTTCCAAAACATAAACAGTAAGAAGAAGCAGTTTTCTTGTACTTAAGTCGGCATTGTGCCTTTTGTATTTAATTCCGATGCAATTTCCGTGTTTCATCGTCAATAAGACAGTCAGACGGACACTGTAAACCTGACGTGAAGCATCGGAATCTAGAACCGGTCTCACAGGAAAGGTTCAAAACATAGACAGTAAGTAAAGCCAGTCTTTTTGTACTTGAGTCAGCATTGTGCCTTTTGTATTTATTTCCGATGCAATTCCTGTGTTTCATCGTCAATAAGACGGTCAGAGGGATACAGTAAACCTGAAGTGAAGCATCGGAATCTATAACTAGTGTCACAGGAATGGGTCAAAACATAGACAATAATAAGAGTCAGTTTCCTTGTACTTAGGTCGGCATTGTGCCTTTTGTATTTAATTCCGATGCAATTCCTGTGTTTCATCGTCAATAAGAAGTTCAGAGGGATACAGTAAACCTGAAGTGAAGCATCGGAATCTATAACTAGTGTCACAGGAAGGGTTCAAATCATAGACAGTAAGAAGAGTCAGTTTTCTTGTTCTTAAGTCGGCATTGGGCCTTTTCTATTTAATTCCGAAGCAATTTCTGTGTTTCGTCGTCAATAAGAAGGTCCAAGGGATACTGAAAGCCTGAAGTCAAACATCGGAATCTAAAACTGGTCTCACAGGAATGGTTCAAAACATAGACAGTAAGAAGAATCAGTTTTCTTGTACTTAAGTCGGCATTGTGTCTTTTGTATTTAATTCCGACGCAATTTCTGTGTTTTATCATCAATAAGAAGGTCAGAGGGATACAGTAAACCTGAAGTGAAGCATCGGATTCTGTAACTAGTGTCATAGGAATGGTTCAAAACATAGACAGTAAGAAGAGCCGGTTTTCTTGTACTTATGTCGGCATTGTGCCTTTTGTATTTAATTCCGATGCAATTTCTGTGTTTTATCGTCAATACGACGGTCAGAGGGATACTGTAAACCTGAAGTGAAGCATCGGAATCTATAACTAGTGTCACTGGAATGGGTCAAAACATAGACAGTAAGAAGAATCATTTTCCTTGTACTTAAGTCGGCATTGTGCCTTTTGTATTTAATTCCGATGCAATTTCTGTAATTCATCGTCAATAAGAAGGTCACAGGGATACAGTAACCCTGAAGTGAAGCATCGGAATCTATAACTAGTGCACAGGAATTTTTCAAAACATAAACAGTAAGAAGAAGCAGTTTTCTTGTACTTAAGTCGGCATTGTGCCTTTTGTATTTAATTGCGATGCAGTTTCTGTATTTCGTCGACAATAAGAAGGCCCAAGGGATACAGTATACCTGAAGTGAAGAATCGAAATCTAAAACCGGTATCACAGAATAGGTTCAAAGCATAGACAGTAAGAAGAGACAGTCTTTTTGTACTTGAGTCGGCATTGTGCCTTTTGTATTTCATTCCGATGCAATATCCGTGTTTCATCGTCAATACGACGGTCAGAGGGATATTGTAAACCTGAAGTGAAGCATCGGAATCTATAACTAGTGTCACTGGAATGGTTCAAAACATAGACAGTAAGAAGAGTCAGTTTTCTTGAACTTAAATCGACATTGTGCCTTTTGTATTTAATTCAGATGCAATTTCTGTGTTTCGTCGTCAATAAGAAGGTCCAAGGGATACAGTAAACCTGAAGTGAAGCATCGGAATCTAAAACCGGTCTCACAGGAAAGGTTCAAAACATACACAGTAAGTACAGCCAGTCTTTCTGTACTTGAGTCAGCATTGTGCCTTTTGTATTTAATTCCGATGCAATTTCTGTGTTTCATCGTCAATAAGAAGGTCCAAGGGATACAGTAAACCTGAAGTGAAGCATCGGAATCTATAACTAGTGTCACAGGAATGGTTCCAATCATAGACAGTAAGAAGAGTCAGTCTTCTTGTACTTAAGTCGGCATTGTGCCTTTTATTTGTATTTCGATGCAATTTCTGTGTTTCATCGTCATTAAGAAGGTCAGAGGGATACAGTAAACCTGAAGTGAAGCATCGGAATCTATAACTAGTGTCACAGGAATGGTTCAAAACATAGACAGTAAGAAGAGTCAGTTTCCTTGAACTTAAGTCGGCATTGTGCCTTTTGTATTTAATTCCGATGCAATTTCTGTAATTCATCGTCAATAAGAAGGTCACAGGGATACAGTAAACCTGAAGTGAAGCATCGGAATCTATAACTAGTGCACAGGAATTTTTCAAAACATAAACAGTAAGAAGAAGCAGTTTTCTTGTACTTAAGTCGGCGTTGTGCCTTTTGTACTTAATTCCGATGCAGTTTCTGTATTTCGTCGACAATAAGAAGGCCCAAGGGATACAGTAAACCTGAAGTGAAGAATCGAAATCTAAAACCGGAATCATAGGATAGGTTCAAAACATAGACAGTAAGAAGGGACAGTCTTCTTGTACTTGAGTCGGCATTGTGCCCTTAGTATTTCATTCCGATGCAATATCCGTGTTTCATCGTCAATACGACGGTCAGAGGGATACTGTAAACCTGAAGTGAAGCATCGGAATCTATAACTAGTGTCACTGGAATGGTTCAAAACATAGACAGTAAGAAGAGTCAGTTTTCTTGAACTTAAATCGACATTGTGCCTTTTGTATTTAATTAAGTTGCTATTTCTGTGTTTCGTCGTCAATAAGAAGGTCCAAGGGATACAGTAAACCTGAAGTTAAGCATCGGAATCTAAAACCGGTCTCACAGGAAAGGTTCAAAACATAGACAGTAAGTACAGCCAGTCTTTTTGTACTTGAGTCAGCATTGTGCCTTTTGTATTTAATTCCGATGCAATTTCTGTGTTTCATCGTCAATAAGAAGGTCAGAGGGATACAGTAAACCTGAAGTGAAGCATCGGAATCTATAACTAGTGTCACAGGAAGGGTTCAAATCATAGACAGTAAGAAGAGTCAGTTTTCTTGTTCTTAAGTCGGCATTGTGCCTTTTCTATTTAATTCCGATGCAATTTCTGTGTTTCGTCGTCAATAAGAAGGTCCAAGGGATACTGAAAACCTGAAGTCAAACATCGGAATCTAAAACTGGTCTCACAGGAAAGGTTCAAAACATAGACGGTAAGAAGAATCAGTTTTCTTATACTTAAGTAGGCATTGTGCCTTTAGTATTTAACTCCGATGCAATTTCTGTGTTTCATCGTCAATAAGAATGTCAGAGGGATACAGTAAACCTGAAGTGATGCATCGGAATCTATAACTAGTGTCACAGTAATGGTTCATGTGGTGTCACCGAAAGACACCACACTTGCTAGGTGGTAGCTTAAATCGGCCGCGGTCCATTTAGTACATGTCGGACCCGCGTGTCTCCACTGTGTAATCGCAGACCTAGCGCCACCACAAGGCAGGTCTCGAGAGACGATATAGCACTCGCCCCAGTAGTACGAGGAGATTGCTAGCGACCATACGGACGAAGCCTTCCTCTCATTTGCCGAGAGCCAGTTAGAATAGCAGTCTGCTAAGTCCATGGCTACGACCTAGCAAGGCGCCATTAGCCTTACCTACTTTGAGAGTTATAGTATAAATGTCTCAAGAAGAATGCTGTAGTCATCAAATAATAAAGTTAACTATAAAGCAGCTACATACAACTATAAAGCAGCTACATACATTTCATGCTACCATTCAATAGTTATCCTGTTCCAGAATTGACGCCCGTCGCCGTGAGTGTGTACGCGTGCCTTTCTATCGGCTACCCGTCACTGTGGACTGGCTGCCTTGTCCGTCCACTTCAGTTCAAAGCATAGACAGGAAGAAGAGTCAGTTCTCTTGTACTTAAGTCGGCATTGTGCCTTTTGTATTTAATTCCGATGCAATTTCTGTGTTTCGTCGTCACTAAGAAGGTCCAAGGGATACAGTAAACCTGAAGTGAAGCATCGGAATCTAAAACCAGTCTCACAGTAAAGGTTCAAATCATAGACAGTAAGAGGAGCCAGATATTTTGTACTTGAGTCGGCATTGTCCCTTTTGTATAAAATTCCGATGCAATTTCTGTGTTTCATCGTCAATAAGAAGGTCAGCTGGATACAGTAAACCTGAAGTGAAGCATCGGAATCTATAACTAGTGTCACAGGAATGGTTCAAAACATAGACAGTAAGAAGAGCCAGTCTTCTTGTACTTGAGTGGGCATTGTGCCTTTTGTATTAAATTCCGATGCAATTTCTGTGTTTCATCGTCACTAAGAAGGTCCAAGGGATACAGTAAACCTGAAGTGAAGCATCGGAATCTATAACTAGTGTCACAGGAATGGTTCAAAACATATACAGTGAGAAGAGTCAGTCTTCTTGTACTTAAGTCGGCATTGTGCCTTTTATTTGTATTCCGATGCAATATCTGTGTTTCATCGTCATTAAGAAGGTCAGAGGGATACAGTAAACCTGAAGTGAAGCATCGGAATGTATAACAAGTGTCACAGGAATGGTTCAAAACATAGACAGTAACAAGAGTCAGTTTCCTTGTACTTAAGTCGGCATTGTGCCTTTTGTATTTAATTCCGACGCAATTTCTGTAATTCATCGTCAATAAGAAGGTCACAGGGATACAGTAAACCTGAAGTGAAGCATCGGATCTATAACTAGTGCACACAAATTTTTCAAAACATAAACAGTAAGAAGAAGCAGTTTTCTTGTACTTAAGTCGGCATTGTGCCTTTTGTATTTAATTCCGATGCAGTTTCTGTATTTCGTCGACAATAAGAAGGCCCAAGGGATACAGTAAACGTGAAGTGAAGAATCGAAATTTAAAACCGGTATCACAGGATAGGTTCAAAACATAGACAGTAAGAAGAGACAGTCTTCTTGTACTTGAGTCGGCATTGTGCCTTTAGTATTTCATTCCGATGCAATATCCGTGTTTCATCGTCAATACGACGGTCAGAGGGATACTGTAAACCTGAAGTGAAGCATCATAATCTGGAACTAGTGTCACAGGAATGCTTAAAATCATAGACAGTAAGAAGAATCAGTTTTCGTTTACTTAAGTCGGCATTGTGGCTTTTGTATTTATTTCCGATGCAATTTCTGTGCTTCATCGTCAATAAGAAGGTCAGAGGGATACAGTAAACCTGAAGTGAAGCATCGGAATCTATAACTAGTGTCACAGGAATGGTTCAAAACATAGACAGTAAGAAGTGTCAGTTTTCTTGAACTTAAATCGACATTGTGCCTTTTGTATTTAATTCAGATGCAATTTCTGTGTTTTATCGTCAATATGAAGGTCCAAGGGATACAGTAAACCTGAAGTGAAGCATCGGAATCTAAAGCCGGTCTCACAGGAAAGGTTCAAAACCTGGACAGTAAGTACAGCCAGTCTTTTTGTACTTGAGTCAGCATTGTGCCTTTTGTATTTAATTCCGATGCAATTTCTGTGTTTCATCGTCAACGAGAAGGTCAGAGGGATACAGTAAACCTGAAGTGAAGCATCGGAATCTATAACTAGTGTCACAGGAATGGTTCTAATCATAGACAGTAAGAAGAGTCAGTTTTCTTGTTCTTAAGTCGGCATTGTGCCTTTTCTATTTAATTCCGATGCAATTTCTGTGTTTCGTCGTCAATAAGAAGGTCCAAGGGATACTGAAAACCTGAAGTCATGCATCGGAATCTAAAACTGGTCTCACAGGAAAGGTTAAAAGCATAGACAGGAAGAAGAGTCAGTTCTCTTGTACTTAAGTCGGCATTGTGCATTGTCTATTTAATTCCAATTCATATTCTGTGTTTGGTCGTCAATAAGAAGGTCCAATGGATACAGTAAACCTGAAGTCAAGCATCGGAATCTAAAACTGGTCTTACATTAAATGTTCAAAACATAGACAGTAAGAAGAGCCAGTCTTCTTGTACTTGAGTCGGCATTGTGCCTTTTGTATTTTATTCCGATGCAGTTTCTGTGTTTCATCGTCAATAAGAAGGTCAGAGGGATACAATAAACCTTAAGTGAAGCATCGAAATCTAAAACTAGTGTCACAGGAATGGTTCAAAACATAGACAGTAGGAATAGTCAGTCTTCTTGTACTTAAGTCGGCATTGTGCCTTTTGTAATTAATTCCGATGCAATTTCTGTGTTTCATCGTCAATAAGAAGGTCAGCTGGATACAGTAAACATGAAGTGAAGCTTCGGAATCTATATCTCGTGTCACGGGAACGGTTCAAAACATAGACAGTAAGAAGAGTCAGTCTTCTTGTACTTAAGTCGGCATTGTGCCTTTTGTAATTAATTCCGATGCAATTTCTGTGTTTCATCGTCAATAAGAAGGTCATCTGGATACAGTAAACCTGAAGTGAAGCATCGGAATCTATAACTAGTGTCACAGGAATGGTACAAAACATAGAGAGTAAGAAGAGCCAGTCATCTTGTACTTGAATCGGAATTGTGCCTTTTGTATTTAATTCCTATCAATTTTCTGTGTATTATCGTCAATAAGAATGTCAGACGGATGCAGTAAACCTGAAGTGAAGCATCGGAATCTATAACTAGTGTCACTGGAATGGTTCAAAGCATAGACAGTAAGAAGACTCAGTCGTCTTGTACTTAAGTCGGCATTGAGCCTTTTGTATTTAATTAAGATGCAATTTCTGTGTTTCATCGTCAATAAGAAGGTCATCTGGATACAGTAAACCTGAAGTGAAGCATTGGAATCTATAACTAGTGTCACAGGAATGGTTCCAAAACATAGACAGTAAGAAGAGTCAGTCTTCTAGTTATTGAGTCGGCATTGTGCCTTTTGTATTTAATTCCGATGCAATTTCTGTGTTTCATCGTCAATAAGAAGGTCAGCTGGATACAGTAAACCTCAAATGAAGCATCGGAATCTATAACTAGTGTCACAGGAATGGTTCAAATCATAGTTATTAGGAAGAGTCTGTTTTCTTGTACTTAAGTAGGCATTATGCCTTTTGTATTTAATTCCGATGCAATTTCTGTGTTTCGTCGTCAAAAAGAAGGTCCAAGGGATACAGTAAACCTGAAGTGTAGCATCGGAATCTAAAACCGGTCTCACAGAAAAGGTTCGAACATAGACAGTAAGAAGAGCCAGACTTCTTGTACCTGAGTCAGCATTGTGCCTTTTGTATTTAATTCCGAAGCAATTTCTGTGTTTCATCGTCAATAAGACGGTCAGAGGGATACAGTAAACCTGAAGTGAAGCATCGGAATCTGTAACTTGTGTCACAGGAATGGTTCAAAACATAGACAGTAGGAATAGTCAGTCTTCTTGTACTTAAGTCGGCATTGTGCCTTTTGTATTTAATTCCGGAGCAATTTCTGTGTTTTATCGTCAATAAGAAGGTTAGCTGGATACATTAAACCCGAAGTGAAGCATCGGAATGTATAACTAGTGTCACAGGAATGGTTCAAAAGATAGACAGAAAGAAGAGTCAGTTTTCTTGTACTTAAGTCGGCATTGTGCCTTTTCCATTTCATTCCGATGCAATTTCTGTGTTTCGTCGTCACTAAGAAGGTCCAAGGGATACAGTAAAACTGAAGTGAAGCATCGGAATCTAAAACCGGTCTCACAGGAAAGGTTCAAATCATAGACAGTAAGAGGAGCCAGATATCTTGTTCTTGAGTTGGCATTTTCCCTTTTGTATTTAATTCCGATGCAGTTTCTGTGTTTCATCATCAATAAGACGGTCGGAGGGATACAGTAAAACTGAAGTGAAGCATCGGAATCTATAGCTAGTGTCACAGGAATGGTTCAAAACATAGACAGTAAGAAGAGTCAGTCTTCTTGTACTTAAGTCGGCATTGTGCCTTTTGTAATTAATTCCGATGCAATTTCTGTGTTTCATCGTCAATAAGAAGGTCAGCTGGATACAGTAAACCTGAAGTGAAGCTTCGGAATCTATATCTCGTGTCACGGGAACGGTTCAAAACATAGACAGTAAGAAGAGTCAGTCTTCTTGTACTTAAGTCGGCATTGTGCCTTTTGTAATTAATTCCGATGCAATTTCTGTGTTTCATCGTCAATAAGAAGGTCATCTGGATACAGTAAACCTGAAGTGAAGCATCGGAATCTATAACTAGTGTCACAGGAATGGTACAAAACATAGAGAGTAAGAAGAGCCAGTCATCTTGTACTTGAATCAGAATTGTGCCTTTTGTATTTAATTCCTATCAATTTTCTGTGTATCATCGTCAATAAGAATGTCAGACGGATGCAGTAAACCTGAAGTGAAGCATCGGAATCTATAACTAGTGTCACAGGAATGGTTCAAAGCATAGACAGTAAGAAGACTCAGTCTTCTTGTACTTAAGTCGGCATTGAGCCTTTTGTATTTAATTAAGATGCAATTTCTGTGTTTCATCGTCAATAAGAAGGTCAGAGGGATAGAGTAAACCTGAAGTGAAGCATCGGAATCTATAACTAGTGTCACAGGAATGGTTCAAATCATAGACAGTAAGAAAAGCCAGTCTTCTTGTACTTGAGTCATCATTGTTCATTTTGTATTTAATTCCGATGCAATTTCTGTGTTTCATCGTCAATAAGAAGGTCAGAGGGATACAGTAAACCTGAAGTGAAGCATCGGAATCTATAACTAGTGTCACAGGAATGGTTTAAAACATAGACAGTAAGAAGAGTCAGTCTCCTTGAACTTAAAGCATTGTGGCTTTTGTATTTAAATAAGATGCAATTTCTGTGTTCCATCGTCAATAAGGAGGTCAGAGGGATACAGTAAACCTGAAGTGCAGCATCAGAATCTAAAACCGGTCTCACAGTAAAGGTTCAAATCATAGACAGTAAGAGGAGCCAGATATCTTGTACTTGAGTCGGCATTGTCCCTTTTGTATAAAATTCCGATGCAATTTCTGTGTTTCATCGTCAATAAGACGGTCGGAGGGATACAGTAGAACTGAAGTGAAGCATCGGAATCTATAGCTAGTGTCACAGGAAAGGTTCAAAACATAGACAGTAAGAAGAGTCAGTCTTCTTGTACTTAAGTCGGCATTGTGCCTTTCGTAATTAATTCCGATGCAATTTCTGTGTTTCATCGTCAATAAGAAGGTCATCTGGATACAGTAAACCTGAAGTGAAGCATCGGAGTCTATATCTCGTGTCACGGGAATGGTTCGAAACATAGACAGTAAGAAGAGCCAGTCTTCTTGTACTTGAGTGGGCATTGTGCCTTTTGTATTAAATTCCGATGCAATTTCTGTGTTTCATCGTCAACAAGAAGGTCCAAGGGATACAGTAAACCTGAAGTGAAGCATCGGAATCTATAACTAGTGTCACAGGAATGGTTCAAAACATAGACAGTAAGAAGAGTAAGTCTTCTTGTACTTAAGTCGGCATTGTGCCTTTTATTTGTATTCCGATGCAATTTCTGTGTTTCATCGTCGTTAAGAAGGTCAGAGGGATACAGTAAACCTGAAGTGAAGCATCGGAATCTATAACAAGTGTCACTGGAATGGTTCAAAACATAGACAGTAAGAAGAGTCAGTTTCCTTGTACTTAAGTCGGCATTGTGCCTTTAGTATTTCATTCCGATGCAATATCCTTGTTTCATCGTCAATACGACGGTCAGAGGGATACTGTAAACCTGAAGTGAAGCATCAGAATCTGGAACTAGTGTCACAGGAATGCTTAAAATCATAGACAGTAAGAAGAATCAGTTTTCGTTTACTTAAGTCGGCATTGTGGCTTTTGTATTTATTTCCGATGCAATTTCTGTGCTTCATCGTCAATAAGAAGGTCAGAGGGATACAGTAAATCTGAAGTGAAGCATCGGAATCTATAACTAGTGTCCCAGGAATGGTTCAAAACATAGACAGTAAGAAGAGTCAGTCCTCTTGTACTTATGTCGGCATTGTGCCTTTTGTATTTAATTAAGATGCAGTTTCTGTGTTTCATCGTCAATAAGAAAGTCAGCTGGATACAGTAAACCTGAAGTGAAGCATCGGAATCTATAACTAGTGTCAAGGAATGGTTCAAAACATAGAGAGTAAGAAGAGCCAGTCATCTTGTACTTGGATCGGCATTGTGCTTTTTTTTGTATTTAATTCCGATGCAATTTCTGTGTTTCATCGTCAATAAGAAGGTCAGAGGGATACAGTAAACCTGAAGTGAAGCGTCGGAATCTATAACTAGTGTCATAGGAATGGTTCAAATCATAGACAGTAAGAAGAGTCAGTTTTCTTGTTCTTAAGTTGGCATTGTGCCTTTTCTATTTAATTCCGATGCAATTTCTGTGTTTCGTCGTCAATAAGAAGGTCCAAGGGATACTGAAAACCTGAAGTCAAGCATCGGAATCTAAAACTGGTATCACAGGAAAGGTTCAAAACATAGACAGCAAGAAGAATCAGTTTTCTTGTACTTAAGTCGGCATGGTGCCTTTTGTATTTAATTCCGACGCAATTTCTGTGTTTCGTCGTCAACAAGAAGGTCCAAGGGATACAGTAAACCTGAAGTGAAGCAATGGAATCTACCACTAGTGTCACAGGAATGGTTCAAAGCATAGACAGTAAGAAGAGACAGTTTTCTTATACTTAAGTAGGCATTGTGCCTTTAGTATTTAATTCCGATGCAATTTCTGTGTTTCATCGTCAATAAGAAGGTCAGAGGGATACAGTAAACCTGAAGCGATGCATCGGAATCTATAACTAGTGTCACAGTAATGGTTCAAAGCATAGACAGGAAAAAGAGTCAGTTCTCTTGTACTTAAGTCGGCATTGTGCCTTTTCTATTAAATTCCTAATCATATTCTGTGTTTGGTCGTCAGTAAGAAGGTCCAATGGATACAGTAAACCTGAAGTCAAGCATCGGAATCTAAAACTGGTCTTACATTAAAGGTTCAAAACATAGACAGTAAGAAGAGCCAGTCTTCTTGTACTTGAGTCGCAATTGTGCCTTTTGTATTTAATTCCGATGCAGTTTCTGTGTTTCATCGTCAATAAGAAGGTCAGAGGGATACAATGAACCTTAAGTGAAGTATCGAAATCTAAAACTAGTGTCACAGGAATGGTTCAAAGCATAGACAGTATGAAGAGGCAGTCTTCTAGTACTTCAGTTGGCTTTGTGCCTTTTGTATTTAATTCCGATGCAATTTCTGTGTTTCATCGTCAATACGAAGGTTAGAGGGATACAGTAAAACTGAAGTGAAGCATCGGAATCTATAACTAGGTTCACAGGAATGGTTCAAAACATAGACAGTAAGAAGAGTCAGTCTTCTAGTTATTGGGTCGGCATTGTGCCTTTTGTATTTAATTCCGTTGCTATTTCTGTGTTTCATCGTCAATAATAGGGTCAGCTGGATACAGTAAACCTCAAATGAAGCATCGGAATCTATAACTAGTGTCACAGGAATGGTTCAAAACATAGTTATTAAGAAGAGTCTGTTTTCTTGTACTTAAGTAGGCATTATGTCTTTTGTATTTAATTCCGATGCAATTTCTGTGTTTCGTCGTCAATAAGAAGGTCCAAGGGATACAGTAAACCTGAAGTGTAGCATCGGAATCTAAAACCGGTCTCACAGGAAAGGTTCGAACATAGACAGTAAGAAGAGCCAGACTTCTTGTACCTGAGTCAGCATTGTGCCTTTTGTATTTAATTCCGAAGCAATTTCTGTGTTTCATCGTCAATAAGACGGTCAGAGGGATACAGTAAACCTGAAGTGAAGCACAGGAATCTATAACTAGTGTCACAGGAATGGTTCAAAACATAGACAGTAGGAATAGTCAGTCTTCTTGTACTTAAGTCGGCATTGTGCCTTTTGTATTTAATTCCGGTGCAATTTCTGTGTTTCATCGTCAATAAGAAGGTTAGCTGGATACATTAAACCTGAAGTGAAGCATGGGAATGTATAACTACTGTCACAGGAATGGTTCAAAAGAGAGACAGAAAGAAGAGTGAGTTTTCTTGTACTTAAGGCGGCATTGTGCCTTTTCCATTTAATTCCGATGCAATTTCTGTGTTTCGTCGTCACTAAGAAGGTCCAAGGGATACAGTAAACCTGAAGTGAAGCATCGGAATCTAAAACCGGTCTCACAGGAAAGGTTCAAATCATAGACAGTAAGAGGAGCCAGATATCTTGTTCTTGAGTCGGCATTTTCCCTTTTGTATTTAATTCCGATGCAATTTCTGTGTTTCATCGTCAATAAGACGGTCGGAGGGATACAGTAAAACTGAAGTGAAGCATCGGAATCTATAGCTAGTGTCACAGGAATGGTTCAAAACATAGACAGTAAGAAGAGTCAGTCTTCTTGTACTTAAGTCGGCATTATGCCTTTTGTAATTAATTCCGATGCAATTTCTGTGTTTCATCGTCAATAAGAAGGTCAGCTGGATACAGTAAACCTGAACTGAAGCATCGGAATCTATATCTCGTGACACGGGAATGGTTCAAAACATAGACAGTAAGAAGAGCCAGTCTTCTTGTACTTGAGTGGGCATTGTGCCTTTTGTATTTAATTCCTATGAAAATTCTGTGTTTGATCGCCAATGAGAAGGTCAGAGGGATACAGTAAACCTGAAGTGAAGCATCGGAATCTATAACTAGTGTCCCAGGAATGGTTCAAAACATAGACAGTAAGAAGAGTCCGTCCTCTTGTACTTATGTCGGCATTGTGCCTTTTGTCTTTAATTAAGATGCAGTTTCTGTGTTTCATCGTCAATACGAAGGTCAGCTGGATACAGTAAAACTTGAAGTGAAGCATCGGAATCTATAACTAGTGTCACAGGAATGGTTCAAAACATAGAGAGTAAGAAGAGCCAGTCATCTTTTACTTGAATCGGCATTGTGCCTTTTGTATTTAATTCCTATCAATTTTATGTGTTTCATCGTCAATAAGAAGGTCAGACGGATGCAGTAAACCTGAAGTGAAGCATCGGAATCTATAACTAGTGTCACAGGAATGGTTCAAGGCATAGACAGTAAGAAGACTCAGTCTTCTTGTACTTAAGTCGGCATTGAGCCTTTTGTATTTAATTAAGATGCAATTACTGTGTTTCATCGTCAATAAGAAGGTCAGAGGGATAGAGTAAACCTGAAGTGAAGCATCGGAATCTATAACTAGTGTCACAGGAATGGTTCAAATCATAGACAGCAAGAAGAGCCAGTCTTCTTGTACTTGAGACGGCATTGTTCCTTTTGTATTTAATTCCGATGCAATTTCTGTGTTTCATCGTCAATAAGAAGGTCAGAGGGATAAAGTAAACCTGAAGTGAAGCATCGGAATCTATAACTAGATTCACAGGAATGGTTCAAAACATAGACAGTAAGAAGAGTCAGTCTCCTTGAACTTAAAGCACTGTGGCTTTTGTATTTAATTAAGATGCAATTTCTGTGTTCCATCGTCAATAAGGAGGTCAGAGGGATACAGTAAACCTGAAGGGAAGCATCGGAATCTAAAACTAGTGTCACAGGAATGGTTCAAACATAGACAGTAGGAATAGTCAGTCTTCTTGTACTTAAGTCGGCATTGTGCCTTTTGTATTAAATTCCGATGCAATTTCTGTGTTTCATCATCAATAAGATGGTCAGCTGGATACAGTAAACCAGAAGTGAAGCATCGGAATGTATAACTAGTGTCACAGGAATGGTTCAAAATATAGACAGGAAGAAGAGTCAGTTTTCTTGTACTTAAGTCGGCATTGTACCTTTTCTATTTAATTCCGATGCAATTTCTGTGTTTCGTCGTCACTAAGAAAGTCCAAGGGATACAGTAAACCTGAAGTGAAGCATCGGAATTTGAAACCGGTCTCACAGGAAAGGTTCAAATCATAGACAGTAAGAGGAGCCAGATATCTTGTACTTGAGTCGGCATTGTCCCTTTTGTATTTAATTCCGATTCAATTTCCTTGTTTCATCGTCAATAAGACGGTCAGAGGGATACAGTAAAACTGAAGTCAAGCATCGGAATCTATAGCTAGTGTCACAGGAATGGTTCAAAACATAGACAGTAAGAAGTGTCAGTCTTCTTGTACTTAAGTCGGCATTGTGCCTTTTGTAATTAATTCCAATGCAATTTCTGTGTTTCATCGTCAATAAGATGGTCAGCTGGATACAGTAAACCTGAAGTGAAGCATCGGAATCTATATCTCGTGTCACGGGAATGGTTCAAATCATAGACAGTAGAAGAGCCAGTCTTCTTGTACTTGAGTCGGCATTGTTCCTTTTGTATTTAATTCCGATGAAATTTCTGTGTTTCATCGTCAATAAGAATGTCAGAGGGATACAGTAAACCTGAAGTGAAGCATCGGAATCTATAACTAGTGTCACAGGAATGGTTCAAAACATAGACAGTAAGAAGAGTCAGTTTTCTTGTACTTAAGTCGGCAATGTGCCTTTTGTATTTAATTCCGATGCAATTTCTGTGTTTCATCGTCAATAAGAAGGTCAGATGGATACAGTAAACCTGAAGTGATACATCGGAATCTATAACTAGTGTCACAGGAATGGTTCAAAACATAGACAGTAAGAAGAGCCAGTATTCTTGTACTTAAGTCGGCATTGTGCATTTTGTATTTAATTCAGATGCAATTTCTGTGTTTCATCGTCAATAAGAAGGTCAGCTGGATACAGTAAACTTAAAGTGAAGCATTGGAATCTATAACTAGTGTCACAGGAATGGTTCAAAACATAGACAGGAAGAAGAGCCAGTCTTCTTGTACTTGAGTCGGCATTGTTGCTTTTGTATTTAGTTCCGATGCAATTTCTGTGTTTCATCGTCAATACGACGGTCAGGGGGATACAGTAAATCTGAAGTGAAACTTCGGAATCCATAACTAGTGTCACAGGAATGGTTCAAAACATAGAGAGTAAGAAGAGTCAGTCTTCTAGTACTTGAGTCGGCATTGTGCCTTTTGTATTTAGTTACGATGCGATTTCTGTGTTTCATCGTCAATAAGAAAGTCAGGGGGATACAGTAAAACTGAAGCGAAGCATCGGAATCTATAACTAGTGTCACAGGAATGGTTCAAAACATAGACAGTAAGAAGAGTCTGTTTTCTTGTACCTAATTAGGCATTATGCCTTTTGTACTTAATTCCGATGCAATTTCTGTGTTTCGTCGTCAATAAGAAGGTCCAAGGGATACAGTAATAATGAAGTGAAGCATCGGAATCTAAAACCGGTCTCACAGGAAAGGTTCAAACATAGACAGTAAGAAAAGCCAGACGTCTTGTACCTGAGTCAGCATTGTGCCTTTTGTATTTAATTCCGAAGCAATTTCTGTGTTTCATCGTCAATTAGACGGTCAGAGGGATACAGTAAACCTGAAGTGAAGCATCGGAATCTATAACTAGTGTCACAGGAATGGTTCAAGACATAGACAGTAGGAATAGTCAGTCTTCTTGTACTTAAGTCGGCATTGTGCCTTTTGTATTTAATTCCGATGCAATTTCTGTGTTTCATCATCAATAAGAAGGTCAGCTGGATACAGTAAACCAGAAGTGAAGCATTGGAATGTATAACTAGTGTCACAGGAATGGTTCAAAACATAGACAGGAAGATGAGCCAGTTTTCTTGTACTTAAGTCGGCATTGTGCCTTTTCTATTTAATTCCGATGCAATTTCTGTGTTTCATCGTCACTAAGAAGGTCCAAGGGATACAGTAAACCTGAAGTGAAGCAACGGAATCTGAAACCGGTCTCACAGGAAAGGTTCAAATCATAGACAGTGAGAGGAGCCAGATATCTTGTACTTGAGTCGGCATTGTCCCTTTTGTATTTAATTCCGATTCAATTTCTTTGTTTCATCGTCAATAAGACGGTCAGAGGGATACAGTAAAACTGAAGTCAAGCATCGGAATCTATAGCTAGTGTCACAGGAATGGTTCAAAACATAGACAGTAAGAGGAGTCAGTCTTCTTGTACTTAAGTCGGCATTGTGCCTTTTGTAATTAATTCCAATGCAATTTCTGTATTTCATCGTCAATAAGAAGGTCAGCTGCATACAGTAAACTTGAAATGAAGCATCGGAATCTATATCTCGTGTCACGGGAATGGTTCAAATCATAGACAGTAAGAAGAGCCAGTCTTCTTGTACTTGAGTGAGCATTGTGCCTTTTGTATCTAATTCCGATGCAATTTTGGTGTTTCATCGTCAATAAGAAGGTCAGGGGGATAGAGTAAACCTGAAGTGAAGCATCGGAATCTATAACTAGTGCCACAGGAATGGTTCAAAACATAGACAGTAAGAAGAGTCAGTCTCCTTGAACTTAAAGCATTGTGCCTTTTGTATATAATTCCGATGCAATTTCTGTGTTTCATCGTCAATAAGTAGGTCAGAGGGATACAGTAAACCTGAAGTCAAACATCGTAATCTATAACTAGTGTCACAGGAATGGTTCAAAACATAGACAGTAAGAAGAGTCAGTCTTCTTGTACGTAAGTCGGCATTGTGCCTTTTGTATTAAATTCCGATGCAATATCTGTATTTCATCGTCAATAAGAAGATCAGAGGGATACAGTAAACCTGAAGTGAAGCATCGGAATCTATAACTATTGTCACAGGAATGGTTCAAAACATACACAGTAAGAAGAGTCAGTTTTCTTGTACTTATGTCGGCATTCTGCCTTTTGTATTTAATTCCGATGCAATTTCTGTGTTTCATCGTCAATAAAAAGGTCACAGGGATACTGTAAACCTGAAGTGAAGCATCGGAATCTATAAGTAGTGTCACAGGGATGGTTCAAATCATAAACAGTTAGAAGAGCCAGTTTTCTTGTAATTAAGTCGGCGTT
This sequence comes from Schistocerca americana, assembly GCF_021461395.2. Lineage (NCBI taxonomy): Eukaryota > Metazoa > Arthropoda > Insecta > Orthoptera > Acrididae > Schistocerca > Schistocerca americana. Next base: position 18,760,210 of record NC_060128.1, read on the forward strand.
GTGCCTTTTGTATTTAATTCCGATGCAATTTCTGTGTTTCATCTTCAATAAGACGGTCAGAGGGATACAGTAAACCTGGAGTGATGCATCGGAATCTATAACTAGTGTCACAGGAATGGTTCAAAACATAGACAGTAAGAAAAGTCAGTCTTCTTGTACTTAAGTCGGCATTATGCTTTCTGTATTTAATTCCTATGCAATTTCTGTGTTTCATCGTCAATAAGGAAGACCTGAAGTGAAGCATCGGAAACTATAACTAGTGTCACGGGAATGGTTCAAACATAGACACTATAATAAGCCAATCTTCTTGTTCTTGAGTCGGCATTGTGCCTTTTGTATTTAATTCCGATGAAATTTCTGTGTTTGATCGTCAATGAGAAGGTCAGAGTGATACAGTAAACCTGAAGTGAAGCATCGGAATCTATAACTAGTGTCACAGGAATGGTTCAAATCATAGGCAGTTAGAAGAGTCAGTTTTCTTGTACTTAAGTCGGCATTGTGCATTTTGTATTTAATTCAGATGATATTTCTGTGTTTCATCGTCAACAAGGAGGTCAGAGGGATACAGTTAACCTGAAGTGAAGCATAGGAAACTACAACTAGTGTCACACGAATGGTTCAAACATAGACAGTAAGAAGAGTCAGTTTTTTTGTACTTAAGTCGGCATTGTGCCTTTGTATTTAATTGCCATGCAATTTCTGTGTTTCATCGTCAATAAGAAGGTCAGCTGGATACAGTAAACCTGAAGTGAAGCATCGGGATTTATAACTATTGTCACTGGAATGGTTCAAAACATAGACAGGAAGAAGAGCCAGTCTTCTTGTACTTGAGACGGCATTGTGCCCTTTGTATTTAATTCCGATGCAATTTCTGTGTCTCATCGTCAATAAGGAGGTCAGGGGGATACAGTAAACCTGAAGCGAAGCATCGGAATCTATAACTAGTGTCAGAGGATTGGTTCAAAACGTAGACAGTAAGAAGAGTCAGTCTTCTTGTACTTAAGTCGGCATTGTGCCTTTTGTATTTAATTCCGATGCAATTTCTGTGTTTCATCATCAATAAGAAGGTCAGCTGGATACAGTAAACCAGAAGTGAAGCATCGGAATGTATAAGTAGTGTCACAGGAATGGTTCAAAACATAGACAGGAAGAAGAGTCAGTTTTCTTGTACTTAAGTCGGCATTGTGCCTTTTCTATTTAATTCCGATGCAATTTCTGTGTTTCGTCGTCACTAAGAAGGTCCAAGGGATACAGTAAACCTGAAGTGAAGCATCGGAATCTGAAACCGGTCTCACAGGAAAGGTTCAAATCATAGACAGTAAGAGGAGCCAGATATCTTGTACTTGAGTCGGCATTGTCCCTTTTGTATTTAATTCCGATTCAATTTCTTTGTTTCATCGTCAATAAGACGGTCAGAGGGATACAGTAAAACTGAAGTCAAGCATCGGAATCTATAGCTAGTGTGACAGGAATGGTTCAAAGCATAGACAGTAAGAAGAGTCAGTCTTCTTGTACTTAAGTCGGCATTGTGCCTTTTGTAATTAATTCCGATGCAATTTCTGTGTTTCATCGTCTATAAGAAGGTCAGCTGGATACAGTAAAGCTGAAGTGAAGCATCGGAATCTATATCTCGTGTCACGGGAATGGTTCAAATCATAGACAGTAAGAAGAGCCAGTCTTCTTGTACTTGAGTGGGCACTGTGCCTTTTGTATTTAATTCCGATGCAATTTTGGTGTTTCATCGTCAATAAGAAGGTCAGCTGGATACAGTAGACCTGAAGTGAAGCATCGGAATCTATAACTAGTGTCACAGGAATGGTTCAAAATATAGACAGTAAGAAGAGCCGGTCTTCTTTCACTTGAGTCGGCATTGTGCCCTTTGTATTATTTCCGAGTAATTTTCTGTGTTTCATCGTCAATAAGAAGGTCAGACGGATACAGTAAACCTGAAGTGAAGCATCGGAATCTATAACTAGTGTCACAGGAATTGTTCAAAGCATAGACAGTAAGAAGACTCAGTCTTCTTGTACTTAAGTCGGCATTGAGCCTTTTGTACTTATTTAAGATGCAATTTCTGTGTTTCATCGTCAATAAGAAGGTCAGGGGGTAGAGTAAACCTGAAGTGAAGCATCGGAATCTATAACTAGTGCCACGGGAATGGTTTAAAACATAGACAGTAAGAAGAGTCAGTTTTCTTGTACTTAAGTCAGCATTGTGCCTTTTGTATTTAATTCCGATGCAATTTCTGTGTTTCTTCGTTAATACTACGGTCGGAGGGATACAGTAAAACTAAAGTGAAGCATCGGAATCTATAACTAGTGTCACAGGAATGGTTCAAAACATAGAGAGTAAGAAGAGTCAGTCTTTTTGTACTTAAGTCTTCATTGTGCCTCTTGTATATAATTCCGATGCAATTTCTGTGTTTCATCGTCAATAAGTAGGTCAGAGGGATACAGTAAACCTGAAGTGAAACATCGGAATCTATAACTAGTGTCACAGGAATGGTTCAAATCATAGACAGTAAGAAGAGTCAGTCCTCTTGTACGTAAGTCGGCATTGTGCCTTTTGTATTTAATTCCGATGCAATATCTGTATTTCATCGTCAATAAGAAGATCAGAGGGATACAGTAATCCTGAAGTGATGCATCGGAATCTATAACTAGTGTCACAGGAATGGTTCAAAACATAGACAGTAAGCAGAGTCAGTCTTCTTGTACTTAAGTCGGCATTGTGCTTTCTGTATTTAATTCCGATGCAATTTCTGTGTTTCATCGTCAACAAGAAGGACAGCTGGATACAGTAGACCTGAAGTGAAGCATCGGAAACTATAACTAGTGTCACGGGAATGGTTCAAACATAGACACTAAAATGAGCCAATCTTCTTGTTCTTGAGTCGGCATTGTGCCTTTTGTATTTAATTCCGATGAAATTTCTGTGTTTGATCGTCAATGAGAAGGTCAGAGTGATACAGTAAACCTGAAGTGAAGCATCGGAATCTATAACTAGTGTCACAGGAATGGTTCAAATCATAGGCAGTAAGAAGAGTCAGTTTTCTTGTACTTAAGTCGGCATTGTTCATTTTGTATTTAATTCAGATGATATTTCTGTGTTTCATCGTCAACATGGAGGTCCGAGGGATACAGTAAACCTGAAGTGAAGCATCGGAATCTACAATTAGTGTCACACGAATGGTTGAAACATAGACAGTAAGAAGAGTCAGTTTTTTTGTACTTAAGTAGGCATTGTGCCTTTTATATTTAATTGCCATGCAATTTCTGTGTTTCATCGTCAATAAGAAGGTCAGCTGGATACAGTAAACCTGAAGTGAAGCATCGGAATTTATAACTATTGTCACTGGAATGGTACAAAACATAGACAGGAAGAAGAGCCAGTCTTCTTGTACTTGAGTCGGCATTGTGGCTTTTGTATTTAATTCCGATGCAATTTCTGTGTTTCATCGTCAATACGACGGTCAGGGGGATACAGTAAATCTGAAGTGAAGCATCGGAATCTATAACTAGTGTCACAGGAATGGTTCAAAACATAGACAGTAAGAAGAGTCAGTCTTCTAGTACTTGAGTCGGCATTGTGCCTTTTGTATTTAATTCCGATGCAATTTCTGTGTCTCATCGTCAATAAGGAGGTCAGGGGGATACAGTAAAACTGAAGCGAAGCATCGGAATCTATAACTAGTGTCACAGGAATGGTTCAAAACATAGACATTAAGAAGAGATAGTCTTCTTGTACTTAAGTCGTCATTGTGCCTTTTTTACTCAATTAAGATGCAATTTCTGTGTTTGATCGTCAATAAGGAGGTCAAAGGGATACAGTAAACCGGAAGTGAAGCATCGGAATCTAAAACTAGTGTCACAGTAATGGTTCAATACATAGACAGTAGGAAGAGTCAGTCTTCTTGTACTTAAGTCGGAATTGTGCCTTTTGAATTTAATTCCGATGCAAATTCTGTGTTTCATCGTCAATAAGAAGGTCAGAGGGATACAGTAAACCTGAAGTGAAGCATCGGAATCTATAACTAGTGTCACAGGAATGGTTCAAAACATAGACAGTAAGAAGAGTCAGTTTTCTTGTACTTAAGTCGGCATTGTGCCTTTTGTATTTAATTCCGATGCAATTTCTGTGTTGCATCGTCAATACGACGGTCGGAGGGATACAGTAAACCTAAAGTGAAGCATCGGAATCTATAACTAGTGTCACAGGAATGGTTCAAAACATAGAGAGTCAGAAGAGTCAGTCTTTTTGTACTTAAGTCTTCATTGTGCCTCTTGTATATAATTCCGATGCAATTTCTGTGTTTCATCGTCAATAAGTAGGTCAGAGGGATACAGTAAACCTGAAGTGAAACATCGGAATCTATAACTAGTGTCACAGGGATGGTTCAAAACATAAACAGTAAGAAGAGCCAGTTTTCTTGTAATTAAGTCAGCGTTGTGCCTTTTGTATTTAATTCCGATACAATTTCTGTGTTTCATCGTCAATAAGACGGTCAGAGGGATACAGTAAACCTGGAGTGATGCATCGGAATCTATAACTAGTGTTACAGGAATGGTTCAAAACATAGACAGTAAGAAGAGTCAGTCTTCTTGTACTTAAGTCGGCATTGTGCTTTCTGTATTTAATTCCGATGCAATTTCTGTGTTTCATCGTCAATAAGAAGGACAGCAGGATACAGTAGACCTGAAGTGAAGCATCGGAAACTATAACTAGTGTCACGGGAATGGTTCAAACATAGACACTAAAATGAGCCAATCTTCTTGTTCTTGAGTCGGCATTGTGCCTTTTGTATTTAATTCCGATGAAATTTCTGTGTTTGATCGTCAATGAGAAGGTCAGAGTGATACAGTAAACCTGAAGTGAAGCATCGGAATCTATAACTAGTGGCACGGGAATGGTTCAAATCGTAGACAGTAAGAAGAGTCAGTCTTCTTGTACTTAAGTCGGCATTGTGCTTTCTGTATTTAATTCCGATGCAATTTCTGTGTTTCATCGTCAATAAGAAGGACAGCTGGATACAGTAGACCTGAAGTGAAGCATCGGAAACTATAACTAGTGTCACGGGAATGGTTCAAACATAGACACTAAAATGAGCCAATCTTCTTGTTCTTGAGTCGGCATTGTGCCTTTTGTATTTAATTCCGATGCAATTTCTGTGTTTCATCGTCAATAAGAAGGTGAGAGGGATACAGTAAACCTGAAGTGAAGCATCGGAATCTATAACTAGTGTCACAGGAATGGTTCAAAACATAGACATTAAGAAGAGATAGTCTTCTTGTACTTAAGTCGGCATTGTGCCTTTTGTATTCAATTAAGATGCAATTTCTGTGTTTGATCGTCAATAAGGAGGTCAAAGGGATACAGTAAACCGGAAGTGAAGAATCGGAATCTAAAACTAGTGTCACAGTAATGGTTCAATACATAGACAGTTGGAAGAGTCAGTCTTCTTGTACTTAAGTCGGAATTGTGCCTTTTGAATTTAATTCCGATGCAAATTCTGTGTTTCATCGTCAATAAGAAGGGCAGAGGGATACAGTAAAACTGAAGTGAAGCATCGGAATCTATAACTTGTGTTACAGGAATGGTTCAAAACATAGGCAGTAAGAAGAGTCAGCTTTCTTGTACTTAAGTCGGCATTGTGCCTTTCGTATTTAATTCCGACTCAATTTCTGTGCTTCTTCGTCAACAAGAAGGTCAGCTGGATACAGTAAACCTGAAGTGAAGCATCGGAATCTATAACTAGTGTCACAGGAATGGGTCAAAACATAGACAGTAAGAAGAGCCAATCTTCTTGTACTTGAGTCGGCATTCTGCATCTTGTATTTAATTCCGATCAATTCTCTGTGTTTGATCGTCAATAGGAAGGTCAGAGGGGTTCAGTAAACCTGAAGTGAAGCATCGGAATCTATAATTAGTGTCACGGGAATGGTTCAAATCATAGACAGTAAGAAGAGTCAGTCTTCTTGTACTTAAGTCGGCATTGTGCCATTTGTATTTAATTAAGATGCAATTTCTGTGTGTTTATAGTCAATATGAAGGTCAGAGGTATACAGTAAACCTGAAGTGAAGCAACGGATCCTATAACTAGTGTCACAGGAATGTTTCAAAACATAGACAGTAAGAAGAGTCAGTCTTCTTGTACTTAGGTCGGCATTGTGCCTTTTGTTTTCAATTATGATGCAATTTCTGTGTTTCATCGTCAATAAGAAGGTCAGAGGGATACAGTATAACTGAAGTGAAGCATCGGAATCTATAACTTGTTTCACAGGAATAGTTCAAAACATAGACAGTAAGAAGAGTCAGTCTTCTTGTACCTGAGTCGTCATTGTGCCTTTTGTATTTAATTCCGATGCAATCCCTGTGTTTCATCGTCAATAAGAAGGTCAGAGGGATACAGTAAACCTGAAGTGAAGCATCGGAATCTATAACTAGTGTCACAGGAATGGTTCAAAACATAGACAGTAAGAAGAGTCAGTTTTCTTGTACTTAAGTCGGCATTGTGCCTTTTCTATATAATTCCGATGCAATTTCTGTGTTTCATCGTCAATAAGATGGTCAGAGGGATACAGTAAACCTGAAGTGAAGCATCGGAATCTACAACTAGTGTCACAGGAATGGTTCAAAACATAGACAGTAAGAAGAGTCAGTCTTCTTGTACTTAAGTCGGCATTGTGTCTTTTGTTTTCAATTATGATGCAATTTCTGTGTTTCATCGTCAATAAGAAGGTCAGAGGGATACAGTATTACTGAAGTGAAGCATCGGAATCTATAACTTGTTTCAGAGGAATAGTTCAAATCATAGACAGTAAGAAGAGTCAGTCTTCTTGTACTTAAGTCGGCATTGGGCCATTTGTATTTAATTAAGATGCAATTTCTGTGTGTTTATAGTCAATATGAAAGTCAGAGGTATACAGTAAACCTGAAGTGAAGCAACGGATCCTATAACTAGTGTCACAGGAATGTTTCAAAACATAGACAGTAAGAAGAGTCAGTCTTCTTGTACTTAAGTCGGCATTGTGCCTTTTGTTTTCAATTAAGATGCAATTACTGTGTTTCATCGTCAATAAGGAGGTCAGAGGGATACAGTAAACCGGAAGTGAAGCATCGGAATCTAAAAACAGTGTCACAGTAATGGTTCAAAACATATACAGTAGGAAGGGTCAGTCTTCTTGTACTTAAGTCGGAATTGTGCCTTTTGTATTTAATTCCGATGCAAATTCTGTGTTTCATCGTCAATAAGAAGGTCAGAGGGATACAGTAAAACTGAAGTGAAGCATCGGAATCTATAACTTGTGTCACAGGAATGGTTCAAAACATAGGCAGTAAGAAGAGTCAGCTTTCTTGTACTTAAGTCGTCATTGTGCCTTTTGTATTTAATTCCGACGCAATTTCTGTGCTTCATCGTCAATAAGAAAGTCAGCTGGATACAGTAAACCTGAAGTGAAGCATCGGAATCTATAACTAGTGTCACAGGAATGGTTCAAAGCATAGACAGTAAGAAGAGCCAGTCTTCTTGTACTTGAGTCGGTATTGTTCATTTTGTATTTAATTCCGATCAATTTTCTGTGTCTGATCGTCAATAAGAGGGTCAGAGGGATACAGTGAACCTGAAGTGAAGCATCGGAATCTATAACTAGTGCCACGGGAATGGTTCAAAACGTAGACAGTAAGAAGAGTCAGTCTTCTTGTACTTAAGTCGGCATTGTGCCATTTGTATTTAATTAAGATGCAATTTCTGTGTGTTCATCGTCAATATGAAGGTCAGAGGGATACAGTAAACCTGAAGTGAAGCAACGGAAGCTATAACTAGTGTCACAGGAATGGCTCAAATCATAGACAGTAAGAAGAGTCAGTCTTCTTGTACTTAAGTCGGCATTATGGCTATTCTATATAATTCCGATGCAATTTCTGTGTTTCATCGTCAATAAGAAGGTCAGAGGGGTACAGTAAACCTGAAGTGAGGCATCGGAATCTATAACTAGTGTCACAGGAATGGTTCAAAACATAGACAGTAAGAAGAGTCGGTCTTCTTGTACTTAAGTCGGCATTGTGCCTTTTGTTTTCAATTATGATGGAATTTCTGTGTTTCATCGTCAATAAGGAGGTCAGAGGGATACAGTAAACCTGAAGTGAAGCATCGGAATCTAAAACTAGTGTCACAGGTATGATTCAAAACATAGACAGTAGGAAGAGTCAGTCTTCTTGTACTTAAGTCGGAATTGTGCCTTTTCTATTTAATTCCGTTGCAATTTCTGTGTTTCATCGTGAATAAGAAGGTCAGAGGGATACAGTAAAACTGAAGTGATGCATCGAAATCTATAACTAGTTTCACAGGAATAGTTCAAAACGTAGACAGCAAGAAGAGTAAGTCTTCTTGTACTTAAGTCGGCATTGTGCCTTTTGTATATAATTCCGATGCAATTTCTGTGTTTCATCGTCAATAAGAAGGTCAGAGGGATACAGTAAACCTGAAGTGAAGCATCGGAATCTATAACTAGTGTCACAGGAATGGTTCAAAACATAGACAGTAAGGAGAGCCAGTCTTCTTGTACTTGAGTCGGCATTGTTCCTTTTGTATTTATTTCCGATGCAATTTCTGTGTTTCAACGTCAATAAGAAGGTCAGAGGGATACAGTAAAGCTAAAGAGAAGCATCGGAATCTATAACTAATGTCACAGGAACGGTTCAAAACATAGACAGTAAAAAGAGTCAGTCTTCTTGAACTTAAAGCATTGTGCCTTTTGTATTTAATTAAGATGCAATTTCTGTGTTCCATCGTCAATAAGGAGGTCAGAGGGATACAGTAAACCTGAAGTGAAGCATCGGAATCTAAAACTAGTGTCACAGGAATGGTTCAAATCATAGACAGTAAGATGAGTCAGTCTTCTTGTACTTATATCGGCATTGAGCCTTTTGTATATAATTCCGATGCAATATCTGTGTTTCATCGTCAATAAGAAAGTCAGAGGGATACAGTAAACCTGAAGTGAAGCATCGGAATATATAACTACTGTCACAGGAATGGTTCAAAGCATAGACAGTACGAAGAGCCAGTCTTCTTGTACTTGAGTCGGCATTTTTCCTTTTGTATTTAATTCCGATGCAATTTCTGTGTTTCATCGTCAATAAGAAGGTCAGAAGGATACAGTAAACCTGAAATGAAGCATCGGAATCTATAACTAGTGTCACAGGAATGGTTCAAAACATAGGCAGTAAGAAGAGTCAGTCTTCTTGTACTTAAGTCGGAATTGTGCCTTGTGTATTTAATTCCGATGCAATTTCTGTGTTTGATCGTCAATGAGAAAGTCAGAGGGATACAGTAAACCTGACGTGAAGCATCGGAATCTGTAACTAGTATCACAGGAATGGTTCAAAACATAGGCATTAAGAAGAGTCAGTCTTCTTGTACTTAAGTCGGCATTGTGCCTTTGGTATTCAATTAAGGTGCAAATTCTGTGTTTCATCGTCAATAAGGAGGACAGAGGGAAACAGTAAACCTGAAGTGAAGCATCGGAATCTAAAACTAGTGTCACAGTAATGGTTCAAAACATAGACAGTACGAAGAGTCAGTCTTCTTGTACTTAAGTCGGAATTGTGCCTTGTGTATTTAATTCCGATGCAAATTCCGTGTTTCATCGTCAATAAGAAGGTCAGAGGGATACAGTAAAACTGAAGTGAAGCATCGGAATCTATAACTAGTGTCACAGGAATGGTTCAAAGCATAGACACTAAGAAGAGTCAGTCTTCTAGTACTTGAGTCGGCATTGTGCCTTTTGTATGTAATTCCGATGCAATTTCTGTGTTTCATCGTCAATAAGAAGGTCAGGGGGATACAGTAAAACTGAAGCGAAGCATCGGAATCTATAACTAGTGTCACAGGAATGGTTCAAAACAAAGGCAGTAAGAAGAGTCAGTCTTCTTGTACTTAAGTCGGCATTGTGCCTTTTGTATTTAATTCCGAAGCAATTTCTGTGTTTCATCGTCAATAAGAAGGTCAGTTGGATACAGTAAACCTGAAGAGAAGCATCGGAATCTATAAGTAGTGTCACATGAATGGTTCAAAACATAGATATAACGAAGAGTCTGTTTTCTTGTACTTAAGCCGGCATTGTGCCTTTTCTATTTAATTCCAATGCAATTTCTGTGTTTCGTCGTCAATAAGAACGTCCAAGGGAGACAGTAAACCTGAAGTGAAGCATTGGAATCTAAAACCGGTCTCAAAGGAAAGGTTCAAAACATAGACAGTAAGAAGAGCCAGACTTCTTGTACTTGAGTCGGCATTGTGCCTTTTGTATTTAATTCCAATGCAATTTCTGTGTTTCATCATCAATAAGACGGTCAGAGGGATACAGTGAAACTGAAGTGAAGCATCGGAATCCATAACTAGTGTCACAGGAATGGTTCAAATCGCAGACCGTAAGAAGAGTCAGTCTACTTGTACTTATGTCGGCATTGTGCATTTTGTATTTAATACCGATGCAATTTCTGTGTTTCATCGTCCATAAGAAGGTCAGCTGGATACAGTAAACCTGAAGTGAAGCATCGGAATCTAAAACTAGTGTCACAGTAATGGTTCAAAACGTAGACAGTAGGAAGCGTCAGTCTTCTTGTACTTAAGTCGGAATTGTGCCTTTTGTATTTAATTTCGATGCAAATTCTGTGTTTCATCGTCAATACGAAGGTCAGAGGGTTACAGTAAAACTGAAGTGAAGCATCGGAATCTATAACTTGTTTCACAGGAATGGTTCAAATCATAGGCTGTAAGAAGAGTCAGTTTTCTTGTACTTAAGTCGGCATTGTGCCTTTTGTATTTAATTCCGACGCAATTTCTGTGCTTCATCGTCAATAAGAAGGTCAGCTGGATACAGTAATCCTGAAGTGAAGCATCGGAATCTATAACTAGTGTCACAGGAATGGTTCAAAACATAGACAGTAAGAAGAGTCAGTCTTATTGTACTTAAGTCGGCATTGTGCCTTTTCTATATAATTCAGATGCAATTTCTGTGTTTCATCGTCAATAAGAAGGTCAGAGGGATACAGTAAACCTGAAGTGAAGCATCGGAATCTATAACTAGTGTCACAGGAATGGTTCAAACATAGACAGTAAGAAGAGTCCGTCTTCTTGTACTTAAGTAGGCATTGTGCCTTTTGTTTTCAATTATGAAGCAATTTCTGTGTTTCATCGTCAATAAGGACGTCAGAGGGATACAGTAAATCTGAAGTGAAGCATCGGAATCTAAACCTAGTGTCACAGGTATGGTTCAAAACATAGGCAGTAGGAAGAGTCAGTCTTCTTGTACTTAAGTCGGAATTGTGCCTTTTCTATTCTATTCCGTTGCAATTTCTGTGTTCATCGTCAATAAGACGGTCAGAGGGATACAGTAAAACTGAAGTGAAGCATCGGAATCTATAACTTGTTTCACAGGAATAGTTCATAACATAGACAGTAAGAAAAGTCAGTCTTCTTGTACTTAAGTCGGCATTGTGCCTTTTGTATTTAATTCCGATGCAATTTCTGTGCTTCATCATCAATAAGAAGGTCAGCTGGATTCAGTAAACCGGAAGTGATGCATCGGAATCTATAACTAGTGTCACAGGAATGGTTCAAAACATAGACAGTAAGAAGAGTCAGTCTTCTTGTACTTAAGTCGGCATTGTGCATTTTGTATTTAATTAAGATGCAATTTCTGTGTTTCATCGTCAATAAGAAGGTCAGAAGGATACAGAATACCTGAAGTGAAGCATCGGAATCTATAACTAGTGTCACAGGAATGGTTCAAACATGGACAGTAACAAGAGTCAGTCTTCTAGTACTTGAGTCGGCATTGTGCCTTTTGTATTTAATTCCGATGCAATTTATGTGTTTCATCGTCCATACGACGGTCAGGGGGATACAGTAAATCGGAAGTGAAGCATCGGAATGTATAACTAGTGTCACAGGAATGGTTCAAAACGTAGACAGTAATAAGAGTCAGACTTCTAGTACTTGAGTCGGCATTGTGCCTTTTGTATTTACTTCCGATGCAGTTTCTGTGTTTCATCGTCAATAAGAAGGTCAGGGGTATACAGTAAGACTGAAGCGAAGCATCGGAATCTATAACTAGTGTCACAGGTTCAAATCATAGACAGTAAGAAGAGTAGGTCTTATTGTACACAAGTCGGTATTGTGCCTTTTGTATTTAATTCCGATGCAATTTCTGTGTTTCATCGTCAATAAGAAGGTCAGCTGGATACAGTAAACCTAAAGAGAAGCATCGGAATCTATAACTAGTGTCACAGGAATGGTTCAAATCATAGATATTAAGAAGAATCTGTTTTTTTGTACTTAGGTCGGCATTGTGCTTTTTCTATTTAATTCCGATGCAATTTCTGAGTTTCGTAGTCAATAAGAAGGTCCAAGGGAGACAGTAAACCTGAAGTGAAGCATCGGAATCTAAAACCGGTCTCACAAGAAAGGTTCAAAACATAGACAGTATGAAGAGCCAGACTTCTTGTACCTGAGTCGGCATTGTGTCTTTTGTATTTAATTCCGATGCAATCTCTGTGTTTCATCGTCAATAAGACGGTCAGAGGGATACAGTAAACCTGAAGTGAAGCATCGGAATCTACAACTAGTGTCACAGGAATGGTTAAAACATAGACAGTAGGAAAAGTCAGTCTTCTTGTACTTAAGTCGGCATTGTGCCTTTTGTATTTATTTCCGATGCAATATCTGTGTTTCACCGTCAATACGACGGTCAGGGGGATACAGTAAATCCGAAGTGAAGCTTCGGAATCTATAACTAGTGTGACAGGAATGGTTCAAAAAATAGAGAGTAAGAAGAGTCAGATTTCTAGTACTTGAATCGGCATTTTGCCTTTTGTATTTAATTCCGATGCAATTTCTGTGTTTCATCGTCAATACGAAGGTCAGGGGGATACAGTAAAACTGAAGCGAAGCATCGGATTCTATAACTAGTGTCACAGGAATGGTTCAAAACATAGTCAGTAAGAAGAGTCAGTCTTATTGTACTTAAGTCGGCATTGTGCCATTTGTATTTAATTCCGATGCAATATCTGTATTTCATCGTCAATAAGAAGGTCAGCTTGATACAGTAAACCTGAAGAGAAGCATCGGAATCTATAACTAGTGTCACAGGAATGGTTCAAAACATAGATATTAAGAAGAGTCTGTTTTCTTGTACTTAAGTCGGCATTGTGCCTTTTCTACTTAATTCCTATGCAATTTCTGTGTTTCGTCGTCAATAAGACGGTCAGAGGGATACAGTAAAACTGAAGTGGAGCATCGGAATCTATAACTAGTGTCACAGGAATGGTTCAAAACATAGACAGTAAGAAGAGTCAGTCTACTTGTACTTATGTCGGCATTGTGCCTTTTGTATTTAATTCCGATGCAATTTCTGTGTTTCATCGTCAATAAGAAGGTCAGCTGGATACAGTAGACCTGATATGAAGCATCGGAATCTATAACTAGTGTCACAGGAATGGTTCAAAACATAGACAGTAGGAAGAGTCAGTGGTCTTGTACTTAAGTCGGAATTGTGCCTTTTGTATTTAATTCCGATGCAATTTCGGTGCTTCATCGTCAATAAGAAGGTCAGCTGGATACAGTAAACCTGAAGTGAAGCATCGGAATCTATAACTTGTGTCACAGGAATGGTTTAAATCATAGACAGTAAGAAGAGCCAGTCTTCTTGTTCTTGAGTCGGCATTGTGCCTTTTGTATTTAATTCCGATCAATTTTTTATGTTTGATCGTCAATAAGACGGTCAGAGGGATACAGTAAACCTGAAGTGAAGCATCGGAATCTATACCTAGTGTCACAGGAATGGTTCAAAACATAGACAGTAAGAAGAGTCAGTCTTCTTGTACTTAAGTCGGCATTGTGCCTTTTGCATTTAATTAAGATGCAATTTCTGTGTTTCATCGTCAATAAGTAGGTCAGAGGAATGGTTCAAAACATAGACAGTAAGAAGAGCCAGTCTTCTTGTATTTGAGTCGGCATTGTGCCATTTATATTTAATTCCGATGCAATTTCTTTGTTTCATCGTCAATAAGAAGGTCAGAGGGCTTACAGTAAACCTGAAGTGAAGCATCGGAATCTATAACTAGTGTCACCGGAATGGTTCAAAACATAGACAATAGAAAGAGTCAGTCTTCTTGTACTTCAGTCGGCATTGTGCCTTTTGTATTAAATTCCGATGCAATTTCTGTGTTTCAACGTCAATACGAAGGTCAGGGGGATACAGTAAACCTGAAGTGAAGCATCGGAATCTATAACTAGTGCCACAGGAATGGTTCAAAACATAGACAGTAAAAAGAGTCAGTTTTCTTGTACTTAAGTCGGCATTGTGCCTTTTGTATTTAATTCCTATGCAATTTCTGTGTTTCATCGTTAAGAAGAAGGTCACAGGGATACAGTAAACCTGAAGTGAAGCATCGGAATCTATTACTAGTGTCACTGGAATGGTTCAAACATGGACAGTAACAAGGGTCAGTCTTCTTGTACTTAAGACGGCATTGTGCCTTTTCTATATAATTCCGATGCAATTTCTGTGTTTCATCGTCAATAAGCAGGTCAGAGGGATGCAGTAAACCTGAAGTGAAGCATCGTAATCTATAACTAGTGTCACAGGAATGTTTCAAAACATAGACAGTAAGAAGAGTCAGTTTTCTAGTACTTGAGTCGGCATTGTGCATTTTGTATCTAATTCCGATGCAATTTTTGTGTTTCATCGTCAATAAGAAGGTCAGAGGGATACAGAATACCTGAAGTGAAGCATCGGAATCTATAACTAGTGTCACAGGAATGGTTCAAACATGGACAGTAACAATAGTCAGTCTTCTAGTACTTGAGTCGGCATTGTGCCTTTTGTAATTACTTCCGATGCAATTTCTGTGTTTCATCGTCAATAAGAAGGTCAGGGGTATACAGTAAGACTGAAGCGAAGCATCGGAATCTATAACTAGTGTCACAGGTTCAAATCATAGACAGTAAGAAGAGTCAGTCTTATTGTACACAAGTCGGTATTGTGCCTTTTGTATTTAATTCCGATGCAATTTCTGTGTTTCATCGTCAATATGAAGGTCAGCTGGATAGAGTAAACCTGAAGAGAAGCATCGGAATCTATAACTAGTGTCACAGGAATGGTTCAAATCATAGATATTAAGAAGAGTCTGTTTTCTTGTACTTAGGTCGGCATTGTGCCTTTTCTATTTAATTCCGATGCAATTTCTGAGTTTCGTAGTCAATAAGAAGGTCCAAGGGAGACAGTAAACCTGAAGTGAAGCATCGGAATCTAAAACCGGTCTCACAAGAAAGGTTCAAAACATAGACAGTAAGAAGAGCCAGACTTCTTGTACCTGTGTCGGCATTGTGTCTTTTGTATTTAATTCCGATGCAATCTCTGTGTTTCATCGTCAATAAGACGGTCAGAGGGATACAGTAAAGCTGAAGTGAAGCATCGGAATCTACAACTAGTGTCACAGGAATGGTTAAAACATAGACAGTAGGAAGAGTCAGTCTTCTTGTACATAAGTCGGCATTGTGCCTTTTGTATTTATTTCCGATGCAATATCTGTGTTTCATCGTCAATACGACGGTCAGGGGGATACAGTAAATCCGAAGTGAATCATCGGAATCTATAACTAGTGTGACAGGAATGGTTCAAAAAATAGAGAGTAAGAAGAGTCAGATTTCTAGTACTAGAGTCGGCATTTTGCCTTTTGTATTTAATTCCGATGCAATTTCTGTGTTTCATCGTCAATACGAAGGTCAGGGGGATACAGTAAAACTGAAGCGAAGCATCGGAATCTATAACTAGTGTCACAGGAATGGTTCAAAACATAGACAGTAAGAAGAGTCACTCTACTTGTACTTATGTCGGCATTGTGCCTTTTGTATTTAATTCCGATGCAATTTCTGTGTTTCATCGTCAATAAGAAGGTCAGCTGGATACAGTAGACCTGATATGAAGCATCGGAATCTATAACTAGTGTCACAGGAATGGTTCAAAACATAGACAGTAGGAAGAGTCAGTGGTCTTGTACTTAAGTCGGAATTGTGCCTTTTGTATTTAATTCCGATGCAATTTCTGTGCTTCATCGTCAATAAGAAGGTCAGCTGGATACAGTAAACCTGAAGTGAAGCATCGGAATCTATAACTAGTGTCACAGGAATGGAACAAAACATAGACAGTAAGAAGAGTGAGTCTTCTTGTACTTAATTCGGCATTGTGCCTTTTGTATTTAATTAAGATGCAATTTCTGTCTTTCATCGTCAGTACGTAGGTCAGAGTGATACAGTTCAAATGAAGTGAAGCATCGGAATCTATAACTTGTGTCACAGGAATGGTTTAAAACATAGACAGTAAGAAGAGCCAGTCTTCTTGTTCTTGAGTCGGCATTGTGCCTTTTGAATTTAATTCCGATCAATTTTCTATGTTTGATCGTCAATAAGACGGTCAGAGGGATACAGTAAACCTGAAGTGAAGCATCGGAATCTATACCTAGTGTCACAGGAATGGTTCAAAACATAGACAGTAAGAAGAGTCAGTCTTCTTGTACTTAAGTCGGCATTGTGCCTTTTGCATTTAATTAAGATGCAATTTCTGTGTTTCATCGTCAATAAGTAGGTCAGAGGAATGGTTCAAAACATAGACAGTAAGAAGAGCCAGTCTTCTTGTATTTGAGTCGGCATTGTGCCATTTATATTTAATTCCGATGCAATTTCTTTGTTTCATCGTCAATAAGAAGGTCAGAGGGCTTACAGTAAACCTGAAGTGAAGCATCGGAATCTATAACTAGTGTCACCGGAATGGTTCAAAACATAGACAATAGAAAGAGTCAGTCTTCTTGTACTTCAGTCGGCATTGTGCCTTTTGTATTTAATTCCGATGCAATTTCTGTGTTTCATCGTCAATACGAAGGTCAGGGGGATACAGTAAACCTGAAGTGAAGCATCGGAATCTATAACTAGTGTCACAGGAATGGTTCAAAACATAGACAGTAAAAAGAGTCAGTTTTCTTGTACTTAAGTCGGCATTGTGCCTTTTGTATTTAATTCCGATGCAATTTCTGTGTTTCATCGCTAATAAGAAGGTCACAGGGATACAGTAAACCTGAAGTGAAGCATCGGAATCTATAACTAGTGTCACTGGAATGGTTCAAACATGGACAGTAACAAGGGTCAGACTTCTTGTACTTAAGACGGCATTGTGCCTTTTCTATATAATTCCGATGCAATTTCTGTGTTTCATCGTCAATAAGCAGGTCAGAGGGATACAGTAAACCTGAAGTGAAGCATCGTAATCTATAACTAGTGTCACAGGAATGTTTCAAAACATAGACAGTAAGAAGAGTCAGTTTTCTTGTACTTGAGTCGGCATTGTGCATTTTGTATTTAATTCCGATGCAATTTTTGTGTTTCATCGTCAAAAAGAAGGTCAGCTGGATACAGTAAACCTGAAGTGAAGCTTCGGAATCTGCAATTAGTGTCACAGGAATGAATCAAAACATAGACAGTAAGAAGAGTCAGTCTTCTTGTACTTAAGTCGGCATTGTGCCTTTTGTATTTAATTCCGATGCAATATCTGTGCTTCATCGTCAATAAGAAATTCAGCTGGATACAGTAAACCTGAAGTGAAGCATCGCAATCTATAACTAGTGTCACAGGAATAGTAAAAAACATAGATAGTAAGAAGAACCAGTCTTTTTGTACTTGAGTCGGCATTGTGCCTTTTGTATTTAATTCCGATGCAATTTCTGTGTTTGATCGTCAATAAGAAGGTCAGAGGGATACAGTAAACCTGAAGTGAAGCATCGGAATATATAACTAGTGTCACAGGAATGGTTCAAAACATAGACAGTAAGAAGAGTCAGTTTTCTTGTACTTAAGTCGGCATTGTGCCTTTTGTATTTAATTCCGATTCAATTTCTGTGTTTCGTCGTAATTAAGATAATCAGAGGGATACAGTACACCTGAAGTGAAGCATCGGAATCTATAACTAGTGTCACAGGAATGATGAAAACATAGACAGTAAGAAGAGCCAGTCGTCTTGTACTTGAGTCGGCATTGTGCCTTTTGTATTTAATTCCGATGAATTTTCTGTGTTTGATCGTCAATAAGAAGGTCAGAGGGATACAGTAAACTTGAAGTGAAGCATCGGAATCTTTAACTAGTGTTACAGGAATGGTTCAAACCATAGACAGTAAGAAGAGTCAGTGTTCTTGTACTGAAGTCAGCATTGTGCCTTTTGTATTTACTTAAGATGCAATTTCTGTGTTTCATCGTCAATAAGAAGGTCAGAGGGATACAGTAAACCAGAAGTGAAGCATCGGAATCTATAACTAGTGTCACAGGAATGGTTCAAAACATAGGCAGTAAGAAGAGCTAGTCTTATTGTACTTGAGTCGGCATTGTGCCTTTTGTATTTAATTCCGATTAATTTTCTCTGTTTGATCGTCAATAAAAAAGTCAGAGGGATACAGTTAACCTGAAGTGAAGCATCGGAATCTATAACTAGTGTCACAGGAATGGTTCAAACATAGAGAGTAAGAAGAGATAGTCTTCTCGAACTTAAGTCGGCATTGTGCATTTTGTATCTAATTCCGATGCAATTTCTGTGTTTCATCGTCAATAAGAAGGTCAGCTGGATACAGTAAACCTGAAGTGAAGCATTGGAATATATAACTAGTGTCACAGAAATGGTTCAAAACATAGACAGTAAGAAGATTCAGTCTTCTTGTACTTAAGTCGGCATTGTGCCTTTTGTATTTCATTCCGATGCAATTTCTGTGCTTCATTGTCAATAAGAAGGTCAGCTGGATACAGTAAACCTGAAGTGAAGCATCGGAATCTATAACTAGTGTCACAGGAATGGTGCAAAACATAGACAGTAAGAGGAGCCAGTCTTCTTGTACTTGAGTTGGCATTGTGCCTTTTTGTATTTAATTCCGATGAATTTTCTGTGTTTGATCGTCAATAAGGAGGTCAGAGGGATACAGTAAACCTGAAGTGAAGCATCGGAATCTGTAACTAGTGTCACAGGAATGGTTCAAACCATAGACAGTAAGAAGAGACAGTGTTCTTGTACTGAAGTCGGCATTGTGTCTCTTGTATTCAATTAAGATGCAATTTCTGTGTTTCATCGTCAATAAGAAGGTCAGAGGGATACAGTGAACCTGAAGTGAAGCATGGGAATCTATAACTAGTGTCACAGGAATGGTTCAAAACATAGACAGTAAGAAGAGTCAGTCTTCTTGTACTTAAGTCGGCATTGTGCCTTTTGTATATAATTCCGATGCAATTTCTGTGTTTCATCGACAATAAGAAGGTCAGCTGGATACTGTTAACCTGAAGTGAAGCATCGGAATCTATAACTAGTGCCTCAGGAATGGTTCAAAGCACAGACAGTAAGAAGAGCCAGTCTTCTTGTACTTGAGTCAGCATTGTGACTTTTGTGTTTAATTCCGATGAAATTTCTGTGTTTCATCGTCAATAAGAAGGTCAGCTGGATACAGTAAACCTGAAGTGAAGCATCGGAATCTATAACTAGTGTCACAGGAATGGTTCAAATCATAGACAGTAAGAAGAGCCAGTCTCCTTGTCCTTGAGTCGGCACTGTGCCTTTTGTATTTAATTCCGTTGAATTTTCTGTGTTTGATCGTCAATAAGAAGGTCAGAGGGATATAGTAAAACTGAAGTGAAGCATCGGTATCTAAAACTAGTGTCACAGGAATGGTTCAAAACATAGACAGTAAGAAGAGTCAGTCTTCATTTACTTACGTCTGCATTCTTCCCTTTGTATTTAATTAAGATGCAATGTCTGTGTTTCATCGTCAATAAGAAGGTCATAGGGGTACAGTAAACCTGAAGTGAAGCATCGGAATCTATAACTAGTGTCACAGGAATGGTTCAAAACATAGACAGTAAGAAGAGTCAGTTTTCTTGTACTTAAGTCGGCATTGTGCCTTTTGTACATAATTCCGATGCAATTTCTGTGTTTTATCGTCAATAAGAAGGTCAGCTGGGTACAGTAAACCTGAAGTGAAGCATCGGAATCTATAGCTAGTGTCACAGGAATGGTTCAAACCATAGACAGTAAGAAGAGAAAGTGTTCTAGTACTGAGGTCGAGATTGTGTCTTTTGTATTCAATTAAGATGCAATTTCTGTGTTTCATCGTAAATAAGAAGGTCAGAGGGATACAGTAAATCTGAAGTGAAGCATCGGAATCTATAACTAATGTCACAGGAATGGTTCAAACATAGAGAGTAAGAAGAGTTAGTCTTCTTGTACTTAAGTCGGCATTGTGGCTTTTGTATTTAATTCCGATGCAATTTCTGTGCTTCATTGTCAATGAGAAGGTTAGCTGGATACAGTAAACCTGAAGTGAAGCATCGGAATCTATAACTAGTGTCACAGGAATGGTGCAAACCATAGACAGTAAGAGGAACCAGTCTTCTTTTACTTGAGTTGGCATTGTGCCTTTTGTATTTAATTCCGATGAATTTTCTGTGTTTGATCGTCAATAAGAAGGTCAGAGGGATACAGTAAACCTGAAGTGAAGCATCGGAATCTGTAACTAGTGTCACAGGAATGGTTCAAACCATAGACAGTAAGAAGAGAAAGTGTTCTTGCACTAAAGTCGAGATTGTGTCTTTTGTATTCAATTAAGATGCAATTTCTGTGTTTCATCGTCAATAAGAAGGTCAGAGGGATACAGTAAATCTGAAGTGAAGCATCGGAATCTATAACTAGTGTCACAGGAATGGTTCAAAACATAGACAGTAAGAAGAGTCAGTCTTCTTGTACTTAAGGCGGCATTGTGCCTTTTGTATATAATTCCGATGCAATTTCTGTGTTTCATCGTCAATTTGAAGGTCAGCTGGATACAGTAAACCTAAAGTGAAGCATCAGAATCTATAACTAGTGCCACAGGAATGGTTCAACGCATAGGCAGTAAGAAGAGCCAGTCTTCTTGTACTTGAGTTGGCATTGTGACTTTTGTATTTAATTCCGACGAATTTTCTGTGTTTGATCGTCAATAAGAAGGTCAGAGGGATACAGTAAACCTGAAGTGAAGCATCGGAATCTGTAACCAGTGTCACAGGAATGGTTCAAACCACAGACAGTAAGAAGAGACAGTGTTCTTGTACTGAAGTCGGCATTGTGCCTTTTATTTTCAATTAAGATGCAATTTCTGTGTTTCATCGTCAATAAGAAGGTCAGAGGGATACAGTAAACCTGAAGTGAAGCATCGGAATCTATAACTAGTGTCACAGGAATGGTTCAAAACAGAAACAGTAAGAAGAGTCAGTTTTCTTGTACCTAAGTCGGCATTGTGCCTTTTGTATTTAATTCCGATGCAATTTCTGTGTTTCATCGCCAATAAGAAGGTCAGAGTTATACAGTAAACCTGAAGTGCAGCATCGAAATCTATAACTAGTGTCACAAAAATGGTTCAAAACATAGACAGTAAGAAGAATCAGTTTTCTTGTACTTAAGTCGGCATTGTGCTTATGTATTTAATTCCGATGCAATTTCTGTGTTTCATCGCCAATAAGAAGGTCAGCTGGATACAGTAAACCTGAAGTGAAGCATCGGAATCTATAACTAGTGTCACAGGAATGGTTCAAAACATAGACAGTAAGAAGAGCCAGTCCTCTTGTCCTTGAGTCGACACTGTGCCTTTTGTAATTAATTCCGATGAATTTTCTGTGTTTGATCGTCAATAAGAAGATCAGAGGGATAAGTAAAACTGAAGTGAAGCATCGGTATCTAAAACTAGTGTCACAGGAATGGTTCAAAACATAGACAGTAAGAAGAGTCAGTCTTCTTGTACTTACGTCTGCATTGTGCCTTTTGTATTTAATTAAGATGCTATTTCTGCGTTTCATCGTCAATATGAAGGTCAGAGGGGTACAGTAAACCTGAAGTGAAGCATCGGAATCTATAACTAGTTGCTCAGGAATGCTTCAATACATAGACAGTAAGAAGAGTCAGTTTTCTTGTACTTAAGTCGGCATTGTGCCTTTTGTATATAATTCCGAATCAATTTCTGTGTTTCATCGTCAATAAGAAGATCAGAGGGATACAGTAAACCTAAGTGAAGCATCGGAATCTATAACTAGTGTCCAAGAAATGCTTCAAAACATAGACAGTAAGAAGAGTCAGTTTTCTTGTACATAAGTCGGCATTGTGCCTTTTGTATTTAATTCCGAAGCAATTTCTGTGTTTCATCGTCAATAAGATGATCAGAGGGATACAGTACACCTGAAGTGAAGCATCGGAATCTATAACTAGTGTCACAGGAATGGTTCAAAACATAGACAGTAAGAAGAGCCAGTCTTCTTGTACTTGAGTCGGCATTGTGCCTTTTGTATTTAATTCCGATGCACTTTCTGTGTTTCATCGTCAGTAAGAAGGTCAGAGGGATACAGTAAACCTGATGTGAAGCATCGGAATCTATAACTAGTGTCATCGGAATGGTACAAAACATAGACAATAGAAAGAGGCAGTCTTCTTGAACTTAAGTCGGCATTGTGCCGTATGTATTTAATTCCGATGCATTTTCTGTGTTTCATCGTCAATAAGAGGGTCAGAGGGATACAGTAAACCAGAAGTGAAGCAGAGGAATCTATAACTAGTGTCACAGAATTAATTCAAAACATAGACAGTGAGAAGAGTCAGTCTTCTTGTACTTAAGTCGGCATTGTGCCATTTGTATATATTTCCGATGCAATTTCTGTGTTTCATCGTCAATAAGAAGGTCAGCTGGGTACAGTAAACCTGAAGGGAAGCATCGGAATCTATAACTAGTGTCACAGGAATGGTTCAAAACATAGGCAGTAAGAAGAGCCAGTCTTATTGTACTTGAGTCGGCATTGTGCCTTTTGTATTTAATTCCGATGAATTTTCTCTGTTTGATCGTCAATAAAAAGGTCAGAAGGATGCTGTTAACCTGAGGTGAAGCATCGGAATCTATAACTAATGTCACAGGAATTTTTCAAACATAGAGAGTAAGAAGAGTTAGTTTTCTTGTACTTAAGTCGGCATTGTGCCTTTTGTATATAATTCCGATGCAATTTCTGTGTTTCATCGTCAATAAGAAGGTCAGCTGGATACAGTAAACCTGAAGTGAAGCATCGGAATCTATAACTAGTGCCACAGGAATGGTTCAAAGCATAGGCAGTAAGAAGAGCCAGTCTTTTTGTACTTGAGTCGGCATTGTGACTTTTGTATTTAATTTCGATGAAATTTCTGTTTTTCATCGTCAATATGAAGGTAAGAGGGATACAGTAAACCTGAAGTGAAGCATCGGAATCTATAACT
The DNA here is from genome assembly GCF_021461395.2 of Schistocerca americana. Classification (NCBI taxonomy): domain Eukaryota; kingdom Metazoa; phylum Arthropoda; class Insecta; order Orthoptera; family Acrididae; genus Schistocerca; species Schistocerca americana. The sequence goes on from NC_060128.1 coordinate 18,783,555, forward strand.
AGTGTCACAGGAATGGTTAAAAACATAGAGAGTAGGCAGAGTCAGTCTTCTTGTACTTAAGTCAGCATTATGCCTTATGTATTTCATTCCGATGCAATTTCTGTGTTTCATCGTCATTAAGAAGGTCAGAGGGATACAGTAAACCTGAAGTGAAGCATCGGAATATATAACTAGTGTCACAGGAATGGTTCAAAACATAGACAGTAAGAAGAGTCAGTTTTCTTGTACTTAAGTCGGCATTGTGCCTTATGTATTTAATTCCGATGCAATATCTGTGTTTCATCGTCAATAAGAAGGTCAGAGGGATACAGTAAAACTGAAGTGAAGCATCGGTATCTAAAACTGGTCTCACAGGAATGGTTCAAAACATTGACACTAAGAAGAGTCAGTCTTCTTGTACTTAAGTCGGCATTGTGCCTTTTGTATTTAATTCCGATGCAATTTCTGTGTTTCATCGTCAATAAGAAGGTCAGCTGGATACAGTAAACCTGAAGTGAAGCATCGGAATCTATAAGTAGTGTCACAGGAATAGTTCAAATCACAGAGAGTAAGAAGAGCCAGTCTTCTTGTACTTGAGTCGGCATTGTGCCTTTTGTATTTAATTCCGATGAATTTTCTGTGTTTGATCGTCAATAAGAAGGTCAGAGGGATATAGTAAACCTGATGTGAAGGATCGGAATCTATTACTAGTGTCACAGGAATGGTTCAAAACATAGACAGTAAGAAGAGTCAGTCTTCTTGTACTTACGTCTGCTTTGTGCCTTTTGTATTTAATTAAGATGCAATTTCTGTGTTTCATCGTCAATAAGAAGGTCAGAGGGGTACAGTAAACCTGAAGTGAAGCATCGTAATCTATAAGTAGTGTCACAGGAACGGTTCATAACATAGACAGTAAGAAGAGTCATTTTTCTTGTACTTAAGTCGGCATTGTTCCTTTTGTATATAATTCCGATGCAATTTCTGTGTTTCATCGTCAATAAGAAGGTCAGAGGGATACAGTAAACCTATGTGAAGCATCGGAATCTGTAACTAGTGTCACAGAAATGGCTCAAAACATAGACAGTAAGAAGAGTCAGTTTTCTTGTACTTAAGTCAGCATTGTGCCTTTGGTATTTCATTCCGATGCAATTTCTGTGTTTCATCGTCAATAAGAAGGTCAGAGGGATACAGTACACCTGAAGTGAAGCATCGGAATCTATAACTAGTGTCACAGGAATGGTTAAAAACATAGACAGTAAGAAGAGCCAGTCTTCTTGTACTTGAGTCGGCATTGTGCCTATTTTATTTAATTCCGATGCACTTTCTGTGTTTCATCGTCAATAGGAAGGTCAGAGGGATACAGTAAACCTGAAGTGAAGCATCGGAATCTATAACTATTGTCACCGGAATGGTTCAAAATATAGACAATAGAAAGAGTCAGTCTTCTTGAACTTAAGTCGGCATTGTGCCTTATGTATTTAATTTCGATGCAATTTCGGTGTTTGATCGTCAATAAGAAGGTCAGAGGGATACAGTAAACCTGATGTGAAGCATCGGAATCTATTACTAGTGTCACAGGAATGGTTCAAAACATAGACAGTAAGAAGAATCAGTCTTCTTGTACTTACGTCTGCTTTGTGCCTTTTGTATTTAATGAAGATGCAATTTCTGTGTTTCATCGTCAATAAGAAGGTCAGAGGGGTACAGTAAACCTTAAGTGAAGCATCGTAATCTATAACTAGTGTCACAGGAACGGTTCATAACATAGACAGTAAGAAGAGTCAGTTTTCTTGTACTTAAGTCGGCATTGTGCCTTTTGTATATAATTCCGATGCAATTTCTGTGTTTCATCGTCAATAAGAAGGTCAGAGGGATAAAGTTAACCTATGTGAAGCATCGGAATCTATAACTAGTGTCACAGAAATGGCTCAAAACATAGACAGTAAGAAGAGTCAGTTTTCTTGTACTTAAGTCGGCATTGTGCCTTTGGTATTTCATTCCGAAGCAATTTCTGTGTTTCATCGTCAATAAGAAGATCAGAGGGATACAGTACATCTGAAGTGAAGCATCGGAATCTATAACTTGTGTCACAGGAATGGTTGAAATCATAAACAGTAAGAAGAGCCAGTCTTCTTGTACTTGAGTCGGCATTGTGCCTTTTGTATTTAATTCTGATGCACTTTCTGTGTTTCATCGTCAATAGGAAGGTCACAGGGATACAGTAAACCTGAAGTGAAGCATCTGAATCTATAACTATTGTCACCGGAATGGTTCAATACATAGACAGTAGAAAGAGTCAGTCTTCCTGAACTTAAGTCGGCATTGTGCCTTATGTATTTAATTCCGATGCAATTTCTGTGTTTCATCGTCAATAAGAAGGTCAGAGGGATACATTACACCTGAAGTGAAGCATCGGAATCTATAACTAGTGTCACAGGAATGGTTCAAACCATAGACAGTTAGAAGAGCCAATGTCCTTGTGCTGAAGTCGGCATTGTGCCTTTTGTATTTACTTAAGATGCAATTTCTGTGTTTCATCGTCAATAAGAAGGTCAGAGGGATACAGTAAACCAGAAGTGAAGCATCGGAATCTATAACTAGTGTCACAGGAATGGTTCAAAACATAGACAGTAAGAAGAGTCAGTCTTCTTGTACTTAAGTCGGCATTGTGCCATTTGTATATACGTCCGATGCAATTTCTGTGTGTCATTGTCAATAAGAAGGTCAGCTGGGTACAGTAAACCTGAAGTGAAGCATCGGAATCTATAACTAGTGTCACCGGAATGGTTCAAAGCATAGGCAGTAAGAAGAGCTATTTTTCATGTACTTGAGTCGGCATTGTGACTTTTGTATTTAATTCCGATGAGTTTTCTCTGTTTGATCGTCCATAAAACGGTCAGAGGGATACAGTTAACCTGCAGTGAAGCACCGGAATCTATAACTAGTGTCACAGGAATGGTGCAAAACATAGACAGTAAGAAGAGTTAGTCTTCTTGTACTTAAGTCGGCATTGTGCCTTTTGTATTTAATTCCGATACAATATTTGTGTATCATCGTCAATATGGAGGTCAGAGGGATACAGTAAACCTGAAGTGAAGCATCGGAATCTAAAACTAGTGACACAGAAATGGTTCAAAACATAGACAGTAGAAAGAGTCAGTCTTCTTGTACATAAGTCGGCATTGTGCCTTTTGTATTTAATTCCGATGCAATTTCTGTGTATCATCGTCAATAAGAAGGTCAGAGGAATACAGTAAAGGTGAAGTGAAGCATCGGAAACTATAACTAGTGTCACAGGAATGGTTCATAACATAGACAGTAAGAAGACTCAGTTTTCTTGTACTTTAGTCGGCATTGTGCCTTTTGTATTTAATTCCGATGTAATTTCTGTGTTTCATCGTCAATAAGAAGGTCAGAGGGATACATTACACCTGAAGTGAAGCATCGGAATCTAAAACTAGTGTCACAGCAATGGTTCAAAACATAGACAGTAAGAAGAGTTAGTTTTCTTGAACTTAAGTCGGCATTGTGACTTAAATATTTAATTCAGATGCAATATCTGTGTTTCATCGTCAATAACAAGGTCAGAGGGGTACAGTAAACCTGAAGTGAAGCATCGGAATATATAACTAGTGTCACAGGAATGGTTCAAAACATAGACAGTAAGAAGAGTCAGTTTTCTTGTACTTAACTCGGCATTGTGCCTTATGTATTTAATTCCGATGCAATATCTGTGTTTCATCGTCAATAAGAAGGTCAGAGGGATACAGTAAAACTGAAGTGAAGCATCGGTATCTAAAACTGGTCTCACAGGAATGGTTCAAAACATTGACACTAAGAAGAGTCAGTCTTCTTGTACTTAAGTCGGCATTGTGCCTTTTGTATTTAATTCCGATGCAATTTCTGTGTTTCATCGTCAATGAGAAGGTCAGCTGGATACAGTAAACCTGAAGTGAAGCATCGGAATCTATAACTAGTGTCACAGGAATAGTTCAAATCACAGACAGTAAGAAGAGCCAGTCTTCTTGTACTTGAGTCGGCATTGTGCCTTTTGTATTTAATTCCGATGAATTTTCTGTGTTTGATCGTCAATAAGAAGGTCAGAGGGATATAGTAAACCTGATGTGAAGGATCGGAATCTATTACTAGTGTCACAGGAATGGTTCAAAACATAGACAGTAAGAAGAGTCAGTCTTCTTGTACTTACGTCTGCTTTGTGCCTTTTGTATTTAATTAAGATGCAATTTCTGTGTTTCATCGTCAATAAGAAGGTCAGAGGGGTACAGTAAACCTGAAGTGAAGCATCGTAATCTATAAGTAGTGTCACAGGAACGGTTCATAACATAGACAGTAAGAAGAGTCATTTTTCTTGTACTTAAGTCGGCATTGTTCCTTTTGTATATAATTCCGATGCAATTTCTGTGTTTCATCGTCAATAAGAAGGTCAGAGGGATACAGTAAACCTATGTGAAGCATCGGAATCTATAACTAGTGTCACAGAAATGGCTCAAAACATAGACAGTAAGAAGAGTCAGTTTTCTTGTACTTAAGTCAGCATTGTGCCTTTGGTATTTCATTCCGATGCAATTTCTGTGTTTCATCGTCAATAAGAAGGTCAGAGGGATACAGTACACCTGAAGTGAAGCATCGGAATCTATAACTAGTGTCACAGGAATGGTTAAAAACATAGACAGTAAGAAGAGCCAGTCTTCTTGTACTTGAGTCGGCATTGTGCCTTTTTTATTTAATTCCGATGCACTTTCTGTGTTTCATCGTCAATAGGAAGGTCAGAGGGATACAGTAAACCTGAAGTGAAGCATCGGAATCTATAACTGTTGTCACCGGAATGGTTCAAAACATAGACAATAGAAAGAGTCAGTCTTTTTGAACTTAAGTCGGCATTGTGCCTTATGTATTTAATTCCGATGCAATTTCTGTGTTTCATCGTCAATAAGAAGGTCAGAGGGATACAGTAAACCTGATGTGAAGCATCGGAATCTATTACTAGTGTCACAGGTATTGTTCAAAACATAGACAGTAAGAAGAGTCAGTCTTCTTGTACTTACGTCTGCATTGTGCCTTTTGTATTCAATTAAGATGCAATTTCTGTGTTTCATCGTCAATAAGAAGGTCAGAGGGGTACAGTAAACCGGAAGTGAAGCATCGTAATCTATAACTAGTGTCACAGGAACGGTTCATAACATAGACAGTAAGAAGAGTCAGTTTTCTTGTACTTAAGTTGGCATTGTGCCTTTTGTATATAATTCCGATGCAATTTCTGTGTTTCATCGTCAATAAGAATGTCAGAGGGATACAGTAAACCTATGTGAAGCATCGGAATCTATAACTAGTGTCACAGAAATGGCTCAAAACATAGACAGTAAGAAGAATCAGTTTTCTTGTACTTAAGTCGGCATTGTGCCTTTGGTATTTCATTCCGATGCAATTTCTGTGTTTCATCGTCAATAAGAAGGTCAGAGGAATACAGTACACCTGAAGTGAAGCATCGGAATCCATAACTAGTGTCACAGGAATGGTTAAAAACATAGACAGTAAGAAGAGCCAGTCTTCTTGTACTTGAGTCGGCATTGTGCCTTTTGTATTTAATTCCCATGCACTTTCTGTGTTTCATCGTCAATAGGAAGGTCAGAGGGATACAGTAAACCTGAAGTGAAGCATCGGAATCTATAACTCTTGTCACTGGAATGGTTCAAAACATAGACAATAGAAAAAGACAGTCTTCTTGAACTTAAGTCGGCATTGTGCCTTATGTATTTAATTCCGATGCAATTTCTGTGTTTCATCGTCAATAAGAAGGTCAGAGGGATACATTACACCTGAAGTGAAGCATCGGAATCTATAACTAGTGTCACAGGAATGGTTAAAACCATAGGCAGTTAGAAGAGTCAATGTCCTTGTGCTGAAGTCGGCATTGTGCCTTTTGTATTTACTTAAGATGCAATTTATGTGTTCATCGTCAATAAGAAGATCAGAGGGATACAGTAAACCAGAAGTGAAGCATCGGAATCTATAACTAGTGTCACAGGAATGGTTCAAAACATAGACAGTAAGAAGAGTCAGTCTTCTTGTACTTAAGTCGGCATTGTGCCATTTGTATATAAGTCCGATGCAATTTCTGTGTTTCATTGTCAATAAGAAGGTCAGCTGGGTACAGTAAACCTGAAGTGAAGCATCGGAATCTATAACTACTGTCACAGGAATGGTTCAAAACATAGGCAGTAAGAAGAGCTATTTTTCATGTACTTGGGTCGGCATTGTGACTTTTCTATTTAATTCCGATGAGTTTTCTCTGTTTGATCGTCCATAAAACGGTCGGAGGGATACAGTTAACCTGCAGTGAAGCATCGGAATCTATAACTAGTTTCACAGGAATGGTTCAAAACATAGACAGTAAGAAGAGTTAGTCTTCTTGTACGTAAGTCGGCATTGTGCCTTTTGTATTTAATTCCGATACAATATTTGTGTATCATCGTCAATATGGAGGTCAGAGGGATACAGTAAACCTGAAGTGAAGCATCGGAATCTAAAACTAGTGTCACAGAAATGGTTCAAAACATAGACAGTAGAAAGAGTCAGTCTTCTTGTACATAAGACGGCATTGTGCCTTTTGTATTTAATTCCGATGCAATTTCTGTGTTTCATCGTCAATAAGAAGGTCAGAGGGATACAGTAAAAGTGAAGTGAAGCATCGGAAACTATAACTAGTGTCACAGGAATGGTTCATAACATAGACAGTAAGAAGACTCAGTTTTCTTGTACTTAAGTCGGCATTGTGCCTTTTGTATTTAATTCCGATGTAATTTCTGTGTTTCATCGTCAATAAGAAGGTCAGAGGGATACAGTAAACCTGAAGTGAAGCATCGGAATCTATAACTAGTGTCACAGAAATGGTTCAAAACATAGACAGTAAGAAGAGTCAGTTTTCTTGTACTTAAGTCGGCATTGTGCCTTTGGTATTTCATTCCGATGCAATTTCTGTGTTTCATCGTCAATAAGAAGGTCAGAGGAATACAGTACACCTGAAGTGAAGCATCGGAATCTAAAACTAGTGTCACAGGAATGATTAAAAACATAGACAGTAAGAAGAGCCAGTCTTCTTGTACTTGAGTCGGCATTGTGCTTTTGTATTTAATTCCGATGCACTTTCTGTGTTTCATCGTCAATAGGAAGGTCAGAGTGATACAGTAAACGTGAAGTGAAGCATCGGAATCTATAATTATTGTCACCGGAATGGTTCAAAACATAGATAATAGCAAGAGTCAGTCTTCTTGAACTTAAGTCGGCATTGTGCCTTATGTATTTAATTCCGATGCAACTTCTGTGTTTCATCGTCAATCAGAAGGTCAGAGGGATACATTACACCTGAAGTGAAGCATCGGAATCTAAAACTAGTGTCACAGCAATGGTTCAAAAAATAGACAGTAAGAAGAGTTAGTTTTCTTGTACTTAAGTCGGCATTGTGACTTAAATATTTAATTCATATGCAATTTCTGTGTTCATCGTCAATAAGAATTTCAGCTGGATACAGTAAACCTGAAGTGAAGCATCGGAATATATAACTATTGTCACAGGAATGGTTCAAAACATAGACAGTAAGAAGATTCAGTCTTCTTGTACTTAAGTCCTCATTGTGCCTTTTGTATTTAATTCCGATGCAATTTCTGTGCTTCAACGTCAATAAGAAGGTCAGCTGGATACAGTAAACCTGAAGTGAAGCATCGGAATCTATAACTAGTGTCACAGGAATGGTGCAAAACATAGACAGTAAGAGGAGCCAGTCTTCTTGTACTTGAGTTGGCATTGTGACTTTTGTATTTAATTCCGATGAATTTTCTGTGTTTGATCGTCAATAAGAAGGTCAGAGGGATACAGTAAACCTGAAGTGAAGCATCGGAATCTATAACTAGTGTCACAGGAATGGTTCAAAACATAGACAGTAAGAAGATTCAGTCTTCTTGTACTTAAGTCGGCATTGTACCTTTTGTATTTAATTCCGATGCAATTTCTGTTCTTCAACGCCAATAAGAAGGTCAGCTGGATACAGTTAACCTGAAGTGAAGCATCGGTATCTAAAACTAGTGTCACAGGAATGGTGCAAAACAAAGACAGTAAGAGGAGCCAGTCTTCTTGTACTTGAGTTGGCATTGTGCCTTTTGTATTTAATTCCGATGAATTTTCTGTGTTTCATCGTCAATAAGAAGGTCAGAGGGATACAGCAAACCTGAAGTGAAGCATCGGAATCTATAACTAGTGTCACAGGAATGGTTCAAATCATAGACAGTAAGAAGAGTCAGTCTTCTTGTACTTAAGTCGGCATTGTGCCTTTTGTATATAATTCCGATGCAATTTCTGTGTTTCATCGTCAATAAGAAGGTCAGCTGGATACAGTAATCCTCAAGTGAAGCATCTGAATCTATAACTAGTGCCACAGGTATGGTTCAAAGCATAGCCAGTAAGAAGAGCCAGTATTCTTGTACTTGAGTCGGCATTGTGACTATTATATTTAATTCCGATGAAATTTCTGTTTTTCATCGTTAATATGAAGGTCAGAGGGATACAGTAAACCTGAAGTGAAGCATCTGAATCTATAACTAGTGTCACAGGAATGGTTAAAAACATAGAGAGTAGGCAGAGTCATTCTTCTTGTACTTAAGTCGGCATTGTGCCTTTTGTATTTAATTCCGATGCAATTTCTGTGTTTCATCGTCACTAAGAAGGTCAGAGGGATTCAGTAAACCTGAAGTGAAGCATCAGAATATATAACTAGTGTTACAGGAATGGTTCAAAACATAGACAGTAAGAAGAGTCAGTTTTCTTGTACTTAAGTCGGCATTGTGCCTTATGTATTTCATTCCGATGCAATATCTGTGTTTCATCGTCAATAAGAAGGTCAGAGGGATACAGTAAAACTGAAGTGAAGCATCGGTATCTAAAACTGGTCTCACAGGAATGGTTCAAAACATGGACACTAAGAAGAAGCAGTCTTCCTGTACTTAAGTCGGCATTGTGCCTTTTGTATTTAATTCCGATGCAATATCTGTGCTTCATCGTCCATAAGAAGGTCAGCTGGATACAGTAAACCTGAAGTGAAGCATCGGAGTATATAACTAGTGTCACAGGAATAGTTCAAAACATAGACAGTAAGAAGAGCCAGTCTTCTTGTACTTGAGTCGGCATTGTACCGTTTGTATTTAATTCCGATAAATTTTCTTTGTTTGATCGTCAATAAGACGGTCAGAGGGATACAGTAAACCTGATGTGAAGCATCGGAATCTATTACTAGTGTCACAGGAATGGTTCAAAACATAGACAGTCAGAAGAGTCAGTCTTCTTGTACTTACGTCTGCATTGTGCCTTTTGTATTTAATTAAGATGCAATTTCTGAGTTTCATCGTCAATAAGAACGTCAGAGGGGTACAGTAAACCTGAAGTGAAGCATCGGAATCTATAACTAGTGTCACAGGAACGGTTCATAACATAGACAGTAAGAAGAGTCATTTTTCTTGTACTTAAGTCGGCATTGTGCCTTTTGTATATAATTCCGATGCAATTTCTGTGTTTCATCGTCAATAAGAAGGTCAGCTGGATACAGTAATCCTCAAGTGAAGCATCTGAATCTATAACTAGTGCCACAGGAATGGTTCAAAGCATAGCCAGTAAGAAGAGCCAGTATTTTTGTACTTGAGTCGGCATTGTGACTATTATATTTAATTCCGATGAAATTTCTGTTTTTCATCGTTAATATGAAGGTCAGAGGGATACAGTAAACCTGAAGTGAAGCATCGGAATCTATAACTAGTGTCACAGGAATGGTTAAAAACATAGAGAGTAGGCAGAGTCAGTCTTCTTGTACTTAAGTCGGCATTGTGCCTTTTGTATTTAATTCCGATGCAATTTCTGTGTTTCATCGTCACTAAGAAGGTCAGAGGGATACAGTAAACCTGAAGTGAAGCATCAGAATATATAACTAGTGTTACAGGAATGGTTCAAAACATAGACAGTAAGAAGAGTCAGTTTTCTTGTACTTAAGTCGGCATTGTGCCTTATGTATTTCATTCCGATGCAATATCTGTGTTTCATCGTCTATAAGAAGGTCAGAGGGATACAGTAAAACTGAAGTGAAGCATCGGTATCTAAAACTGGTCTCACAGGAATGGTTCAAAACATGGACACTAAGAAGAAGCAGTCTTCCTGTACTTAAGTCGGCATTGTGCCTTTTGTATTTAATTCCGATGCAATATCTGTGCTTCATCGTCCATAAGAAGGTCAGCTGGATACAGTAAACCTGAAGTGAAGCATCGGAATATATAACTAGTGTCACAGGAATAGTTCAAAACATAGACAGTAAGAAGAGCCAGTCTTCTTGTACTTGAGTCGGCATTGTGCCGTTTGTATTTAATTCCGATAAATTTTCTGTGTTTGATCGTCAATAAGACGGTCAGAGGGATACAGTAAACCTGATGTGAAGCATCGGAATCTATTACTAGTGTCACAGGAATGGTTCAAAACATAGACAGTCAGAAGAGTCAGTCTTCTTGTACTTACGTTTGCATTGTGCCTTTTGTATTTAATTAAGATGCAATTTCTGAGTTTCATCGTCAATAAGAACGTCAGAGGGGTACAGTAAACCTGAAGTGAAGCATCGGAATCTATAACTAGTGTCACAGGAACGGTTCATAACATAGACAGTAAGAAGAGTCATTTTTCTTGTACTTAAGTCGGCATTGTGCCTTTTGTATATAATTCCGATGCAATTTCTGTGTTTCATCGTCAATAAGAAGGTCAGAGGGATACAGTAAACCTAAGTGAAGCATCGGAATCTATAACTAGTGTCACAGAAATGGTTCAAAACATAGACAGTAAGAAGAGTCAGTTTTCTTGTACTTAAGTCGGCATTGTGCCTTTTGTATTTCATCCGATGCAATTTCTGTGTTTCATCGTCAATAAGAAGATCAGAGGGATACAGTACACCTGAAGTGCAGCATCGGAATCTATAACTAGTGTCACAGGAATGATTAAAAACATAGACAGTAAGAAGAGCCAGTCTTCTTGTACTTGAGTCGGCATTGTGCTTTTTGTATTTAATTCCGATGCACTTTCTGTGTTTCATCGTCAATAGGAAGGTCAGAGTGATACAGTAAACGTGAAGTGAAGCATCGGAATCTATAATTATTGTCACCGGAATGGTTCAAAACATAGATAATAGAAAGAGTCAGTCTTCTTGAACTTAAGTCGGCATTGTGCCTTATGTATTTAATTCCGATGCAACTTCTGTGTTTCATCGTCAATCAGAAGGTCAGAGGGATACATTACACCTGAAGTGAAGCATTGGAATCTATAACTAGTGTCACAGGAATGGTTCAAAACATAAACAGTAAGAAGAGTCAGTTTTCTTGTACTTAAGGCGGCATTGTGCCTTTTGTATTTAATTCCGATGCAATTTCTGTGTTTCATCGCCAATAACAAAGTCAGAGGGATACAGTAAACCTGAAGTGCAGCATCGAAATCTATAACTAGTGTCACAGGAATGGTTCAAAACATAGACAGTAAGAAGAGTCAGTTTTTAGGTACTTAAGTCGGCATTGTAACTTATGTATTTAATTCCGATGCAATTTCTGTGTTTCATCGTCAATAAGAAGGTCAGCTGGATACAGTAAACCTGGAGTGAAGCTTCGGAATCTATAACTAGTGTCAGAGGAATGATGCAACACATAGACAGTAAGAAGAGTCAGCCTTCTTGTACTTAAGTCGGCATTGTGCCTTTTGTATTTAATTCCGATGCAATTTCTGTGCTTCATCGTCAATAATAAATTCAGCTGGATACAGTAAACCTGAAGTGAAGCATCGTAATCTATAACTAGTGTCACAGGAATGGTTCAAAACATAGGCAGTAAGAAGACCTATTTTTCTTGTACTTGAGTCGGCATTGTGCCTTTTGTATTTAATTCCGATGAGTTTTCTCTGTTTAATCGTCAATAAAGCGGTCAGAGGGATAGAGTTAACCTGCAGTGAAGCATCGGAATCTATAACTAGTGTCACAGGAATGGTTGAAAGCATAGACAGTAAGAAGAGTTAGTTTTCTTGTACTTAAGTCGGCATTGTGACTTAAATATTTAATTCAGACGCAATTTCTGTGTTTCATCGTCAATAAGAAGGTCAGCTGGATACAGTAAACCTGAAGTGAAGCATCGGAATATATAACTAGTGTCACAGGAATGGTTCAAAACATAGACAGTAAGAAGAGTCAGTCTTCTTGTACTCAAGTCGGCATTGTGCATTTTGTATTTAATTCCGATGCAATTTACGAGTTTCATCGTCAATAAGAAGGTCAGAGTGATACAGTAAACCTGAAGTGAAGCATAGGAATTTATAACTAGTGTCACAGGAATGGTTCAAAACATAGACAGTAAGAAGAATCAGTTTTCTTGTACTTAAGTCGGCATTGTGCCTTTTATATTTAATTCCGATGCAATTTCTGTGTTTCATCGTCAATAAGAAGGTCAGAGGGATACAGTAAACCTGAAGTGAAGCATCGGAATCTATAACTAGTGTCACAGGAATTGTTCAATACATAGACAGTAAGAAGAGTCTGTTTTCTTGAACTTAAGTCGGCATTGTGCCTTTTGTATTTAATTCCGATGCAATTTCTGTGTTTCATCGTCACTAAGAAGGTCAGAGGGATATAGTAAACCTGAAGTGAAGCATCGGAATCGATAACTAGTTTCACAGGAATGTTTCAAAACATAGACAGTAAGAAGAGTCAGTCTTCTTGTACTTAAGTCGGCATTGTGCCTTTTGTATTTAATTAAGATGCAATTTCTGTGTTTCATTGTCAATAAGAAGGTCACGGTAATACAGTAAACCTGAAGTGAAGCATCGGAATCTATAACTAGTGTCACAGGAATGGTGCAAAACATAGGCAGTAAGAAGAGCCTGTCTTCTTGTTTTTGAGTAGGCATTGTGCCTTTTGTATTTAATTCCGATGTTATATCTGTGTTTCATCGCCAATAAGAAAGTCAGAGGGATTCAGTAAACTAGAAGTGAAGCATCAGAATCTATAACTAGTGTCACAGGAATGGTGCAAAATATAGACAGTAAGAAGAGTTAGTCTTCTTGTACTTAAGTCGGCATTGTGCCTTTTGTAATTAATTCCGATGCAATTTACAAGTTTCATCGTCAATAAGAAGGTCAGAGGGATACAGTAAACCTGAAGTGAAGCATAGGAATTTATAACTAGAGTCACAGGAATGGTTCAAAACATAGACATTAAGAAGAATCAGTTTACTTGTACTTAAGTCGGCATTGTGCCTTTTGTACTTAATTCCGATGCAATTTCTGTGCTTCATCGTCAATAATAAATTCAGCTGGATACAGTAAACCTGAAGTGAAGCATCGCAATCTATAACTAGTGTCACAGGAATGGTTCAAATCATGGACAGTAAGAAGAGCCAGTCTTCTTGTACTTGAGTCGGCATTGTGTCTTTTGTATTTAATGCCGATGAATTTTCTGTGTTTGATCGTCAATAAGAAGGTCAGAGGGATACAGTAAACCTGAAGTGAAGCATCGGAATCTATAACTAGTGTCACAGGAATGGTTCAAACCATAGACAGTAAGAAGAGCCAGTCTTCTTGTACTTGAGTCGGCATTGTGCCTTTTTTATTTAATTCCGATGAGTTTTCTCTGTTTAATCGTCAATAAAACAGTCAGAAGGATACAGTTAACCTGCAGTGAAGCATCGGAATCTATAACTAGTGTCACAGGAATGGTTCAAAGCATAGACAGTAAGAAGAGTTAGTTTACTTGTACTTAAGTCGGCATTGTGACTTAAATATTTAATTCAGACGCAATTTCTGTGTTTCATCGTCAATAAGAAGGTCAGCTGGATACAGTAAACCTGAAGTGAAGCATCGGAATATATAACTAGTGTCACAGGAATGGTTCAAAACATAGACAGTAAGAAGAGTCAGTCTTCTTGTACTCAAGTCGGCATTGTGCATTTTGTATTTAATTCCGATGCAATTTACGAGTTTCATCGTCAATAAGAAGGTCAGAGTGATACAGTAAACCTGAAGTGAAGCATAGGAATTTATAACTAGTGTCACAGGAATGGTTCAAAACATAGACAGTAAGAAGAATCAGTTTTCTTGTACTTAAGTCGGCATTGTGCCTTTTATATTTAATTCCGATGCAATTTCTGTGTTTCATCGTCAATAAGAAGGTCAGAGGGATACAGTAAACCTGAAGTGAAGCATCGGAATCTATAACTAGTGTCACAGGAATTGTTCAATACATAGACAGTAAGAAGAGTCTGTTTTCTTGAACTTAAGTCGGCATTGTGCCTTTTGTATTTAATTCCGATGCAATTTCTGTGTTTCATCGTCACTAAGAAGGTCAGAGGGATATAGTAAACCTGAAGTGAAGCATCGGAATCGATAACTAGTTTCACAGGAATGTTTCAAAACATAGACAGTAAGAAGAGTCAGTCTTCTTGTACTTAAGTCGGCATTGTGCCTTTTGTATTTAATTAAGATGCAATTTCTGTGTTTCATTGTCAATAAGAAGGTCACGGTAATACAGTAAACCTGAAGTGAAGCATCGGAATCTATAACTAGTGTCACAGGAATGGTGCAAAACATAGACAGTAAGAAGAGCCTGTCTTCTTGTACTTGAGTAGGCATTGTGCCTTTTGTATTTAATTCCGATGTTATATCTGTGTTTCATCGCCAATAAGAAAGTCAGAGGGATTCAGTAAACTAGAAGTGAAGCATCAGAATCTATAACTAGTGTCACAGGAATGGTGCAAAATATAGACAGTAAGAAGAGTTAGTCTTCTTGTACTTAAGTCGGCATTGTGCCTTTTGTATTTAATTCCGATGCAATTTACAAGTTTCATCGTCAATAAGAAGGTCAGAGGGATACAGTAAACCTGAAGTGAAGCATAGGAATTTATAACTGGAGTCACAGGAATGGTTCAAAACATAGACATTAAGAAGAATCAGTTTACTTGTACTTAAGTCGGCATTGTGCCTTTTGTATTTAATTCCGATGCAATTTCTGTGCTTCATCGTCAATAATAAATTCAGCTGGATACAGTAAACCTGAAGTGAAGCATCGCAATCTATAACTAGTGTCACAGGAATGGTTCAAATCATGGACAGTAAGAAGAGCCAGTCTTCTTGTACTTGAGTCGGCATTGTGTCTTTTGTATTTAATGCCGATGAATTTTCTGTGTTTGATCGTCAATAAGAAGGTCAGAGGGATACAGTAAACCTGAAGTGAAGCATCGGAATCTATAACTAGTGTCACAGGAATGGTTCAAAGCATAGACAGTAAGAAGAATCAGTTTTCTTGTACTTAAGTCGGCATTGTGACTTAAATATTTAATTCAGACGCAATTTCTGTGTTTCATCGTCAATAAGAAGGTCAGCTGGATACAGTAAACCTGAAGTGAAGCATCGGAATATATAACTAGTGTCACAGGAATGGTTCAAAACATAGACAGTAAGAAGAGTCAGTCTTCTTGTACTCAAGTCGGCATTGTGCATTTTGTATTTAATTCCGATGCAATTTACGAGTTTCATCGTCAATAAGAAGGTCAGAGTGATACAGTAAACCTGAAGTGAAGCATAGGAATTTATAACTAGTGTCACAGGAATGGTTCAAAACATAGACAGTAAGAAGAATCAGTTTTCTTGTACTTAAGTCGGCATTGTGCCTTTTATATTTAATTCCGATGCAATTTCTGTGTTTCATCGTCAATAAGAAGGTCAGAGGGATACAGTAAACCTGAAGTGAAGCATCGGAATCTATAACTAGTGTCACAGGAATTATTCAATACATAGACAGTAAGAAGAGTCTGTTTTCTTGAACTTAAGTCGGCATTGTGCCTTTTGTATTTAATTCCGATAAAATTTCTGTGTTTCATCGTCACTAAGAAGGTCAGAGGGATATAGTAAACCTGAAGTGAAGCATCGGAATCGATAACTAGTTTCACAGGAATGTTTCAAAACATAGACAGTAAGAAGAGTCAGTCTTCTTGTACTTAAGTCGGCATTGTGCCTTTTGTATATAATTCCGATGCAATTTCTGTGTTTCATCGTCAATAAGAAGGTCAGCTGGATACAGTAATCCTCAAGTGAAGCATCTGAATCTATAACTAGTGCCACAGGAATGGTTCAAAGCATAGCCAGTAAGAAGAGCCAGTATTCTTGTACTTGAGTCGGCATTGTGACTATTATATTTAATTCCGATGAAATTTCTGTTTTTCATCGTTAATATGAAGGTCAGAGGGATACAGTAAACCTGAAGTGAAGCATCGGAATCTATAACTAGTGTCACAGGAATGGTTAAAAACATAGAGAGTAGGCAGAGTCAGTCTTCTTGTACTTAAGTCGGCATTGTGCCTTTTGTATTTAATTCCGATGCAATTTCTGTGTTTCATCGTCACTAAGAAGGTCAGAGGGATACAGTAAACCTGAAGTGAAGCATCAGAATATATAACTAGTGTTACAGGAATGGTTCAAAACATAGACAGTAAGAAGAGTCAGTTTTCTTGTACTTAAGTCGGCATTGTGCCTTATGTATTTCATTCCGATGCAATATCTGTGTTTCATCGTCAATAAGAAGGTCAGAGGGATACAGTAAAACTGAAGTGAAGCATCGGTATCTAAAACTGGTCTCACAGGAATGGTTCAAAACATGGACACTAAGAAGAAGCAGTCTTCCTGTACTTAAGTTGGCATTGTGCCTTTTGTATTTAATTCCGATGCAATATCTGTGCTTCATCGTCCATAAGAAGGTCAGCTGGATACAGTAAACCTGAAGTGAAGCATCGGAATATATAACTAGTGTCACAGGAATAGTTCAAAACATAGACAGTAAGAAGAGCCAGTCTTCTTGTACTTGAGTCGGCATTGTGCCGTTTGTATTTAATTCCGATAAATTTTCTGTGTTTGATCGTCAATAAGACGGTCAGAGGGATACAGTAAACCTGATGTGAAGCATCGGAATCTATTACTAGTGTCACAGGAATGGTTCAAAACATAGACAGTCAGAAGAGTCAGTCTTCTTGTACTTACGTCTGCATTGTGCCTTTTGTATTTAATTAAGATGCAATTTCTGAGTTTCATCGTCAATAAGAACGTCAGAGGGGTACAGTAAACCTGAAGTGAAGCATCGGAATCTATAACTAGTGTCACAGGAACGGTTCATAACATAGACAGTAAGAAGAGTCATTTTTCTTGTACTTAAGTCGGCATTGTGCCTTTTGTATATAATTCCGATGCAATTTCTGTGTTTCATCGTCAATAAGAAGGTCAGAGGGATACAGTAAACCTAAGTGAAGCATCGGAATCTATAACTAGTGTCACAGAAATGGTTCAAAACATAGACAGTAAGAAGAGTCAGTTTTCTTGTACTTAAGTCGGCATTGTGCCTTTTGTATTTCATCCGATGCAATTTCTGTGTTTCATCGTCAATAAGAAGATCAGAGGGATACAGTACACCTGAAGTGAAGCATCGGAATCTATAACTAGTGTCACAGGAATGATTAAAAACATAGACAGTAAGAAGAGCCAGTCTTCTTGTACTTGAGTCGGCATTGTGCTTTTTGTATTTAATTCCGATGCACTTTCTGTGTTTCATCGTCAATAGGAAGGTCAGAGTGATACAGTAAACGTGAAGTGAAGCATCGGAATCTATAATTATTGTCACCGGAATGGTTCAAAACATAGATAATAGAAAGAGTCAGTCTTCTTGAACTTAAGTCGGCATAGTGCCTTATGTATTTAATTCCGATGCAACTTCTGTGTTTCATCGTCAATCAGAAGGTCAGAGGGATACATTACACCTGAAGTGAAGCATTGGAATCTATAACTAGTGTCACAGGAATGGTTCAAAACATAAACAGTAAGAAGAGTCAGTTTTCTTGTACTTAAGGCGGCATTGTGCCTTTTGTATTTAATTCCGATGCAATTTCTGTGTTTCATCGCCAATAACAAAGTCAGAGGGATACAGTAAACCTGAAGTGCAGCATCGAAATCTGTAACTAGTGTCACAGGAATGGTTCAAAACATAGACAGTAAGAAGAGTCAGTTTTTAGGTACTTAAGTCGGCACTGTAACTTATGTATTTAATTCCGATGCAATTTCTGTGTTTCATCGTCAATAAGGAGGTCAGCTGGATACAGTAAACCTGGAGTGAAGCTTCGGAATCTATAACTAGTGTCAGAGGAATGATGCAAAACATAGACAGTAAGAAGAGTCAGCCTTCTTGTACTTAAGTCGGCATTGTGCCTTTTGTATTTAATTCCGATGCAATTTCTGTGCTTCATCGTCAATAATAAATTCAGCTGGATACAGTAAACCTGAAGTGAAGCATCGTAATCTATAACTAGTGTCACAGGAATGGTTCAAAACATAAACAGTAAGAAGAGTCATTTTTCTTGTACTTAAGTCGGCATTGTGCCTTTTGTATATAATTCCGATGCAATTTCTGTGTTTCATCGTCAATAAGAAGGTCAGAGGGATACAGTAAACCTAAGTGAAGCATCGGAATCTATAACTAGTGTCACAGAAATGGTTCAAAACATAGACAGTAAGAAGAGTCAGTTTACTTGTACTTAAGTCGGCATTGTGCCTTTTGTATTTAATTCCGATGCAATTTCTGTGCTTCATCGTCAATAATAAATTCAGCTGGATACAGTAAACCTGAAGTGAAGCATCGCAATCTATAACTAGTGTCACAGGAATGGTTCAAATCATGGACAGTAAGAAGAGCCAGTCTTCTTGTACTTGAGTCGGAATTGTGTCTTTTGTATTTAATGCCGATGAATTTTCTGTGTTTGATCGTCAATAAGAAGGTCAGAGGGATACAGTAAACCTGAAGTGAAGCATCGGAATCTATAACTAGTGTCACAGGAATGGTTCAAACCATAGACAGTAAGAAGAGCCAGTTTTCTTGTACTTGAGTCGGCATTGTGCCTTTTTTATTTAATTCCGATGAGTTTTCTCTGTTTAATCGTCAATAAAACAGTCAGAAGGATACAGTTAACCTGCAGTGAAGCATCGGAATCTATAACTAGTGTCACAGGAATGGTTCAAAGCATAGACAGTAAGAAGAGTTAGTTTTCTTGTACTTAAGTCGGCATTGTGACTTAAATATTTAATTCAGACGCAATTTCTGTGTTTCATCGTCAATAAGAAGGTCAGCTGGATACAGTAAACCTGAAGTGAAGCATCGGAATATATAACTAGTGTCACAGGAATGGTTCAAAACATAGACAGTAAGAAGAGTCAGTCTTCTTGTACTCAAGTCGGCATTGTGCATTTTGTATTTAATTCCGATGCAATTTACGAGTTTCATCGTCAATAAGAAGGTCAGAGTGATACAGTAAACCTGAAGTGAAGCATAGGAATTTATAACTAGTGTTACAGGAATGGTTCAAAACATAGACAGTAAGAAGAATCAGTTTTCTTGTACTTAAGTCGGCATTGTGCCTTTTATATTTAATTCCGATGCAATTTCTGTGTTTCATCGTCAATAAGAAGGTCAGAGGGATACAGTAAACCTGAAGTGAAGCATCGGAATCTATAACTAGTGTCACAGGAATTGTTCAATACATAGACAGTAAGAAGAGTCTGTTTTCTTGAACTTAAGTCGGCATTGTGCCTTTTGTATTTAATTCCGATGCAATTTCTGTGTTTCATCGTCACTAAGAAGGTCAGAGGGATATAGTAAACCTGAAGTGAAGCATCGGAATCGATAACTAGTTTCACAGGAATGTTTCAAAACATAGACAGTAAGAAGAGTCAGTCTTCTTGTACTTAAGTCTGCATTGTGCCTTTTGTATTTAATTAAGATGCAATTTCTGTGTTTCATTGTCAATAAGAAGGTCGCGGTAATACAGTAAACCTGAAGTGAAGCATCAGAATCTATAACTAGTGTCACAGGAATGGTGCAAAACATAGACAGTAAGAAGAGCCTGTCTTCTTGTACTTGAGTAGGCATTGTGAATTTTGTATTTAATTCCGATGATATATCTGTGTTTCATCGTCAATAAGAAGGTCAGAGGGATTCAGTAAACCTGACGTGAAGCATCGGAATCTATAACTAGTGTCACAGGAATTGTTCAATACATAGACAGTAAGAAGAGTCTGTTTTCTTGTACTTAAGTCGGCATTGTGCCTTTTGTATATAATTCCGATGCAATTTACAAGTTTCATCGTCGATAAGAAGGTCAGAGGGATACAGTAAACCTGAAGTGAAGCATAGGAATTTATAACTAGTGTCACAGGAATGGTTCAAAACATAGACAATAAGAAGAATCAGTTTTCTTGTACTTAAGTCGGCATTGTGTCTTTTGTATTTAATTCAGATGCAATTCTGCGTTTCATAGTCAGTAAGAAGGTCAGAGGGGTACAGTAAACCTGAAGTGAAGCATCGGAATCTATAACTAGTGTCACAGGAATTGTTCAAAACATAGACAGTAAGAAGAGTCAGTCTTCTTGTACTTAAGTCGGCATTGTGCCTTTTGTATTTAATTCCGATGCAATTTCTGTGTTTCATTGTCAATAAGAAGGTCAAAGTAATACAGTAAACCTGAAGTGAAGCATCGGAATCTATAACTAGTGTCACAGGAATGGTGCAAAACATAGACAGTAAGAAGAGCCTGTCTTCTTGTACTTGAGTAGGCATTGTGCCTTTTGTATTTAATTCAATTGAATTTTCTGTGTTTGATCGTCAATAAGAAGGTCAGAGGGATACAGTAAACCTGAAGTGAAGCATCGGAATCTATAACTAGTGTCACAGAAATGGTTCAAAACATACACAGTAAGAAGGGCCAGTCTTCTTGTACTTGAGCCGGCATTGTGCTTTTTGTATTTATTTCCGATGCAATTTCTGTGTTTCTTCGTCAATAAGAAGTTCAGAGGGATACAGTAAACGTGAAGTGAAGCATCGCAATCTATAACTAGTGTCACAGGAATGGTTCAAAACATAGACAGTAAGAAGAGCCAGTCTTCTTGTACTTGAGTCGGCATTGTGCCTTTTGTATTTAATTCGGATGCAATTTCTATGTTTCATCGTCAATAAGAAGGTCAGCTGGATACTGTAAACCTGAAGTGAAGCATCGGAATCTATAACTAGTGTCACAGAATTGGTTCAAAACATAAACAGTAAGCAGACTCAGTCTTCTTGTACTTAAGTAGGCATTGTGCCTTTTGTACTTAATTCCGATGCAATTTATGTGCTTCATCGTCAATAAGAAGGTCAGCTGGATACAGTAAACCTGAAGTGAAGCATCGGAATCTATAACTAGTGTCACAGGAATGGTTCATAACATAGACAGTAAGAAGAGCCAGTCTTCTTGTACTTAAGTCGGTATTGTGTCTTTTGTATTTAATTCCGATGCAATTTCTGTGGCTCATCGTCAATACGAAGGTTAGAGGGATACAGTAAACCGAAGTGTAGCATCGGAATCTTTAACTGGTGTCACAGGAATGGTTCAAAACATAGACAGTAAGAAGGGTCAGTCTTCTTGTACTTAAGTCGGCATTGTGCCTTTTGTATTTAATTCAGATGCAATATCTGTGTTTCTTCGTCTATAAGAAGGTCAGAGTGATACAGTAAACCTGAAGTGAAGCATCGGAATCTATAACTAGTGTCACAGAAATGGTTCAAAACATAGACAGTAAGAAGAGTCAGTTTTCTTGTACTTAAGTCGGCATTGTGCCTTTTGTATTTAATTCCGATGCAATTTCTGTGTTTCATCGTCAATAAGAAGGTCAGAGGGATACAGTAAACCTAGAGTGAAGCATCGTAATCTATAACTAGTGTCACAGGAATGGTGCAAAACATAGACAGTAAGAAGGGTCAGTCTTCTTGTACTTAAGTCGGCATTGTGCCTTTCGTATTTAATTCCGATGCAATTTCCGTGTTTCATCGTCAATAAGAAGGTCAGAGGTATAGAGTAAAAATGAAGTGAAGCATAGAAATTTATAACTAGTGTCACAGGATTGGTTCAAAACATAGACAGTAAGAAGAATCAGTTTTCTTGTACTTAAGTCGGCATTGTGTCTTTTGTATTTACTTCCGATGCAATTTCTGTGTTTCATCGTCAATAAGAAGGTCGGAGGGATACAGAAATCCTGAAGTGAAGCATCGGAATCTATAACTAGTGTCACAGGAATGGTTCAAATATAGACAGCAAGAAGAGTCACTCTTCTTGTACTTAAGTCGGCATTGTGCCTTTTGTATTTAATACCGATACAATTTCTGTGTTTCATCGTCAATAAGAAGGTCAGAGGGATACAGTAAACCTAGAGTGAAGCATCGTAATCTATAACTAGTGTCACAGGAATGGTGCAATCATAGACAGTAAGAAGGGTCAGTCTTCTTGTACTTAAGTCGGCATTGTGCCCTTTGTATTTAATTCCGATGCAATTTACGTGTTTCATCGTCAATACGAAGGTCAGAGGTATAGAATAAACCTGAAGTGAAGCATAGAAATTTATAACTAGTGTCACATGAATGGTTCAAAACATAGACAGTAAGAAGAATCAGTTTTCTTGTACTTAAGTCGGCATTGTGCCTTTTGTATTTACTTCCGATGCAATTTCTGTGTTTCATCGTCAATAAGAAGGTCGGAGGGATACAGAAAACCTGAAGAGAAGCATCGGAATCTATAACTGGTGTCACAGGAATGGTTCAAAACATAGGCAGTAAGAGGAGTCAGTCTTCTTGTACTTAAGTCGGCAATGTGCCTTTTGTATATACTTCGGATGCAATTTCTGTGTTTCATCGTCAATAAGAAGCTCAGAGGGATACAGTAAACCTGAAGAGAAGCATCGGAATCTATAACTAGTGTCACAGAAATGGTTCAACACATAGACAGTAAGAAGAGCCAGTCTTCTTGTACTTGAGTCGGCATTCTGCCTTTTGTATTTAATTCCGATGTTATATCTGTGATTCATCGACAATAAGAAGGTCAGAGGGATTCAGTAAACCTGAAGTGAAGCATAGGAATTTATAACTAGTGTCACAGGAATGGTTCAAAACATAGACAGTAAGAAGAATCAGATTTCTTGTACTTATGTCGGCATTGTGCCTTTTGTATTTAATTTCGATGCAATTTCTGGGTTTCATCGTAAATAAGAAGGTCAGAGGGATACAGTAAACCTGAAGTGAAGCAGCGGAATCTATAACTAGTGTCACAGGAATTGTTCAGTACATAGACAGTAAGAAGAGTCCGTTTTCTTGAACTTAAGTCGGCATTGTGCCTTTTGTATTTAATTCCGATGCAATTTCTGTGTTTCATCGTCACTAAGAAGGTCAGAGGGATACAGTAAACCTGAAGTGAAGCATCGGAATCGATAAGTAGTGTCACAGGAATGGTTCAAAACATAGACAGTAAGAGGAGTCAGTCTTATTGTACTTAAGTCGGCATTGTGCCTTTTGTATATAATTCCGATGCAATTTCTAAGTTTCATCGCCAATAAGAAGCTCAGAGGGATACAGTAAACCCGAAGTGAAGAATCGGAATCTATAACTAGTGTCACAGGAATGGTTCAAAACATAGACAGTAAGAAGGGTCAGTCTTCTTGTACTTAAGGCGGCATTTCGCATTTTGTATTTAATTCCGATGCAATTTCTGTGTTTCATCGTCAATAAGAAGGTCAGAGGGATACAGTAAACCTGAAGTGAAGAATCGAAATCTATTACTAGTGTCACAGAAATGGTTCAAACATAGACAGTACGAAGAGCCAGTCTTCTGGTACTTGAGTCGAAATTTGCCATTTGTATTAAATTCCGATGCAATTTCTGTGTTTATTCGTCAATAAGAAGGTAAGAGGGATACAGTATACCTGATGTGAAGCGTCGGAATCTATTACTAGTGTCGCAGGAATGGTTCAAAACATAGGCAGTAAGAAGAGAAAGCCTTCTTGTACTTGAGTCGGCATTTCGCCTTTTGTATTTAATTCGGATTCAATTTCTGTGTTCCATCGTCAATAAGAAGGTCAGAGGGATACAGTAAACCTGAAGTGAAGCATCGGACTCTATAACTAGTGTCACAGGAATGGTTCAAAACATAGACAGTCGGAAGAATCAGTCTTCTTGTACTTAAGTCGGCATTGTGCCTTTTGTATTTAATTGCGATGCAATTTCTGTGTTTCATCGTCAATAAGAAGGTCAGCTGGATACTGTAAACCTGAAGTGAAGCATCGGAATCTATAACTAGTGTCACAGAATTGGTTCAAAACATAAACAGTAAGCAGACTCAGTCTTCTTGTACTTAAGTAGGCATTGTGCCTTTTGTACTTAATTCCGATGCAATTTATGTGCTTCATCGTCAATAAGAAGGTCAGCTGGATACAGTAAACCTGAAGTGAAGCATCGGAATCTATAACTAGTGTCACAGGAATGGTTCATAACATAGACAGTAAGAAGAGCCAGTCTTCTTGTACTTAAGTCGGTATTGTGTCTTTTGTATTTAATTCCGATGCAATTTCTGTGGCTCATCGTCAATACGAAGGTTAGAGGGATACAGTAAACCGAAGTGTAGCATCGGAATCTATATCTGGTGTCACAGGAATGGTTCAATCATAGACAGTAAGAAGAGTCAGTCTTCTTGTACTTATGTCGGCAATGTGCCTTTTGTATATACTTCCGATGCAATTTCTGTGTTTCATCAACAATAAGAAGCTCAGAGGGATACAGTAAACCTGAAGTGAAGCATCGGATTCTATAACTAGTGTCACAGAAATGGTTCAACACATACACAGTAAGAAGAGCCAGTCTTCTTGTACTTGAGTCCGCATTCTGCCTTTTGTATTTAATTCCGATGTTATATCTGTGTTTCGTCGACAATAAGAAGGTCAGAGGGATTCAGTGAACCTGAAGTGAAGTATCGGAATCTGTAACTAGTGTTACAGGAATGGTGCAAAGCATAGACAGTAAGAAGGGTCAGTCTTCTTGTGCTTAAGTCGGCATTGTGCCTTTTGTATTTAATTCCGATGCAATTTACGTGTTTCATCGTCAATAAGAAGGTCAGAGGTATAGAGTAAAACTGAAGTGAAGCATAGAAATTTATAACTAGTGTCACAGGAATAGTCCAAAACATAGACAGTAAGAAGAATCAGTTTTCTTGTACTTAAGTCGGCATTGTGCCTTTTGTATATACTTCCGATGCAATTTCTGTGTTTCATCGTCAATAAGAAGCTCAGAAAGATACAGTAAACCTGAAGTGAAGCATCGGATTCTATAACTAGTGTCACAGAAATGGTTCAACACATAGACAGTAAGAAGAGCCAGTCTTCTTGTACTTGAGTCGGCATTCTGCCTCTTGTATTTAATTCCGATGTTATATCTGTGTTTCGTCGACAATAAGAAGGTCAGAGGGATTCAGTGAACCTGAAGTGAAGCATCGGAATCTGTAACTAGTGTCACACGAATGCTGCAAAGCATAGACAGTAAGAAGGGTCAGTCTTCTTGTACTTAAGTAGGCATTGTGCCTTTTGTATTTAATTCCGATGCAATTTACGTGTTTCATCGTCAATAAGAAGGTCAGAGGGATACAGTAAACCTGAAGTGAAGCATCGGAATCGATAACTAGTGTCACAGGAATGGTTCAAAACATAGACAGTAAGAAGAGTCAGTCTTCTTGTACTTAAGTCAGCATTGTGCCTTTTGTATTTAATTAAGATGCAATTTCTGTGTTTCATTGTCAATAAGAAGGTCAAAGTTATGCAGTAAACCTGAGGTGAAGCATCGGAATCTATAACTAGTGTCACAGGAATGGTTCAAATATAGACAGCAAGAAGAGTCACTCTTCTTGTACTTAAGTCGGCATTGTGCCTTTTGTATTTAATACCGATACAATTTCTGTGTTTCATCGTCAATAAGAAGGTCAGAGGGATACAGTAAACCTAGAGTGAAGCATCGTAATCTATAACTAGTGTCACAGGAATGGTGCAATCATAGACAGTAAGAAGGGTCAGTCTTCTTGTACTTAAGTCGGCATTGTGCCCTTTGTATTTAATTCCGATGCAATTTACGTGTTTCATCGTCAATACGAAGGTCAGAGGTATAGAATAAACCTGAAGTGAAGCATAGAAATTTATAACTAGTGTCACATGAATGGTTCAAAACATAGACAGTAAGAAGAATCAGTTTTCTTGTACTTAAGTCGGCATTGTGCCTTTTGTATTTACTTCCGATGCAATTTCTGTGTTTCATCGTCAATAAGAAGGTCGGAGGGATACAGAAAACCTGAAGAGAAGCATCGGAATCTATAACTGGTGTCACAGGAATGGTTCAAAACATAGGCAGTAAGAGGAGTCAGTCTTCTTGTACTTAAGTCGGCAATGTGCCTTTTGTATATACTTCGGATGCAATTTCTGTGTTTCATCGTCAATAAGAAGCTCAGAGGGATACAGTAAACCTGAAGAGAAGCATCGGAATCTATAACTAGTGTCACAGAAATGGTTCAACACATAGACAGTAAGAAGAGCCAGTCTTCTTGTACTTGAGTCGGCATTCTGCCTTTTGTATTTAATTCCGATGTTATATCTGTGATTCATCGACAATAAGAAGGTCAGAGGGATTCAGTAAACCTGAAGAGAAGCATCGGAATCTATAACTAGTGTCACAGAAATGGTTCAACACATAGACAGTAAGAAGAGCCAGTCTTCTTGTACTTGAGTCGGCATTTCGCATTTTGTATTTAATTCCGATGCAATTTCTGTGTTTCATCGTCAATAAGAAGGTCAGAGGGATACAGTAAACCTGAAGTGAAGAATCGAAATCTATTACTAGTGTCACAGAAATGGTTCAAACATAGACAGTACGAAGAGCCAGTCTTCTGGTACTTGAGTCGAAATTTGCCATTTGTATTAAATTCCGATGCAATTTCTGTGTTTATTCGTCAATAAGAAGGTAAGAGGGATACAGTATACCTGATGTGAAGCGTCGGAATCTATTACTAGTGTCGCAGGAATGGTTCAAAACATAGGCAGTAAGAAGAGCCAGCCTTCTTGTACTTGAGTCGGCATTTCGCCTTTTGTATTTAATTCGGATTCAATTTCTGTGTTCCATCGTCAATAAGAAGGTCAGAGGGATACAGTAAACCTGAAGTGAAGCATCGGACTCTATAACTAGTGTCACAGGAATGGTTCAAAACATAGGCAGTCGGAAGAATCAGTCTTCTTGTACTTAAGTCGGCATTGTGCCTTTTGTATTTAATTGCGATGCAATTTCTGTGTTTCATCGTCAATAAGAAGGTCAGAGGGATACAGTAAACCTCAAGTGAAGCATCGGAATCTATAACTAGTGTCACAGGAATGGTTCAAAGCATAGACAGTAAAAGGAGTCAGTTTTCTTTTACTTAAGTCGGCATTGTGCCTTATGTATTTAATTCCGATGCAGTTTCTGTGTTTCATCGACAATAAGAAGGTCAGAGGGATACAGTAAACCTGAAGTGAAGCATCGGAATCTATAACTAGTGTCCCAGGAATGGTTGAAAACATAAACAGTAAGAAGAGTAAGTCCTCTTGTACTTAAGTCGGCATTGTGCGTTTTGTATTTAATTCCGATGCAATTTCTATGTTTCATCGTCAATAAGAAGGTCAGAAGGATACAGTAAACCTGAAGTGAAGCATCGGAATCTATGACTAGTGTCACAGGAATGGTTCAAAACATAGACAGAAAGAAGAGTCAGTCTTTTTGTACTTAAGTCGGCATTGTGCCTTTGTATTTAATTCTGATGCAATATCTGTGTTTCTTCGTCAATAAGAAGGTCAGAGGGATATAGTAAACCTGAAGTGAAGCATCGGAATCTATAACTAGTGTCACAGGAATGGTTCAAAACATAGACAGTAAGAAAAGCCAGTCTCCTTGTACATGAGTCGGCATTGTGCCTTTTGTATTTAATTCCGATGTTATTTCTGTGTTTCATCGTCAATAAGCAGGTCAGAGGGATTCAGTAAACCTGAAGTGAAGCATAGGAATCTATAACTAGTGTCACAGGAATGGTTCAAAACATAGACAGTAAGAAGAGTCAGTCTTTTTGTACTTAGGTCGGCATTGTGCCTTTTGTATTAATTAAGATGCAATTCACGTGTTTCATCGTCAATAATAAGGTCAGAGGGATACAGTAAACCTGAAGTGAATAGTAGGAATCTATAACTAGTGTGACAGGAATGGTTCAAAACATAGACAGTAAGAAGAATCAGTTTTCTTGTACTTAAGTCGGCAATGCGCCTTTTGTATTTAATTCCGATGCAATTTCTGTGTTTCATCGACAATAAGAAGGTCAGAGTGATACAGTAAACCTGAAGTGAAGCATCGGAATCTGTAACTAGGGTCCCAGGAATGGTTCAAAACATAGACAGTAAGAAGAGTCAGTCTTCTTGTACTTAAGTCGGCATTGTGATTTTGTATATAATTAAGATGCAATTTCTGTGCTTCATCGTCAATAAGAAGGTCAAAGTAATACAGTAAACCTGAAGTGAAGCATCGGAATCCATAACTAGTGACACAGGAATGGTTGAAAACATACACAGTAGGGAGAGTCAGTCTTCTTGTACTTAAGTCGGCATTGTGCCTTTTGTATATAATTCCGATCAATTTCTGTGTTTCATCGTCAATAAAAAGCTCAGAGGGATACAGCAAACCTGAAGTGAAGCATCGGAATGTATAACTAGTGTCACAGGAATGGTTCAAATCATAGACAGTAAGACGAGCCAGTCTTCTTGTACTTGAGCCTTCATTGTGCCTTTTGTATTCAATTCCGATGCAATTTCTGTGTTTCTTCGTCAATAAGAAGGTCAGAGGGATACAGTAAACCTGAAGTGAAGCATCGGAATCTATAACTAGTGTCACAGGAATGGTTCAAAACATAGACAGTAAGAAGAGCCAGTCTTCTTGTACTTGAGTTGGCATTGTTCCTTTTGTATTTAATTCGGATGCAATTTCTATGTTTCATCGTCAATAAGAAGGTCAGAGGGATACTGTAAACGTGAAGTGAAGCATCGGAATCTATAACTAGTGTTACAGGAATGGTTGAAAACATAGACAGTAGAAAGAGTCAGTCTTCTTGTACTTAAGTCGGCATTGTGCGTTTTGTATTTAATTTCGATGCAATTTTTGTGTTTCATCAACAATAAGAAGGTCAGAGGGATACAGTAAACCCAAAGTGAAGCATCGGAATCTATAACTAGTGTCACAGGAATGGTTCAAAACATAGACAGTAAGAAGAGTCAGTTTTCTTGTACTTAAGTCGGCACTGTGCCTTATGTATTTAATTCCGATGCAATTTCTGTGTTTCATCGTCAATAAGAAGGTCAGCTAGATACTGTAAACCTGAAGTGAAGCATCGGAATCTATAACTAGTGACACAGGATTGGTTCAAGACATAAACAGTAAGAAGACTCAGTCTTCTTGTACTTAAGTCGGCATTGTGCCTTTTGTATTTAATGAAGATGCAATTTCTGTGTTTCTTCGTCAATAAGAAGGTCAAAGGGATACAGTAAACCTGAAGTGAACATCAGAATCTATAACTAGTGTCACTGGAATAGTTCAAAACATAGACAGTAAGAAGAGTCAGTCTTCTTGTACTTAAGTCGGCAATGTGCCTTTTGTATATTCTTCCGATGCAGTTTCTGTGTTTCATCGTCAATAAGAAGCTCAGAGGGATACAGTAAACCTGAAGTGAAGCATCGGAATCTATAACTAGTGTCACAGGAATGGTTCAAAACATAGACAGTTAGGAGAGTCAGTTTTCTTGTACTTAAGTCGGCATTGTGCCTTTTGTATTTAATTCCGATGCAATTTCTGTGTTTCATCGTCAATACGTAGGTCAGAGGGATACAGTAAACCGAAGTGAAGCATCGGAATCTATAACTAGTGTCCAGGAATGGTTCAAAACATAAACAGTAAGAAGGGTCAGTCTTCTTGTATTTAAGTCGGCATTGTGCCTTTTGTAATTAATTCCGATGCAATATCTGTGTTTCTTCGCCAATAAGAAGGTCAGAGTAATACAGTAAACCTGAAGTGAAGCATCGGAATCTATAACTAGTGTCATAGAAATGGTTCAATACATAGACAGTAAGAAGAGCCAGTTTTCTTGTACTTGAGTCGGCATTGTGCCTTTTGTATTTAATTCCGATGTTATATCTGTGTTTCATCGTCAATATGAAGGTCAGAGGGATTCAGTAAACCTGAAGTGAAGCATCGGAATCTATAACTAGTGTCACAGAAATGGTGCAAAACATAGACAGTAAGAAGGGTCAGTCCTCTTGTACTTAAGTCGGCATTGTGCCTTTTGTATTTAATTCCGATGCAATTTACGGGTTTCATCGTCAATAAGAAGGTCAGAGGTATAGAGTAAACCTGAAGTGAAGCATAGGAATTTATAACTAGTGTCACAGCAATGGTTCAAAACATAGACAGTAAGAAGAATCAGATTTCTTGTACTTAAGTCGGCATTGTGCCTTTTGTATTTAATTCCGATGCAATTTCTGTGTTTCATCGTCAATAAGAAGGTCAGAGGGATACAGAAAACCTGAAGTGAAGCATCGGAATCTATATCTGGTGTCACAGGAATGGTTCAAAACATAGACAGTAAGAAGAGCCAGTCTTCTTGTACTTGAGTCGGCATTGTGACTTTTGTATTTAATTCCGATGAAATTTCTGTGTTTCATCGTCAATAAGAAGGTCAGCTGGATACAGTAAACCTGAAGTGAAGCATCGGAATCTATAACTAGTGTCACAGAAATGGTTCAATACATAGACAGTAAGAAGAGCCAGTTTTCTTGTAATTGAGTCGGCATTGTGCCTTTTGTATTTAATTCCGATGTTATATCTGTGTTTCATCGTCAATAAGAAGGTCAGAGGGATTCAATAAACCTGAAGTGAAGCATCGGAATCTATAACTGGTGTCACAGGAATGGTGCAAAACATAGACAGTAAGAAGGGTCAGTCTTCTTGTACTTAAGACGGCATTGTGCCTTTTGTATTTAATTCCGATGCAATTTACGTGTTTCATCGTCAATAAGAAGGTCAGAGGTATAGAGTAAACCTGAAGTGAAGCGTAGGAATTTATAACTAGTGTCACAGGAATGGTTCAAAACATAGACAGTAAGAAGAATCAGTTTTCTTGTACTTCAGTCGGCATTGTGCCTTTTGTATTTAATTCCGATGCAATTTCTGTGTTTCATCGTCAATAAGAAGGTCAGAGGGATACAGAAAACCTGAAGTGAAGCATCGGAATCTATAACTGGTTTCAGAGGAATGGTTCAAAACATAGACAGTAAGATGGGTCAGTCTTCTTGTACTTAAGTCGGCATTGTGCCTTTTGTATTTAATTCCGATGCAATTTACGTGTTTCATCGTCAATAAGAAGGTCAGAGGTATAGAGTAAACCCGAAGTGAAGCATAGGAATTTATAACTAGTGTCACAGGAATGGTTCAAAACATAGACAGTAAGAAGAATCAGTTTTCTTGTACTTAAGTTGGCATTGTGCCTTTTGTATTTAATTCCGATGCAATTTCTGTGTTTCATCGTCAATAAGAAGGTCAGAGGGATACAGTAAATCTAAAGTGAAGCATCGGAATCTATAACTAGTGTCACAGGAATCGTTCAATACATAGACTGTAAGAAGAGTCAGTTTTCTTGACCTTAAGTCGGCAATGTGCCTTTTGTATTTAATTCCGATGCAATTTCTGTGTTTCATCGTCAATAAGAAGGTCAGAGGGATACAGTAAACCTGAAGTGAAGCATCGGAATCTATAACTAGTGTCACAGGAATGGTTCAAATCATAGACAGCAAGAAGAGTCACTCTTCTTCTACTTAAGTCGGCATTGTGCCTTTTGTATATAATTCCGATGCAATTTATATGTTTCATCGTCAATAAGAAGGTCAGAAGGATACAGTAAACCTGAAGTGAAGCATCGGAATCTATGACTAGTGTCACAGGAATGGTTCAAAACATAGACAGAAAGAAGAGTCAGTCTTTTTGTACTTAAGTCGGCATTGTGCCTTTGTATTTAATTCTGATGCAATATCTGTGTTTCTTCGTCAATAAGAAGGTCAGAGGGATATAGTAAACCTGAAGTGAAGCATCGGAATCTATAACTAGTGTCACAGGAATGGTTCAAAACATAGACAGTAAGAAAAGCCAGTCTCCTTGTACTTAAGTCGGCATTTTGCACTTTGTATTTAATTCCGATGCAATTTCTGTGTTTCTTCGTCAAAAAGAAGGTCAGAGGGATACAGTATACCTGATGTGAAACATCGGAATCTATAACTAGTGACGCAGGAATGGTTCAAAACATAGACAGTAAGAAGAGCCAGTCTTCTTGTACTTGAGTCGGCATGGTGCCTTTTGTATTTAATTCCGATGAATTTTCTGTGTTTGATCGTCAGTAAGAAGGTCAGAGGGATAAAGTTAACCTAAAGTGTGGCATCTGAATCTATAACTAGTGTCACAGGAATGGTTGAAACCATAGACAGTAAGAAGAGTCAGTGTTCTTGTACTGAAGTCGGCATTGTGCCTTTTGTATTTAAATAAGATTCAATTCCTGTGCTTCATCGTCAATATTAAGGTCAGAGGGATACTGTAAACCTGACGTGAAGTATCGGAATCTAGAACTAGTGTCATAGGATTGGATCAAAACATAGTCAGTAAGAAGAGTCAGTCTTCTAGTACTTAAGTCGGCATTGTGCCTTTTGTATTTAATTCCTATGCAATTTCTGTGTTTCATCGTCAATAAGAAGGTCAGAGGGATACAGTAAACCTGAACTGAAGCATCGGAATCTATAACTAGTGTCACAGAAATGGTTCACATCATAGACAGTAAGTAGAGTCAGTCTTTTTGTACTTAACTCGGCATTGTGCCTTTCGTATTTAATTTCCGATGCAATATCTGTGTTTCATCGTCAATACGAAGGTCAGAGGGATACAGTAAACCTGAGGTGAAGCATCGGAATCTATAACTAGTGTCACAGGAATGGTTCAAAACATTGACAGTAAGAAGGGTCAGTCTTCTTGTACTTAAGTCGGCATTGTGACTTTTGTATTTAATTCCGATGCATTATCTGTGTTTCTTCGTCAATAAGAAGGTCAGAGGGATACAGTAAACCTGAAGTGATGCATCGGAATCTATAACTAGTGTCACAGGAATGGTTCAAAACATAGACAGTAAGAAGAGCCAGTCTTCTTGTACTTGAGTCGGCATTGTGCCTTTTGTATTTAATTCCGATCTTATTTCTGTGTTTCATC
This sequence comes from Schistocerca americana, assembly GCF_021461395.2. Taxonomy (NCBI): domain Eukaryota; kingdom Metazoa; phylum Arthropoda; class Insecta; order Orthoptera; family Acrididae; genus Schistocerca; species Schistocerca americana. Next base: position 18,816,832 of record NC_060128.1, read on the forward strand.
GTCAATAAGAAGGTCAGAGGGATTCAGAAAACCTGAATTGAAGCATCGGAATCTGAAACTAGTGTCACAGGAATGGTTCAAAACATAGACAGTAAGAAGAGTCTGTCTTCTTGTACTTATGTCGGCATTGTGCCTTTTGTATTAATTCCGATGCAATTTACGTGTTCCATCGTCAGTAAGAAGGTCAGAGGGATACAGTAAACCTGAAGTGAATTATAGGAATCTATAACTAGTGTCACAGGAATGGTTCAAAACATAGACAGTAAGAAGAATTAGTTTTCTTGTACTTTAGTCGGCATTGTGCCTTTTGTATTTAATTCCGATGCAATTTCTGTGTTTCATCGTCAATAAGAACGTCAGAGGGATACAGTAAACCTGAAGTGAAGCATCGGAATCTATAACTAGTGTCGCAGGAATGGTTCAAGCATAGACACTAAGAAGGATCAGTTTTCTTGAACTTAAGTCGGCTTTGTGCCTTTTGTATTTAATTCCGATGCAATTTCTGTGTTTCATCGGCAATAAGAAGGTCAGAGGGATACAGTAAACCTAAAGTGAAGCATCGGAATCTATAGCTAGTGTCCCAGGAATGGTTCAAAACATAGACAGTAAGAAGAGTAAGTCCTCTTGTACTGAAGTCTGCATTGTGCCTTTTGTATATAATTCCGATACAATTTCTGTGCTTTATCGTCAATAAGAAGCTCAGAGGGATGCAGTAATCCCGAAGTGAAGCATCTGAATCTATAACTAGTGTCACAGGAATGGTTCATAACATAGACAGTAAGAAGAGTCAGATTTCTTGTACTTAAGTCGGCAGTGTGCCTTTTGCATTTAATTCCGATGCAATTTCTGTGTTTCATCGTCAATAAGAAGGTCAGAGGGATACAGTAAACCTGAAGTGAAGCATCGGAATCTATAACTAGTGTCACAGGAATGGTTCAAAACATAGACAGTAAGAAGAGTCAGTTTTTATATTCTTAAGTCGGCATTGTGCCATTTGTATTTAATTTCCGATGATATTTCTGTGTTTCATCGTCAATACGAAGGTCAGAGGGATACAGTAAACCTGAAGTGAAGCATCGGAATCTATAACTAGTGTCACAGGAATGGTTCAAAACATAGACAGTAAGAACGGTCAGTCTTCTTGTACTTAAGTCGGCATTATGCCTTTTGTATTTAATTCCGATGCAATATCTGTGTTTCTTCGTCAATAAGAAGGTCAGAGGGATACAGTAAACCTGAAGTGAAGCATCGGAATCTATAACTAGTTTCATAGAAATGGTTCAAAACATATACAGTAAGAAGAGCCAGTCTTCTTGTACATATGTCGGCATTGTGCCTTTTGTATTAATTCCGATGCAATTTACGTGTTTAATCGTCAATAAGAAGGTCAGAGGGATACAGTAAACCTGAAGTGAATCATAGGAATCTATAACTAGTGTCACAGGAATGGTTCAAACATAGACAGTAACAAGAATCAGTTTTCTTGTACTTAAGTCGGCACTGCGCCTTTCGTATTTAATTCCGATGGAATTTCTGTGTTTCATCGACAATACGAAGGTCAGAGGGATACAGTAAACCTGAAGTGAAGCATCGGAATCTATAACTAGTGTCCCAGGAATGGTTCAAAACATAGACAGTAAGAAGTGTCAGTCTTCTTGTACTTAAGTCGGCATTATGCCTTTTGTATTTAATTAAGATGCAATTTCTGTGTTTGATCGACAATAAGAAGGTCAAAGTAATACAGTAAACCTGAAGTGAAGCATCGGAATCTATAACTAGTGTCACAGGAATGGTTCAAAACGTAGACAGTAAGGAGAGTCAGTCTTCTTGTACTTAAGTCGGCATTGTGCCTTTTGTATATAATTCCGATGCAATTTCTGTGTTTCATCGTCAATAAGAAGCTCAGAGGGATAGAGTGAACCTGAAGTGAAGCATCGGAATCTGTAACTAGTGTCACAGGGATGGTTCAAAACATAGACAGTAAGAAGAGTCAGTTTTCTTGTACTTAAGTCGGCATTGTGCATTTTGAATTTAATTCCGATGCAATTTCTGTGTTTCATCCTCAATAAGAAGGTCAGAGGGATACAGTAAACCTGAAGTGAAGCATCGGAATCTATAACTAGTGTCACAGGAATGGTTCAAAACATAGACAGTAAGAAGAGTTAGTTTTCTTGAACTTAAGTCGGCTTTGTGCCTTTTGTATTTAATTCCGATGCAATTTCTGTGTTTCATCGGCAATAAGAAGGTCAGAGGGATACAGTAAACCTAAAGTGAAGCATCGGAATCTATAACTAGTGTCCCAGGAATGGTTCAAAACATAGACAGTAAGAAGAGTAAGTCCTCTTGTACTTAAGTCTGCATTGTGCCTTTTGTATATAATTCCGATACAATTTCTGTGTTTTATCGTCAATAAGAAGCTCAGAGGGATGCAGTAATCCCGAAGTGAAGCATCGGAATCTATAACTAGTGTCACAGGAATGGTTCATAACATAGACAGTAAGAAGAGTCAGTTTTCTTGTACTTAAGTCGGCAGTGTGCCTTTTGCATTCAATTCCGATGCAATTTCTGTGTTTCATCGTCAATAAGAAGTTCAGAGGGATACAGTAAACCTGAAGTGAAGCATCGGAATCTATAACTAGTGTCACAGGAATGGTTCAAAACATAGACAGTAAGAAGAGTCAGTTTTTATATTCTTAAGTCGGCATTGTGCCATTTGTATTTAATTTCCGATGAAATTTCTGTGTTTCATCGTCAATACGAAGGTCAGAGGGATACAGTAAACCTGAAGTGAAGCATCGGAATCTATAACTAGTGTCACAGGAATGGTTCAAAACATAGACAGAAAGAACGGTCAGTCTTCTTGTACTTAAGTCGGCATTATGCCTTTTGTATTTAATTCCGATGCAATATCTGTGTTTCTTCGTCAATAAGAAGGTCAGAGGGATACAGTAAACCTGAAGTGAAGCATCGGAATCTATAACTAGTGTCATAGAAATGGTTCAAAACATATACAGTAAGAAGAGCCAGTCTTCTTGTACATATGTCGGCATTGTGCCTTTTGTATTAATTCCGATGCAATTTACGTGTTTAATCGTCAATAAGAAGGTCAGAGGGATACAGTAAACCTGAAGTGAATCATAGGAATCTATAACTAGTGTCACAGGAATGGTTCAAACATAGACAGTAACAAGAATCAGTTTTCTTGTACTTAAGTCGGCACTGCGCCTTTCGTATTTAATTCCGATGGAATTTCTGTGTTTCATCGACAATACGAAGGTCAGAGGGATACAGTAAACCTGAAGTGAAGCATCGGAATCTATAACTAGTGTCCCAGGAATGGTTCAAAACATAGACAGTAAGAAGTGTCAGTCTTCTTGTACTTAAGTCGGCATTATGCCTTTTGTATTTAATTAAGATGCAATTTCTGTGTTTGATCGACAATAAGAAGGTCAAAGTAATACAGTAAACCTGAAGTGAAGCATCGGAATCTATAACTAGTGTCACAGGAATGGTTCAAAACGTAGACAGTAAGGAGAGTCAGTCTTCTTGTACTTAAGTCGGCATTGTGCCTTTTGTATATAATTCCGATGCAATTTCTGTGTTTCATCGTCAATAAGAAGCTCAGAGGGATAGAGTGAACCTGAAGTGAAGCATCGGAATCTGTAACTAGTGTCACAGGGATGGTTCAAAACATAGACAGTAAGAAGAGTCAGTTTTCTTGCACTTAAGTCGGCATTGTGCATTTTGAATTTAATTCCGATGCAATTTCTGTGTTTCATCCTCAATAAGAAGGTCAGAGGGATACAGTAAACATGAAGTGAAGCATCGGAATCTATAACTAGTGTCACAGGAATGGTTCAAAACATAGACAGTAAGAAGAGTTAGTTTTCTTGAACTTAAGTCGGCTTTGTGCCTTTTGTATTTAATTCCGATGCAATTTCTGTGTTTCATCGGCAATAAGAAGGTCAGAGGGATACAGTAAACCTAAAGTGAAGCATCGGAATCTATAACTAGTGTCCCAGGAATGGTTCAAAACATAGACAGTAAGAAGAGTAAGTCCTCTTGTACTTAAGTCTGCATTGTGCCTTTTGTATATAATTCCGATACAATTTCTGTGTTTTATCGTCAATAAGAAGCTCAGAGGGATGCAGTAATCCCGAAGTGAAGCATCGGAATCTATAACTAGTGTCACAGGAATGGTTCATAACATAGACAGTAAGAAGAGTCAGTTTTCTTGTACTTAAGTCGGCAGTGTGCCTTTTGCATTCAATTCCGATGCAATTTCTGTGTTTCATCGTCAATCAGAAGTTCAGAGGGATACAGTAAACCTGAAGTGAAGCATCGGAATCTATAACTAGTGTCACAGGAATGGTTCAAAACATAGACAGTAAGAAGAGTCAGTTTTTATATTCTTAAGTCGGCATTGTGCCATTTGTATTTAATTTCCGATGAAATTTCTGTGTTTCATCGTCAATACGAAGGTCAGAGGGATACAGTAAACCTGAAGTGAAGCATCGGAATCTATAACTAGTGTCACAGGAATGGTTCAAAACATAGACAGTAAGAACGGTCAGTCTTCTTGTACTTAAGTCGGCATTATGCCTTTTGTATTTAATTCCGATGCAATATCTGTGTTTCTTCGTCAATAAGAAGGTCAGAGGGATACAGTAAACCTGAAGTGAAGCATCGGAATCTATAACTAGTTTCATAGAAATGGTTCAAAACATATACAGTAAGAAGAGCCAGTCTTCTTGTACATATGTCGGCATTGTGCCTTTTGTATTAATTCCGATGCAATTTACGTGTTTAATCGTCAATAAGAAGGTCAGAGGGATACAGTAAACCTGAAGTGAATCATAGGAATCTATAACTAGTGTCACAGGAATGGTTCAAACATAGACAGTAACAAGAATCAGTTTTCTTGTACTTAAGTCGGCACTGCGCCTTTCGTATTTAATTCCGATGGAATTTCTGTGTTTCATCGACAATACGAAGGTCAGAGGGATACAGTAAACCTGAAGTGAAGCATCGGAATCTATAACTAGTGTCCCAGGAATGGTTCAAAACATAGACAGTAAGAAGTGTCAGTCTTCTTGTACTTAAGTCGGCATTATGCCTTTTGTATTTAATTAAGATGCAATTTCTGTGTTTGATCGACAATAAGAAGGTCAAAGTAATACAGTAAACCTGAAGTGAAGCATCGGAATCTATAACTAGTGTCACAGGAATGGTTCAAAACGTAGACAGTAAGGAGAGTCAGTCTTCTTGTACGTAAGTCGGCATTGTGCCTTTTGTATATAATTCCGATGCAATTTCTGTGTTTCATCGTCAATAAGAAGCTCAGAGGGATAGAGTGAACCTGAAGTGAAGCATCGGAATCTGTAACTAGTGTCACAGGGATGGTTCAAAACATAGACAGTAAGAAGAGTCAGTTTTCTTGTACTTAAGTCGGCATTGTGCATTTTGAATTTAATTCCGATGCAATTTCTGTGTTTCATCCTCAATAAGAAGGTCAGAGGGATACAGTAAACCTGAAGTGAAGCATCGGAATCTATAACTAGTGTCACAGGAATGGTTCAAAACATAGACAGTAAGAAGAATTAGTTTTCTTGTACTTAAGTCGGCATTGTGCCTTTTGTATTTAATTCCGATGCAATTTCTGTGTTTCATCGTCAATAAGAGGGTCAGAGGGATACAGTAAACCTGAAGTGAAGCATCGGAATCTATAACTAGCGTCACAGGAATGGTTCAAACATAGACACTAAGAAGTATCAGTTTTCTTGAACTTAAGTCGGCATTGTGCCTTTTGTATTTAATTCCGATGCAATTTCTGTGTTTCACCGGCAATAAGAAGGTCAGAGGGATACAGTAAACCTGTAGTGAAGCATCGGAATCTATAACTAGTGTCCCAGGAATTGTTCAAAACATAGACAGTAAGAAGAGTAAGTCCTCTTGTACTTAAGTCGGCATTGTGCCTTTTGTATATAATTCCGATACAATTTCTGTGTTTTATCGTCAATAAGAAGCTCAGAGGGATACAGTAAACCCGAAGTGAAGCATCGGAATCTATAACTAGTGTCACAGGAATGGTTCATAACATAGACAGTAAGAAGAGTCAGTTCTCTTGTACTTAAGTCGGCATTGTGCCTTTTGTATTTAATTCCGATGAAATTTCTGTGTTTCATCGTCAATAAGAAGGTCAGAGGGATACAGTAAACCTGAAGTGAAGCATCGGAATCTATAACTAGTGTCACAGGAATGGTTCAAAACATAGACAGTAAGAAGAGTCAGTTTTTATATACTTAAGTCGACAGTGTGCCATTTGTATTTAATTTCCGATACAATTTCTGTGTTTCATCGTCAATACGAAGGTCAGAGGGATACAGTAAACCTGAAGTGAAGCATCGGAATCTATAACTAGTGTCACAGGAATGGTTCAAAACATAGACAGTAAGAACGGTCAGTATTCTTGTACTTAAGTCGGCATTGTGCCTTTTGTATTTAATTCCGATGCAATATCTGTGTTTCTTCGTCAATACGGAGGTCAGAGGGATGCAGTAAACCTGAAGTGAAACATCGGAATCTATAACTAGTGTCACAGAAATGGTTCAAAACATATACAGTAAGAAGAGCCAGTCTTCTTTTACATATGTCGGCATTGTGCCTTTTGTATTAATTCCGATACAATTTACGTGTTTCATCGTCAATAAGAAGGTCAGAAGGATACAGTAAACCTGAAGTGAATCATAGGAATCTATAACTAGTGTCACAGGAATGGTTCAAATATAGACAGTAACAAGAATCAGTTTTCTTGTACTTAAGTCGGCATTGCGCCTTTCGTATTTAATTCCGATGCAATTTCTGTGTTTCATCAACAAAAAGAAGGTCAGAGGGATACAGTAAACCTGAAGTGAAGCATCGCAATCTATAACTAGTGTCCCAGGAATGGTTCAAAACATAGACAGTAAGAAGTGTCAGTCTTCTTGCACTTAAGTCGGCATTATGCCTTTTGTATTTAATTAAGATGCAATTTCTGTGTTTGATCGTCAATAAGAAGGTCAAAGTAATACAGTAAACCTGAAGTGAAGCATCGGAATCTATAACTAGTGTCACAGGAATGGTTTCTAAACGTAGACAGTAAGGAGAGTCAGTCTTCTTGTACTTATGTCGGCATTGTGCCTTTTGTATATAATTCCGATGCAATTTCTATGTTTCATCGTCAATAAGAAGCTCAGAGGGATAGAGTGAACCTGAAGTGAAGCATCGGAATCTATAACTAGTGTCACAGGAATGGTTCAAAATATAGATAGTAAGAAGAGTCAGTTTTCTTGTACTTAAGTCGCCATTGTGCGTTTTGAATTTAATTCCGATGCAATTTCTGTGTTTCATCCTCAATAAGAAGGTCAGAGGGATACAGTAAACCTGAAGTGAAGCATCGGAATCTATAACTTGTGTCGCAGGAATGGTTCAAATCTTAGACAGTATGAAGAGATAGTCTTCTTGTACTTGAGTCGGCATTGTGCCTTTTGTATTTAATTCGGATGCAATTTCTGTGTTTCATCGTCAATAAGAAGGTCAGCAGGATACAGTAAACCTGAAGTGAAGCATCGGAATCTATAACTAATGTAACAGGAATGGTTTAAAACATAGGCACTAAGAAGAGCTAGTCTTCTTGTACTTGAGTCGGCATTGTGCCTTTTGTATTAAATTCTGAAGACATTTCTGTGTTTGATCGTCAATAAGAAGGTCAGAGGGATACAGTAAACCTGAAGTGAAGCATCGGAATCTATAACTAGTGTCACAGGAATGGTTCAAATCATAGACAGTAAGAAGAGTTACTCTTCTTGTACTTAAGTCGGCATTGTGCCTTTTTATTTAATTAAGATGCAATTTCTATGTTTCATCATCAATAAGAAGGTCAAAGGGATACAGTAAGCCTGAAGTGAAACATCGGAATCTATAACTAGTGTCACAGGAATGGTTCATAACATAGACAGTAAGAAGAGTCAGTTCTCTTGTACTTAAGTCGGCATTGTGCTTTTTGTATTTAATCCCGATGATATATCTGTGTTTCATCGTCAATAAGAAGGTCAGAGGGATACAGTAAACCTGAAGTGAAGCATCGGAATCTATAACTAGTGTCACAGGAATGGTTCAAAACATAGACAGTAAGAAGAGTCAGTTTTTATATACTTAAGTCGACAGTGTGCCATTTGTATTTAATTTCCGATGCAATTTCTGTGTTTCATCGTCAATAAGAAGGTCACAGGGTTACAGTAAACCTCAAGTGAAGCATCGGAATCTATAACTAGTGAAACAGGAATGGTTCAAAACACAGACAGTAAGAAGAGTCACTCTTTTTGTACTTAAGTCGGCATTGTGCCTTTTGTATTTAATTCCGATGCAATTTCTGTGTTTCATCGTCAATACGAAGGTTAGAGTTATACCGTAAACCTGAAGTGAACTATCGGAATCTATAACTAGTGTCACAGGAATGGTGCAAAACATAGACAGTAAGAAAGGTCAGTCTTGTTGTACTTAAGTCGGCATTGTGCCTTTTGTATTTAATTCCGATGCAATATATGTATTTCTTCGTCAATAAGAAGGTCAGAGGGATACAGTAAACCTGTAGTGAAGCATCGGAATCTATACCTAGTGTCACAGAAATGGTTCAAAACATAGACAGTAAGAAGAGCCAGTCTTCTGGTACTTGAGTCAGAATTGTGCCTTTTGTATTTAATTCCGATGCTATTTCTGTGTTTCATCGTCAATAAGAAGGTCAGAGGGATTCAGTAAACCTGAAGTGAAGCATCGGAATCTATAACTAGTGTCACAGGATTGGTTCAAAACATAGACAGTAAGAAGAGTCGGTCTTCTTGTACTTAAATCGGCATTGTGCCTTTTGTATTTAATTCCGATGCAATTTACGTGTTTCATCGTCAATAAGAAGGTCAGAGGGAAACAGTAAACCTTAAGTGAAGCATCGGAATCTATAACTAGTGTCACAGGAATGGTTCAAAACATAGACAGTAAGAAGAATCAGTTTTCTTGTACTTAAGTCGGCATTGTGCCTTTTGTGTTTAATTCCGATGCAATTTCTGTGTTTCATCGTCAATAAGAAGGTCACAGGGATACAGTAAACCTGAAGTGAAGCATCGGAATCTATAACTAGTGTCACAGGAATGGTTCAAAACATAGACAGTAAGAAGAGACAGTCTTCTTGTACTTAAGTCGGCATTGTGCCTTTTGTATATAATTCCGATGCCATTTCTGTGTTTCATCGTCAATAAGAAGCTCAGAGGGATACAGTAAACCTGAAGTGGAGCATCGGAATCTATAACTAGTGTCACAGGAATGTTTCAAAGCATAGACAGTAAGAAGAGTCAGTTTTCTTGTACTTAAGTCGGCATTGTGACTTTTGTATTTAATTCCGATGCAATTTCTGTGTTTCATCGTCAATAAAAAGGTCAGAGGGATACAGGAAACCTGAAGTGAAGCATCGGAATCTATAACTAGCGTCACAGGAATGGTTCAAACATAGACAGTAAGAAGAGTCAGTCTTTTTGTACTTAAGTCGACATTGTGCCTTTTGTATTTAATTTCGATGCATTTTCTGTGTTTCATCGTCAATACGAAGGTGAGAGGGATACAGTAAACCTGAAGTGAAGCATCCGAATCTATAACTAGTGTCACAGGAATGGTTCAAAACATAGACAGTAAGAAGGATCAGTCTTCTTGTACTTAAATCGGCATTGTGCATTTTGTATTTAATTCCGATGCAATTTCTGTGTTTCATCGTCAATAAGAAGGTCAGAGGGATACAGTAAACCTGAAGTGAAGCATCGGAGTCTACAACTAGTGTCACAGAAATGATTCATAACATACACAGTAAGAAGAGCCAGTCTTCTTGGACTTGAGTCGGAATTTGCCTTTTGTATTTATTCCTATGCAATTTCTGTGTTTCTTCGTCAATAAGAAGGTCAGAGGGATACAGTAAACCTGAAGTGAAGCATCGGAATCTATAACTAGTGTCGCAGGAATGGTTCAAAACATAGACAGTAAGAAGAGCCAGTCTTTTTGTTCTTGAGTCGGGATTGTGCCTTTTGTATTTAATTCGGATGCAATTTCTGTGTTTCATCGTCAATACGAATGTCAGAGGGATACAGTAAACCGGAAGTGAAGCATCGGAATCTATAACTAGTGTCACAGGAATGGTTAGAACATAGACAGTAAGAAAGGTCAGTCTTGTTGTACTTAAGTCGGCATTGTGCCTTTTGTATATATTTCCGATGCAATTTCTGTGTTTCATCGTCAATAAGAAGCTCAGAGGGATACAGTAAACCTGAAGTGAAGCATCGGAATCTATAACTAGTGTCACAGGAATGGTTCGAAACATAGACAGTAAGAAGAGTCAGTTTTCTTGTACTTAAGTCTTAATTGTGCCTATTGCATTTAATTCCGATGCAATTTCTTTGTTTCATCGTCAATAAGAAGGTCACAGGGATACAGTAAACCTGAAGTGGAGCGTCGGAATCTATAACTAGTGTCACAGGAATGGTTCAAAACATAGACAGTAAGAAGCGTAAGTCCTCTTGTACTTAAGTCGGCATTGTGCCTTTTGTATATAATTCCGATGCAATTTCTGTGTTTCATCGTCAATAAGAAGCTCAGAGGGATACAGTAAACCTGAAGTGAAGCATCGGAATCTATAACTAGTGTCACAGGAATGGTTCAAAACATAGACAGTAAGAAGAATTAGTTTTCTTGTACTTAAGTCGGCATTGTGCCTTTTGTATTTAATTCCGATGCAATTTCTGTGTTTCATCGTCAATAAGGTAACGGGGATACAGTAAACCTGAAGTGAAGCATCGGAATCTATAACTAGTGTCACAGGAATGGTTCATAACATAGACAGTAACAAGAGTCAGTCTTCTTGTACTTAAGTCGGCATTGTGCCTTTTGTTTATAATTCCGATGCAATTTCTGTGTTTCATCGTCAATAATAAGGTCAGAGGGATACAGTAAACCTGAAGTGAAGCATCGGAATCTATAACTAGTGTCACAGGAATGGTTCGAAACATAGACAGTAAGAAGAGTCAGTTTTCTTGTACTTAAGTCTTAATTGTGCCTTTTGCATTTAATTCCGATGCAATTTCTGTATTTCATCGTCAATAAGAAGGTCAGAGGGATACAGTAAACCTTAAGTGAAGCATCGGAATCTATAACTAGTGTCACAGGAATGGTTCAAAACATAGACAGTAAGAAGAGCCAGTCTTCTTGTACTTAAGTCGGCATTGTGCCTTTTGTATTTAATTAAGATGCAATTTCTGTGTTTCATCGTCAATAGGAAGGTCAAAGTAATACAGTAACCCAGAAGTGAAGCATCGGAATCTATAACTAGTGTCACAGGAATGGTTCATAACATAGACAGTAAGAAGAGTCAGTCTTCTTGTACTTAAGTCGGCATTGTTCCTTTTGTATATAATTCCGATGCCATTTCTGTGTTTCATCGTCAATAAGAAGCTCAGAGGGATACAGTAAACCTGAAGTGGAGCATCGGAATCTATAACTAGTGTCACAGGAATGATTCAAAACATAGACAGTAAGAACAGTCAGTTTTCTTGTACTTAAGTCGGCATTGTGATTTTTGTATTTAATTCCGACGCAATTTCTGGGTTTCATCGTCAATAAGAAGGTCAGAGGGATACAGTAAACCTGAAGTGAAGCATCGGAGTCGATAACTAATGTCACAGAAATGATTCATAACATAGACAGTAAGAAGAGCCAGTCTTCTTGGACTTGAGTCGTGATTGTGCATTTTGTATTTAATTCGGATGCAATTTCTGTGTTTCATCGTCAATAAGAAGTTCAGAGGGATACAGTAAACCTGAAGTGAAGCATCGGAACTATAACTAGTGTCACAGGAATGGTTCAAAACATAGACAGTAAGTAGAGTCAGTCTTCTTGTACTTAAGTCGGCATTGTGCCTTTTGTATTTAATTAAGATGCAATTTCTGTGTTTCATCGTCAATAATAAGGTCAGAGGGATACAGTAAACCTGAAGTGAAGTATCGGAATCTATAACTAGTGTCACAGGAATAGTTCAAAACATAGTCAGTAAGAAGAGTCAGTTTTCTTGTACTTAAGTCGGCATTGTGCCTTTGGTATATAATTCCGATGCAATTTCTGTGTTTCATCGTCAATAAGAAGCTCAGAGGGATAGAGTGAACCTGAAGTGAAGCATCGGAATCTATAACTAGTGTCACAGGAATGGTTCAAAACATAGACAGTAAGAAGAGTCAGTTTTCTTGTACTTAAGTCGGCATTGTGCCTTTTGAATTTAATTCCGATGCAATTTCTGTGTTTCATCCTCAATAAGAAGGTCAGCTGGATACAGTAAACCTGAAGCGAAGCATCGGAATCTATAACTAGTGACACAGGAATGGTTCAAATCATAGACAGTAAGAAGAGTTACTCTTCTTGTACTTAAGTCGGCATTGTGCCTTTTGTATTTAATGAAGATGCAATTTCTATGTTTCATCATCAATAAGAAGGTCAAAGGGATACAGTAAGCCTGAAGTGAAGCATCGGAATCTATAACTAGTGTCAGAGGAATGGTTCAAAATAGACAGGAAGTAGAGTAAGTCCTGTTGTACCTAAGTCTGCATTGTGCCTTTTGTATATAATTCCGATGCAATTTCTGTGTTTCATCGTCAATAAGAAGCTCAGAGGGATACAGTAAACCTGAAGTGAAGCATCGGAATCTATAACTAGTGTCACAGGAATGGTTCAAAACATAGACAGTAAGAAGAGTCAGTTTTCATGTACTTAAGTCGGCATTGTGCCTTTTGTATTTAATTCCGATGCAACTTCTGTGTTTCATCGTTAATAAGAAGGTCACAGGGATACAGTAAACCTCAAGTGAAGCATCGGAATCTATAACTAGTGTCACAGGAATGGTTCAAAACATAGACAGTAAGAAGAGTCAGTCTTTTTGTACTTAAGTCGGCATTGTGCCTTTTGTATTTAATTCCGATGCAATTTCTGTGTTTCATCGTCAATACGAAGGTTAGAGGGATACCGTAAACCTGAAGTGAACTATCGGAATCTATAACTAGTGTCACAGGAATGGTTCAAAACATAGACAGTAAGAAGAGTCAGTCTACTTGTACTTAAGTCGGCATTGTGCAATTTGTATTTAATTCCGATGCAATGTCTGTGTTTCATCGTCAATAAGATGGTCAGAGGGATACAGTAAACCTGAAGTGAAGCATCGGAGTCTATAACTAGTGTCACAGAAATGATTCATAGCATAGACAGTAAGAAGAGTCAGTCTTCTGGGACTTGAGTCGGAATTTGCCTTTTGTATTAATTCCTATGCAATTTCTGTGTTTCTTCGTCAATAAGAAGGTCAGAGGGATACAGTAAACCTGAAGTGAAGCATCGGAATCTATAACTAGTGTCGCAAGAATGGTTCAAAACATAGACAGTAAGAAGAGCCAGCCTTTTTGTACTTGAGTCGGGACTGTGCCTTTTGTATTTAATTCGGATGCAATTTCTGTGTTTCATCGTCAATACGATTGTCAGAGGGATACAGTAAACTTGAAGTGAAGCATCGGAATCTATAACTAGTGTCACAGGAATGGTTCAAAACATAGACAGTAAGAAAGGTCAGTCTTGTTGTACTTAAGTCGGCATTGTGCCTTTAGTATTTAATTCCGATGCAATATCTGTATTTCTTCGTCAATAAGAAGGTCAGAGGGATACAGTAAACCTATAGTGAAGCATCGGAATCTATAACTAGTGTCACAGAAATGCTTCAAAACATAGACAGTAAGAAGAGCCAGTCTTCTAGTACTTGAGTCAGAATTGTGCCTTTTGTATTTAATTCCGATGCTATTTCTGTGTTTCATCGTCAATAAGAAGGTCAGAGGGATTCAGTAAACCTGAAGTGAAACATCGGATCTATAACTAGTGTCACAGAAATGGTTCAAAACATAGACAGTAAGAAGAGTCGGTCTTCTTGTACTTAAATCGGCATTATGCCTTTTGTATTTAATTCCGATGCAATATCTGTGTTTCATCGTCAATAAGAAGGTCACAGGGATACAGTAAACCTGAAGTGAAGCATCGGAATCTATAACTAATGTCACAGGAATGGTTCAAAACATAGACAGTAGGAAGAGTCAGTTTTCATGTACTTAAGTCGGCATTGTGCCTTTTGTATTTAATTCGGATGCAATTTCTGTGTTTCATCGTCAATAAGAAGGTCACAGGGATACAGTAAACCTGAAGTGGAGCATCGGAATCTATAACTAGTGTCACAGGAATGGTTCAAAACATAGACAGTAAGAAGAGTAAGTCCTCTTGTACTTAAGTCGGCATTGTGCCTTTTGTATATAATTCCGAAGCAATTTGTGTGTTTCATCGTCAATAAGAAGCTCAGAGGGATACAGTAAACCTGAAGTGAAGCATCGGAATCTATAACTAGTGTCACAGGAATGGTTCAATACATAGACAGTAAGAAGAATCAGTTTTCTTGCACTTAAGTCGGCATTGTGCCTTTTGTATTTAATTCCGATGCAATTTCTGTGTTTCATCGTCAATAAGGTAACAGGGATACAGTAAACCTGAAGTGAAGCATCGGAATCTATAACTAGTGTCACAGGAATGTTTCATAACATAGACAGTAAGATGAGTCAGTCTTCTTGTACATAAGTCGGCATTGTGCCTTTTGTTTACAATTCCGATGCAATTTCTGTGTTTCATCGTCAATAATAAGGTCAGAGGGATACAGTAAACCTGAAGTGAAGCATCGGAATCTATAACTAGTGTCACTGGAATGGTTCAAAACATAGACAGTAAGAAGAGTCAGTCTTCTTGTACTTAAGTCGGCATTGCTCCTTTTGTATATAATTCCGTCGCCATTTCTGTGTTTCATCGTCAATAAGAAGCTCAGAGGGATACAGTAAACCTTAAGTGGAGCATCGGAATCTATAACTAGTGTCACAGTAATGATACAAAACATAGACAGTAAGAACAGTCTGTTTTCTTGTACTTAAGTCGGCTTTGTGACTTTTGTATTTAATTACGACGCAATTTCTGTGTTTCATCGTCAATAAGAAGGTCAGAGGGATACAGTAAACCTGAAGTGAAGCATCGGAGTCTCTAACTAGTGTCACAGAAATGATTCATAACATAGACAGTAAGAAGAGCCAGTCTTCTTGGACTTGAGTCGGGATTGTGACTTTTGTATTTAATTCGGATGCAATTTCTGTGTTTCATCGTCAATAAGAATCTCAGAGGGATACAGTAAACCTGAAGTGAAGCATCGGAACTATAACTAGAGTCACAGGAATGGTTCAAAACGTAAACAGTAAGTAGAGTCAGTCTTCTTGTACTTAAGTCGGCATTGTGAATTTTGTATTTAATTGTGAAGCAATTTCTGTGTTTCATCGTCAATAATAAGGTCAGAGGGATACAGTAACCCTGAAGTGATGTATCGGAATCTATAACTAGTGTCACAGGAATAGTTCAAAACATAGTCAGTAAGAAGAGTCAGTCTTCTTGTACTTAAGTCGACATTGTGCCATTAGTATATAATTCCGATGCAATTTCTGTGTTTCATCGTCAATAAGAAGGTCGCCGTATACAGTAAACCTGAAGTGAAGCATCGGAATCTATAACTAGTGTCACAGGAATGGTTCAAAACATAGGCGGTAAGAAGAGCCTGTCTTCTTGCACTTGAGTCGGCATTGTGCCTTTTGTATTTAATTCTGATGAAATTTCTGTATTTGATCGTCAATAAGAAGCTCAGAGGGATGCAGTAAACCTGAAGTGAAGCATCGGAATCTATAACTCGTGTCACAGGAATGGTTCAAATCATAGACAGTAAGAAGAGTCAATCTTCTTGTACTTAAGTCGGCATTGTGCCTTTTGTATTTAAATCCGATGCAATATCTGTGTTTCATCGTCAAAAAGAAGCTCAGAGGGATACAGTAAACCTGAAGTGAAGCATCGGAATCTGTAACTAGTGACACTGGAATGGTTCAAATCATAGACAGTAAGAAGAGTCAGTTTTCTTGTACTTAAGTAGGCATTGTGCCTTTTGTATTTAATTCCGATGCAATTTCTGTGTTTCATCGTCAATAAGAAGGTCACAGGGATATAGTAAACCTGAAGTGAAGCATCGGAATCTATAACTAGTGTCACAGGAATGGTTCAAAACATAACAGTAAGAAGAGTAAGTCCTCTTGTACTTAAGTCGGCATTGTGCCTTTTGTAAATAATTCCGATGCAATTTCTGTGTTTCATCGTCAATAAGAAGGTCAGAGGGATACAGTATACCTGAAGTGAAGTATCGGAATCTATAACTAGTGTCACAGGAATGGTTCAAAACATCGACAGTAAGAAGAGTCAGTTATCTTGTACTTATGTCTTAATTGTGCCTTTTGTATTTAATTCCGATGCAATTTCTGTGTTTTATCGTCAATAAGGTAACAGGGATACAGTAAACCTGAAGTGAAGCATCGGAATCTATAACTAGTGTCACAGGAATTGTTCGTAACATAGACAGTAAGAAGAGTCAGTATTCTTGTACTTAAGTCGGCATAGTGCCTTTTGTTTATAATTCCGATGCAATTTCTGTGTTTCATCGTCAATAATAAGGTCAGAGGGATACAGTAAACCTGAAGTGAAGCATCGGAATCTATGACTAGTGTCACAGAAATGGTTCAAAACATAGACAGTAAGAAGAGTCAGTCTTCTTGTACTTAAATCGGCATTGTGACTTTTGTATATAATTCCGATGCAATTTACGTGTTTCATCGTCAATAAGAAGCTCAGAGGGATACAGAAAACCTGAAGTGAAGCATCGGAATCTATAACTAGTGTCACAGGAATGGTTCGAAACATAGACAGTAAGAAGAGTCAGTTATCTTGTACTTATGTCTTAATTGTGCCTTTTGTATTTAATTCCGATGCAATTTCTGTGTTTCATCGTCAATAAGAAGGTCAGAGGGATACAGTAAACCTGAAGTGTAGTATCGGAATCTATAACTAGTGTCACAGGAATGGTTCAAAACATAGACAGTAAGAAGAGCCAGTCTTCTTGTACTTAAGTCGGCATTGTGCCTTTTGTATTTAATTAAGATGCAATTTCTGTGTTTCATCGTCAATAGGAAGGACAAAGTAATACAGTAACCCAGAAGTGAAGCATCGGAATCTATAACTAGTGTCACAGGAATGGTTCAAAGCATAGACAGTAAGAAGAGTCAGTCTTCTTGTACTTAAGTCGGCATTGTTCCTTTTGTATATAATTCCGATGCCATTTCTGTGTTTCATCGTCAATAAGAAGCTCAGAGGGATGCAGTACACCTGAAGTGGAGCATCGGAATCTATAACTAGTGTCACAGGAATGGTCCAAAACATAGACACTAATAAGAGTCAGTTTTCTTGTACTTAAGTCGGCATTGTGACTTTTGTATTTAATTCCGACGCAATTTCTGTGTTTCATCGTCAATAAGAAGGTCAGAGGGATACAGTAAACCTGAAGTGAAGCATCGGAGTCTATAACTTGTGTCACAGAAATGATTAATAACATAGACAGTAAGAAGAGCCAGTCTTCTTGGACTTGAGTCGGGAATGTGCCTTTTGTATTTAATTCGGATGCAATGTCTGTGTTTCATCGTCAATAAGAAGCTCAGAAGGATACAGTAAACCTGAAGTGAAGCATCGGAACTATAACTAATGTCACAGGAAACTTTCAAAACAGAAACAGTAAGTAGAGTCAGTCTTCTTGTACTTAAGTCGGCATTGTGCCTTTTGTATTTAATTAAGATGCAATTTCTGTGTTTCATCGTCAATAATAAGGTCAGAGGGATACAGTAAACCTGAAGTGAAGTATCGGAATTTATAACTAGTGTCACAGGAATAGTTCAAAACATAGTCGGTAAGAAGAGTCAGTCTTCTTGTACTTGAGTCGACATTGTGCCATTAGTATATAATTCCGATGCAATTTCTGTGTTTCATCGTCAATAAGAAGGTCAGCCGTATACAGTAAACCTGAAGTGAAGCATCGGAATCTATAACTAGTGTCACAGGAATGGTTCAAAACATAGGCAGTAAGAAGAGCCAGTCTTCTTGTACTTGAGTCGGCATTGTGCCTTTTGTATTTAATTCTGTTGAAATTTCTGTATTTGATCGTCAATAAGAAGGTCAGAGGGATGCAGTAAACCTCAAGTGAAGCATCGGAATCTATAACTCGTATCACAGGAATGGTTCAAATCATAGACAGTAAGAAGAGTCAGTCTTCTTGTACTTAAGTCGGCATTGTGCCTTTTGTATTTAAATCCGATGCAATTTCTGTGTTTCATCGTCAATAAGAAGCTCAGAGGGATACAGTAAACCTGAAGTGAAGCATCGGAATCTGTAACTAGTGTCACTGGAATGGTTCAAATCATAGACAGTAAGAAGAGTCAGTTTTCTTGTACTTAAGTCGGCATTGTGCCTTTTGTATTTAATTCCGATGCAATTTCTGTGTTTCATCGTCAATAAGAAGGTCAGAGGGATACAGTAAACCTGAAGTGAAGCATCGGAATCTATAACTAGTGTCACTGGAATGGTTCAAAACATAGACAGTAAGAAGAGTCAGTCTTCTTGTACTTAAGTCGGCATTGCTCCTTTTGTATATAATTCCGACGCCATTTCTGTGTTTCATCGTCAATAAGAAGCTCAGAGGGATACAGTAAACCTGAAGTGGAGCATCGGAATCTATAACTAGTGTCACAGGAATGATTCAAAGCATAGACAGTAAGAACAGTCTGTTTTCTTGTACTTAAGTCGGCATTGTGCTTTTTGTATTTAATTCCGATGCAATTTCTGTGTTTCATCGTCAATAAAAAGGTCAGAGGGATACAGTAAACCTGAAGTGAAGCATCGGAATCTATAACTAGTGTCACAGGAATGGTTCAAAGCATAGACAGTAAGAAGAGTCAGTCTTCATGTACTTAAGTCGGCATTGTTCCTTTTGTATATAATTCCGATGCCATTTCTGTGTTTCATCGTCAATAAGAAGCTCAGAGGGATGCAGTAAACCTGAAGTGGAGCATCGGAAACTATAACCAGTGTCACAGGAATGGTTCAAAACATAGACACTAATAAGAGTCAGTTTTCTTGTACTTAAGTCGGCATTGTGACTTTTGTATTTAATTCCGACGCAATTTCTGTGTTTCATCGTCAATAAGAAGGTCAGAGGGATACAGTAAACCTGAAGTGAAGCATCGGAGTCTATAACTAGTGTCACAGAAATGATTAATAACATAGACAGTAAGAAGAGCCAGTCTTCTTGGACTTGAGTCGGGATTGTGCCTTTTGTATTTAATTCGGATGCAATTTCTGTGTTTCATCGTCAATAAGAAGCTCAGAGGGATACAGTAAACCTGAAGTGAAGCATCGGAACTATAACTAGTGTCACAGGAAACTTTCAAAACATAAACAGTAAGTAGAGTCAGTCTTCTTGTACTTAAGTCGGCATTGTGCCTTTTGTATTTAATTAAGATGCAATTTCTGTGTTTCATCGTCAATAATAAGGTCAGAGGGATACAGTAAACCTGAAGTGAAGTATCGGAATTTATAACTAGTGTCACAGGAATAGTTCAAAACATAGTCAGTAAGAAGAGTCAGTCTTCTTGTACTTAAGTCGACATTGTGCCATTAGTATATAATTCCGATGCAATTTCTGTGTTTCATCGTCAATACGAAGGTCAGCCGTATACAGTAAACCTGAAGTGAAGCATCGGAATCTATAACTAGTGTCACAGGAATGGTTCAAAACATAGGCAGTAAGAAGAGCCAGTCTTCTTGTACTTGAGTCGGCATTGTGCCTTTTGTATTTA
The DNA here is from genome assembly GCF_021461395.2 of Schistocerca americana. Lineage (NCBI taxonomy): Eukaryota > Metazoa > Arthropoda > Insecta > Orthoptera > Acrididae > Schistocerca > Schistocerca americana. The sequence goes on from NC_060128.1 coordinate 18,836,727, forward strand.
ATTCTGTTGAAATTTCTGTGTTTGATCGTCAATAAGAAGGTCAGAGGGATGCAGTAAACCTCAAGTGAAGCATCGGAATCTATAACTCGTATCACAGGAATGGTTAAAATCATAGACAGTAAGAGGAGTCAGTCTTCTTGTACTTAAGTCGGCATTGTGCCTTTTGTATTTAAATCCGATGCAATTTCTGTGTTTCATCGTCAATAAGAAGCTCAGAGGGATACAGTAAACCTGAAGTGAAGCGTCGGAATCTGTAACTAGTGCCACTGGAATGGTTCAAATCATAGACAGTAAGAAGAGTCAGTTTTCTTGTACTTAAGTCGGCATTGTGCCTTTTGTATTTAATTCCGATGCAATTTCTGTGTTTCATCGTCAATAAGAATGTCAGAGGGATACAGTAAACCTGAAGTGAAACATCGGAATCTATAACTAGTGTCACTGGAATGGTTCAAAACATAGACAGTAAGAAGAGTCAGTCTTCTTGTACTTAAGTCGGCATTGCTCCTTTTGTATATAATTCCGACGCCATTTCTGTGTTTCGTCGTCAATAAGAAGCTCAGAGGGATACAGTAAACCTGAAGTGGAGCATCGGAATCTATAACTAGTGTCACAGGAATGATTCAAAACATAGACAGTAAGAACAGTCTGTTTTCTTGTACTTAAGTCGGCATTGTGACTTTTGTATTTAATTACGACGCAATTTCTGTGTTTCATCGTCAATAAGAAGGTCAGAGGGATACAGTAAACCTGAAGTGAAGCATCAGAGTCTCTAACTAGTGTCACAGAAATGATTCATAACATAGACAGTAAGAAGAGCCAGTCTTCTTGGACTTGAGTCGGGATTGTGCCTTTTGTATTTAATTCGGATGCAATTTCTGTGTTTCATTGTCAATAAGAAGCTCAGAGGGATACAGTAAACCTGAAGTGAAGCATCGGAACTATAACTAGTGTCACAGGAATGGTTCAAAACATAAACAGTAAGTAGAGTCAGTCTTCTTGTACTTAAGTCGGCATTGTGCCTTTTGTATTTAATTATGAAGCAATTTCTGTGTTTCATCGTCAATAATAAGGTCAGAGGGATACAGTAAACCTGAAGTGAAGTATCGGAATCTATAACTAGCGTCACAGGAATAGTTCAAAACATATTCAGTAAGAAGAGTCAGTCTTCTTGTACTTAAGTCCACATTGTGCCATTAGTATACAATTCCGATGCAATTTCTGTGTTTCATCGTCAATAAGAAGGTCAGCCGTATACAGTAAACCTGAAGTGAAGCATCGGAATCTATAACTAGTGTCACAGGAATGGTTCAAAACATAGGCAGTAAGAAGAGCCAGTCTTCTTGTACTTGAGTCGGCATTGTGCCTCTTGTATTTAATTCTGATGAAATTTCTGTATTTGATCGTCAATAAGAAGCTCAGAGGGATACAGTAAACCTGAAGTGAAGCATCCGAATCTATAACTCGTGTCACAGGAATGGTTCAAATCAAAGACAGTAAGAAGAGTCAATCTTCTTGTACTTAAGTCGGCATTGTGCCTTTTGTATTTAAATCCGATGCAATATCTGTGTTTCATCGTCAAAAAGAAGCTCAGAGGGATACAGTAAACCTGAAGTGAAGCATCGGAAACTGTAACTAGTGACACTGGAATGGTTCAAATCATAGACAGTAAGAAGAGTCAGTTTTCTTGTACTTAAGTAGGCATTGTGCCTTTTGTATTTAATTCCGATGCAATTTCTGTGTTTCATCGTCAATAAGAAGGTCACAGGGATACAGTAAACCTGAAGTGAAGCATCGGAATCTATACCTAGTGTCACAGAAATGGTTCAAAACATAGACAGTAAGAAGAGCCAGTCTTCTTGTACTTGAGTCGGCATTGTGCCTTTTGTATTTAATTCCGATATTATTTCTGTGTTTCATCGTCAATAAGAAGGTGAAAGGGATACAGTAAACCAGAAGTGAAGCATCAGAATCTATAACTAGTGTCACAGGAATGGTTCAAAACATAGACAGTAAGAAGAGTAAGTCCTCTTGTACTTAAGTCGGCATTGTGAATTTTGTATATAACTCCGATGCAATTTCTGTGTTTCATCGTCAATAAGAAGCTCAGAGGGATACAGTAAACCTGAAGTGAAGCATCGGAATCTATAACTAGTGTCACAGGAATGGTTCAAAACATAGACAGTAAGAAGAGTCAGTATTCATGTACTTAAGTCGGCATTGTGCCTTTTGTATTTAATTCCGATGCAAATTCTGTGTTTCATCGTAAATAAGAAGGTCACAGGGATACAGTCAACCTGAAGTGATGCATCGGAATCTATAACTAGTGTCACAGGAATGGTTCAAAACATAGACAGTAAGAAGAGTCAGTCTTTTTGTACTTAAGTCGGCATTGTGCCTTTTGTATTTAATTCCGATGTAATTTCTGTGTTTCATCGTCAATACGATGGTCAGAGGGATACTGTAATCCTGAAGTGAATCATCGGAATCTATAACTAGTGTCACAGGAATGGTTCAAAACATAGACAGTAAGAAACGTCAGTCTTGTTGTACTGAAGTCGGCATTGTGCCTTTTGTATATAATTCCGATGCAATTTCTGTGTTTCATCGTCAATAAGAAGCTCAGAGGTATACAGTAAACCTGAAGTGAAGCATCGGAATCTATAACTAGTGTCACAGGAATGGTTCAAAACATAAAAAGTAAGAAGAGTCAGTTTTCTTAAACTTAAGTCTTAATTGTGCCTTTTGTATTTAATTCCGATGCAAGTTCTGTGTTTCATCGTCAATAAGAAGGTCAGAGGGATACAGTAAACCTAAAGTGAAGCATCGGAATCTATAACTAGTGTCACAGGAATAGTTCAAAACATAGACAGTAATAAGAGCAAGTCTTCTTGTACTTAAGCCGGCATTGTGCCTTTTGTATTTAATTAAGATGCAATTTCTGTGTTTCATCGTCAATAAGAAGGTCAAAGTAATACAGTAACCCAGAAGTGAAGCATCGGAATCTTTAACTAGTGTCACAGGAATGGTTCAAAACATAGACAGTAAGAAGAGTCAGTCTTCTTGTACTTAAGTCGGCATTGTGCCTTTTGTATATAATTCCGATGCCATTTCTGTGTTTCATAGTCAATAAGAAGCTCAGAGGGATACAGTAAACCTGAAGTGGAGCATCGGAATCTATAACTAGTGTCACAGGAATGGTTCAAAACATAGACAGTAAGAAGAGTCAGTTTTCTTGTACTTCAGTCGGCATTGTGCCTTTTGTATTTAATTCCGATGCAATTTTGTGTTTCATCGTCAATACGAAGGTGAGAGGGATACAGTAAACCTGTAGTGAAGCATCCGAATCTATAACTAGTGTCACAGGAATTGTTCAAATCATAGACAGTAAGAAGGGTCAGTCTTCTTGTACTTAAGTCGGCATTGTGCATTTTGTATTTAATTCCGATGCAATTTCTGTGTATCATCGTCAATAAGAAGGTCAGAGGGATACAGTAAACCTGAAGTGAAGCATCGGAGTCTATAACTAGTGTCACAGAAATGATTCATAAATAGACTGTAAGAAGAGCCAGTCATCTTGGACTTGAGTCAGCATTTGCCTTTTGTATTTATTCCTATGCAATTACTGTGTTTCTTCGTCAATAAGAAGGTCAGAGGGATACAGTAAACCTGAAGTGAAGCATCGGAATCTATAACTAGTGTCGCAGGAATGGTTCAAAACATAGGCAGTAAGAAGAGCCAGTCTTTTTGTACTTGAGTCGGGATTGTGCCTTTTGCATTTAATTCGGATGCAATTTCTGTGTTTCATCGTCAATAAGATGGTCAGAGGGATACAGTAAACCTGAAGTGAAGCATGGGAATCGATAACTAGTGTCAAGGGATTGGTTCAAACATAGACAGTTGGAAGAGGCAGACTTCTTTTACTTAAATCGGCATTGTGCCTTTTGTATTTAATTCCTATGCAATTTCTGTGTTTCATCGTCAATAAGAAGGTCAGAGGGATACAGTAAACCTGAAGTGAGGCACCGGAATCTATAACTAGTGTCACAGGAATGATTTAAAACATAGACAGTAAGAAGAGTCAGTTTTCTTGTACTTAAGTCGGCATTGTGCCTTATGTATTTAATTCCGATGAAATTTCTGTGTTTCATCGTCAATAAGAAGGTCAGCCGTATACAGTAAACCTGAAGTGAAGCATCGGAACTATAACTAGTGTCACAGGAATGGTTCAAAACATAGGCAGTAAGAAGAGCCAGTCTTCTTGTACTTAAGTCGGCATTGTGCCTTTTATATTTAATTCCGATGCAATTTCTGTGTTTCATCGTCAATAAGAAACTCAGAGGGATACAGTAAACCTGAAGTGAGGCACCGGAATCTATAACTAGTGTCACAGGAATGATTTAAAACATAGACAGTAAGTAGAGTCAGTCTTCTTGCACTTAAGTCGGCATTGTGCCTTTTGCATTTAATTAAGATGCAATTTCTGTGTTTCACGTCAATAATAAGGTTAGAGGGATACAGTAAACCTGAAGTGAAGTGTCGGAATCTATAACTAGTGTCACAGGAATAGTTCAAAACATTGTCAGTAAGAAGAGTCAGTCTTCTTGTACTTAAGTCGACATTGTGCCATTAGTATATAATTCCGATGCAATTTCTGTGTTTCATCGTCAATAAGAAGGTCAGCCGTATACAGTAAACCTGAAGTGAAGCATCGGGATCTATAACTAGTGTCACAGGAATGGTTCAAAACATAGGCAGTAAGAAGAGCCAGTCTTCTTGTACTTAAGTCGGCATTGTGCCTTTTATATTTAATTCCGATGCAATTTCTGTGTTTCATCGTCAATAAGAAACTCAGAGGGATACAGTAAACCAGAAGTGAAGCATCGGAATCTATAACTAGTGTCACAGGAATGATTCAAAACATAAACAGTAAGAAGAGTAAGTCCTCTTGTACTTAAGTCGGCATTGTGAATTTTGTATATAACTCCGATGCAATTTCTGTGTTTCATCGTCAATAAGAAGCTCAGAGGGATACAGTAAACCTGAAGTGAAGCATCGGAATCTATAACTAGTGTCACAGGAATGGTTCAAAACATAGACAGTAAGAAGAGTCAGTCTTTTTGTACTTAAGTCGGCATTGTGCCTTTTGTATTTAATTCCGATGCAATTTCTGTGTTTCATCTTCAATACCATGGTCAGAATGATACAGTAATCCTGAAGTGAAGCATCGGAATCTATAACTAGTGTCACAGGAATGGTTCAAAATATAGACAGTAAGAAAGGTCAGTCTTGTTGTACTTAAGTCGGCATTGTGCCTTTTTTATTTAATTCCGATGCAATATCTGTATTTCTTCGTCAATAAGAAGGTCAGAGGGATTCAGTAAACCTGTAGTGAAGCATCAGAATCTATAACTAGTGTCACAGAAATGGTTCAAAACATTGTCAGAAAGAAGAGCCAGTCTTCTTGTACTTGAGTCAGAATTGTGCCTTTTGTATTTAATTCCGATGCTATTTCTGTGTTTCATCGTCAATAAGAAGCTCAGAGGGATTCAGTTAACCTGAAGTGAAGCATCGGAATCTATAACTAGTGTCACAGGAATGGTTCAAAACATAGACAGTAAGAAGAATCAGTTTTCTTGTACTTCAGTCGGCATTGTGCCTTTGGAATTAATTCCGATGCAATTTCTGTGTTTCATCGTCAATAAGGTAACAGGGATGCAGTAAACCTGAAGTGCAGCATCGGAATCTATAACTAGTGTCACAGGAAGAATGGTTCAAAACATAGACAGTAAGAAGAGTCAGTCTTCTTGTACTTAAGTCGGCATTGTGCCTTTTGTTTATAATTCCGATGCAATTTCTGTGTTTCATCGTTAATAAGAAGGTCAGAGGGATACAGTAAACCTGAAGTGAAGCATCGGAATCTATAACTAGTATCACAGGAATGGTTCAAAACATAGACAGTAAGAAGAGTAAGTCCTCTTGTACTTAAGTCGGCATTGTGAATGTTGTATATAACTCCGATGCAATTTCTGTGTTTCATCGTCAATAAGAAGCTCAGAGGGATACAGTAAACCTGAAGTGAAGCATCGGAAGCTATAACTGGTGTCACAGGAATGGTTCAAGACATAGACAGTAAGAAGAGTCAGTTTTCTTGTACTTAAGTCGGCACTGTGTCTTTTGTATTTAATTCCGATGCAATTTCTGTGTTTCATCGTCAATCAGAAAGTCAGAGGGATGCAGTAAACCTGAAGTGAACATCGGAATCTATAACTAGTGTCACAGGAATGGTTCAAAACATAGACAGTAAGAAAGGTCAGTCTTGTTGTACTTAAGTCGGCATTGTGCCATTTCTATTTAATTCCAATGTAATATCTGTATTTCTTCGTCAATAAGAAGGTCAGGGGGATACAGTAAACCTGTAGTGAAGCATCAGAATCTATAACTAGTGTCACAGAAATGGTTCAAAACATAGTCAGTAAGAAGAGCCAGTCTTCTTGTACTTGAGTCAGAATTGTGCTTTTTGTATTTAATTCCGATGCTATTTCTGTGTTTCATCGTCAATAAGAAGGTCAGAGGGATTCAGTAAGCCTGAAGTGAAGCATCGGAATCTATGCCTAGTGTCACAGAAATGGTTCAAAACATAGACAGTAAGAAGAGCCAGTCTTCTTGTACTTGAGTCGGCATTGTGCCTTTTGTATTTAATTCCGATATTATTTCTGTGTTTCATCGTCAATAAGAAGGTGAAAGGGATACAGTAAACCAGAAGTGAAGCAACGGAATCTATAACTAGTGTCACAGGAATGGTTCAAAACATAGACAGTAAGAAGAGTAAGTCCTCTTGTACTTAAGTCGGCATTGTGAATTTTGTATATAACTCCGATGCAATTTCTGTGTTTCATCGTCAATAAGAAGCTCAGAGGGATACAGTAAACCTGAAGTGAAGCATCGGAATCTATAACTAGTGTCACAGGAATGGTTCAAAACATAGACAGTAAGAAGAGTCAGTATTCATGTACTTAAGTCGGCATTGTGCCTTTTGTATTTAATTCCGATGCAAATTCTGTGTTTCATCGTCAATAAGAAGGTCACAGGGATACAGTCAACCTGAAGTGATGCATCGGAATCTATAACTAGTGTCACAGGAATGGTTCAAAACATAGACAGTAAGAAGAGTCAGTCTTTTTGTACTTAAGTCGGCATTGTGCCTTTTGTATTTAATTCCGATGTAATTTCTGTGTTTCATCGTCAATACGATGGTCAGAGGGATACAGTAATCCTGAAGTGAAGCATCGGAATCTATAACTAGTGTCACAGGAATGGTTCAAAACATAGACAGTAAGAAAGGTCAGTCTTGTTGTACTTTAGTCGGCATTGTGCCTTTTGTATATAATTCCGATGCAATTTCTGTGTTTCATCGTCAATAAGAAGCTCAGAGGTATACAGTAAACCTGAAGTGAAGCATCGGAATCTATAACTAGTGTCACAGGAATGGTTCGAAACATAAACATTAAGAAGAGTCAGTTTTCTTAAACTTAAGTCTTAATTGTGCCTTTTGTATTTAATTCCGATGCAATTTCTGTGTTTCATCGTCAATAAGAAGGTCAGAGGGATACAGTAAGCCTGAAGTGAAGCATCGGAATCTATAACTAGTGTCACAGGAATAGTTCAAAACATAGACAGTAATAAGAGCAAGTCTTCTTGTACTTAAGCCGGCATTGTACCTTTTGTATTTAATTAAGATGCAATTTCTGTGTTTCATCGTCAATAAGAAGGTCAAAGTAATACAGTAACCCAGAAGTGAAGCATCGGAATCTAAAACTAGTGTCACAGGAATGGTTCAAAACATAGACAGTAAGAAGAGTCAGTCTTCTTGTACTTAAGTCGGCATTGTGCCTTTTGTATATAATTCCGTTGCCATTTCTGTGTCTCATAGTCAATAAGAAGCTCAGAAGGATACAGTAAACCTGAAGTGGAGCATCGGAATCTATAACTAGTGTCACAGGAATGGTTCAAAACATAGACAGTAAGAAGAGTCAGTTTTCTTGTACTTCAGTCGGCATTGTGCCTTTTGTATTTAATTCCGATGCAATTTTGTGTTTCATCGTCAATTCGAAGGTGAGAGGGATACAGTAAACCTGAAGTGAAGCATCCGAATCTATAACTAGTGTCACAGGAATTGTTCAAATCATAGACAGTAAGAAGGGTCAGTCTTCTTGTACTTAAGTCGGCATTGTGCATTTTGTATTTAATTCGGATGCAATTTCTGTGTTTCATCGTCAATAAGATGGTCAGAGGGATACAGTAAACCTGAAGTGAAGCATGGGAATCGATAACTAGTGTCAAGGGATTGGTTCAAACATAGACAGTTGGAAGAGTCAGACTTCTTTTACTTAAATCGGCATTGTGCCTTTTGTATTTAATTCCTATGCAATTTCTGTGTTTCATCGTCAATAAGAAGGTCAGAGGGATACAGTAAACCTGAAGTGAAGCATCGGAATCTATAACTAGTGTCACAGGAATGGTTCAAAACATAGACAGTAAGAAGAGTAAGTCCTCTTGTACTTAAGTCGGAATTGTGAATTTTGTATATAACTCCGATGCAATTTCTGTGTTTCATCGTCAATAAGAAGCTCAGAGGGATACAGTAAACCTGAATTGAAGCATCGGAAGCTATAACTGGTGTCACAGGAATGGTTCAAGTCATAGACAGTAAGAAGAGTCAGTTTTCTTGTACTTAAGTCGGCATTGTGTCTTTTGTATTTAATTCCGATGAAATTTCTGTGTTTCATCGTCAATCAGTAAGTCAGAGGGATGCAGTAAACCTGAAGTGAACATCGGAATCTATAACTAGTGTCACAGGAATGGTTCAAAACATAGACAGTAAGAAAGGTCAGTCTTGTTGTACTTAAGTCGGCATTGTGCCTTTTCTATTTAATTCCGATGTAATATCTGTATTTCTTCGTCAATAAGAAGGTCAGGGGGATACAGTAAACCTGTAGTGAAGCATCAGAATCTATAACTAGTGTCACAGAAATGGTTCAAAACATAGTCAGTAAGAAGAGCCAGTCTTCTTGTACTTGAGTCAGAATTGTGCCTTTTGTATTTAATTCCGATGCTATTTCTGTGTTTCATCGTCAATAAGAAGGTCAGAGGGATTCAGTAAACCTGAAGTGAAGCATCGGAATCTATAACTAGTGTCACAGGAATGGTTCAAAACATAGACAGTAAGTTGAGTCGGTCTTCTTGTACTTAAATCGGCATTGTGCCTTTTGTATTTAATTCCGATGCAATTTACGTGTTTCATCGTCAATACGAAGGTCAGAGGGATACAGTAAACCTGAAGTGAAGCATCGGAATCTATAACTAGTGTCACAGGAATGGTTCAAAACATAGACAGTAAGAAGAGTCAGTTTACTTGTACTTAAGTCGGCATTGCGCATTTTGTAATTAATTCCGATGCAATTTCTGTGTTTCATCGTCAATAAGGTAACAGGGATGCAGTAAACCTGAAGTGCAGCATCGGAATCTATAACTAGTGTCACAGGAATGGTTCAAAACATAGACAGTAAGAAGAGTCAGTCTTCTTGTACTTAAGTCGGCATTGTGCCTTTTGTTTATAATTCCGATGCAATTTCTGTGTTTCATCGTCAATAAGAAACTCAGAGGGATACAGTAAACCAGAAGTGAAGCATCGGAATCTATAACTAGTGTCACAGGAATGGTTCAAAACATAGACAGTAAGAAGAGTAAGTCCTCTTCTACTTAAGTCGGCATTGTGAATTTTGTATATAACTCCGATGCAATTTCTGTGTTTCATCGTCAATAAGAAGCTCAGAGGGATACAGTAAACCTGAAGTGAAGCATCAGAATCTATAACTAGTGTCACAGGAATGGTTCAAAACATAAACAGTAAGTAGAGTCAGTCTTCTTGTACTTAAGTCGGCATTGTGCCTTTTGTATTTTATTCCGATGCTATTTATGTGCTTCATCGTCAATAAGAAGGTCAGCTGGATACAGTAAACCTGAAGTGAAGCATCGGAATCTATATCTAGTGTCAAAGGAATCGTTCAAAACATAGGCAGTAAGAAGAGCCAGTCTTCTTGTACATGAATCGGCATTGTGCATTTTGTATTTAATTCTGATGAAATTTCTGTGTTTGATCATCAATAAGAAGGTCAGAGGGACACAGTAAACCTGAAGTGAAGCATCGGAATCTATAACTCGTGTCACAGGATTGGTTCAAATCATAGACAGTAAGAAGAGTCAGACTTCTTGTACTTAAGCGGCATTGTGCCTTTTGTATTTAATTAAGATGCAATTTCTGTGTTTCATCGTCAATACGAAGGTGAAAGGGATACAGTACAGCAGACGTGAAGCATTGGAACCTATAACTAGTGTCACAGGAATGGTTCAAAACATAGACAATAAGAAGAGTGAGTCCTCTTGTACTTAAGTCGGCATTGTGAATTTTGTATATAACTCCGATGCAATTTCTGTGTTTCATCGTCAATAAGAAGCACAGAGGGATACAGTAAACCTGAAGTGAAGCATCGGAATCTATAACTAGTGTCACAGGAATGGTTCAAAACATAGACAGTAAGAAGAGTCAGTTTTCATGTACTTAAGTCGGCATTGTGCCTTTTGTATTTAATTCCGATGCAAATTCTGTGTTTCATCGTCATTAAGAAGGTCACAGGGATACAGTAAAATTGAAGTGATGCATCGGAATCTATAACTAGTGTCACAGGAATGGTTCAAAACATAGACAGTAAGAAAAGTCAGTCTTTTTGTACTTAAGTCGGCATTGTGCCTTTTGTATTCAATTCCGATGCAATTACTGTGTTTCATCGTCAATATGATGGTCAGAGGGATACAGTAATCCTGAAGTGAAGCATCGGAATCTATAACTAGTGTCACAGGAATGGTTCAAAACATAGACAGTAAGAAAGGTCAGTCTTGTTGTACTTAAGTCGGCATCGTGCCTTTTGTTTTTAATTCCGATGCAATATCTGTATTTCTTCGTCAATAAGAAGGTCAGAGGGATACAGTAAACCTGTAGTGAAGCATCAGAAACTATAACTAGTGTCACAGAAATGGTTCAAAACATTGTCAGTAAGAAGAGCCAGTCTTCTTGTACTTGAGTCAGAATTGTGCCTTTTGTATTTAATTCCGATGCTATTTCTGTGTTTCATCGTCAATAAGAAGGTCAGAGGGATTCAGTTAACCTGAAGTGAAGCATCGGAATCGATAACTAGTGTCACAGGAATGGTTCAAACATAGACAGTAAGAAGAGTCGGTCTTCTTGTACTTAAATCGGCATTGTGCCTTTTGTATTTAATTCCGATGCAATTTACGCGTTTCATCGTCAATAAGAAGGTCAGAGGGATACAGTAAACCTGAAGTTAAGCATCGGAATCTATAACTAGTGTCACAGGAATGGTTCAAAACATAGACAGTAAGAAGAATCAGTTTTCTTGTACTTCATTCGGCATTGTGCCTTTTGTAATTAATTCCGATGCAATTTCTGTGTTTCATCGTCAATAAGGTAACAGGGATGCAGTAAACCTGAAGTGCAGCATCGGAATCTATAACTAGTGCCACAGGAATGGTTCAAAACATAGACAGTAAGAAGAGTCAGTCTTCTTACACTTAAGTCGACATTGTGCCGTTTGTTTATAATTCCGATGCAATTTCTGTGTTTCATCGTCAATAAGAAGGTCAGAGGGATACAGTAAACCTGAAGTGAAGCATCGGAATCTATAACTAGTGTCACAGGAATGGTTCAAAACATAGACAGTAAGAAGAGTAAGTCCTCTTGTACTTAAGTCGGTATTGTGAATTTTGTATATAACTCCGATGCAATTTCTGTGTTTCATCGTCAATAAGAAGCTCAGAGGGATACAGTAGACCTGAAGTGAATCATCGGAATCTATAACTGGTGTCACAGGAATGGTTCAAGACATAGACAGTAAGAAGAGTCAGTTTTCTTGTACTTAAGTCGGCATTGTGCCTTTTGTATTTAATTCCGATGCAATTTCTGTGTTTCATCGTCAATCAGAAAGTCAGAGGGATACAGTAAACCTGAAGTGAAATTCGGAATCTATAACTAGTGTCACAGGAATGGTTCAAAACATAGACAGTAAGAAAGGTCAGTCTTGTTGTACTTAAGTCGGCATTGTGCCTTTTCTATTTAATTCCGATGCAATATCTGTATTTCATCGTCAATAAGAAGGTTAGAGGGATACAGTAAACCTGTAGTGAAGCATCAGAATCTATAACTAGTGTCACAGAAATGGTTCAAAACATAGTCAGTAAGAAGAGCCAGTCTTCTTGTACTTGAGTCAGAATTGTGCCTTTGTATTTAATTCCGATGCTATTTCTGTGTTTCATCGTCAATAAGAAGGTCAGAGGGATTCAGTAAACCTGAAGTGAAGCATCGGAATCTATAACTAGTGTCACAGGAATGGTTCAAATCATAGACAGTAAGAAGAGTCGGTCTTCTTGTACTTAAATCGGCATTGTGCCTTTAGTATTTAGTGCCGATGCAATTTACGTGTTTCATCGTCAATAAGAAGGTCAGAGGGATACAGTAAACCTGAAGTGAAGCATCGGAATCTATAACTAGTGTCACAGGAATGGTTCAAAACATAGACAGTAAGAAGAATCAGTTTTCTTGTACTTAAGTCGGCATTGTGCATTTTGTAATTAATTCCGATGCAATTTCTGTGTTTCATCGTCAATAAGGTAACAGGGATGCTGTAAACCTGAAGTGCAGCATCGGAATCTATAACTAGTGTCACAGGAATGGTTCAAAACATAGACAGTAAGAAGAGTCAGTCCTCTTGTACTTAAGTCGGCATTGTGCCTTTTGTTTATAATTCCGATGCAATTTCTGTGTTTCATCGTCAATAAGAAACTCAGAGGGATACAGTAAACCAGAAGTGAAGCATCGGAATCTATAACTAGTGTCACAGGAATGTTTCAAAACATAGACAGTAAGAAGAGTAAGTCCTCTTGTACTTAAGTCGGCATTGGGAATTTTGTATATAACTCCGATGCAATTTCTGTGTTTCATCGTCAATAAGAAGCTCAGAGGGATACAGTAAACCTGAAATGAAGCATCGGAATCTATAACTAGTGTCACAGGAATGGTTCAAAACATAGGCAGTAAGAAGAGCCAGTCTTCATGTACTTGAGTCAGCATTTTGTATTTTATTCTGATGAAATTTCTGTGTTTGATCATCAATAAGAAGGTCAGAGGGACACAGTAAACCTGAAGTGAAGCATCGGAATCTATAACTCGTGTCACAGGATTGGTTCAAATCATAGACAGTAAGAAGAGTCAGACTTCTTGTACTTAAGGCGGCATTGTGCCTTTTGTATTTAATTAAGATGCAATTTCTGTGTTTCGTCGCCAATAAGAAGGTGAAAGAGATACAGTAAACCAGAAGTGAAGCATCGGAATCTATAACTAGTGTCACAGGAATGGTTCAAAACAAAGACAGTAAGATGAGTAAGTCCTCTTGTACTTAAGTCGGCATTGTGAATTTTGTATATAACTCCGATGCAATTTCTGTGTTTCATTGTCAATAAGAAGCTCAGAGGGATACAGTAAACCTGAAGTGAAGCATCGGAATCTATTACTAGTGTCACAGAAATGTTTCAAAACATAGTCAGTAAGAAGAGCCAGTCTTCTTGTACTTGGGTCAGAATTGTGCCTTTTGTATTTAATTCCGATGCTATTTCTGTGTTTCATCGTCAATAAGAAGCTCAGAGGGATTCAATTAACCTGAAGTGAAGCATCGGAATCTATAACTAGTGTCACAGGAATGGTTCAAAACATAGACAGTAAGAAGAATCAATTTTCTTGTACTTCAGTCGGCATTGTGCCTTTTGTAATTAATTCCGATGCAATTTCTGTGTTTCATCGTCTATAAGGTAACAGGGATGCAGTAAACCTGAAGTGAAGCATCGGAATCTATAACTAGTGTCACAGGAATGGTTCAAAACATAGACAGTAAGAAGAGTAAGTCCTCTTGTACTTAAGTCGGAATTGTGAATTTTGTATATAACTCCGATGCAATTTCTGTGTTTCATCGTCAATAAGAAGCTCAGAGGGATACAGTAAACCTGAAGTGACGCATCGGAAGCTATAACTGGTGTCACAGGAATGGTTCAAGTCATAGACAGTAAGAAGAGTCAGTTTTCTTGTACTTAAGTCGGCAATGTGTCTTTTGTATTTAATTCCGATGAAATGTCTGTGTTTCATCGTCAATCAGAAAGTCAGAGGGATGCAGTAAACCTGAAGTGAACATCGGAATCTATAACTAGTGTCACAGGAATGGTTCAAAACATAGACAGTAAGAAAGGTCAGTCTTGTTGTACTTAAGTCGGCATTGTGCCTTTTCTATTTAATTCCGATGTAATATCTGTATTTCTTCGTCAATAAGAAGGTCAGGGGATACAGTAAACCTGAAGTGAAGCATCGGAATCTATAACTAGTGTCACAGGAATGGTTCAAAACATAGACAGTAAGATGAGTCGGTCTTCTTGTACTAAAATCGGCATTGTGCCTTTTGTATTTAATTCCGATGCAATTTACGTGTTTCATCGTCAATACGAAGGTCAGAGGGATACAGTAAACCTGAAGTCAAGCATCGGAATCTATAACTAGTGTCACAGGAATGCTTCAAAACATAGACAGTAAGAAGAATCAGTTTCCTTGTACTTAAGTCGGCATTGTGCCTTTTGTATTTAATTCCGATGCAATTTCTGTGTTTCATCGTCAATAAGAAGGTCACAGGGATGCAGTAAACTTGAAGTGATGCATCGGAATCTATAACTAGTGTCACAGGAATGGTTCAAAACATAGACAGTAAGAAGAGTCAGTCTTTTTGTACTTAAGTCGGCATTGTGCCTTTTGTATTTAATTCCGATGCAATTTCTGTGTTTCATCGTCAATACGATGGTCTGAGGGATACAGTAATCCTGAAGTGAAGCATCGGAATCTATAACTAGTGTCACAGGAATGGTTCAAAACATAGACAGTAAGAAAGGTCAGTCTTGTTGTACTTAAGTCGGCACTGTGCATTTTGTATTTAATTCCGATGCAATATCTGTATTTCTTCGTCAATAAGTAGGTCAGAGGGATACAGTAAACCTGTAGTGAAGCATCGGAATCTATTACTAGTGTCACAGAAATGTTTCAAAACATAGTCAGTAAGAAGAGCCAGTCTTCTTGTACTTGGGTCAGAATTGTGCCTTTTGTATTTAATTCCGATGCTATTTCTGTGTTTCATCGTCAATAAGAAGCTCAGAGGGATTCAATTAACCTGAAGTGAAGCATCGGAATCTATAACTAGTGTCACAGGAATGGTTCAAAACATAGACAGTAAGAAGAATCAATTTTCTTGTACTTCAGTCGGCATTGTGCCTTTTGTAATTAATTCCGATGCAATTTCTGTGTTTCATCGTCTATAAGGTAACAGGGATGCAGTAAACCTGAAGTGCAGCATCGGAATCTATAACTAGTGTCACAGGAATGGTTCAAAACATAGACAGTAAGAAGAGTCAGTCTTCTTGTACTTAAGTCGGCATTGTGCCTTTTGTTTATAATTCCGATGCAATTTCTGTGTTTCATCGTCAATAAGAAGCTCAGAGGGATACAGTAAACCTGAAGTGAAGCATCAGAATCTATAACTAGTGTCACAGGAATGGTTCAAAACATAAACAGTAAGTAGAGTCAGTCTTCTTGTACTTAAGTCGGCATTGTGCCTTTTGTATGTTATTCCGATGCTATTTATGTGCTTCATCGTCAATAAGAAGGTCAGCTGGATACAGTAAACCTGAAGTGAAGCATCGGAATCTATAACTAGTGTCACAGGAATGGTTCAAAACATAGGCAGTAAGAAGAGCCAGTCTTCTTGTACATGAGTCGGCATTGTGCATTTTGTATTTAATTCTGATGAAATTTCTGTGTTTGATCATCAATAAGAAGGTCAGAGGGACACAGTAAACCTGAAGTGAAGCATCGGAATCTGTAACTCGTGTCACAGGATTGGTTCAAATCATAGACAGTAAGAAGAGTCAGACTTCTTGTACTTAAGCGGCATTGTGCCTTTTGTATTTAATTAAGATGCAATTTCTGTGTTTCATCGTCAATACGAAGGTGAAAGGGATACAGTACACAAGAAGTGAAGCATTGCAATCTATAACTAGTGTCACAGGAATGGTTCAAAACATAGACATTAAGAAGAGTGAGTCCTCTTGTACTTAAGTCGGCATTGTGAATTTTGTATATAACTCCGATGCAATTTCTGTGTTTCATCGTCAATAAGAAGCTCAGAGGGATACAGTAAACCTGAAGTGAAGCATCGGAATCTATAACTAGTGTCACAGGAATGGTTCAAAACATAGACAGTAAGAAGAGTCAGTTTTCATGTACTTAAGTCGGCATTGTGCCTTTTGTATTTAATTCCGATGCAAATTCTGTGTTTCATCGTCATTAAGAAGGTCACAGGGATACAGTAAACCTGAAGTGATGCATCGGAATCTATAACTAGTGTCACAGGAATGGTTCAAAACATAGACAGTAAGAAAAGTCAGTCTTTTTGTACTTAAGTCGGCATTGTGCCTTTTGTATTTAATTCCGATGCAATTTCTGTGTTTCATCGTCAATACGATGGTCAGAGGGATACAGTAATCCTGAAGTGAAGCATCGGAATCTATAACTAGTGTCACAGGAATGGTTCAAAGCATAGACAGTAAGAAAGGTCAGTCTCTTTGTACTTAAGTCGGCATTGTGCCTTTTGTATTTAATTCCAATGCAATTTACGCGTATCATTGTCAATAAGAAGGTCAGAGGGATACAGTAAACCTGAAGTTAAGCATCGGAATCTATAACTAGTGTCACAGGAATGGTTCAAAACATAGACAGTAAGAAGAATCAGTTTTCTTGTACTTCAGTCGGCATTGTGCCTTTTGTAATTAATTCCGATGCAATTTCTGTGTTTCATCGTCAATAAGGTAACAGGGATGCAGTAAAACTGAAGTGCAGTATCGGAATCTATAACTAGTGCCACAGGAATGGTTCAAAGCATAGACAGTAAGAAGAGTCAGTCTTCTTACAATTAAGTCGGCATTGTGCCGTTTGTTTATAATTCCGATGCAATTTCTGTGTTTCATCGACAATAAGAAGGTCAGAGGGATACAGTAAACCTGAAGTGAAGCATCGGAATCTATAACTAGTGTCACAGGAATGGTTCAAAACATAGACAGTAAGAGGAGTAAGTCCTCTTCTACTTAAGTCGGCATTGTGAATTTTGTATATAACTCCGATGCAATTTCTGTGTTTCATCGTCAATAAGAAGCTCAGAGGGATACAGTAAACCTGAAGTGAAGCATCAGAATCTATAACTAGTGTCACAGGAATGGTTCAAAACATAAACAGTAAGTAGAGTCAGTCTTCTTGTACTTAAGTCGGCATTGTGCCTTTTGTATTTTATTCCGATGCTATTTATGTGCTTCATCGTCAATAAGAAGGTCAGCTGGATACAGTAAACCTGAAGTGAAGCATCGGAATCTATAACTAGTGTCACAGGAATGGTTCAAAACATAGGCAGTAAGAAGAGCCAGTCTTCTTGTACATGAGTCGGCATTGTGCATTTTGTATTTAATTCTGATGAAATTTCTGTGTTTGATCATCAATAAGAAGGTCAGAGGGACACAGTAAACCTGAAGTGAAGCATCGGAATCTATAACTCGTGTCACAGGATTGGTTCAAATCATAGACAGTAAGAAGAGTCAGACTTCTTGTACTTAAGCGGCATTGTGCCTTTTGTATTTAATTAAGATGCAATTTCTGTGTTTCATCGTCAATACGAAGGTGAAAGGGATACAGTACACCAGAAGTGAAGCATTGGAATCTATAACTAGTGTCACAGAAATGGTTCAAAACATAGACAATAAGAAGAGTGAGTCCTCTTGTACTTAAGTCGGCATTGTGAATTTTGTATATAACTCCGATGCAATTTCTGTGTTTCATCGTCAATAAGAAGCTCAGAGGGATACAGTAAACCTGAAGTGAAGCATCGGAATCTATAACTAGTGTCACAGGAATGGTTCAAAACATAGACAGTAAGATGAGTCAGTTTTCATGTACTTAAGTCGGCATTGTGCCTTTTGTATTTAATTCCGATGCAAATTCTGAGTTTCATCGTCATTAAGAAGGTCACAGGGATACAGTAAACCTGAAGTGATGCATCGGAATCTATAACTAGTGTCACAGGAATGGTTCAAAACATAGACAGTAAGAAAAGTCAGTCTTTTTGTATTTAAGTCGGCATTGTGCCTTTTGTATTTAATTCCGATGCAATTTCTGTGTTTCATCGTCAATACGATGGTCAGAGGGATACAGTAATCCTGAAGTGAAGCATCGGAATCTATAACTAGTGTCACAGGAATGGTTCAAAACATAGACAGTAAGAAAGGTCAGTCTCTTTGTACTTAAGTCGGCATTGTGCCTTTTGTATTTAATTCCAATGCAATTTACGCGTTTCATTGTCAATAAGAAGGTCAGAGGGATACAGTTAACCTGAAGTGAAGCATCGGAATCTATAACTCGTGTCACAGGATTGGTTCAAATCATAGACAGTAAGAAGAGTCAGACTTCTTGTACTTAAGCGGCATTGTGCCTTTTGTATTTAATTAAGATGCAATTTCTGTGTTTCATCGTCAATACGAAGGTGAAAGGGATACAGTACACCAGAAGTGAAGCATTGGAATCTATAAGTAGTGTCACAGGAATGGTTCAAAACATAGACAATAAGAAGAGTGAGTCCTCTTGTACTTAAGTCGGCATTGTGAATTTTGTATATAACTCCGATGCAATTTCTGTGTTTCATCGTCAATAAGAAGCTCAGAGGGATACAGTAAACCTGAAGTGAAGCATCGGAATCTATAACTAGTGTCACAGGAATGGTTCAAAACATAGACAGTAAGAAGAGTCAGTTTTCATGTACTTAAGTCGGCATTGTGCCTTTTGTATTTAATTCCGATGCAAATTCTGTGTTTCATCGTCATTAAGAAGGTCACAGGGATACAGTAAACCTGAAGTGATGCATCGGAATCTATAACTAGTGTCACAGGAATGTTTCAAAACATAGACAGTAAGAAAAGTCAGTCTTTTTGTACTTAAGTCGGCATTGTGCCTTTTGTATTTAATTCCGATGCAATTTCTGTGTTTCATCGTCAATACGATGGTCAGAGGGATACAGTAATCCTGAAGTGAAGCATCGGAATCTATAACTAGTGTCGCAGGAATGGTTCAAAACATAGACAGTAAGAAAGGTCAGTCTCTTTGTACTTAAGTCGGCATTGTGCCTTTTGTATTTAATTCCAATGCAATTTACGCGTTTCATTGTCAATAAGAAGGTCAGAGGGATACAGTAAACCTGAAGTTAAGCATCGGAATCTATAACTAGTGTCACAGGAATGGTTCAAAACATAGACAGTAAGAAGAATCAGTTTTCTTGTACTTCAGTCGGCATTGTGCCTTTTGTAATTAATGCCGATGCAATTTCTGTGTTTCATCGTCAATAAGGTAACAGGGATGCAGTAAAACTGAAGTGCAGCATCAGAATCTATAACTAGTGCCACAGGAATGGTTCAAAGCATAGACAGTAAGAAGAGTCAGTCTTCTTACACTTAAGTCGGCATTGTGCCGTTTGTTTATAATTCCGATGCAATTTCTGTGTTTCATCGACAATAAGAAGGTCAGAGGAATACAGTAAACCTGAAGTGAAGCATCGGAATCTATAACTAGTGTCACAGGAATGGTTCAAAACATAGACAGTAAGAAGAGTAAGTCCTCTTCTACTTAAGTCGGCATTGTGAATTTTGTATATAACTCCGATGCAATTTCTGTGTTTCATCGTCAATAAGAAGCTCAGAGGTATACAGTAAACCTGAAGTGAAGCATCAGAATCTATAACTAGTGTCACAGGAATGGTTCAAAACATAAACAGTAAGTTGAGTCAGTCTTCTTGTACTTAAGTCGGCATTGTGCCTTTTTTATTTTATTCCGATGCTATTTATGTGCTTCATCGTCAATAAGAAGGTCAGCTGGATACAGTAAACCTGAAGTGAAGCATCGGAATCTATAACTAGTGTCACAGGAATGGTTCAAAACATAGGCAGTAAGAAGAGCCAGTCTTCTTGTACATGAGTCGGCATTGTGCATTTTGTATTTAATTCTGATGAAATTTCTGTGTTTGATCATCAATAAGAAGGTCAGAGGGACACAGTAAACCTCAAGTGAAGCATCGGAATCCATAACTCGTGTCACAGGATTGGTTCAAATCATAGACAGTAAGAAGAGTCAGACTTCTTGTACTTAAGCGGCATTGTGCCTTTTGTATTCAATTAAGATGCAATTTCTGTGTTTCATCGTCAATACGAAGGTGAAAGGAATACAGTACACCAGAAGTGAAGCATTGGAATCTATAACTAGTGTCACAGGAATGGTTCAAAACATAGACAATAAGAAGAGTGAGTCCTCTTGTACTTAAGTCGGCATTGTGAATTTTGTATATAACTCCGATGCAATATCTGTGTTTCATCGTCAATAAGAAGCTCAGAGGGATACAGTAAACCTGAAGTGAAGCATCGGAATCTATAACTAGTGTCACAGGAATGGTTCAAAACATAGACAGTAAGGAGAGTCAGTTTTCATGTACTTAAGTCGGCATTGTGCCTTTTGTATTTAATTCCGATGCAAATTCTGTGTTTCATCGTCATTAAGAAGGTCACAGGGATACAGTAAACCTGAAGTGATGCATCGGAATCTATAACTAGTGCCACAGGAATGGTTCAAAGCATAGACAGTAAGAAGAGTCAGTCTTCTTACAGTTAAGTCGGCATTGTGCCGTTTGTTTATAATTCCGATGCAATTTCTGTGTTTCATCGACAATAAGAAGGTCAGAGGGATACAGTAAACCTGAAGTGAAGCATCGGAATCTATAACTAGTGTCACAGGAATGGTTCAAAACATAGACAGTAAGAAGAGTAAGTCCTCTTGTACTTAAGTCGGTATTGTGAATTTTGTATATAACTCCGATGCAATTTCTGTGTTTCATCGTCAATAAGAAGCTCAGAGGGATACAGTAAACCTGAAGTGAATCATCGGAATCTATAACTGGTGTCACAGGAATGGTTCAAGACATAGACAGTAAGAAGAGTCAGTTTTCTTGTACTTAAGTCGGCATTGTGCCTTTTGTATTTAATTCCGATGCAATTTCTGTGTTTAATCGTCAATCAGAAAGTCAGAGGGATACAGTAAACCTGAAGTGAAATTCGGAATCTATAACTAGTGTCACAGGAATGGTTCAAAACATAGACAGTAAGAAAGGTCAGTCTTGTTGTACTTAAGTCGGCATTGTGCCTTTTCTATTTAATTCCGATGTAATATCTGTATTTCTTCGTCAATAAGAAGGTCAGGGGATACAGTAAACCTGTAGTGAAGCATCAGAATCTATAACTAGTGTCAAAGAAATGGTTCAAAACATAGTCAGTAAGAAGAGCCAGTCTTCTTGTACTTGAGTCAGAATTGTGCCTTTTGTATTTAATTCCGATGCTATTTCTGTGTTTCATCGTCAATAAGAAGGTCAGAGGGATTCAGTAAACCTGAAGTGAAGCATCGGAATCTATAACTAGTGTCACAGGAATGGTTCAATACATAGACAGTAAGATGAGTCGGTCTTCTTGTACTTAAATCGGCATTGTGCCTTTTGTATTTAATTCCGATGCAATTTACGTGTTTCATCGTCAATACGAAGGTCAGAGGGATACAGTAAACCTGAAGTGAAGCATCGGAATCTATAACTAGTGTCACAGGAATGGTTCAAAACATAGACAGTAAGAAGAATCAGTTTTCTTGTACTTAAGTCGGCATTGTGCATTTTGTAATTAATTCCGATGCAATTTCTGTGTTTCATCGTCAATAAGGTAACAGGGATGCAGTAAACCTGAAGTGCAGCATCGGAATCTATAACTAGTGTCACAGGAATGGTTCAAAACATAGACAGTAAGAAGAGTCAGTCTTCTTGTACTTAAGTCGGCATTGTGCCTTTTGTTTATAATTCCGATGCAATTTCTGTGTTTCATCGTCAATAAGAAACTCAGAGGGATACAGTAAACCAGAAGTGAAGCATCGGAATCTATAACTAGTGTCACAGGAATGGTTCAAAACATAGACAGTAAGAAGAGTAAGTCCTCTTCTACTTAAGTCGGCATTGTGAATTTTGTATATAACTCCGATGCAATTTCTGTGTTTCATCGTCAATAAGAAGCTCAGAGGGATACAGTAAACCTGAAGTGAAGCATCAGAATCTATAACTAGTGTCACAGGAATGGTTCAAAACATAAACAGTAAGTAGAGTCAGTCTTCTTGTACTTAAGTCGGCATTGTGCCTTTTGTATTTTATTCCGATGCTATTTATGTGCTTCATCGTCAATAAGAAGGTCAGCTGGATACAGTAAACCTGAAGTGAAGCATCGGAATCTATAACTAGTGTCACAGGAATGGTTCAAAACATAGGCAGTAAGAAGAGCCAGTCTTCTTGTACATGAGTCGGCATTGTGCATTTTGTATTTAATTCCGATGCAAATACTGTGTTTCATCGTCATTAAGAAGGTCACAGGGATACAGTAAACCTGAAGTGATGCATCGGAATCTATAACTAGTGTCACAGGAATGGTTCAAAACATAGACAGTAAGAAAAGTCAGTCTTTTTGTACTTAAGTCGGCATTGTGCCTTTTGTATTTAATTCCGATGCAATTTCTGTGTTTCATCGTCAATACGATGGTCAGAGGGATACAGTAATCCTGAAGTGAAGCATCGGAATCTATAACTAGTGTCACAGGAATGGTTCAAAACATAGACAGTAAGAAAGGTCAGTCTCTTTGTACTTAAGTCGGCATTGTGCCTTTTGCATTTAATTCCAATGCAATTTACGCGTTTCATTGTCAATAAGAAGGTCAGAGGGATACAGTAAACCTGAAGTTAAGCATCGGAATCTATAACTAGTGTCACAGGAATGGTTCAAAACATAGACAGTAAGAAGAATCAGTTTTCTTGTACTTCAGTCGGCATTGTGCCTTTTGTAATTAATTCCGATGCAATTTCTGTGTTTCATCGTCAATAAGGTAACAGGGATGCAGTAAAACTGAAGTGCAGCATCGGAATCTATAACTAGTGCCACAGGAATGGTTCAAAGCATAGACAGTAAGAAGAGTCAGTCTTCTTACACTTAAGTCGGCATTGTGCCGTTTGTTTATAATTCCGATGCAATTTCTGTGTTTCATCGACAATAAGAAGGTCAGAGGGATACAGTAAACCTGAAGTGAAGCATCGGAATCTATAACTAGTGTCACAGGAATGGTTCAAAACATAGACAGTAAGAAGAGTAAGTCCTCTTGTACTTAAGTCGGTATTGTGAATTTTTTATATAACTCCGATGCAATTTCTGTGTTTCATCGTCAATAAGAAGCTCAGAGGGATACAGTAAACCTGAAGTGAATCATCGGAATCTATAACTGGTGTCACAGGAATGGTTCAAGACATAGACAGTAAGAAGAGTCAGTTTTCTTGTACTTAAGTCCCCATTGTGCCTTTTCTATTTAATTCCGATGCAATATCTGTATTTCGTCGTCAATAAGAAGGTTAGAGGGATACAGTAAACCTGTAGTGAAGCATCAGAATCTATAACTAGTGTCACAGAAATGGTTCAAAACATAGTCAGTAAGAAGAGCCAGTCTTCTTGTACTTGAGTCAGAATTGTGCCTTTGTATTTAATTCCGATGCTATTTCTGTGTTTCATCGTCAATAAGAAGGTCAGAGGGATTCAGTAAACCTGAAGTGAAGCATCGGAATCTATAACTAGTGTCACAGGAATGGTTCAAATCATAGACAGTAAGAAGAGTCGGTCTTCTTGTACTTAAATCGGCATTGTGCCTTTAGTATTTAGTGCCGATGCAATTTACGTGTTTCATCGTCAATAAGAAGGTCAGAGGGATACAGTAAACCTGAAGTGAAGCATCGGAATCTATAACTAGTGTCACAGGAATGGTTCAAAACATAGACAGTATGAAGAATCAGTTTTCTTGTACTTAAGTCGGCATTGTGCATTTTGTAATTAATTCCGATGCAATTTCTGTGTTTCATCGTCAATAAGGTAACAGGGATGCTGTAAACCTGAAGTGCAGCATCGGAATCTATAACTAGTGTCACAGGAATGGTTCAAAACATAAACAGTAAGAAGAGTCAGTCCTCTTGTACTTAAGTCGGCATTGTGCCTTTTGTTTATAATTCCGATGCAATTTCTGTGTTTCATCGTCAATCAGAAAGTCAGAGGGATACAGTAAACCTGAAGTGAACATCGGAATCTATACCTAGTGTCACAGGAATCGTTCAAATCATAGACAGTAAGAAGAGTCAGTCTTTTTGTACTTAAGTCGGCATTGTGAATTTTGTATTTAATTCCGATGCAATTTCTGTGATTCATCGTCAATACGAAGGTCAGAGGGAAACAGTAAACGTGAAGTGAAGCATCGGAATCTATAACTAGTGTCACAGGAATTGTTCAAAACATAGACGGTAAGCGGATAAGTCTTCTTGTACTTAAGTCGGCATTGTGCCTTTTGTATTTAATTCCGATGCAATTTCTGTGTTTCTTCGTCAATACGAAGGTCAGAGGGATACAGTAAACCTGAAGTGAAGCATCGGAATCTATAACTAGTGTCACAGAAATGGTTCAAAACATAGACAGTAAGAAGAGCCAGTCTTCTTGTACTTGAGTCGGCTTTGTGCCTTTTGTATTTTATTCCGATGCAATTTATGTGCTTCATCGTCAATAAGAAGGTCAGCTGGATACAGTAAACCTGAAATGAAGCATCGGAATCTATAACTAGTGTCACAGGAATGGTTCAAAACATAGGCAGTAAGAAGAGCCAGTCTTCTTGTACATGAGTCGGCATTGTGCATTTTGTATTTAATTCTGATGAAATTTCTGTGTTTGATCATCAATAAGAAGGTCAGAGGGACACAGTAAACCTGAAGTGAAGCATCGGAATCTATAACTCGTGTCACAGGATTGGTTCAAATCATAGACAGTAAGAAGAGTCAGACTTCTTGTACTTAAGTCGGCATTGTGCCTTTTGTATTTAATTAAGATGCAATTTCTGTGTTTCATCGTCAATATGAAGGTCAGAGGGATTCAGTAAACCTGAAGTGAAGCATCGGAATCTATAACTAGTGTCAGAGGAATGGTTCAAAACACAGAGAGTAAGAAGAGGCAGTCTTCTTGTACTTAAGTCGGCATTGTGCCTTTTGTATTAATTCCGATGCAATTTACGTGTTTCATCGTCAATAAGAAGGTCAGAGGGATACAGTAAACCTGAAGTGAAGCATCAGAATCTATAACTAGTGTCACAGGAATGGTTCAAAGCATAAACAGTAAGTAGAGTCAGTCTTCTTGCACTTAAGTCGGCTTTGTGCCTTTTGTATTTTGTTCCGATGCAATTTATGTGCTTCATCGTCAATAAGAAGGTCAGCTGGATACAGTAAACCTGAAATGAAGCATCGGAATCTATAACTAGTGTCACAGGAATGGTTCAAAACATAGGCAGTAAGAAGAGCCAGTATTCTTGTACATGAGTCAGCATTGTGCATTTTGTATTTAATTCTGATGAAATTTCTGTGTTTGATCATCAATAAGAAGGTCAGAGGGACACAGTAAACCTGAAGTGAAGCATCGGAATCTATAACTCGTGTCACAGGATTGGTTCAAATCATAGACAGTAAGAAGAGTCAGACTTCTTGTACTTAAGGCGGCATTGTTCCTTTTGTATTTAATTAAGATGCAATTTCTGTGTTTCGTCGCCAATAAGAAGGTGAAAGAGATACAGTAAACCAGAAGTGAAGCATCGGAATCTATAACTAGTGTCACAGGAATGGTTCAAAACATAGACAGTAAGATGAGTAAGTCCTCTTGTACTTAAGTCGGCATTGTGAATTTTGTATATAACTCCGATGCAATTTCTGTGTTTCATTGTCAATAAGAAGCTCAGAGGGATACAGTAAACCTGAAGTGAAGCATCGGAATCTATAACTAGTGTCACATTAATGGTTCAAAACATAGACAGTAAGAAGAGTCAGTTTTTATGTACTTAAGTCGGCATTGTGCCTTTTGTATTTAATTCCGATGCAAATTCTGTGTTTCATCGTCAATAAGAAGGTCACAGGGATACAGTAAACTTGAAGTGATGCATCGGAATGTATAACTAGTGTCACAGGAATGGTTCAAAACATAGACAGTAAGAAGAGTCAGTCTTTTTGTACTTAAGTCGGCATTGTGCCCTTTGTATTTAATTCCGATGCAATTTCTGTGTTTCATCGTCAATACGATGGTCTGAGGGATACAGTAATCCGAAAGTGAAGCATCGGAATCTATAACTAGTGTCACGGGAATGGTTCAAAACATAGACAGTAAGAAAGGTCAGTCTTGTTGTACTTAAGTCGGCACTGTGCATTTTGTATTTAATTCCGATGCAATGTCTGTATTTCTTCGTCAATAAGTAGGTCAGAGGGATACAGTAAACCTGTAGTGAAGCATCGGAATCTATAACTAGTGTCAAAGGAATGGTTCAAAACATAGACAGTAAGAAGAATCAGTTTTATTGTACTTAAGTCGGCATTGTGCCTTTTGTATATAATTCCGATGCAATTTCTGTGTTTCATCGTCAATAAGAAGGTCAGCCGTATACAGTAAACCTGAAGTGAAGCATCGGAATCTATTACTAGTGTCACAGGAATGGTTCAAAACATAGGCAGTAAGAAGAGCCAGTCTTCTTGCACTTAAGTCGGCATTGTGCCTTTTGTATTTAATTCCCATGCAATTTCTGTGTTTCATCGTCAATACGACGGTCAGAGGGATACAGTAATCCTGAAGTGAAGCATCGGAATCTATAACTAGTGTCACAGGAAAGGTTCAAAACATAGACAGTAAGAAGAGTCAGTCTTCTTGTACTTAAGTCGACATTGTGCCTTTTGTATATAATTCCGATGCAATTTCTGTGTTTCATCGTCAATAAGAAGCTCAGAGGGATACAGTAAACCTGAAGTGAAGCATCGGAATCTATAACTAGTGTCACAGGAATGGTTCGAAACATAAACAGTAAGAAGTGTCACTTTTCTTAAACTTAAGTCTTAATTGTGCCTTTTGTATTTAATTCCGATGCAATTTCTGTGTTTCATCGTCAATAAGAAGGTCAGAGGGATACAGTAAACCTGAAGTGAAGCATCGGAATCTATAACTAGTGTCACAGGAATGGTTCAAAACATAGACAGTAAGAAGAGCCAGTCTTCTTGTACATAAGTCGACATTGTGCCATTAGTATATAATTCCGATGCAATTTCTGTGTTTCATCGTCAATAAGAAGGTCAGCCGTATACAGTAAACCTGAAGTGAAGCATCGGAATCTATTACTAGTGTCACAGGAATGGTTCAAAACATAGGCAGTAAGAAGAGCCAGTCTTCTTGTACTTAAGTCGGCATTGTGCCTTTTGTATTTAATTCCC
This sequence comes from Schistocerca americana, assembly GCF_021461395.2. NCBI lineage: Eukaryota > Metazoa > Arthropoda > Insecta > Orthoptera > Acrididae > Schistocerca > Schistocerca americana. Next base: position 18,864,359 of record NC_060128.1, read on the forward strand.
ATGCAATTTCTGTGTTTCATCGTCAATACGATGGTCAGAGGGATACAGTAATCCTGAAGTGAAGCATCGGAATCTATAACTAGTGTCACAGGAATGGTTCAAAACATAGACATAAAGAAAGGTCAGTCTTGTTGTACTTAAGTCGGCATTGTGCCTTTTGTATTTAATTCCGATGCAATATCTGTATTTCTTCGTCAATAAGAATGTCAGAATGATACAGTAAACCTGTAGTGAAGCATCGGAATCTATTACTAGTGTCACAGAAATGGTTAAAAACATAGTCAGTAAGAAGAGCCAGTCTTCTTGTACTTGAGTCAGAATTGTGCCTTTTGTATTTAATTCCGATGCTATTTCTGTGTTTCATCGTCAATAAGAAGGTCAGAGGGATTCAGTAAACCTGAAGTGAAGCATCGGAATCTATAACTAGTGTCACAGGAATGGTTCAAAACATAGACAGTAAGAAGAGTCGGTCTTCTTGTACTTAAGTCGGCATTGTGCATTTTAAATTTAATTCCGATGCAATTTACGTGTTTCATCGTCAATAAGAAGGTCAGAGGGATACAGTAAGCCTGATGTGAAGCATCGGAATCTATAACTAGTGTCACAGGAATGGTTCAAAATATAGACAGTAAGAAGAATCAGTTTTCTTGTACTTAAGTCGGCATTGTGCCTTATGCAATTAATTCCGATGCAATTTCTGTGTTTCATCGTCAATAAGGTAACAGGGATGCAGTAAACCCGAAGTGCAGCATCGGAATCTATAACTAGTGTCACAGGAATGGTTCAAAACATAGACAGCAAGAAGAGTCAGTCTTCTTGTACTTAAGTCGGCATTGTGCCTTTTGTTTATAATTCCGATGCAATTTCTGTGTTTCATCGTCAATAAGAAGGTCAGAGGGATACAGTAAACCTGAAGTGAAGCATCGGAATCTATAACTAATGTCACAGGAATGGTTCAAAACGTAGACAGTAAGAAGAGTCAGTTTTCTTGTACTTAAGTCGGCATTGTGCCTTTTGTATATAATTCCGATGCAATTTCTGTGTTTCATCGTCAATAAGAAGCTCAGAGGGATACAGTAAACCTGAAGTGAAGCATCGGATACGATAACTAGTGTCACAGGAATGGTTCGAATCATAAACAGTAAGAAGAGTCAGTTTTCTTAAACTTAAGTCTTAATTGTGCCATTTGTATTTAATTCCGATGCAATTTCTGTGTTTCATCGTCAATAAGAAGGTCAAAGGGATACAGTAAACCTGAAGTGAAGCATCGGAATCTATAACTAGTGTCACAGGAATGGTTCAAAACATAGACAGTAAGAAGAGCCAGAATTCTTGTACTTAAGTCGGCATTGTGCCTTTTGTATTTAATTAAGATGCAATTTCTGTGTTTCATCGTCAATAAGAAGGTCAAAGTAATACAGTAACCCAGAAGTGAAGCATCGGAAACTATAACTAGTGTCACAGGAATGGTTCAAAGCATAGACAGTAAGAAGAGTCAGTCTTCTTGTACTTAAGTCGGCATTGTGCCTTTTGTATATAATTCCGATGCCATTTCTGTGTATCATAGTCAATAAGAAGCTCAGAGGGATACAGCAAACCTGAAGTGGAGCATCGGAATCTATAACTAGTGTCACAGGAATGGTTCAAAACATAGACAGTAAGAAGAGTCAGTCTTTTTGTACTTAAGTCGGCATTGTGCCTTTTGTATTTAATTCCGATGCAATTTCATCGTCAATACGAAGGTGAGAGGGATACAGCAAACCTGAAGTGAGGCACCGGAATCTATAACTAGTGTCACAGGAATGATTTAAAACATAGACAGTAAGGAGAGTCAGTTTTCTTGTACTTAAGTCGGCATTGTGCCTTATGTATTTAATTCCGATGCAATTTCTGTGTTTCATCGTCAATAAGAAGCTCAGAGGGATACAGTAAACCTGAAGTGGAGCATCGGAATCTTTAACTAGGGTCACAGGAATGGTTCAAATCATAGACAGAAAGAAGGGTCAGTCTTCTTGTACTTAAGTCGGCATTGTGCATTTTGTATTTAATTCCAAGCAATTTCTGTGTTTCATCGTCAATAAGAAGGTCAGAGGGATACAGTAAACCTGAAGTGAAGCATCGGAGTCTATAACTAGTATCACAGAAATGATTCATAACATAGACAGTAAGAAGAGCCAGTCTTCTTGAACTTGAGTCGGCATTTGCCTTTTGTATTTATTCCTATGCAATTACTGTGTTTCTTCGTCAATAAGAAGGTCAGAGGGATGCAGTAAACCTGAAGTGAAGCATCGGAATCTATAACTAGTGTCGCAGGAATGGTTCAAAACATAGACAGTAAGAAGAGCCAGTCTTTTTGTACTTTAGTCGGGATTGTGCCTTTTGTATTTAATTCGGATGCAATTTCAGTGTTTCATCGTCAATAAGATGGTCAGAGGGATACAGTAAACCTGAAGTGAAGCATCGGAATCGATAACTAGTGTCAAGGGATTGGTTCAAACATAGACAGTTGGAAGAGTCAGACTTCTTGTACTTAAGTCGGCATTGTGCCTTTTGTAATTAATTCCTATGCAATTTCTGTGTTTCATCGTCAATAAGAAGGTCAGAGGGATACAGTAAACCTGAAGTGAGGCACCGGAATCTATAACTAGTGTCACAAGAATGATTTAAAACATAGACAGTAAGAAGAGTCAGTTTTCTTGTACTTAAGTCGGCATTGTGCCTTATGTATTTAATTCCGATGCAATTTCTGTGTTTCATCGTCAATAAGAGGGTCAGCTGGATACAGTAAACCTGAAGTGAAGCATCGGAACTATAACTAGTGTCACAGGAATGGTTCAAAACATAAACAGTATGTAGAGTCGGTCTTCTTGTACTTAAGTCGGCATTGTGCATTTTGTATTTAATGAAGATGCAATTTCTGTGTTTTACGTCAATAATAAGGTCAGAGGGATACAGTAAACCTGAAGTGAAGTATCGGAATCTATAATTAGTGTCACAGGAATAGTTCAAAACATAGTCAGTAAGAAGAGTCAGTCCTCTTGTACTTAAGACGACATTGTGCCATTAGTATATAATTCCGATGCAATTTCTGTGTTTCATCGTCAATAAGAAGGTCAGCCGTATACAGTAAACCTGAAGTGAAGCATCGGAATCTATAACTAGTGTCACAGGAATGGTTCAAAACATAGGCAGTAAGAAGAGCCAGTCTTCTTGTACTTGAGTCGGCATTGTGCCTTTTGTATTTAATTCTGATGAAATTTCTGTATTTGATCGTCAATAAGAAGCTCAGAGGGATACAGTAAACCTGAAGTGAAGCATCGGAATCTATAACTAGTGTCACAGGAATGGTTCAAAACATAGACAGTAAGAAGAGTCAGTTTTCATGTTCTTAAGTCGGCATTGTGCCTTTTGTATTTAATTCCGATGCAAATTCTGTGTTTCAACGGCAATAAGAAGGACACAGGGATACAGTAAACCTGAAGTGATGCATCGGAATCAATAACTAGTGTCACAGGAATGGTTCAAAACATAGACAGTAAGAAGAGTCAGTCTTTTTGTACTTAAGTCGGCATTGTGCCTTTTGTATTTAATTCACATGCAATTTCTGTGTTTCATCGTCAATACGATGGTCAGAGGGATACAGTAATCCTGAAGTGTAGCATCGGAATCTATAACTAGTGTCACAGGAATGGTTCAAAACATAGACAGAAAGAAAGGTCAGTCTTGTTGTACTTAAGTCGGCATTGTGCCTTTTGTATTTAATTCCGATGCAATATCTGTATTTCTTCGTCAATAAGACGGTCGGAGGGATACAGTAAACCTGTAGTGAAGCATCGGAATCTATTACTAGTGTCACAGAAATGGTTCAAAACATAGTCAGTAAGAAGAGCCAGTCTTCTTGTACTTGAGTCAGAATTGTGCCTTTTGTATTTAATTCCGATGCTATTTCTGTGTTTCATCGTCAATAAGAAGGTCAGAGGGATTCAGTAAACCTGAAGTGAAGCATCGGAATCTATAACTAGTGTCACAGGAATGGTTCAAAACATAGACAGTAAGAAGAGCCAGTCTTCTTGTACTTAAGTCGGCATTGTGCATTTTGTATTTAATTAAGATGCAATTTCTGTGTTTCATCGTCAATAAGAAGGTCAAAGTAATACAGTAACCCAGACGTGAAGCATCGGAATCTATAACTAGTGTCACAGGAATGGTTCAAAGCATAGACAGTAAGAAGAGTCAGTCTTCTTGTACTTAAGTCGGCATTGTGCCTTTTGTATATAATTCCGATGCCATTTCTGTGTTTCATAGTCAATAAGAAGCTCAGAGGGTACAGTAAACCTGAAGTGGAGCATCGGAATCTATAACTAGTGTCACAGGAATGATTCAAAACATAGACAGTAAGAAGAGTCAGTTTTCTTGGACTTAAGTCGGCATTGTGACTTTTGTGTTTAATTCCGATGCAATTTCTGTGTTTCATCGACAATACGAAGGTCAGAGAGATACAGGAAACCTGAAGTGAGGCATCGGAATCTATAACTAGTGTCACAGGAATGGTTCAAAACATAGACAGTAAGAAGAGTCAGTCTTTTTGTACTTAAGTCGGCATTGTGCCTTTTGTATTTAATTCCGATGCAATTTCTGTGTTTCAAGGTCAATACGAAGGTGAGAGAGATACAGTAAACCTGAAGTGAGGCACCGGAATCTATAACTAGTGTCACAGGAATGATTTAAAACATAGACAGTAAGAAGAGTCAGTTTTCTTGTACTTAAGTCGGCATTGTGCCTTATGTATTTAATTCCGATGCAATTTCTGTGTTTCATCGTCAATAAGAAGGTCAGCTGGATACAGTAAACCTGAAGTGAAGCATCGGAACTATAACTAGTGTCACAGGAATGGTTCAAAACATAAACAGTAAGTAGAGTCAGTCTTCTTGTACTTAAGTCGGCATTGGGCCTTTTGTATTTAATTAAGATGCAATTTCTGTGTTTCACGTCAATAATAAGGTCAGAAGGATACAGTAAACCTGAAGCGAAGTATCGGAATCTATAACTAATGTCACAGGAATAGTTCAAAACATAGTCAGTAAAAAGAGTCAGTCTTCTTGTACTTAAGTCGGCATTGTGCCAGTAGTATATAATTCCGATGCAATTTCTGTGTTTCATCGTCAATAAGAAGGTCAGCCGTATACAGTAAACCTGAAGTGAAGCATCGGAATCTATAACTAGTGTCACAGGAATGGTTCAAAACATAGGCAGTAAGAAGAGCCAGTCTTCTTGTACTTGAGTCGGCATTGTGCCTTTTGTATTTAATTCTGATGAAATTTCTGTATTTGATCGTCAATAAGAAGGTCAGAGGGATGCAGTAAACCTGAAGTGAAGCATCGGAATCTATAACTCGTGTCACAGGAATGGTTCAAATCATAGACAGTAAGAAGAGTCAGTCTTCTTGTACTTAAGTCGGCATTGTGCCTTTTGTATTTAATTCCGATGCAATTTCTGTGTTTCATCGTCAACAAGAAGCTCACAGGGATACAGTAAACCTGAAGTGAAGCATCGGAATCTGTAACTAGTGTCACTGGAATGGTTCAAAACATAGACAGTAAGAAGAGTCAGTTTTCTTGTACTTAAGTCGGCATTGTGCCTTTTGTATTTAATTCCGATGCAATTTCTGTGTTTCATCGTCAATAAGAAGGTCAGAGGGATACAGTAAACCTGAAGTGGAGCATCGGAATCTATAACTAATGTCACAGGAATGGTTCAAACATACACAGTAAGAAGAGTCAGTCTTTTTGTACTTAAGTCGGCATTGTGCATTTTGTATTTAATTCCGATGCTATTTATGTGTTTCATCGTAAATACGAGGGTCAGATGGATACAGTAAACCTGAAGTGAAGCTTCGGAATCTATAACTAGATTCACAGGAATGGTTCAAAACATAGACAGTAAGTAGAGTCAGTCTTCTTGTACTTAAGTCGGCTTTGGGCCTTTTGTATTTAATTCCGATGCAATTTATGTGCTTCATCGTCAATAAGAAGGTCAGAGGGACACAGTAAACCTGAAGTGAAGCATCGGAATCTATAACTCGTGTCACAGGAATGATTCAAAACATAGACAGTAAGAAGAGTAAGTCCTCTTGTACTTAAGTCGGCATTGTGAATTTTGTTTATAACTCCGATGCAATTTCTGTGTTTCATCGTCAATAAGAAGCTCAGAGGGATACAGTAAACCTGAAGTGAGGCATCGGAATCTATAACTGGTGTCACAGGAATGGTTCAAGTCATAGACAGTAAGAAGAGTCAGTTTTCTTGTACTTATGTCAGCATTGTGCCTTTTGTATTTAATTCCGGTGCAATTTCTGTGTTTCATCGTCAATAAGAAAGTCTGAGGGATACAGTAAACCTGAAGTGAACATCGGAATCTATACCTAGTGTCACAGGAATGGTTCAAATCATAGACAGTAAGAAGAGTCAGTCTTTTTGTACTTAAGCCGGCATTGTGCCTTTTGTATTTAATTCCGATGCAATTTCTGTGTTTCGCCGTCAATACGAAGGTCAGAGGGAAACAGTAAACCTGAAGTGAAGCATCGGAATCTATAACTAGTGTCACAGGAATGGTTCAAAACATAGACAGTAAGAAGATAAGTCTTCTTGTACTTAAGTAGGCATTGTGCCTTTTGTATTTAATTCTGATGCAATATCTGTGTTTCTACGTCAATAAGAAGGTCAGAGGGATACAGTAAACCTGAAGTGAAGCATCGGAATCTATAACTAGTGTCACAGAAATGGTTCAAAACGTAGACAGTAAGAAGAGCGAGTCTTCTTGTACTTGAGTCGGCATTGTGCCTTTTGTATTTAATTCCGATGTCATTTCTGTGTTTCATCGTCAATAAGAAGGTCAGAGGGATTCAGTAAACCTGAAGTGAAGCATCGGAATCTATACATAGTGTCACAGGAATGGTTCAAATCACAGACAGTAAGAAGAGTCAGTCTTCTTGTACTTAAGTCGACATTGTGCTTTTTGTATTAATTCCGATGCAATTTATGTGCTTCATCGTCAATAAGAAGGTCAGCTGGATACAGTAAACCTGAAGTGAAGCATCGGAATCTATAACTAGTGTCACAGGAATGGTTCAAAGCATGGGCAGTAAGAAGAGCCAGTCTTCTTGTACATGAGTCGGCATTGTGCATTTTGTATTTAATTCTGATGAAATTTCTGTGTTTGATCGTCAATAAGAAGGTCAGAGGGACACAGTAAACCTGAAGCATCGGAATCTATAACTCGTGTCACAGGAATGGTTCAAATCATAGACAGTAAGAAGAGTCAGACTTCTTATACTTAAGTTGGCATTGTGCCTTTTGTATTTAATTAAGATGCAATTTCTGTGTTTCATCGTCAATAAGAAGGTGAAAGGGATACAGTAAACCAGAAGTGAAGCCTCGGAATCTATAACTAGTGTCACAGGAATGGTTCAAAACATAGACAATAAGAAGAGTAAGTCCTCTTGTACTTAAGTCGGCATTGTGAATTTTGTATATAACTCCGATGCAATTTCTGTGTTTCATCGTAAATAAGAATCTCAGAGGGATACAGTAAACCTGATGTGAAGCATCGGAATCTATAACTGGTGTCACAGGAATGGTTCAAGACATAGACAGTAAGAAGAGTCAGTTTTCTTGTACTTATGTCGGCGTTGTGCCTTATGTAATTAATTCCGTTGCAATATCTGTGTTTCATCGTCAATAAGAAAGTCAGAGGGATACAGTAAACCTGAAGTGAACATCGGAATCTATACCTAGTGTCACAGGAATGGTTCAAATCATAGACAGTAAGAAGAGGCAGTCTTTTCGTACTTGAGTCGGCATTGTGCCTTTTGTATTTAATTCCGATGCAATTTCTGTGTTTCATCGTCACTACGAAGGTCAGAGGGAAACAGTAAACCTGAAGTGAAGCATCGGAATCTATAACTAGTGTCACAGGAATGGTTCAAAACATAGACAGTAAGAAGATAAGTCTTCTTGTACTTAAGCCGGCATTGTGCCTTTTGTATTAAATTCCGATGCAATATCTGTGTTTCATCGTCAATAAGAAGGTCAGGGGGTTACATTAAACCTGAAGTGAAGCATCGGAATCTATAACTAGTGTCACAGAAATGGTTCAAAACATAGACAGTAAGAAGAGCCAGTCTTCTTGTCCTTGAGTCGGCATTGTGCCTTATGTATTTAATTCCGATGTTATTTCTGTGTTTCATCATCAATAAGAACGTCAGAGGGATTTAGTAAACCTGAAGTGAAGCATCGGAATCGATAACTAGTGTCACAGGAATGGTTCAAAGCATAGACGGTAAGAGGGTCAGTCTTTTTGTACTTAAGTCAACATTGTGCCTTTTGTATTTAATTCCGATGCAATTGATATGTTTCATCGTCAATGCGAAGGTCAGAGGGATACAGTAAACCTAAAGTGAAGCATCGGAATCTATAACTAGTGTCACAGGAATGGTTCAAAACATAGACAGTAAGAAGGGTCAGTCTTCTTGTACCTAAGTCGGCATTGTGCATTTTGTATTTAATTCCGATGCAATTTCTGTGTTTCATCGTCAATAAGAAGGTCAGAGGGATACAGTAAACCTGAAGTGAAGCATCGGAATCTATGACTAGTGTCACAGAAATGGTTCAAAACAAAGACAGTAAGAAGAGCCAGTCTTCTTGTACTTGAGCCGGCATTTGCCTTTTGTATTTAATTCCGATGCAATTTCTGTGTTTCTTCGTCAATAAGAAGGTCAGAGGGATACAGTAAACCTGAAGTGAAGCATCGGAATCTATAACTAGTTTCGCAGAAATGGTTCAAATCATAGACAGTAAGAAGAGCCAGTCTTCTTGTACTTGAGTCGGCATTGTGCCTTTTGTATTCAATTCGGATGCAATTTCTGTGTTTCATCGTCAATAAGAAGGTCAGAGGGATACAGTAAACCTGAAGTGAAGCATCAGAATATGTAACTAGTGTCACAGGAATGGTTCAAAACATAAACAGTAAGTAGAGTCAGTCTTCTTGTACTGAAGTCGGTATTGTGTCTTTTGTATTTAATTCCGTTGCAATTTATGTGCTTCATCGTCAATAAGAAGGTCAGCTGGTTACAGTAAACCTGAAGTGAAGCATCGGAATCTATAACTAGTGTCACAGGAATGGTTCAAAACATAGGCAGTAAGAAGAGCCAGTCTTCTTGTACATGAGTCGGCATTGTGCATTTTGTATTTAATTCTGATGAAATTTCTGTGTTTGATCGTCAATAAGAAGGCAGAGGGATACAGTAAACCTGAAGTGAAGCATCGGATTCTATAACTAGCGTCACTGGAATGGTTCAAATCATAGACAGTAAGAAGAGTCAGTTTTCTTGTACTTAAGTCGGCATTGTGCCTTTTGTATTTAATTCCGATGCAATTTCTGTGTTTCATCGTCAATAAGAAGGTCAGAGGGATACAGTAAACCTGAAGTGAAGCATCGGAATCTATAACTAGTGTCACAGGAATGGTTCAAACATAGGCAGTAAGAATATTCAGTCTTTTTGTACTTAAGTCGGCATTGTGCATTTTGTATTTAAATCCGATGCTATTTATGTGTTTCATCGTCAATACGAGGGTCAGAGGGATACAGTAAACCTGAAGTGAAGCATCGAAATCTGTAACTGGTGTCACAGGAATGGTTCAAGACATAGACAGTAAGAAGAGTCAGTTTTCTTGTACTTAAGTCGGCATTGTGCCTTATGTATTTAATTCCTTTTCAATTTCTGTGTTTCATCGTTAATAAGAAAGTCAGAGGGATACAGTAAACCTGAAGTGAATATCGGAATCTATACCTAGTGTCACAGGAATAGTTCAAATCATAGACAGTAAGAAGAAACAGTCTTTTTGTACTTAAGTCGGCATTGTGCCTTTTGTATTTAATTCCGATGCAATTTCTGTGTTTCATCGTCAATACGAAGGTCAGAGGGAAACAGTAAACTTGAAGTGAGGCATCGGAATCTATAACTAGTGTCACAGGAATGGTTCAAAACATAGACAGTAAGAAGATAAGTCTTCTTGTACTTAAGCCGGCATTGTGCCTTTTGTATTAAATTCCGATGCAATATCTGTGTTTCTTCGTCAATAAGAAGGTCAGGGGGTTACACTAAACCTGAAGTGAAGCATCGGAATCTATAACTAGTGTCACAGAAATGGTTCAAAACATAGACAGTAAGAAGAGCCAGTCTTCTTGTCCTTGAGTCGGCATTGTGCCTTATGTATTTAATTCCGATGTTATTTCTGTGTTTCATCATCAATAAGAACGTCAGAGGGATTCAGTAAACCTGAAGTGAAGCATCGGAATCGATAACTAGTGTCACAGGAATGGTTCAAAACATAGACAGTAAGAGGGTCAGTCTTTTTGTACTTAAGTCAACATTGTGCCTTTTGTATTTCATTCCGAAGCAATTGATATGTTTCATCGTCAATGCGAAGGTCAGAGGGATACAGTAAACCTAAAGTGAAGCATCGGAATCTATAACTAGTGTCACAGGAATGGTTCAAAACATAGACAGTAAGAAGGGTCAGTCTTCTTGTACCTATGTCGGCATTGTGCATTTTGTATTTAATTCCGATGCAATTTCTGTGTTTCATCGTCAATAAGAAGGTCAGAGGGATACAGTAAATCTGAAGTGAAGCATCGGAATCTATGACTAGTGTCACAGAAATGGTTCAAAACATAGACAGTAAGAAGAGCCAGTCTTCTTGTACTTGAGCCGGCATTTGCCTTTTGTATTTAATTCCGATGCAATTTCTGTGTTTCTTCGTCAATAAGAAGGTCAGAGGGATACAGTAAACCTGAAGTGAAGCATCGGAATGTATAACTAGTTTCGCAGGAATGGTTCAAAACATAGACAGTAAGAAGAGCCAGTCTTCTTGTACTTGAGTCGGCATTGTGCCTTTTGTATTCAATTCGGATGCAATTTCTGTGTTTCATCGTCAATAAGAAGGTCAGAGGGATACAGTAAACCTGAAGTGAAGCATCAGAATCTATAACTAGTGTCACAGGAATGGTTCAAAACATAAACAGTAAGTAGAGTCTGCCTTCTTGTACTGAAGTCGGCATTGTGCCTTTTGTATTTAATTCCGATGCAATTTATGTGCTTCATCGTCAATAAGAAGGTCAGCTGGATACAGTAAACCTGAAGTATAGCATCGGAATCTATAACTAGTGTCACAGGAATGGTTCAAAACATAGGCAGTAAGAAGAGCCAGTCTTCTTGTACATGAGTCGGCATTGTGCATTTTGTATTTAATTCTGATGAAATTTCTGTGTTTGATCGTCAATAAGAAGGCAGAGGGATACAGTAAACCTGAAGTGAAGCATCGGATTCTATAACTAGTGTCACTGGAATGGTTCAAATCATAGACAGTAAGATGAGTCAGTTTTTATGTACTTAAGCCGGCATTGTGCCTTTTGTATTTAATTCCGATGTAATTTCTGTGTTTCATCGTCAATAAGAAGGTCAGAGGGATACAGTAAACCTGAAGTGAAGCATCGGAATCTATAACTAGTGTCACAGGAATGGTTCAAACGTAGACAGTAAGAAGATTCAGTCTTTTTGTACTTAAGTCGGCATTGTGCATTTTGTATTTAAATCCGATGTTATTTATGTGTTTCATCGTCAATACGAGGGTCAGATGGATACAGTAAACCTGAAGTGAAGCATCGGAATCTATAACTGGTGTCACAGGAATGGTTCAAGACATAGACAGTAAGAAGAGTCAGTTTTCTTGTACTTAAGTCGGCATTGTGCCTTATGTATTTAATTCCGTTGCAATTTCTGTGTTTCATCGTTAATAAGAAAGTCAGAGGGATACAGTAAACCTGAAGTGAATATCGGAATCTATACCTAGTGTCACAGGAATAGTTCAAATCATAGACAGTAAGAAGAGGCAGTCTTTTTGTACTTAAGTCGGCATTGTGCATTTTGTATTTAATTCCGATGCAATTTCTGTGTTTCATCGTCAATAAGAAGCTCACAGGGATACAGTAAACCTAAAGTGAAGCATCGGAATCTGTAACCAGTGTCACTGGAATGGTTCAAAACATAGACAGTAAGAAGAGTCAGTTTTCTTGTACTTAAGTCGGCATTGTGCATTTTGTATTTAATTCCGATGCAATATCTGTGTTTCTTCGTCAATAAGTAGGTCAGGGGGATACAGTAAACCTGAAGTGAAGCATCGGAATCTATAACTCGTGTCACAGGAATGGTTCAAATCATACACAGTAAGAAGAGGCAGTCTTCTTGTACTTAAGTCGGCATTGTGCCTTTTGTATTTAATTCCGATGTTATTTCTGTGTTTCATCGTCAATAAGAAGCTCACAGGGATACAGTAAACCTGAAGTGAAGCATCGGAATCTGTAACTAGTGTCACTGGAATGGTTCAAATCATAGACAGTTAGAAGAGTCAGTCTTCTTGTACTTAAGTCGGCATTGTGCCTTTTGTATTTAATTCCGATGCAATTTCTGTGTTTCATCGTCAATAAGAAGCTCACAGGGATACAGTAAACCTAAAGTGAAGCATCGGAATCTGTAACCAGTGTCACTGGAATGGTTCAAAACATAGACAGTAAGAAGAGTCAGTTTTCTTGTACTTAAGTCGGCATTGTGCCTTTTGTATTTAATTCCGATGCAATTTCTGTGTTTCATCGTCAATAAGAAGGTCAGAGGGATACAGTAAACCTGAAGTGAAGCATCGGAATCTATAACTAGTGTCACAGGAATGGTTCAAACATAGACAGTAAGAAGAGTCAGTCTTTTTGTACTTAAGTCGGCATTGTGCATTTTGTATTTAATTCCGATGCTATTTATGTGTTTCATCGTAAATACGAGGGTCAGAAGGATACAGTAAACCTGAAGTGAAGCTTCGGAATCTATAACTAGATTCACAGGAATGGTTCAAAACATATACAGTAAGTAGAGTCAGTCTTCTTGTACTTAAGTCGGCTTTGGGCCTTTTGTATTTAATTCCGATGCAATTATGTGCTTCATCGTCAATAAGAAGGTAAGCTGGATACAGTAAACCTGAAGTGAAGCATCGGAATCTATAACTAGTGACATAGGAATGGTTCAAAACATAGGCAGTAAGAAGAGCCAGTCTTCTTGTACAAGAGTCGGCATTGTGCATTTTGTACTTAATTCTGATGAAATTTCTGTGTTTGATCGTCAATAAGAAGGTCAGAGGGACACAGTAAACCTGAAGTGAAGCATCGGAATCTATAACTCGTGTCACAGGAATGATTCAAAACATAGACAGTAAGAAGAGTAAGTCCTCTTGTACTTAAGTCGGCATTGTGAATTTTGTATATAACTCCGATGCAATTTCTGTGTTTCATCGTCAATAAGAAGCTCAGAGGGATACAGTAAATATGAAGTGAGGCATCGGAATCTATAACTGGTGTCACAGGAATGGTTCAAGACATAGACAGTAAGAAGAGTCAGTTTTCTTGTACTTATGTCGGCATTGTGCCTTTTGTATTTAATTCCGATGCAATTTCTGTGTTTCATCGTCAATAAGAAAGTCAGAGGGATACAGTAAACCTGAAGTGAACATCGGAATCGATACCTAGTGTCACAGGAATTTTTCAAATCATAGACAGTAAGAAGAGTCAGTCTTTTTGTACTTAAGTCGGCATTGTGCCTTTTGTATTTATTTCCGATGCAATTTCTGTGTTTCGCCGTCAATACGAAGGTCAGAGGGAAACAGTAAACCTGAAGTGAAGCATCGGAATCTATAACTAGTGTCACAGGAATGGTTCAAAACATAGACAGTAAGAAGATAAGTCTTCTTGTACTTAAGTAGGCATTGTGCCTTTTGTATTTAATTCTGATGCAAAATCTGTGTTTCTTCGTCAATAAGAAGGTCAGAGGGATACAGTAAAAATGAAGTGAAGCATCGGAATCTATAACTAGTGTCACAGAAATGGTTCAAAACATAGACAGTAAGAAGAGCGAGTCTTCTTGTACTTGAGTCGGCATTGTGCCTTTTGTATTTAATTCCGATGTTATTTCTGTGTTTCATCGTCAATAAGAAGGTCAGAGGGATTTGTAAACCTGAAGTGAAGCATCGGAATCTATAACTAGTGTCACAGAAATGGTTCAAAGCATAGACAGTAAGAAGAGCGAGTCTTCTTGTACTTGAGTCGGCATTGTGACTTTTGTATTAATTCCGATGCAATTTACGTGTTTCATCGTCAATAGGAAGGTCAGAGGGATACAGTAAACCTGAAGTGAAGCATCAGAATCTATAACTAGTGTCACAGGAATGGTTGAAAACATAAACAGTAAGTAGTGTCAGCCTTCTTGTACTTAAGTCGGCATTGTGCCTTTTGTATTTTATTCCGATGCAATTTATGTGCTTCATCGTCAATAAGAAGGTCAGCTGGATACAGTAAACCTGAAGTGAAGCATCGGAATCTATAACTAGTGTCACAGGAATGGTTCAAAGCATAGGCAGTAAGAAGAGCCAGTCTTCTTGTACATGAGTGGGCATTGTGCATTTTGTATTTAATTCTGATGAAATTTCTGTGTTTGATCGTCAATAAGAAGGTCAGAGGGACACAGTAAACCTGAAACATCGGAATCTATAACTCGTGTCACAGGAATGGTTGAAATCATAGACAGTAAGAAGAGTCAGACTTCTTGTACTTAAGTTGGGATGTGCCTTTTGTATTTAATTAAGATGCAATTTCTGTGCTTCATCGTCAATAAGAAGGTGAAAGGGATACAGTAAACCAGAAGTGAAGCCTCGGAATCTATAACTAGTGTCACAGGAATGGTTCAAAGCATAGACAGTAAGAAGAGTAAGTCCTCTTGTACTTAAGTCGGCATTGTGAATTTTGTATATAACTCCGATGCAATTTCTGTGTTTCATCGTCAATAAGAAGCTCAGAGGGATACAGTAAACCTGAAGTGAAGCATCGGAATCTATAACTAGTGTCACAGAAATGGTACAAAACATAGACAGTAAGAAGAGCCAGTCTTCTTGTCCTTGAATCGGCATTGCGCCTTATTTATTTAATTCCGATGTTATTTCTGTGTTCCATCATCAATAAGAACGTCAGTGGGATTCAGTAAACCTGAAGTGAAGCATCGGAATCGATAACTAGTGTCACAGGAATGGTTCAAAGCATAGACAGTAAGAGCGTCAGTCTTTTTGTACTTAAGTCAACATTGTGCCTTTTGTATTTAATTCCGATGCAATCGATATGTTTCATCGCAATGCGAAGGTCAGAGGGATACAGTAAACCTAAAGTGAAGCATCGGAATCTATAACTAGTGTCACAGGAATGGTTCAAAACATAGACAGTAAGAAGGGTCAGTCTTCTTGTACCTAAGTCGGCATTGTGCATTTTGTATTTAATTCCGATGCAATTTCTGTGTTTCATCGTCAATAAGAATGTCAGAGGGATACAGTAAACCTGAAGTGAAGCATCGGAATCTATGACTAGTGTCACAGAAATGGTTCAAAACATAGACAGTAAGAAGAGCCAGTCTTCTTGTACTTGAGCCGGCATTTGCCTTTTGTATTTAATTCCGATGCAATTTCTGTGTTTCTTCGTCAATAAGAAGGTCAGAGGATTACAGTAAACCTGAAGTGAAGCATCGGAATCTATAACTAGTTTCGCAGGAATGGTTCAAAACATAGACAGTAAGAAGAGCCAGTCTTCTTGTACTTGAGTCGGCATTGTGCCTTTTGTATTTAATTCGGATGCAATTTCTGTGTTTCATCGTCAACACGAAGGTCAGAGGGATACAGTAAACCTGAAGTGAAGCATCAGAATCTATAACTAGTGTCACAGGAATGGTTCAAAACATAAACAGTAAGTAGAGTCAGTCTTCTTGTACTGAAGTCGGCATTGTGCCTTTTGTATTTAATTCCGATGCAATTTATGTGCTTCATCGTCAATAAGAAGGTCAGCTGGATACAGTAAACCTGAAGTGAAGCATCGGAATCTATAACTAGTGTCACAGGAATGGTTGAAAACATAGGCAGTAAGAAGAGCCAGTCTTCTTGTACATGAGTCGGCATTGTGCATTTTGTATTTAATTCTGATGAAATTTCTGTGTTTGATCGTCAATAACAAGGCAGAGGGATACAGTAAACCTGAAGTGAAGCATCGGAATCTATAACTGGTGTCACAGGAATGGTTCAAGACATAGACAGTAAGAAGAGTAAGTCCTCTTGTACTTAAGTCGGCATTGTGAATTTTGTATATAACTCCGATGCAATTTCTGGGTGTCATCGTCAATAAGAAGCTCAGAGGGATACAGTAAACCTGAAGTGAGGCATCGGAATCTATAACTGGTGTCACAGGAATGGTTCAACACATAGACAGTAAGAAGAGTAAGTTTTCTGGTACTTAAGTCGGCATTTTTAATTCCGTTGCAATTTCTGTGTTTCATCGTCAATAAGAAAGTCAGAGGGATACAGTAAACCTGAAGTGAACATCGGAATCTATACCTAGTGTCACAGGAATGGTCCAAATCGTAGACAGTAAGAAGAGGCAGTCTTTTTGTACTTAAGTCGGCATTGTGCCTTTTGTATTTAATTCCGATGCAATTTCTGTGTTTCATCGTCAATACGAAGGTCAGAGGGAAACAATAAACCTGAAGTGAAGCATCGGAATCTATAACTAGTGTCACAGGAATGGTTCAAAACATAGACAGTAAGAAGATAAGTCTTCTTGTACTTAAGCCGGCATTGTGCCTTTTGTATTAAAATCCGATGCAATATCTGTGTTTCTTCGTCAATAAGAAGGTCAGGGGGTTACATTAAACCTGAAGTGAAGCATCGGAATCTATAACTAGTGTCACAGAAATGGTTCAAAACATAGACAGTAAGAAGAGCCAGTCTTCTTGTCCTTGAGTCGGCATTGTGCCTTATGTATTTAATTCCGATGTTATTTCTGTGTTTCATCATCAATAAGAACGTCAGAGGGATTCAGTAAACCTGAAGTGAAGCATCGGTATCTATAACTAGTGCCACAGGAATGGTTCGAAACATAGACAGTAAGAAGAGTCAATTTTCTTTACTTACGTCGGCATTGTGCCTTTTGTATTTAATTCCGATGCAATTGATATGTTTCATCGTCAATGCGAAGGCCAGAGGGATACAGTAAACCTAAAGTGAAGCATCGGAATCTATAACTAGTGTCACAGGAATGGTTCAAAACATAGACAGTAAGAAGGGTCAGTCTTCTTGTACCTAAGTCGGCATTGTGCATTTTGTATTTAATTCCGATGCAATTTCTGTGTTTCATCGTCAATAAGAAGGTCAGAGGGATACAGTAAACCTGAAGTGAAGCATCGGAATCTATGACTAGTGTCACAGAAATGGTTCAAAACATAGACAGTAAGAAGAGCCAGTCTTCTTGTACTTGAGCCGGCATTTGCCTTTTGTATTTAATTCCGATGCAATTTATGTGCTTCATCGTCAATAAGAAGGTCAGCTGGATACAGTAAACCTGAAGTGAAGCATCGGAATCTATAACTAGTGTCACAGGAATGGTTCAAAACATAGGCTGTAAGGAGAGCCAGTCTTCTTGTACATGAGTCGGCATTGTGCATTTTGTATTTAATTCTGATGAAATTTCTGTGTTTGATCGTCAATAAGAAGGCAGAGGGATACAGTAAACCTGAAGTGAAGCATCGGATTCTATAACTAGTGTCACTGGAATGGTTCAAATCATAGACAGTAAGAAGAGTCAGTTTTCTTGTACTTACGTCGGCATTGTGCCTTTTGTATTTAATTCCGATGGAAATTCTGTGTTTCATCGTCAATAAGAAGGTCAGAGGGATACAGTAAACCTGAAGTGAAGCATCGGAATCTATAACTAGTGTCACAGGAATGGTTCAAACATAGACAGTAAGAAGATTCAGTCTTTTTGTACTTAAGCCGGCATTGTGCATTTTGTGTTTAAATCCGATGCTATTTATGTGTTTCATCGTCAATACGAGGGTCAGAGGGATACAGTAAACCTGAAGTGAAGCATCGGAATCTATAACTGGTGTCACAGGAATGGTTCAAGACATAGACAGCAAGAAGAGTCAGTTTTCGTGTACTTAAGTCGGCATTGTGCCTTATGTATTTAATTCCGTTGCAATTTCTGTGTTTCATCGTTAATAAGAAAGTCAGAGGGATACAGTAAACCTGAAGTGAATATCGGAATCTATACCTAGTGTCACAGGAATAGTTCAAATCATAGACAGTAAGAAGAGGCAGTCTTTTTGTACTTAAGACGGCATTGTGCCTTTTGTATTTAATTCCGATGCAATTTCTGTGTTTCATCGTCAATACGAAGGTCAGAGGGAGACAGTAAACCTGAAGTGAAGCATCGGAATCTATGTGTCACAGGAATGGTTCAAATCATAGACAGTAAGAAGATAAGTCTTCTTGTACTTAAGTCGGCATTGTGCCTTTTGTATTAAATTCCGATGCAATATCTGTGTTTCTTCGTCAATAAGAAGGTCAGGGGGATACAGTAAACCTGAAGTGAAGCATCGGAATCTATAACTAGTGTCACAGAAATGGTTCAAAACATAGACAGTAAGAAGAGCCAGTCTTCTTGTCCTTGAGTCGCCATTGTGCCTTTTGTATTTAATTCCGATGTTATTTCTGTGTTTCATCGTCAATAAGAACGTCAGAGGGATTCAGTAAACCTGAAGTGAAGCATCGGAATCGATAACTAGTGTCACAGGAATGGTTCAAAGCATAGACAGTAAGAAGGTCAGTCTTTTTGTACTTAAGTCAACATTGTGCCTTTTGTATTTAATTCCGATGCAATTGATATGTTTCATCGTCAATGCGAAGGTCAGAGGGATACAGTAAACCTAAAGTGAAGCATCGGAATCTATAACTAGTGTCACAGGAATGGTTCAAAACATAGACAGTAAGAAGGGTCAGTCTTCTTGTACCTAAGCCGGCATTGTGCATTTTGTATTTAATTCCGATGCAATTTCTGTGTTTCATCGTCAATAAGAAGGTCAGAGGGATACAGTAAACCTGAAGTGAAGCATCGGAATCTATGACTAGTGTCACAGAAATTGTTCAAAACATAGACAGTAAGAAGAGCCAGTCTTCTTGTACCTGAGCCGGCATTTGCCTTTTGTATTTAATTCCGATGCAATTTCTGTGTTTCTTCGTCAATAAGGTCAGATTTTTTTTTTACAAGAGGTTCAGCCCCTCCACGCCCACACCGGCATGATGGCCAACACAAAAGGTCTACTGCCATCTCTGCATAAGGGTTAGTATTCACTAAAGTGAGGTGTCGCAGGATGTGGGTACTGCGATGTTTGCGTACGTCTGGTTAGGATTAACCATTAATACGCGCTCATCTGGAGATAGATTGGTCGAAATCTGACGAAGGGTAGCGGTTTGAAGGGCAGAGGAAAAAAAGTGCCAAGGCAAGTGCCAAGGGAAAAAAACCTCTGCGAAAGTTAGGTCGGGCGGCAAGAGCAGTAGCGGTTGTCTTGCTGCCTGCGATAGGTTGTGCAAGGATAGGCTTTGTTAGTAGTGGGTATCATGCATGTCGATACCTTGACGTTGATCGTTTGTGCTGCTCGGCGGCTGGCGCTGGGTGCTGGTACAGAGTCCTCGTTCAGCGTCCTGCAACCTGCAACAGTTATGTTTGTTATCGGTCTTGTGTCCGATAGGTCATATACCGGAGGCACAGTGTGAGGGAGTGTTGGGAGATTGTTCGTGCGTCTGTGGGCGTGCTCGTCGGTGTCCCTGCTGTGGCCTGTTTGGTCGGCTCTAATAGCAGCTGGTAGTTGCCAGTCAGTATTGCTGATATGCAGGGGCTTACCGACGTTTGTCGCTGTTTGCGTATGTTAGTTTACCATAGGTGGTTATGCCCTAGCTAGCAGTGTCTTTGGTCGCTTGTGTTTCCACCTGTGGTTGTGATCGTAGTTTCCCAGAGTGAGGATGAAAGGATTGTTCGAGTGTCTCGAGTTCCTGTATAGTCGTGTGGCGTGTTTCTTGAATACTTCCTTGAGGGTATCAAGGCGGTATTCATGGTGAAGATCCACGGTGCGTGTGTAGCGTGGAGCATTGCTAATGATTCGTAGCACTTTGTTCTGTATGATCTGCAGGCGGCGCAGTCGTGTGGGAGCTGCATATCCCCAGACGGGAGCTGCGTACGTCATCAGAGGTCTAATCAGTGTCGTGTATAAGGACCTCGACACCCTCCTATTCAGTGTGCTTTCCCTGTTGAGCATTGGGTAGAGCTGTTTGAGCCTCGCGTGCGCTCGGTTGGCAACGTATTCGATGTGGTCCCCCCATGTAAGTTTCCGGTCCAGCCAGACACCAAGGTATCTGACTTTCTCTCGGAAACGTATTGGGCGTGTATGTAGTGTTATCGGTCTACAGTGTTGGTGTTTGCGCAGTAGTTTCGGTCTGCGTGTGAACAGAACTGCTTCGCACTTGTCGACGTTTACTTTAATACGCCATCGCTCCAGCCAAGGTTCAGCTGTTCTGAGTGCTGTCTGTATTCGTGAGTTGATGTTCGACGGTTTCCAGTCTTGCGCGAGGATGGCTGTGTCATCCGCGTAGACGGCTAACGTCGTGTTTCGTGTCGCTGGGTAGTCATTAATGTACAGGTTAAACAAGATGGGCCCCAGAATGCTTCCTTGGGGTACTCCAGCTTGGATACCGTGTTGTGTTGATTGTTTATCCTGCACGTTAGTGTTGAAACATCTGTTCGTGAGATATGAGTGTATGAGACGTACGAGTCCGTCTGGGAAACCAGCTTCGCTTAGTTTGCGTATGAGTCCGTTGTGCCAGAGACGATCGAAAGCCTTTTCGATGTCTAGGAACACGCCCCCTGTGGCTTTGTTCATGTTGTAGCCGTGTGTTATATGTTCGACTACTAGTTGTTGTGTTGTCGAGTGGTGATTCCTAAAGCCGAATTGCTCCGGTCTTAGGGTGTCGTTGGCGATGCAATGCCTAGTGATACGTTTTAGTATTACCTTCTTAACAATCTTGCTGAGCGAGCACAGCAGACTGATGGGTCGGTAATTTTGTGGGAGGGAGTGGTCTTTCCCTGGCTTCCTGAACATCAGGACCTTGGCCGCCTTCCAAAAGTCAGGGAAGTGTTGGTGTGTCAGGATGGCATTCGTTAGGTGTGTGAGGTATTCTACGGCTTTATCCGTGAACTCCTGGAGGACACGGTTTTGAATGCCATCAGGCCCAGGGGCTTTTCTAGCGTTGGTGTGCTTGATAGCCCATGTGACTTCATTTGTGCTAGCACGTCTGATTACGTCGCGCGAGGGCTGGGCTACAAGTCGTGTAACCTCCTGGTCCGTTTCAAGTGTGAATGCTGGGTCTGAAGGAACCAGATTCGGCATGAAGGACGCTGCAAGTGTTGTGGCCATAAGCTCTGCCTTCTCCGTCGCGGAGTAGGCTGGGCCGTCTGGTCCTTGTAACGTGGGAATGTAATGTTTCTCCCTGGTGAAGTGTCTGGCCAGCTGCCACACGCCAGGACGTGTGGTATCCAGCCGAGCGAGTCTCTGTCCCCATTGTTCGTTTCTGAATGTTTGGATTTTATTCCGTATTATGCCCTGGAGTCTGTTGACGTGCAGTTTATAGAACGGGCGCCTGGTACGCTGCCAGTATCTCCTGAGGCGGTTCCTCATTGAGATAAGGCCCACGATTTCCTGGGGCAGGGCCGTCGAGTGTTGTCTTGGTGTTGTAAATGGAATGGCGTCAGTCATTGCGTCTTGGACGGCAGTTGTGAGAGCCTCCACAGCCTCATCGATTTGCTGTGTGTTGTTAATTTCGTGGGTGTCAGGAATGCGACTATCAAGCGTTTCCTTGAACAGTGTCCAGTTCGCACGCTTGTAGTTAAGCATCCTGCGTGGTTCGATGTCCTGCAGTGTCTCTTCCATGTGCAGTATTACAGGCATGTGGTCTGAGTCCAGATCGTTTTCAACCGTTAGGTTGAGTGTGCATGTGATGCCCTTTATGAGGGCTATGTCTAACACGTCTGGCCTATGTCGGGCCTGTGTAGGCACGAACGTGGGAACGTCCGGCCCAAGTATAATGTAGTTTCGGCCTAGTGCGTGTTCGTACAGTTTCTTGCCGTTGGAGGTTCGTATTCGTGAGTTCCAATCGGGGTGTTTTGCGTTGAGGTCTCCAGCGGCTATTACCCGCGGTGCCATGTTGAGTACTGTGCTGATATCGCGTGTTACTATGTTTTTAGGAGGATTGTATAGCGATACCAGTGTGGTGTTGGCTCCGTTGAACTTGACCCTAACGGCCGTAGCCTCTAGTCTTTCAAGTGCTGGGAGCTCGATGTTCGTGTGTTCTATGTCTCTGTGTATAATGATTGCCGTGCCGCCTCCCCTCCTGCCATCCGCTCGGTCGGTACGATAGACGCAATAACCTGGGAGGTTTAGTTGTTTGCGAGGCGTAAGCAGTGTTTCGTTCACAAGAGCGATTCGGATACCCTTTCGCTCCATGAACGCGGCCATCTCGGCTTTTTTGTTTGCGATCCCGTTGGCATTCCAAAAACAGGATCTGTGTGATTGTGTTTAAGTCTGCGTTTCGGGGCTGGTGTGGTGTATTATCCATGTAGTAGTGTAAAGAGCGGTGTGATAGTGGCTTGGAAGCTAGTCCAGTTGAGCGTACCCCACATGAACTGCATGAAGAGTTGTGAGACACACCCCATAATCTTCGTGACTATTTCGGTGGTCGTGCGTCCGGGGAATAATGTTTCCATTATTCTCTGGAATGTTGTTGTGATATTGGTCATGTCGGCCTGGGAGTTGTTGGTCGTGTTAGCGGCCGCTTGTTCCAGTGTTGGCGTTTGGTGAGGGCTGGCCTGCGAGTCGCTTGTTCGTGTGGCAGTTGTGGGCGCCTGTGTATTTTCTGAGGTGAGTGGGTGTGTTATGTGGGTTGTTGAGTTAGTGTCCGGGATGTGTTCGTGGGTATTGGTGTTCTGTTGACTGTGTATTTGTTGTGGTGCGGTCGTGTTCCTCGTGCTGCGGCTGTTTCTCCTTCTCCTCCTCCTCTGGCGCTGTGGTTGTCCCTGTGTGGGTGCGTTTTCTATAGCGTGTGGTGGGCTGCAGTTCGCGATCTCAGGGGGTAGAGTGGTGTTGTTGCTTGTTTCGTGTGGTGTGCCCGGTGCGGGAGTGGTGTCATTTGTTGTGCTTGTCTGTTGTGTGTCTGTTGCTGGGGGTGTTTGCTGAGCGTGTTCTGAGCTCTGGGGCTCCTCTGACCGTCCCGCGCTGCTGGGGCTGCCAGCGACCACTCCAGCGAAGGATATTCCACTTCTTACTGGGCGCGGGGGCGGTTTTGGAACTGTGATGGCGGTAGGTTTCGCATGTTTCGCGATTTTGCGCCTCAGAGCTGCTTTGTAAGCAATGCACCCTCTGTAGTTAGCCGGATGGGCAGCACCACAGTTGGCGCACTTGCGAGGTGCTGTATTGGGGAGTTTGCAGCGTTGGGTTGTGTGACCGCCAGCGCAAATGCGGCAGCGGGGTGCGAGACCGCATCTGATACCCGCGTGCGCATAACGCTGGCAGTTGTGGCATTGTTGGGGGGTGCGCGGCGTGTTGTACACCTCTACATTAACGACCATGTAAAGAAATAATTTTAGCTTCAGCAGGTCGCGGGATTTGGCCGTGTCGGCCAGCTCCGCCATGTAGTTATGTGACGGTCTCGCTGTGCCGAACTCTGACATCCGGTTTACCCGAATGCACTATCACCCGAGAGCAGAGAGTTCGTTGTGTACCGTGTCGGTCGGGGTTCGTGAGTCTATCCCCTTAATCACGTACTGTTGTGTTTTTTCCAAGACTGTCCTGTACGTGAAGTGTTCTACCTTCCTTTCTTTGAGAAAGTCCAGTAGATTCGTGTAGTCTGCCTTGTTCGCCACGTACAGTGCGGCGTGTTCCCCGGTGAGCTTGGAGTAGTATGTTGTGGGGCTGTGCTTATTGTTAAATTCTTTGTTTAGGGGACTTAGGTCTCCATAGTTGTGAATGATGACCGGTGGGAAGCCAGTCGCGGTGTTGTTAGTGTTCTGCGTAGCTGCGTGTGTGTTTGTGGTTGCTGCAGTCGCAGGGTTGTTTGTGTTGGTCCCTGTGTTGTTATTGTTTGTTCGCGGCGTGGATGGTATTGGCAGCAGCGCTCGGCCGTTGCCTCGTGAGTTTGTGGGCTCACTTGTTTGCGTAGTTGGTTGCTGTTTGCGCCTTGGGCCGACCTGCTGCCACGGCCCGTCTTCATCGGTGTTTGTTGTATCCTCTGTCGGCTCTGGATCCGGTTCCGTCGGTGCCTGGGCCGCCAGAGGTGACATAGGGGGCATGTCCTTCTGTTGTTCAGCAGGTGCCTGTGTGTGTGGTTTGGGTGTTTGTGTGTTTTCGCTGCCCATCAGCTCTGCGATCAGCTCCAGCTGTTCCGCGATCTGCTGGTCCTTCAGGGCAACTTGCTCCTGGAAGGTGGACAGTGGGACGGAAATGATGGCGGGAGTAGCCGGCATTACCGCCTCTTGTGCTGCAGCTTTGCTGCGGGTGAGTGGTGGGGAAGCACAGGAAAGATCGGACATCTTCGCTGTTTCGGGAGTAATTATTTATTTGGATAGGGAGGGATGGAACACGACAATTTTGCTCTTTTTAAGGAGCGACAATAATGCTTTTTAGCGAAAGCGCTGTGTATCCTGTTCCTACAGAAGAGGGGGGTCCCTACGACCTATCTGCGCGGAGTGCAATGCGCGGCGCAAGAGAGCGCGGGTTGAAGAGAGCGGCCTACAGTGCGCGGGGTTATCCGACGTGAACGGGCCCCTGACACTGAGATTACCCTACCAAAGAACGGGAGAGTCCCGCTGGGGAGGTTTGCAACCGAAGTTGCAGGAAGTGGAGCCGAAGCTCTTGCCACTTAGCGCCCGAAAGCGTTAAGCAGCTTGCGCGGGTTCGTGCCGCTCAGAAGAGCGTCACTGGCAGCTACGCCAGTTGTAGCTTATTGGGGACCACTCCAAGGTGCTATCCGCGGGCAGCTACGCCAGGTGCAGAAAGCAGCGTTCCGCTCGGGTCGGCTGCTCGACTGCGAGTGAGTAAACCTGAAGTGAAGCATCGGAATCTATAACTAGTTTCGCAGGAATGGTTCAAAACATAGACAGTATGAAGAGCCAGTCTTCTTGTACTTGAGTCGGCATTGTGCCATTTGTATTTAATTCGGATGCAATTTCTGTGTTTCATCGTCAATAAGAAGGTCAGAGGGATATAGTAAACCTGAAGTGAAGCATCAGAATCTATAACTAGTGTCACAGGAATGGTTCAAAACATAAACAGTAAGTAGAGTCAGTCTTCTTTTACTGAAGTCGGCATTGTGCCTTTTGTATTTAATTCCGATGCAATATCTGTGTTTCTTCGTCAATAAGAAGGTCAGAGGGATTCAGTAAACCTGAAGTGAAGCATCGGAATCTATAAATAGTGTCACAGGAATGGTTCAAAACACAGACAGTAAGAAGAGTCAGTCCTCTTGTACTTAAGTCGGCATTGTGCCTTTTGTATTAATTCCGATGCAATTTACGTGTTTCATCGGCAATAGGAAGGTCAGAGGGATACAGTAAACCTGAAGTGAAGCATCAGAATCTATAACTAGTGTCACAGGAATGGTTCAAACATAAACAGTAAGTAGAGTCAGCCTTCTTGTACTTAAGTCGGCATTGTGCCTTTTGTATTTTATTCCGATGCAATTTATGTGCTTCATCGTGAATAAGAAGGTAAGCTGGATACAGTAAACCTGAAGTGAAGCATCTGAATCTATAACTAGTGTCACAGAAATGGTTCAAAACATAGACAGTAAGAAGAGCCAGTCGTCTTGTACTTGAGTCGGCATTTGCCTTTTGTATTTGATTCCGATGCAATTTCTGTGTTTCTTCGTCAATAAGATGGTCAGAGGGATACAGTATACCTGAAGTGAAGCATCGCAATCTATAAGTAGTGTCGCAGGAATGGTTCAAATCATAGACAGTAAGAAGAGCCAGTCTTCTTGTACTTGAGTCGGCATTGTGCCTTTTGTATTTAATTCGGATGCAATTTCTGTGTTTCATCGTCAATAAGAAGGTCAGAGGGATACAGTAAACCTGCAGTGAAGCATCGGAATCTATAACTAGTGTCACAGGAATGGTTCAAAACATAAACAGTAAGTAGAGTCAGTCTTCTTGTACTTAAGTCGGCATTGGGCCTTTTGTATTTAATTCCGATGCAATTTATGTGCTTCATCGTCAATAAGAAGGTCAGCTGGATACAGTAAACCTGAAGTGAAGCATCGGAATCTATACCTAGTGACACAGGAATGGTTCAAATCATAGGCAGTAAGAAGAGCCAGTCTTCTTGTACATGAGTCGGCATTGTGCATTTTGTACTTAATTCTGATGAAATTTCTGTGTTTGATCGTCAATAAGAAGGTCAGAGGGACACAGTAAACCTGAAGTGAAGCATCGGAATCTATAACTCGTGTCACAGGAATGGTTCAAAACATAGACAGTAAGAAGAGTAAGTCCTCTTGTACTAAAGTCGGCATTGTGAATTTTGTATATAACGCCGATGCAATTTCTGTGTTTCATCGTCAATAAGAAGCTCAGAGGGATACAGTAAACCTGAAGTGAGGCAACGGAATCTATAACTGGTGTCACAGGAATGGTTCAAGACATAGACAGTAAGAAGAGTCAGTTTTCCTGTACTTATGTCGGCATTGTGCCATTTGTATTTAATTCCGATGCAAAATCTGTGTTTCAACGTCAATAATAAAGTCAGAGGGATACAGTAAACCTGAAGTGAACATCGGAATCTATACCTAGTGTCACAGGAATGGTTCAAATCATAGACAGTAAGAAGAGTCAGTCTTTTTGTACTTAAGTCGGCATTGTGCCGTTTGTATTTAATTCCGATGCAATTTCTGTGTTTCGCCGTCAATACGAAGGTCAGAGGGAAACAGTAAACCTGAAGTGAAGCATCGGAATCTATAACTAGTGTCACAGGAATGGTTCAAAACATTGACAGTAAGAAGATAAGTCTTCTTGTACTTAAGTCGGCATTGTGCCTTTTGTATTTAATTCTGATGCAATATCTGTGTTTCTTCATCAATAAGAAGATCAGAGGGATACAGTAAACCTGAAATGATGCATCGGAATCTATAACTAGTGTCACAGAAATGGTTCAAAACATAGACAGTAAGAAGAGCGAGTCTTCTTGTACTTGAGTCGGCATTGTGCCTTTTGTATTTAATTCCGATGTTATTTCTGTGTTTCATTGTCAATAAGAAGGTCAGAGGGATTCAGTAAACCTGAAGTGAAGCATCGGAATCTATAAATAGTGTCACAGGAATGGTTCAAAACACAGATAGTAAGAAGAGTCAGTCTTCTTGTACTTAAGTCGGCATTGTGCCTTTTGTATTAATTCCGATGCAATTTACGTGTTTCATCGGCAATAGGAAGGTCAGAGGGATACAGTAAACCTGAAGTGAAGCATCAGAATCTATAACTAGTGTCACAGGAATGGTTCAAACATAAACAGTAAGTAGAGTCAGCCTTCTTGTACTTAAGTCGGCATTGTGCCTTTTGTATTTTATTCCGATGCAATTTATGTGCTTCATCGTCAATAAGAAGGTCAGCTGGATACAGTAAACCTGAAGTGAAGCATCGGAATCTATAACTAGTGTCACAGGAATGGTTCAAAACATAGGCAGTAAGAAGAGCCAGTCTTCTTGTACATGAGTCGGCATTGTGCATTTTGTATTTAATTCTGATGAAATTTCTGTGTTTGATCGTCAATAACAAGGTCAGAGGGACACAGTAAACCTGAAGTGAAGCATCGGAATCTATAACTCGTGTCACAGGAATGGTTCAAATCATAGACAGTAAGAAGAGTCAGTCTTTTTGTACTAAAGTCGGCATTGTGCATTTTGTATTTAATTGCGATGCTATTTATGTGTTTCATCGTCAATACGAGGGTCAGAGTGATACAGTAAACCTGAAGTGAAGCTTCGGAATCTATAACTAGATTCACAGGAATGGTTCAAAACATAGACAGTAAGAAGGGTCAGTCTTCTTGTACTTAAGTCGGCATTGTGCCTTTTGTATTTAATTCCGATGCAATATCTGTGTTTCTTCGTCAATAAGAATGTCAGAGGGATACAGTAAACCTGAAGTGAAGCATCAGAATCTATAACTAGTGTCACAGGAATGGTTCAAAACATAAACAGTACGTAGATTCAGCCTTCTTGTACTTAAGTCGGCATTGTGCCTTTTATATTTTATTCCGATGCAATTTATGTGCTTCATCGTCAATAAGAAGGTCAGCTGGATACAGTAAACCTGAAGTGAAGCATCGGAATCTATAACTAGTGTCACAGGAATGGTTCAAAACATAGGCAGTAAGAAGAGCCAGTCTTCTTGTACATGAGACGGCATTGTGCATTTTGTATTTAATTCTGATGAAATTTCTGTGTTTGATCGTCAATAAGAAGGTCAGAGGGACACAGTAAACCTGAAGCATCGGAATCTATAACTCGTGTCACAGGAATGGTTCAAATCATAGACAGTAAGAAGAGTCAGACTTCTTGTACTTAAGTCGGCATTGTGCCTTTTGTATTTAATTAAGATGCAATTTCTGTGTTTCATCATCAATAAGAAGGTGAAAGGGATACAGTAAACCAGATTGAAGCCTCGGAATCTAAAACTAGTGTCACAGGAATGGTTCAAAACATAGACAGTAAGAAGAGTAAGTCCTCTTGTACTTAAGTCGGCATTGTGAATTTTGTATATAACTCCGATGCAATTTCTGTGTTTCATCGTCAATAAGAAGCTCAGAGGGATACAGTAAACCTGAAATGAAGCATCGGAGCTATAACTGGTGTCACAGGAATGGTTCAACACATAGACAGTAAGAAGAGTCAGTTTTGTGGTACTTAAGTCGGCATTTTTAATTCCGTTGCAATTTCTGTGTTTCATCGTCAATAAGAAAGTCAGAGGGATACAGTAAACCTGAAGTGAACATCGGAAACTATACCTAGTGTCACAGGAATGGTTCAAATCATAGACAGTAAGAAGAGGCAGTCTTTTTGTACTTAAGTCTGCATTGTGCCTTTTGTATTTAATTCCGATGCAATTTCTGTGTTTCATCGTCAATACGAAGGTCAGAGGGAAACAGAAAACCTGAAGTGAAGCATCGGAATCTATAACTGGTGTCACAGGAATGGTTCAAAACATAGACAGTAAGAAGATAAGTCTTCTTGTACTTAAGTCGGCATTGTGCCTTTTGTATTAAATTCCGATGCAATACCTGTGTTTCTTTGTCAATAAGAAGGTCAGGGGGATACAGTAAACCTGAAGTGAAGCATCGGAATCTATAACTAGTGTCACAGAAATGGTTCAAAACATAGACAGTAAGAAGAGCCAGTCTTCTTGTCCTTGAGCCGCCATTGTGCCTTTTGTATTTAATTCCGATGTTATTTCTGTGTTTCATCGTCAATAAGAACGTCAGAGGGATTCAGTAAACCTGAAGTGAAGCATCGGAATCGATAACTAGTGTCACAGGAATGGTTCAAAGCATAGACAGTAAGAAGGTCAGTCTTTTTGTACTTAAGTCAACATTGTGCCTTTTGTATTTAATTCCGATGCAATTGATATGTTTCATCGTCAATGCGAAGGTCAGACTGATACAGTAAACCTAAAGTGAAGCATCGGAATCTATAACTAGTGTCACAGGAATGTTTCAAAACATAGTCAGTAAGAAGCGTCAGTCTTCTTGTACCTAAGTCGGCATTGTGCATTTTGTATTTAATTCCGATGCAATTTCTGTGTTTCATCGTCAATAAGAAGGTCAGAGGGATACAGTAAACCTGAAGTGAAGCATCGGAATCTATGACTAGTGTCACAGAAATGGTTCAAAACATAGACAGTAAGAAGAGCCAGTCTTCTTGTACTTGAGCTGGCATTTGCCTTTTGCATCTAATTCCGATGCAATTTCTGTGTTTCTTCGTCAATAAGAAGGTCAGAGGGATACAGTAAACCTGAAGTGAAGCATCGGAATCTATAACTAGTATCGCAGGAATGGTTCTAAACATAGACAGTAAGAATAGCCAGTCTTCTTGTACTTGCGTCGGCATTGTGCCTTTTGTATTTAATTCGGATGCAATTTCTGTGTTTCATCGTCAACAAGAAGGTCAGAGAGATACAGTAAACCTGAAGTGAAGCATCAGAATCTATAACTAGTGTCACAGGAATGGTTCAAAACATAAACAGTAAGTAGAGTCAGTCTTCTTGTACTGAAGTCGGCATTGTGCCTTTTGTATTTAATTCCGATGCAATTTATGTGCTTCATCGTCAATAAGAAGGTCAGCTGGATACAGTAAACCTGAAGTGAAGCATCGGAATCTATAACTAGTGTCACAGGAATGGTTCAAAACATAGGCAGTAAGAAGAGCCAGTCTTCTTGTACATGAGTCGGCATTGTGCATTTTGTATTTAATTCTGATGAAATTTCTGTGTTTGATCGTCAATAAGAAGGCAGAGGGATACAGTAAACCTGAAGTGAAGCAACGGAATCTATAACTAGTGTCGCAGGAATGGTTCAAACATAGACAGTAAGAAGAGCCAGTCTTCTTGTACTTGAGTCGGCATTATGCCTTTTGTATTTAATTAAGATGCAATTTCTGTGTTTGTTCGTCAATAAGAAGGTCAGAGGGATACAGCAAACTTGAAGTGAAGCATCGGAATCTATAAGTAGTGTCACAGGAATGGTTCAAATCATAGGCAGTAAGAAGAGCCAGTCTTCTTGTACATGAGTCGGCATTGTGCATTTTGTATTTAATTCTGATGAAATTTCTGTGTTTGATCGTCAATAAGAAGGTCAGAGGGACACAGTAAACCTGAAGTGAAGCATCGGAATCTATAACTCGTGTCACAGGAATGGTTCAAATCATAGACAGTAAGAAGAGTCAGTCTTTTTGTACTAAAGTCGGCATTGTGCATTTTGTATTTAATTGCGATGCTATTTATGTGTTTCATCGTCAATACGAGGGTCAGAGTGATACAGTAAACCTGAAGTGAAGCTTCGGAATCTATAACTAGATTCACAGGAATGGTTCAAAACATAGACAGTAAGAAGGGTCAGTCTTCTTGTACTTAAGTCGGCATTGTGCCTTTTGTATTTAATTCCGATGCAATATCTGTGTTTCTTCGTCAATAAGAATGTCAGAGGGATACAGTAAACCTGAAGTGAAGCATCAGAATCTATAACTAGTGTCACAGGAATGGTTCAAAACATAAACAGTACGTAGATTCAGCCTTCTTGTACTTAAGTCGGCATTGTGCCTTTTATATTTTATTCCGATGCAATTTATGTGCTTCATCGTCAATAAGAAGGTCAGCTGGATACAGTAAACCTGAAGTGAAGCATCGGAATCTATAACTAGTGTCACAGGAATGGTTCAAAACATAGGCAGTAAGAAGAGCCAGTCTTCTTGTACATGAGACGGCATTGTGCATTTTGTATTTAATTCTGATGAAATTTCTGTGTTTGATCGTCAATAAGAAGGTCAGAGGGACACAGTAAACCTGAAGCATCGGAATCTATAACTCGTGTCACAGGAATGGTTCAAATCATAGACAGTAAGAAGAGTCAGACTTCTTGTACTTAAGTCGGCATTGTGCCTTTTGTATTTAATTAAGATGCAATTTCTGTGTTTCATCATCAATAAGAAGGTGAAAGGGATACAGTAAACCAGATTGAAGCCTCGGAATCTAAAACTAGTGTCACAGGAATGGTTCAAAACATAGACAGTAAGAAGAGTAAGTCCTCTTGTACTTAAGTCGGCATTGTGAATTTTGTATATAACTCCGATGCAATTTCTGTGTTTCATCGTCAATAAGAAGCTCAGAGGGATACAGTAAACCTGAAATGAAGCATCGGAGCTATAACTGGTGTCACAGGAATGGTTCAACACATAGACAGTAAGAAGAGCCAGTCTTCTTGTCCTTGAGTCGCCATTGTGCCTTTTGTATTTAATTCCGATGTTATTTCTGTGTTTCATCGTCAATAAGAACGTCAGAGGGATTCAGTAAACCTGAAGTGAAGCATCGGAATCGATAACTAGTGTCACAGGAATGGTTCAAAGCATAGACAGTAAGAAGGTCAGTCTTTTTGTACTTAAATCAACATTGTGCCTTTTGTATTTAATTCCGATGCAATTGATATGTTTCATCGTCAATGCGAAGGTCAGACTGATACAGTAAACCTAAAGTGAAGCATCGGAATCTATAACTAGTGTCACAGGAATGTTTCAAAACATAGTCAGTAAGAAGCGTCAGTCTTCTTGTACCTAAGTCGGCATTGTGCATTTTGTATTTAATTCCGATGCAATTTCTGTGTTTCATCGTCAATAAGAAGGTCAGAGGGATACAGTAAACCTGAAGTGAAGCATCGGAATCTATGACTAGTGTCACAGAAATGGTTCAAAACATAGACAGTAAGAAGAGCCAGTCTTCTTGTACTTGAGCTGGCATTTGCCTTTTGCATCTAATTCCGATGCAATTTCTGTGTTTCTTCGTCAATAAGAAGGTCAGAGGGATACAGTAAACCTGAAGTGAAGCATCGGAATCTATAACTAGTATCGCAGGAATGGTTCTAAACATAGACAGTAAGAATAGCCAGTCTTCTTGTACTTGCGTCGGCATTGTGCCTTTTGTATTTAATTCGGATGCAATTTCTGTGTTTCATCGTCAACAAGAAGGTCAGAGAGATACAGTAAACCTGAAGTGAAGCATCAGAATCTATAACTAGTGTCACAGGAATGGTTCAAAACATAAACAGTAAGTAGAGTCAGTCTTCTTGTACTGAAGTCGGCATTGTGCCTTTTGTATTTAATTCCGATGCAATTTATGTGCTTCATCGTCAATAAGAAGGTCAGCTGGATACAGTAAACCTGAAGTGAAGCATCGGAATCTATAACTAGTGTCACAGGAATGGTTCAAAACATAGGCAGTAAGAAGAGCCAGTCTTCTTGTACATGAGTCGGCATTGTGCATTTTGTATTTAATTCTGATGAAATTTCTGTGTTTGATCGTCAATAAGAAGGCAGAGGGATACAGTAAACCTGAAGTGAAGCAACGGAATCTATAACTAGTGTCGCAGGAATGGTTCAAACATAGACAGTAAGAAGAGCCAGTCTTCTTGTACTTGAGTCGGCATTATGCCTTTTGTATTTAATTAAGATGCAATTTCTGTGTTTGTTCGTCAATAAGAAGGTCAGAGGGATACAGCAAACTTGAAGTGAAGCATCGGAATCTATAAGTAGTGTCACAGGAATGGTTCAAATCATAGGCAGTAAGAAGAGCCAGTCTTCTTGTACATGAGTCGGCATTGTGCATTTTGTATTTAATTCTGATGAAATTTCTGTGTTTGATCGTCAATAAGAAGGTCAGAGGGACACAGTAAACCTGAAGTGAAGCATCGGAATCTATAACTCGTGTCACAGGAATGGTTCAAATCATAGACAGTAAGAAGAGTCAGTCTTTTTGTACTAAAGTCGGCATTGTGCATTTTGTATTTAATTGCGATGCTATTTATGTGTTTCATCGTCAATACGAGGGTCAGAGTGATACAGTAAACCTGAAGTGAAGCTTCGGAATCTATAACTAGATTCACAGGAATGGTTCAAAACATAGACAGTAAGAAGGGTCAGTCTTCTTGTACTTAAGTCGGCATTGTGCCTTTTGTATTTAATTCCGATGCAATATCTGTGTTTCTTCGTCAATAAGAATGTCAGAGGGATACAGTAAACCTGAAGTGAAGCATCAGAATCTATAACTAGTGTCACAGGAATGGTTCAAAACATAAACAGTACGTAGATTCAGCCTTCTTGTACTTAAGTCGGCATTGTGCCTTTTATATTTTATTCCGATGCAATTTATGTGCTTCATCGTCAATAAGAAGGTCAGCTGGATACAGTAAACCTGAAGTGAAGCATCGGAATCTATAACTAGTGTCACAGGAATGGTTCAAAACATAGGCAGTAAGAAGAGCCAGTCTTCTTGTACATGAGACGGCATTGTGCATTTTGTATTTAATTCTGATGAAATTTCTGTGTTTGATCGTCAATAAGAAGGTCAGAGGGACACAGTAAACCTGAAGCATCGGAATCTATAACTCGTGTCACAGGAATGGTTCAAATCATAGACAGTAAGAAGAGTCAGACTTCTTGTACTTAAGTCGGCATTGTGCCTTTTGTATTTAATTAAGATGCAATTTCTGTGTTTCATCATCAATAAGAAGGTGAAAGGGATACAGTAAACCAGATTGAAGCCTCGGAATCTAAAACTAGTGTCACAGGAATGGTTCAAAACATAGACAGTAAGAAGAGTAAGTCCTCTTGTACTTAAGTCGGCATTGTGAATTTTGTATATAACTCCGATGCAATTTCTGTGTTTCATCGTCAATAAGAAGCTCAGAGGGATACAGTAAACCTGAAATGAAGCATCGGAGCTATAACTGGTGTCACAGGAATGGTTCAACACATAGACAGTAAGAAGAGTCAGTTTTGTGGTACTTAAGTCGGCATTTTTAATTCCGTTGCAATTTCTGTGTTTCATCGTCAATAAGAAAGTCAGAGGGATACAGTAAACCTGAAGTGAACATCGGAATCTATACCTAGTGTCACAGGAATGGTTCAAATCATAGACAGTAAGAAGAGGCAGTCTTTTTGTACTTAAGTCTGCATTGTGCCTTTTGTATTTAATTCCGATGCAATTTCTGTGTTTCATCGTCAATACGAAGGTCAGAGGGAAACAGAAAACCTGAAGTGAAGCATCGGAATCTATAACTGGTGTCACAGGAATGGTTCAAAACATAGACAGTAAGAAGATAAGTCTTCTTGTACTTAAGTCGGCATTGTGCCTTTTGTATTAAATTCCGATGCAATACCTGTGTTTCTTTGTCAATAAGAAGGTCAGGGGGATACAGTAAACCTGAAGTGAAGCATCGGAATCTATAACTAGTGTCACAGAAATGGTTCAAAACATAGACAGTAAGAAGAGCCAGTCTTCTTGTCCTTGAGTCGCCATTGTGCCTTTTGTATTTAATTCCGATGTTATTTCTGTGTTTCATCGTCAATAAGAACGTCAGAGGGATTCAGTAAACCTGAAGTGAAGCATCGGAATCGATAACTAGTGTCACAGGAATGGTTCAAAGCATAGACAGTAAGAAGGTCAGTCTTTTTGTACTTAAGTCAACATTGTGCCTTTTGTATTTAATTCCGATGCAATTGATATGTTTCATCGTCAATGCGAAGGTCAGACTGATACAGTAAACCTAAAGTGAAGCATCGGAATCTATAACTAGTGTCACAGGAATGTTTCAAAACATAGTCAGTAAGAAGCGTCAGTCTTCTTGTACCTAAGTCGGCATTGTGCATTTTGTATTTAATTCCGATGCAATTTCTGTGTTTCATCGTCAATAAGAAGGTCAGAGGGATACAGTAAACCTGAAGTGAAGCATCGGAATCTATGACTAGTGTCACAGAAATGGTTCAAAACATAGACAGTAAGAAGAGCCAGTCTTCTTGTACTTGAGCTGGCATTTGCCTTTTGCATCTAATTCCGATGCAATTTCTGTGTTTCTTCGTCAATAAGAAGGTCAGAGGGATACAGTAAACCTGAAGTGAAGCATCGGAATCTATAACTAGTATCGCAGGAATGGTTCTAAACATAGACAGTAAGAATAGCCAGTCTTCTTGTACTTGCGTCGGCATTGTGCCTTTTGTATTTAATTCGGATGCAATTTCTGTGTTTCATCGTCAACAAGAAGGTCAGAGAGATACAGTAAACCTGAAGTGAAGCATCAGAATCTATAACTAGTGTCACAGGAATGGTTCAAAACATAAACAGTAAGTAGAGTCAGTCTTCTTGTACTGAAGTCGGCATTGTGCCTTTTGTGTTTAATTCCGATGCAATTTATGTGCTTCATCGTCAATAAGAAGGTCAGCTGGATACAGTAAACCTGAAGTGAAGCATCGGAATCTATAACTAGTGTCACAGGAATGGTTCAAAACATAGGCAGTAAGAAGAGCCAGTCTTCTTGTACATGAGTCGGCATTGTGCATTTTGTATTTAATTCTGACGAAATTTCTGTGTTTGATCGTCAATAAGAAGGCAGAGGGATACAGTAAACCTGAAGTGAAGCAACGGAATCTATAACTAGTGTCGCAGGAATGGTTCAAACATAGACAGTAAGAAGAGCCAGTCTTCTTGTACTTGAGTCGGCATTATGCCTTTTGTATTTAATTAAGATGCAATTTCTGTGTTTGTTCGTCAATAAGAAGGTCAGAGGGATACAGCAAACTTGAAGTGAAGCATCGGAATCTATAAGTAGTGTCACAGGAATGGTTCAAATCATAGACAGTAAGAAGATAAGTCTTCTTGTACTTAAGTCGGCGTTGTGCCTTTTGTATTTAATTAAGATGCAATTTCTGTCTTTCATCGTCAATAAGAAGGTCAACGGGATACAGTAAACCTGAAGTGAAGCATCGGAATCTATAACTAGTGTCACAGGAATGGTTCAAAACATAGACAGTAAGAAGAGTAAGTCCTCTTGTACTTAAGTCGCCATTGTGCCTTTTGTATATAATTCCGATGCAATTTCTGTGTTTCATCGTCAATAAGAAGGTCAGAGGGATACAGTAAACCTGAAGTGAAACATCGGAATCTATAACTAGTGTCACAGGAATGGTTCAAAACATAGACAGTAAGAAGAGTCAGTTTTCTAGTACTTAAGTCGGCATTGTGCCTTTTGTATTTAATTCCTATGCAATTTCTGTGTTTCATCGTCAATAAGAAGGTCAGAGATATACAGTAAACCTGAAGTGAAGCATCGGAATCTATAAATAGTGTCACAGGAATGGTTCAAAACATAGACAGTAAGAAGAGTCAGTCTTTTTGTACTTAAGTCGGCATTGTGCATTTTGTATTTAATTCCGATGCAATATCTGTGTTTCATCGTCAATACGAAGGTCAGAGGGATATAGTAAACCTGAAGTGAAGCATCGGAAT
The DNA here is from genome assembly GCF_021461395.2 of Schistocerca americana. Taxonomy (NCBI): domain Eukaryota; kingdom Metazoa; phylum Arthropoda; class Insecta; order Orthoptera; family Acrididae; genus Schistocerca; species Schistocerca americana. The sequence continues at coordinate 18,901,457 of NC_060128.1, forward strand.
CTATAACTAGTGTCACAGGAATGGTTCAAAACATAGACAGTAAGAAGAGCCAGTCTTCTTGGACTAGAGTCGGCATTTGCCTTTTGTATTTATTCCTATGCAATTACTGTGTTTCTTCGTCAATAAGAAGGTCGGAGGGATACAGTAAACCTGAAGTGAAGCATCGGAATCTATAACTAGTGTCGCAGGAATGGTTCAAAACATAGACAGTAAGAAGAGCCAGTGGTTTTGTACTTGAGTCGGGATTGTGCTTTTGTATTTAATTCGGATGCAATTTCTGTGTTTCATTGTCAATAAGATGGTCAGAGGGATACAGTAAACCTGAAGTGAAGCATCGGAATCTATAACTAGTGTCAAGGGATTGGTTCAAACATAGACAGTTGGAAGAGTCAGTTTTCTTGTACTTAAGTCGGCATTGTGCCTTATGTATTTAATTCCGATGCAATTTCTGTGTTTCATCGTCAATAAGAAGGTCAGCTGGATACAGTAAACCTGAAGTGAAGCATCGGAATCTATAACTAGTGTCACAGGAATGGTTCAAAGCATAGACAGTAAGAAGATAAGTCTTCTTGTACTTAAGTCGGCATTGTGCCTTTCGTATTTAATTCCGATGCAATATCTGTGTTTCTTCGTCAATAAGAAGGTCAGAGGGATACAGTAAACCTGAAGTGAAGCACCGAAATCTTTAACTAGTGTCACAGAAATGGTTCAAAACATAGACAGTAAGAAGAGCCAGTCTTCTTGTACTTAAGTTGGCATTGGGCCTTTTGTATTAATTCCGATGCAATTTACGTGTTTCAACGTCAATAACAAGGTCAGAGGGATACAGTAAACCTGAAGTGAAGCATCGGAATCGATAACTAGTGTCACAGGAATGGTTCAAAAGCATAGACAGTAAGAAGTGTCAGTCTTTTCGTACTTAAGTCGGCTTTGTGCCTTTTGTATATAATTCCGAAGCAATTTCTATGTTTCATCGTCAATACGAAGGTCAGAGGGATACAGTAAACCTTAAGTGAAGCATCGGAATCTATGACTAGTGTCACAAGAATGGTTTAACACATAAACAGTAAGAAGGGGCAGTCTTCCCTTACCTAAGTCGGCCTTGTGCATTTTGTATTTAATTCCGAGGCAATTTCTGTGTTTCATCGTCAATAAGAAGGTCAGAGGGATACAGTAAACCTGAAGTGAAGCATTGGAATCTATGACTAGTGTCACAGAAATGGTTCAAAACATAGATAGTAATCAGAGCCAGTCTTCTTGTACACGAGCCGGCATTTGCCTTTTGTATTTAATTCCGATGCAATTTCTGTGTTTCTTCGTCAATAAGAAGGTCGGAGGGATACAGTAAACCTGAAGTGAAGCAACGGAATCTATAACTAGTGTCGCAGGAATGGATCAAACATAGACAGTAAGAAGAGCCAGTCTTCTTGTACTAGAGTCGGCATTGTGCCTTTTGTATTTAATTAAGATGCAATTTCTGTGATTCATCGACAATAAGAAGGTCAAAGTAATACAGTAAAGCTGAAGTGAAGCATCGGAATCTATAACTAGTGTCACTGGAATGGTTCAAAACATAGACAGTAAAAAGAGTCAGTATTTTTGTACTTAAGACGGCATTGTGCCTTTTGTTTTTAATTCCGATGCAATTTCTGTGTTTCATCGTCAATACGAAGGTCAGAGGGATACAGTAAACCTGAAGTGAAGCATCGGAATCTATAACTAGTGTCAGAGCAATGGTTCTGAACATAGGCAGTAAGAAGAGCCAGTCTTCATGTATTTGAGTCGGCATTGTGCCTTTTGTATTTAATTCTGATGAAATTTCTGTGTTTGTTCGTCAATAAGAAGGTCAGAGGGATACAGCAAACCTGAAGTGAAGCATCGGAATCTATAACTAGTGTCACAGGAATGGTTCAAATCATAGACAGTAAGAAGAGTCAGTCTTCTTGTACTTAAGTCGGCATTGTGCCTTTTGTATTTAATTAAGATGCAATTTCTGTCTTTCATCGTCAATAAGAAGGTCAAAGGGATACAGTAAACCTGAAGTGAAGCATCGGAATCTATAACTAGTGTCACAGGAATGGTTCAAAACATAGACAGTAAGAAGAGTAAGTCCACTTGTACTTAAGTCGGCATTGTGTCTTTTGTATATAATTCCGATGCAATTTCTGTGTTTCATCGTCAATAAGAAGGTCAGAGGGATACAGTAAACCTGAAGTGAAACATCGGAATCTATAACTAGTGTCACAGGAATGGTTCAAAACATAGACAGTAAGAAGAGTCAGTTTTCTAGTACTTAAGTCGGCATTGTGCCTTTTGTATTTAATCCCTATGCAATTTCTGTGTTTCATCGTCAATAAGAAGGTGAGAGAGATACAGTAAACCTGAAGTGAAGCATCGGAATCTATAACTAGTGTCACAGGAATGGTTCAAAACATAGACAGTAAGAAGAGTCAGTCTTTTTGTACTTAAGTCGGCATTGTGCATTTTGTATTTAATTCCGATGCAATATCTTTGTTTCATCGTCAATACGAAGGTCAGAGGGATATAGTAAACCTGAAGTGAAGCATCGGAATCTATAACTAGTGTCACAGGAATGGTTCAAAACATAGACAGTAAGAAAAGCCAGTCCTCTTGGACTTGTGTCGGCATTTGCCTTTTGTATTTATTCCTATGCAATTACTGTGTTTCTTCGTCAATAAGAAGGTCAGAGGGATACAGTAAAACTGAAGTGAAGCATCGGAATCTATAACTAGTGTCGCAGGAATGGTTCAAAACATAGACAGTAAGAAGAGCCAGTCGTTTTGTACTTGAGTCGGGATTGTGCTTTTGTATTTAATTCGGATGCAATTTCTGTGTTTCATCGTCAATAAGATGGTCAGAGGGATACAGTAAACCTGAAGTGAAGCATCGGAATCTATAACTAGTGTCAAGGGATTGGTTCAAACATAGAGAGTTGGAAGAGTCAGTTTTCTTGTACTTAAGTCGGCATTGTGCCTTATGTATTTAATTCCGATGCAATTTCTGTGTTTCATCGTCAATAAGAAGGTCAGCTGGATACAGTAAACCTGAAGTGAAGCATCGGAACTATAACTAGTGTCACAGGAATGGTTCAAAACATAAACAGTAAGTAGAGTCAGTCTTCTTGTACTTAAGTCGGCATTGTGCCTTTTGTATTTAATTAAGATGCAATTTCTGTGTTTCACGTCAATAATAAGGTCAGAGGGATACAGTAAACCTGAAGTGAAGCATCGGAATCTATAACTAGTCTCACAGGAATGGTTCAAAACATAGGCAGTAAGAAGAGCCAGTCTTCTTGTACTTGAGTTGGCATTGTGCCTTTTGTATTTAATTCTGATGAAATTTCTGTATTTGATCGTCAATAAGAAGGTCAGAGGGATGCAGTAAACCTGAAGTGAAGCATCGGAATCTATAACTCGTGTCACCGGAATGGTTCAAATCATAGACAGTAAGAAGAGTCAGTCTTCTTGTACTTAAGTCGGCATTGGGCTTTTTGCATTTAATTCCGATGCAATTTCTGAGTTTCATCGTCAATAAGAAGCTCAGAGGGATACAGTAAACCTGAAGTGAAGCATCGGAATCTGTAACTAGTGTCACTGGAATGGTTCAAAACATAGACAGTAAGAAGAGTCAGTTTTCTTGTACTTAAGTCGGCATTGTGCCTTTTGTATTTAATTCCGATGCAATTTCTGTGCTTCATCGTCAATAAGAAGATCAGAGGGATACAGTAAACCATAAGTGTAGCATCGGAATCTATAACTAGAGTCACAGGAATGGTTAAAACATAGACAGTAAGAAGAGTCAGTCTTTTTGTACTTAAGTCGGCATTGTGCATTTTGTATTTAATTCCGATGCTATTTCTGAGTTTGATCGTCAATACGAGGGTCAGAGGGATACAGTAAACCTGAAGTGAAGCTTCGGAATCTATAACTAGATTCACAGGAATGGTTCAAAACATAGACAGTAAGAAGGGTCAGTACTCTTGTACTTAAGTCGGCATTGTGCATTTTGTGTTTAATGCCGATGCCATTTCTGTGTTTCATCGTCAATAAGAAAGTCAGAGGGATACAGTAAACCTGAAGTGCTGCATCGGAATCAATAACTAGTGTCACAGAAATGGTTCAAAACATAGACAGTAAGAAGAGCTAGTCTTCTTGTATTTGAGTCGGCATTGTGCCTTTTGTATTTAATTCGGATGCAATTTCTGTGTTTCATCGTCAGTAAGAAGGTCAGAGGGATACAGTAAACCACCAGTGAAGCATCGGAATCCATAACTAGTGTCACAGGAATGGTTCAAAACATAAACAGTAAGTAGAGCAAAATCTGTCTTCTTGTACTTAAGTCGGCATTGGGAATTTTGTATTTAATTCCGATGCAATTTATGTGCTTCATCGTCAATAAGAATGTCAGCTGGATACAGTAAACCTGAAGTGAAGCATCGGAATCTATAAGTAGTGACACAGGAATGGTTCAAAACATAGGCAGTAAGAAGAGCCAGTCTTCTTTTACATGAGTCGGCATTGTGCATTTTGTACTTAATTCTGATGAAATTTCTGTGTTTGATTGTCAATAAGAAGGTCAGAGGGACACAGTAAACCTGAAGTGAAGCATCGGAATCTATAACTCGTGTCAAAGGAATGGTTCACAACATAGACAGTAAGAAGAGTAAGTCCTCTTGTACTTAAGTCGGCATTGTGAATTTTGTATTTAATTCCGATGCAATTTCTGTGTTTCATCGTCAATAAGAAAGTCAGAGGGATACAGTAAACCTGAAGTGAACATCGGAATCTATACCTAGTGTCACAGGGATGGTTCAAGTCATAGACTGTAAGAAGAGTCAGACTTTTTGTACTTAAGTCGGAATTGTGCCTTCTGTATTTAATTCCAATGCAATTTCTGTGTTTCGCCGTCAATACGAAGGTCAGAGGGAAACAGTAAACCTGAAGTGAAGCATCGGAATCTATAACTAGTATGACAGGAATGGTTCAAAACATAGACAGTAAGAAGATAAGTCTTCTTGTCCTTAAGTCGGCATTGGGCCTTTTGTATTTAATTCCGATGCAATATCTGTGTTTCTTCGTCAATAAGAAGGTCAGAGGGAAACAGTAAACCTGAAGTGAAGCATCGGAATCTATAACTAGTGTCACAGGAATGGTTCAAAACATAGACAGTAAGAAGATAAGTCTTCTTGTACTTATGTCTGCATTGTGCCTTTTGTATTTAATTCCGATGCAATATCTGTGTTTCTTCGTCAATAAGAAGGTCAGAGGGAAACAGTAAACCTGAAGTGAAGCATCGGAATCTATAACTCGTGTCACAGGAATGGTTCAAGACATAGACAGTAAGAAGAGTCAGTTTTCTTGTTCTTATGTCGGCATTGTGCCATTTGTATTTAATTCCGATGCAAAATCTGTGTTTCATCGTCAATAAGAAAGTCAGTGGGATACAGTAAACCTGAAGTGAACATCGGAATCTATACCTTGTGTCACAGGAATGGTTCAAATCATAGACAGTAAGAAGAGTCAGTCTTTTTGTACTTAAGTCGGCTTTGTGCCTTTTGTATTTAATTCCGATGCAATTTCTGTGTTTCGCCGTCAATACGAAGGTCAGAGGGATACAGTAAACCTGAAGTGAAGCATCGGAATCTATAACTAGTATGACAGGAATGGTTCAAAACATAGACAGTAAGAAGATAAGTCTTCTTGTCCTTAAGTCGGCATTGGGCCTTTTGTATTTAATTCCGATGCAATTTATGTGCTTCATCGTCAATAAGAATGTCAGCTGGATACAGTAAACCTGAAGTGAAGCATCGGAATCTATAACTAGCGACACAGGAATGGTTAAAACATAGGCAGTAAGAAGAGCCAGTCTTCTTGTACATGAGTCGGCATTGTGCATTTTGTACTTAATTCTGATGAAATTTCTGTGTTTGATTGTCTATAAGAAGGTCAGAGGGACACAGTAAACCTGAAGTGAAGCATCGGAACTATAACTAGTGTCACAGGAATGGTTCAAAACATAAACAGTAAGTGGAGTCAGTCTTCTTGTACTTAAGTCGGCATTGTGCCTTTTGTATTTAATTAAGATGCAATTTCTGTGTTTCACGTCAATAATAAGGTCAGAGGGATACAGTAAACCTGAAGTGAAGCATCGGAATCTATAACTAGTCTCACAGGAATGGTTCAAAACATAGGCAGTAAGAAGAGCCAGTCTTCTTGTACTTGAGTCGGCATTGTGCCTTTTGTATTTAATTCTGATGAAATTTCTGTATTTGATCGTCAATAAGAAGGTCAGAGGGATGCAGTAAACCTGAAGTGAAGCATCGGAATCTATAACTCGTGTCACAGGAATGGTTCAAATCATAGACAGTAAGAAGAGTCAGTCTTCTTGTACTTAAGTCGGCATTGGGCTTTTTGTATTTCATTCCGATGCAATTTCTGTGTTTCATCGTCAATAAGAAGCTCAGAGGGATACAGTAAACCTGAAGTGAAGCATCGGAATCTGTAACTAGTGTCACTGGAATGGTTCAAAACATAGACAGTAAGAAGAGTCAGTTTTCTTGTACTTAAGTCGGCATTGTGCCTTTTGTATTTAATTCCGATGCAATTTCTGTGCTTCATCGTCAATAAGAAGATCAGAGGGATACAGTAAACCATAAGTGTAGCATCGGAATCTGTAACTAGAGTCACAGGAATGGTTAAAACATAGACAGTAAGAAGAGTCAGTCTTTTTGTACTTAAGTCGGCATTGTGCATTTTGTATTTAATTCCGATGCTATTTATGTGTTTCATCGTCAATACGAGGGTCAGAGGGATACAGTAAACCTGAAGTGAAGCTTCGGAATCTATAACTAGATTCACAGGAATGGTTCAAAACATAGACAGTAAGAAGGGTCAGTATTCTTGTACTTAAGTCGGCATTGTGAATTTTGTGTTTAATTCCGATGCAATTTCTGTGTTTCATCGTCAATAAGAAAGTCAGAGGGATACAGTAAACCTGAAGTTCTGCATCGGAATCAATAACTAGTGTCACAGAAATGGTTCAAAACATAGACAGTAAGAAGAGCTAGTCTTCTTGTATTTGAGTCGGCATATGCATTTGTATTTGATTCAGATGCAATTTCTGTGTTTCTTCGTCAATAAGAAGGTCAGAGTGATACAGTAAACCTGAAGTGAAGCATCGTAATCTATAACTAGTGTCGCAGGAATGGTTCAATTCATAGACAGTAAGAAGAGCCAGTCTTCTTGTACATGAGTCGGCATTGTGCCTTTTGTATTTAATTCGGATGCAATTTCTGTGTTTCATCGTCAATAAGAAGGTCAGAGGGATACAGTAAACCTCCAGTGAAGCATCGGAATCCATAACTAGTGACACAGGAATGGTTCAAAACATAAACAGTAAGTAGAGTCAGTCTTCTTGTACTTAAGTCGGCATTGGGCCTTTTGTATTTAATTCCGATGCAATTTATGTGCTTCATCGTCAATAAGAATGTCAGCTGGATACAGTAAACCTGAAGTGAAGCATCGGAATCTATAACTAGTGACACAGGAATGGTTCAAAACATAGGCAGTAAGAAGAGCCAGTCTTCTTGTACTTAAGTCGGCATTGTGCCTTTTGTATTAATTCCGATGCAATTTCTGTGTTTCATCGGCAATAGGAAGGTCAGAGGGATACAGTAAACCTGAAGTGAAGCATCAGAATCTATAACTAGTGTCACAGGAATGGTTCAAACATAAACAGTAAGTAGAGTCAGCCTTCTTGTACTTAAGTCGGCATTGTGCCTTTTGTATTTTTTCCGATGCAATTTATGTGCTTCATCGTGAATAAGAAGGTCAGGTGGATACAGTAAACCTGAAGTGTAGCATCGGAATCCATAACTAGTGTCACAGAAATGGTTCAAAACATAGACAGTAAGAAGAGCCAGTCTTCTTGTACTTGAGTCGGCATTTGCCTTTTGTATTTGATTCCGATGCAATTTCTGTGTTTCTTCGTCAATAAGAAGGTCAGAGGGATACAGTATACCTGAAGTGAAGCATCGTAATCTATAACTAGTGTCGCAGGAATGGTTCAAATCATAGACAGTAAGAAGAGCCGGTCTTCTTGTACATGAGTCGGCATTGTGCATTTTGTACTTAATTCTGATGAAATTTCTGTGTTTGATCGTCAATAAGAAGGTCAGAGGGACACAGTAAACCTGAAGTGAAGCATCGGAATCTATAACTCGTGACACAGGAATGGTTCAAATCATAGACAGTAAGAAGAGTAAGTCCTCTTGTACTTAAGTCGGCATTGTGAATTTTGTATCTAACGCCGATGCAATTTCTGTGTTTCATCGTCAATAAGAAGCTCAGAGGGATACAGTAAACCTGAAGTGAGGCAACGGAATCTATAACTGGTGTCACAGGAATGGTTCAAGACATAGACAGTAAGAAGAGTCAGTTTTCTTGTACTTAAGTCGTCATTGTGCCTTTTGTATTTAATTCCGATGCAATTTCTGTGTTTCGCCGTCAATACGAAGGTCAGAGGGAAACAGTAAACCTGAAGTGAAGCATCGGAATCTATAACTAGTGTCACAGGAATGGTTCAAAACATAGACAGTAAGAAGATAAGTCTTCTTGTACTTAAGTCGGCATTGTGCCTTTTGTATTTAATTCCGATGCAATATCTGTGTTTCTTCGTCAATAAGAGGGTCAGAGGGATACAGTAAACCTGAAATGATGCATCGGAATCTATAACTAGTGTCACAGAAATGGTTCAAAACATAGACAGTAAGAAGAGCGAGTCTTCTTGTACTTGAGTCGGCATTGTGCCTTTTGTATTTAATTCCGATGATATTTCTGTGTTTCATTGTCAATAAGAAGGTCAGAGGGATTCAGTAAACCTGAAGTGAAGCATCGGAATCTATAAATAGTGTCACAGGAATGGTTCAAAACACAGACAGTAAGAAGAGTCAGTCTTCTTGTACGTAAGTCGGCATTGTGCCTTTTGTATTAATTCCGATGCAATTTACGTGTTTCATCGGCAATAGGAAGGTCAGAGGGATACAGTAACCTGAAGTGAAGCATCAGAATCTATAACTAGTGTCACAGGAATCTTTCAAACATAAACAGTAAGTAGAGTCAGACTTTTTGTACTTAAGTCGGCATTGTGCCTTTTGTATTTTATTCCGACGCAACTTATGTGCTTCATCGTCAATAAGAAGGTCAGCTGGATACAGTAAACCTGAAGTGAAGCATCGGAATCTATAACTAGTGTCACAGGAATGGTTCAAAACATAGGCAGTAAGAAGAGCCAGTCTTCTTGTACATGAGTCGGCATTGTGCATTTTGTATTTAATTCTGATGAAATTTCTGTGTTTGATCGTCAATAAGAAGGTCAGAGGGACACAGTAAACCTGAAGTGAAGCATCGGAATCTATAACTCGTGTCACACAAATGGTTCAAATCATAGACAGTAAGAAGAGTCAGACTTCTTGTACTTAAGTCGGCATTGTGCCTTTTGTATTTAATTAAGATGCAATTTCTGTGTTTCATCGTCAATAAGAAGGTGAAAGGGATACAGTAAACCAGAAGTGAAGCCTCGGAATCTATAACTAGTGTCACAGGAATGGTTCAAAACATAGACAGTAAGAAGAGTAAGTCCTCTTGTACTTAAGTCGGCATTGTGAATTTTGTATATAACTCCGATGCAATTTCTGTGTTTCATCGTCAATACAAAGGTCAGAGGGATACAGTAAACCTGAAGTGAAGCATCGGAATCTATAACTAGTGTCAGAGCAATGGTTCAGAACATAGGCAGTAAGAAGAGCCAGTCTTCATGTATTTGAGTCGGCATTGTGCCTTTTGTATTTAAGTCTGATGAAATTTCTGTGTTTGTTCGTCAATAAGAAGGTCAGAGGGATACAGCAAACCTGAAGTGAAGCATCGGAATCTATAACTAGTGTCACAGGAATGGTTCAAACATAAACAGTAAGTAGAGTCAGCCTTTTTGTACTTAAGTCGGCATTGTGCCTTTTGTATTTTATTCCGATGCAACTTATGTGCTTCATCGTCAATAAGAAGGTCAGCTGGATACAGTAAACCTGAAGTGAAGCATCGGAATCTATAACTAGTGTCACAGGAATGGTTCAAAACATAGACAGTAAGAAGAGTAAGTCCTCTTGTACTTAAGTCGGCATTGTGCCTTTTGTATATAATTCCGATGCAATTTCTGTGTTTCATCGTCAATAAGAAGGTCATAGGGATACAGTAACCTGAAGTGAAGCATTGGAATCTATGACTAGTGTCACAGAAATGGTTCAAAACATAGATAGTAATCAGAGCCAGTCTTCTTGTACTTGAGCCGGCATTTGCCTTTTGTATTTAATTCCGATGCAATTTCTGTGTTTCTTCGTCAATAAGAAGGTCAGAGGGATACAGTAAACCTGAAGTGAAGCAACGGAATCTATAACTAGTGTCGCAGGAATGGTTCAAACATAGACAGTAAGAAGAGCCAGTCTTCTTGTACTTGAGTCGGCATTGTGCCTTTTGTATTTAATTAACATGCAATATCTGTGTTTCATCGACAATAAGAAGGTCAAAGTAATACAGTAAAGCTGAAGTGAAGCATCGGAATCTATAACTAGTGTCACTGGAATGGTTCAAAACATAGACAGTAAGAAGAGTCAGTATTTTTGTACTGAAGACGGCATTGTGCCTTTTGTATTTAATTCTGATGAAATTTCTGTGTTTGTTCGTCAATAAGAAGGTCAGAGGGATACAGCAAACCTGAAGTGGAGCATGGGAATCCATAACTAGTGTCACAGGAATGGTTCAAATCATAGACAGTAAGAAGAGTCAGTCTTCTTGTACTGAAGTCGGCATTTTGCCTTTTGTATTTAATTAAGATGCAATTTCTGTCCTTCATCGTCAATAAGAAGGTCAAAGGGATACAGTAAACCTGAAGTGAAGCATCGGAATCCATAACTAGTGTCACAGGAATGGTTCAAAACATAGACAGTAAGAAGAGTAAGTCCTCTTGTACTTAAGTCGGCATTGTGCCTTTTGTATATAATTCCGATGCAATTTCTGTGTTTCATCGTCAATAAGAAGGTCAGAGGGATACAGTAAACCTGAAGTGAAGCATCGGAATCTATAACTAGTGTCACAGGAATGGTTCAAAACATAGACAGTAAGAAGAGTCAGTCTTTTTGTACTTAAGCCGGCATTGTGCATTTTGTATTTAATTCCGATGCAATATCTGTGTTTCATCGTCAATACGAAGGTCAGAGGGATATAGTAAACCTGAAGTGAAGCATCGGAATCTATAACTAGTGTCACAGGAATTGTTCAAAACATAGACAGTAAGAAGAGCCAGTCTTCTTGGACTTGAGTCGGCATTTGCCTTTTGTATTTATTCCTATGCAATTACTGTGTTACTTCGTCAATAAGAAGGTCAGAGGGATACAGTAAAACTGAAGTGAAGCATCGGAATCTATAACTAGTTTCGCAGGAATGGTTCAAAACATAGACAGTAAGAAGAGCCAGTCGTTTTGTACTTGAGTCGGCATTGTGTTTTGTATTTAATTCGGATGCAATTTCTGTGTTTCATCGTCAATAAGATGGTCAGAGGGATAAAGTAAACCTGAAGTGAAGCATCGGAATCTATAACTAGTGTCAAGGGATTGGTTCAAACATAGACAGTTGGAAGAGCCAGTTTTCTTGTACTTAAGTCGGCATTGTGCCTTATGTATTTAATTCCGATGCAATTTCTGTGTTTCATCGTCAATAAGAAGGTCAGCTGGATACAGTAGACCTGAAGTGAAGCATCGGAACTATAACTAGTGTCACAGGAATGGTTCAAAACATAAACAGCGAGTAGAGTCAGTCTTCTTGTACTTAAGTCGGCATTATGCCTTTTGTATTTAATTAAGATGCAATTTCTGTGTTTCACGTCAATAATAAGGTCAGAGGGATACAGTAAAGCTGAAGTGAAGCATCGGAATCTATAACTAGTCTCACAGGAATGGTTCAAAACATAGGCAGTAAGAAGAGCCAGTCTTCTTGTACTTGAGTCGTCATTGTGCCTTTTGTATTTAATTCTGATGAAATTTCTGTATTTGATCGTCAATAAGAAGGTCAGAGGGATGCAGTAAACCTGAAGTGAAGCATCGGAATCTATAACTCGTGTCACAGGAATGGTTCAAATCATAGACAGTAAGAAGAGTCAGTCTTCTTGTACTTAAGTCGGCATTGGGCTTTTTGTATTTAATTCCGATGCAATTTCTGTGTTTCATCGTCAATAAGAAGCTCAGAGGGATACAGTAAACCTGAAGTGAAGCATCGGAATCTGTAACTAGTGTCACTGGAATGGTTCAAAACATAGACAGTAAGAAGAGTCAGTTTTCTTGTACTTAAGTCGGCATTGTGCCTTTTGTATTTAATTCCGTTGCAATTTCTGTGCTTCATCGTCAATAAGAAGGTCAGAGGGATACAGTAAACCATAAGTGTAGCATCGGAATCTATAACTAGAGTCACAGGAATGGTTAAAACATAGACAGTAATGAGAGTCAGTCTTTTTGTACTTAAGTCGGCATTGTGCATTTTGTATTTAATTCCGATGCAATTTATGTGCTTCATCGTCAATAAGAATGTCAGCTGGATACAGTAAACCTGAAATGATGCATCGGAATCTATAACTAGTGTCACAGAAATGGTTCAAAACATAGACAGTAAGAAGAGCGAGTCTTCTTGTACTTGAGTCGGCATTGTGCCTTTTGTATTTAATTCCGATGTTATTTCTGTGTTTCATTGTCAATAAGAAGGTCAGAGGGATTCAGTAAACCTGAAGTGAAGCATCGGAATCTATAAATAGTGTCACAGGAATGGTTCAAAACACAGACAGTAAGAAGAGTCAGTCTTCTTGTAATTAAGTCGGCATTGTGCCTTTTGTATTAATTCCGATGCAATTTACGTGTTTCATCGGCAATAGGAAGGTCAGAGGGATACAGTAAACCTGAAGTGAAGCATCAGAATCTATAACTAGTGTCACAGGAATGGTTCAAACATAAACAGTAAGTAGAGTCAACCTTTTTGTACTTAAGTCGGCATTGTGCCTTTTGTATTTTATTCCGATGCAATTTATCTGCTTCATCGTCAATAAGAAGGTCAGCTGGATACAGTAAACCTGAAGTGAAGCATCGGAATCTATAACTAGTGTCACAGGAATGGTTCAAAACATAGGCAGTAAGAAGAGCCAGTCTTCTTGTACATGAGTCGGCATTGTGCATTTTGTATTTAATTCTGATGAAATTTCTGTGTTTGATCGTCAATAAGAAGGTCAGAGGGACACAGTAAACCTGAAGTGAAGCATCGGAATCTATAACTCGTGTCACAGGAATGGTTCAAATCATATACAGTAAGAAGAGTCAGACTTCTTGTACTTAAGTCGGCATTGTGCCTTTTGTATTTAATTAAGATGCAATTTCTGTGTTTCATCGTCAATAAGAAGGTGAAAGGGATACAGTAAACCAGAAGTGAAGCCTCGGAATGTATAACTATTATCACAGGAATGGTTCAAAACATAGACAGTAAGAAGAGTAAGTCCTCTTGGACTTAAGTCGGCATTGTGAATCTTGTATATAACTCCGATGCAATTTCTGTGTTTCATCGTCAAAAAGAAGCTCAGGGGGATACAGTAAACCTGAAGTGAAGCATCGGAATCTATAACTGGTGTCACAGTAATGGTTCAAGACATAGACAGTAGGAAGAGTCAGTTTTCTTGTACTTAAGTCGGCATTGTGCCTTATGTATTTAATTCCGTTGCAATTTCTGTGTTTCATCGTCAATAAGAAAGTCAGAGGGATACAGTAAACCTGAAGTGAACATCGGAATCTATACCTAGTGTCACAGGAATGGTTCAAATCATAGACAGTAAGAAGAGTCAGTCTTTTTGTACTAAAGTCGGCATTGTGCATTTTGTATTTAATTCCGATGCTATTTATGTGTTTCATCGTTAATACGAGGGTCAGAGTGATACAGTTAACCTGAAGTGAAGCTTCGGAATCTATAACTAGATTCACAGGAATGGTTCAAAACATAGACAGTAAGAAGCGTCAGTCTTCTTGTACTTAAGTCGGCATTGTGCCTTTTGTATTTAATTCCGATGCAATATCTGTGTTTCTTCGTCAATACGAATGTCAGAGGGATACAGTAAACTTGAAGTTAAGCATCGGAATCTATAACTAGTGTCACAGAAATGGTTCAAAACACAGACAGTAAGAAGAGCGAGTCTTCTTGTACTTGAGTCGGCATTGTGCCTTTTGTATTTAATTCCAATGTTATTTCTGTGTTTCATCGTCAATAAGAAGGTCAGAGGGATTCAGTAAACCTGAAGTGAGGCATCGGAATCTATAAATAGTGTCACAGGAATGGTTCAAAACACAGACAGTAAGAAGAGTCAGTCTTCTTGTACTTAAGTCGGCATTGTGCCTTTTGTATAAATTCCGATGCAATTTACGTGTTTCATCGTCAATAGGAAGGTCAGAGGGATACAGTAAACCTGAAGTGAAGCATCAGAATCTATAACTAGTGTCACAGGAATGGTTCAAAATATAAACAATACGTAGAGTCAGCCTTCTTGTACTTAAGTCGGCATTGTGCCTTTTATATTTTATTCCGATGCAATTTATGTGCTTCATCGTCAATAAGAAGGTCAGCTGGATACAGTAAACCTGAAGTGAAGCATCGGAATCTATAACTAGTGTCACAGGAATGGTTCAAAAGATAGGCAGTAAGAAGAGCCAGTCTTCTTGTACATGAGACGGCATTGTGCATTTTGTATTTAATTCTGATGAAATTTCTGTGTTTGATCGTCAATAAGAAGGTCAGAGGGACACAGTAAACCTGAAGCATCGGAATCTATAACTCGTGTCACAGGAATGGTTCAAATCTTAGACAGTAAGAAGAGTCAGACTTCTTGTACTTAAGTCGGCATTGTGCCTTTTGTATTTAATTAAGATGCAATTTCTGTGTTTCATCATCAATAAGAAGGTGAAAGGGATACAGTAAACCAGATTGAAGCCTCGGAATCTAAAACTAGTGTCACAGGAATGGTTCAAAACATAGACAGTAAGAAGAGTAAGTCCTCTTGTACTTAAGTCGGCATTGTGAATTTTGTATATAACTCCGATGCAATTTCTGTGTTTCATCGTCAATAAGAAGCTCAGAGGGATACAGTAAACCTGAAGTGAAGCATCGGAATCTATAACTGGTGTCACAGGAATGGTTCAACACATAGACAGTAAGAAGAGTCAGTTTTCTTGTACTTAAGTCGGCATTTTTAATTCCGTTGCAATTTCTGTGTTTCATCGTCAATAAGAAAGTCAGAGGGATACAGTAAACCTGAAGTGAACATCGGAATCTATACCGAGTGTCACAGGAATGGTTCATATCATAGACAGTAAGAAGTGGCTGTCTTTTTGTACTTAAGTCTGCATTGTGCCTTTTGTATTTAATTCCGATGCAATTTCTGTGTTTCATCGTCAATACGAAGGTCAGAGGGAAACAGTAAACCTGAAGTGAAGCATCGGAATCTATAACTGGTGTCACAGGAATGGTTCAAAACATAGACAGTAAGAAGATAAGTCTTCTTGTACTTAAGTCGGCATTGTGCCTTTTGTATTAAATTCCGATGCAATATCTGTGTTTCTTCGTCAATAAGAAGGTCAGGGGGATACAGTAAACCTGAAGTGAAGCATCGGAATCTATAACTAGTGTCACAGAAATGGTTCAAAACATAGATAGTAATCAGAGCCAGTCTTCTTGTACTTGAGCCGGCATTTGCCTTTTGTATTTAATTCCGATGCAATTTCTGTGTTTCTTCGTCAATAAGAAGGTCAGAGGGATACAGTAAACCTGAAGTGAAGCAACGGAATCTATAACTAGTGTCGCAGGAATGGTTCAAACATAGACAGTAAGAAGAGCCAGTCTTCTTGTACTTGAGTCGGCATTGTGCCTTTTGTATTTAATTAAGATGCAATTTCTGTGTTTCATCGACAATAAGAAGGTCAAAGTAATACAGTAAAGCTGAAGTGAAGCATCGGAATCTATAACTAGTGTCACTGGAATGGTTCAAAACATAGACAGTAAGAAGAGCCAGTATTTTTGTACTTAAGTCGGCATTGTGCCTTTTGCATTTAATTCCGATGCAAATTCTGTGTTTCATCCTCAATACGAAGGTCAGAGGGATACAGTAAACCTGAAGTGAAGCATCGGAATCTATAACTAGTGTCAGAGCTATGGTTCAGAACATAGGCAGTAAGAAGAGCCAGTCTTCATGTATTTGAGTAGGCATTGTGCCTTTTGTATTTAATTCTGAGGAAATTTCTGTGTTTGTTCGTCAATAAGAAGGTCAGAGGGATACAGCAAACCTGAAGTGAAGCATCGGAATCTATAACTAGTGTCACAGGAATGGTTCAAATCATAGACAGTAAGAAGGGACAGTCTTCTTGTACTTAAGTCGGCATTGTGCCTTTTGTATTTAATTAAGATGCAATTTCTGTCTTTCATCGTCAATAAGAAGGTCAAAGGGATACAGTAAACCTGAAGGGAAGCATCGTAATCTATAACTAGTATCACAGGAATGGTTCAAAACATAGACGGTAAGAAGAGTAAGTCCTCTTGTACTTAAGTCGGCATTGTGCCTTTTGTATATAATTCCGATGCAATTTCTGTGTTTCATCGTCAATAAGAAGGTCAGAGGGATACAGTAAACCTGAAGTGAAACATCGGAATCTATAACTAGTGTCACAGGAATGGTTCAAAACATAGACAGTAAGAAGAGTCAGTTTTCTAGTACTTAAGACGGCATTGTGCCTTTTGTATTTAATTCCTATGCAATTTCTGTGTTTCATCGAAAATAAGAAGGTCAGAGAGATACAGTAAACCTGAAGTGAAGCATCGGAATCTATAACTAGTGTCACAGGAATGGTTCAAAACATAGACAGTAAGAAGAGTCAGTCTTTTTGTACTTAAGTCGGCATTGTGCCTTTTGTATTTAATTCCGATGCAATATCTGTGTTTCATCGTCAATACGAAGGTCAGAGGGACATAGTAAACCTGAAGTGAAGCATCGGAATCTATAACTAGTGTCACAGGAATGGTTCAAAACATAGACAGTAAGAAGAGCCAGTCATCTTGGACTTGAGTCGGCATTTGCCTTTTGTATTTATTCCTATGCATTTACTGTGTTTCTTCGTCAATAAGAAGGTCAGAGGGATACAGTAAACCTGAAGTGAAGCATCGGAATCTATAACTAGTGTCGCAGGAATGGTTCAAAACATAGACAGTAAGAAGAGCCAGTCGTTTTGTACTTGAGTCGGGATTGTGCTTTTGTATTTAATTCGGATGCAATTTCTGTGTTTCATCGTCAATAAGATGGTCAGAGGGATACAGTAAACCTGAAGTGAAACAACGGAATCTATAACTAGTGTCAAGGGATTGGTTCAAACATAGACAGTCGGAAGAGTCAGTTCTTGTACTTAAGTCGGCATTTTGCCTTATGTATTTAATTCCGATGCAATTTCTGTGTTTCATCGTCAATAAGAAGGTCAGCTGGATACAGTAAACCTGAAGTGAAGCATCGGAACTATAACTAGTGTCACAGGAATGGTTCAAAACATAAACAGTAAGTAGAGTCAACCTTTTTGTACTTAAGTCGGCATTGTGCCTTTTGTATTTTATTCCGATGCAATTTATGTGCTTCATCGTCAATAAGAAGGTCAGCTGGATACAGTAAACCTGAAGTGAAGCATCGGAATCTATAACTAGTGTCACAGGAATGGTTCAAAACATAGGCAGTAAGAAGAGCCAGTCTTCTTGTACATGAGTCGGCATTGTGCATTTTGTATTTAATTCTGATGAAATTTCTGTGTTTGATCGTCAATAAGAAGGTCAGAGGGACACAGTAAACCTGAAGTGAAGCATCGGAATCTATAACTCGTGTCACAGGAATGGTTCAAATCATATACAGTAAGAAGAGTCAGACTTCTTGTACTTAAGTCGGCATTGTGCCTTTTGTATTTAATTAAGATGCAATTTCTGTGTTTCATCGTCAATAAGAAGGTGAAAGGGATACAGTAAACCAGAAGTGAAGCCTCGGAATGTATAACTAGTATCACAGGAATGGTTCAAAACATAGACAGTAAGAAGAGTAAGTCCTCTTGGACTTAAGTCGAAATTGTGAATCTTGTATATAACTCCGATGCAATTTCTGTGTTTCATCGTCAAAAAGAAGCTCAGGGGGATACAGTAAACCTGAAGTGAAGCATCGGAATCTATAACTGGTGTCACAGTAATGGTTCAAGACATAGACAGTAGGAAGAGTCAGTTTTCTTGTACTTAAGTCGGCATTGTGCCTTATGTATTTAATTCCGTTGCAATTTCTGTGTTTCATCGTCAATAAGAAAGTCAGAGGGATACAGTAAACCTGAAGTGAACATCGGAATCTATACCTAGTGTCACAGGAATGGTTCAAATCATAGACAGTAAGAAGAGTCAGTCTTTTTGTACTAAAGTCGGCATTGTGCATTTTGTATTTAATTCCGATGCTATTTATGTGTTTCATCGTTAATACGAGGGTCAGAGTGATACAGTTAACCTGAAGTGAAGCTTCGGAATCTATAACTAGATTCACAGGAATGGTTCAAAACATAGACAGTAAGAAGCGTCAGTCTTCTTGTACTTAAGTCGGCATTGTGCCTTTTGTATTTAATTCCGATGCAATATCTGTGTTTCTTCGTCAATACGAATGTCAGAGGGATACAGTAAACTTGAAGTTAAGCATCGGATTCTATAACTAGTGTCACAGAAATGGTTCAAAACACAGACAGTAAGAAGAGCGAGTCTTCTTGTACTTGAGTCGGCATTGTGCCTTTTGTATTTAATTCCAATGTTATTTCTGTGTTTCATCGTCAATAAGAAGGTCAGAGGGATTCAGTAAACCTGAAGTGAGGCATCGGAATCTATAACTGGTGTCACAGGAATGGTTCAACACATAGACAGTAAGAAGAGTCAGTCTTCTTGTACTTAAGTCGGCATTGTGCCTTTTGTATAAATTCCGATGCAATTTACGTGTTTCATCGTCAATAGGAAGGTCAGAGGGATACAGTAAACCTGAAGTGAAGCATCAGAATCTATAACTAGTGTCACAGGAATGGTTCAAAATATAAACAATACGTAGAGTCAGCCTTCTTGTACTTAAGTCGGCATTGTGCCTTTTATATTTTATTCCGATGCAATTTATGTGCTTCATCGTCAATAAGAAGGTCAGCTGGATACAGTAAACCTGAAGTGAAGCATCGGAATCTATAACTAGTGTCACAGGAATGGTTCAAAAGATAGGCAGTAAGAAGAGCCAGTCTCCTTGTACATGAGACGGCATTGTGCATTTTGTATTTAATTCTGATGAAATTTCTGTGTTTGATCGTCAATAAGAAGGTCAGAGGGACACAGTAAACCTGAAGCATCGGAATCTATAACTCGTGTCACAGGAATGGTTCAAATCATAGACAGTAAGAAGAGTCAGACTTCTTGTACTTAAGTCGGCATTGTGCCTTTTGTATTTAATTAAGATGCAATTTCTGTGTTTCATCATCAATAAGAAGGTGAAAGGGATACAGTAAACCAGATTGAAGCCTCGGAATCTAAAACTAGTGTCACAGGAATGGTTCAAAACATAGACAGTAAGAAGAGTAAGTCCTCTTGTACTTAAGTCGCCATTGTGAATTTTGTATATAACTCCGATGCAATTTCTGTGTTTCATCGTCAATAAGAAGCTCAGAGGGATACAGTAAACCTGAAGTGAAGCATCGGAATCTATAACTGGTGTCACAGGAATGGTTCAACACATAGACAGTAAGAAGAGTCAGTTTTCTTGTACTTAAGTCGGCATTTTTAATTCCGTTGCAATTTCTGTGTTTCATCGTCAATAAGAAAGTCAGAGGGATACAGTAAACCTGAAGTGAACATCGGAATCTATACCGAGTGTCACAGGAATGGTTCATATCATAGACAGTAAGAAGTGGCAGTCTTTTTGTACTTAAGTCTGCATTGTGCCTTTTGTATTTAATTCCGATGCAATTTCTGTGTTTCATCGTCAATACGAAGGTCAGAGGGAAACAGTAAACCTGAAGTGAAGAATCGGAATCTATAACTGGTGTCACAGGAATGGTTCAAAACATAGACAGTAAGAAGATAAGTCTTCTTGTACTTAAGTCGGCATTGTGCCTTTTGTATTAAATTCCGATGCAATATCTGTGTTTCTTCGTCAATAAGAAGGTCAGGGGGATACAGTAAACCTGAAGTGAAGCATCGGAATCTATAACTAGTGTCACAGAAATGGTTCAAAACTTAGACAGTAAGAAGAGCCAGTCTTCTTGTCCTTGAGTCGGCATTGTGCCTTTTGTATTTAATTCCGATGTTATTACTGTGTTTCATCGTCAATAAGAACGTCAGAGGGATTCAGTAAACCTGAAGTGAAGCATCGGAATCGATAACTAGTGTCACAGGAATGGTTCAAAGCATAGACAGTAAGAAGGTCAGTTTTTTTGTACTTAAGTCAACATTGTGCCTTTTGTATTTAATTCCGATGCAATTGATATGTTTCATCGTCAATGCGAAGGTCAGATTGATACAGTAAACCTAAAGTGAAGCATCGGAATCTATAACTAGTGTCACAGGAATGTTTCAAAACATAGTCAGTAAGAAGGGTCAGTCTTCTTGTACCTAAGTCGGCATTGTGCATTTTGTATTTAATTCCGATGCAATTTCTGTGTTTCATCGTCAACAAGAAGGTCAGAGGGATACAGTAAACCTGAAGTGAAGCATCGGAATCTATGACTAGTGTCACAGAAATGGTTCAAAACATAGACAGTAAAAAGAGCCAGTCTTCTTGTACTTGAGCCAGCATTTGCCTTTTGCATTTAATTCCGATGCAATTTCTGTGTTTCTTCGTCAGTAAGAAGGTCAGAGGGATACAGTAAACCTGAAGTGAAGCATCGGAATCTATAAGTAGTTTCGCAGGAATGGTTCTAAACATAGACAGTAAGAAGCGCCAGTCTTCTTGTACTTGAGTCGGCATTGTGCCTTTTGTATTTAATTCGGATGCAATTTCTGTGTTTCATCGTCAATAAGAAGGTCAGAGGGATACAGTAAACCTGAAGTGAAGCATCAGAATCTATAACTAGTGTCACAGGAATGGTTCAAAACATAAACAGTAAGTAGAGTCAGTCTTCTTGTACTGAAGTCGGCATTGTGCCTTTTGTATTTAATTCCGATGCAATTTATGTGCTTCATCGTCAATAAGAAGGTCAGCTGGATACAGTAAACCTGAAGTGAAGCATCGGAATCTATAACTAGTGTCACAGGAATGGTTCAAAACGTAGGCAGTAAGAAGAGCCAGTCTTCTTGTACATGAGTCGGCATTGTGCATTTTGTATTTAATTCTGATGAAATTTCTGTGTTTGATCATCAATAAGAAGGCAGAGGGATACAGTAAACCTGAAGTGAAGCATCGGAATCTGTAACTCGTGTTACAGGAATGGTTCAAATCATAGACAGTAAGAAGAGTCAGACATCTTGTACTTAAGTCGGCATTGTGCCTTTTGTATTTAATTCCGACGCAATTTCTGTGTTTCATCGTTAATAAGAAGGTCCTAGGGATACAGTAAACCTGAAGTGAAGCATCGGAATCTATAACTAGTGTCACAGGAATGGTTCAAAACAAAGACAGTAAGAAGATAAGTCTTCTTGTACTTAAGTCGGCATTGTGCCTTTTGTATTTAATTCCGATGCAATATCTGTGTTTCTTCGTCAATAAGAAGGTCAGAGGGATACAGTAAACCTGAAGTGAAGCATCGGAATCTATAACTAGTGTCACAGAAATGGTTCAAAACATAGACAGTAAGAAGAGCCAGTCTTCTTGTACTTGAGTCGGCATTGTGCCTTTTGTATTTAATTCCGATGTTATTTCTGTGTTTCGTCGTCAATAAGAAGGACAGAGGGATTCAGTAAACCTGAAGTAAAGCATCGGAATCTATAACTAGTGTCACAGGAATGGTTCAAAACATAGACAGTAAGGAGAGTCAGTCTTCTTGTACTTAAGTTGGCATTGTGCCTTTTGTATTAATTCCGATGCAATTTGCGTGTTTCAACGTCAATAAGAAGGTCAGAGGGATACAGTAAACCTGAAGTGAAGCATCGGAATCGATAACTAGTGTCACAGGAATGGTTCAAAGCATAGACAGTAAGAAGTGTCAGTCTTTACGTACTTAAGTCGGCTTTGTGCCTTCTGTATATAATTCCGAAGCAATTTCTATGTTTCATCGTCAATACGAAGGTCAGAGGGATACAGTAAACCTTAAGTGAAGCATCGGAATCTATAACTAGTGTCACAAGAATGGTTTAAAACATTGACAGTAAGAAGGGGCAGTCTTCCCTTACCTAAGTCGGCCTTGTGCATTTTGTATTTAATTCCGATGCAATTTCTGTGTTTCATCGTCAATAAGAAGGTCAGAGGGATACAGTAAACCTGAATTGAAGCATTGGAATCTATGACTAGTGTCACAGAAATGGTTCAAAACATAGATAGTAATCAGAGCCAGTCTTCTTGTACTTGAGCCGGCATTTGCCTTTTGTATTTAATTCCGATGCAATTTCTGTGTTTCGTCGTCAATAAGAAGGTCAGAGGGATACAGTAAACCTGAAGTGAAGCAACGGAATCTATAACTAGTGTCGCAGGAATGGTTCAAACATAGACAGTAAGAAGAGCCAGTCTTCTTGTACTTGAGTCGGCATTGGCCTTTTGTATTTAATTAAGATGCAATTTCTGTGTTTCATCGACAATAAGAAGGTCAAAGTAATACAGTAAAGCTGAAGTGAAGCATCGGAATCTATAACTAGTGTCACTGGAATGGTTCAAAACATAGACAGTAAGAAGAGTCAGTATTTTTGTACTTAAGTCGGCATTGTGCCTTTTGCATTTAATTCCGATGCAAATTCTGTGTTTCATCCTCAATACGAAGGTCAGAGGGATACAGTAAACCTGAAGTGAAGCATCGGAATCTGTAACTAGTGTCAGAGCTATGGTTCAGAACATAGGCAGTAAGAAGAGCCAGTCTTCATGTATTTGAGTAGGCATTGTGCCTTTTGTATTTAATTCTGAGGAAATTTCTGTGTTTGTTCGTCAATAAGAAGGTCAGAGGGATACAGCAAACCTGAAGTGAAGCATCGGAATCTATAACTAGTGTCACAGGAATGGTTCAAATCATAGACAGTAAGAAGGGACAGTCTTCTTGTACTTAAGTCGGCATTGTGCCTTTTGTATTTAATTAAGATGCAATTTCTGTCTTTCATCGTCAATAAGAAGGTCAAAGGGATACAGTAAACCTGAAGGGAAGCATCGTAATCTATAACTAGTATCACAGGAATGGTTCAAAACATAGACGGTAAGAAGAGTAAGTCCTCTTGTACTTAAGTCGGCATTGTGCCTTTTGTATATAATTCCGATGCAATTTCTGTGTTTCATCGTCAATAAGAAGGTCAGAGGGATACAGTAAACCTGAAGTGAAACATCGGAATCTATAACTAGTGTCACAGAAATGGTTCAAAACATAGACAGTAAGAAGAGTCAGTTTTCTAGTACTTAAGACGGCATTGTGCCTTTTGTATTTAATTCCTATGCAATTTCTGTGTTTCATCGAAAATAAGAAGGTCAGAGAGATACAGTAAACCTGAAGTGAAGCATCGGAATCTATAACTAGTGTCACAGGAATGGTTCAAAACATAGACAGTAAGAAGAGTCAGTCTTTTTGTACTTAAGTCGGCATTGTGCCTTTTGTATTTAATTCCGATGCAATATCTGTGTTTCATCGTCAATACGAAGGTCAGAGGGACATAGTGAACCTGAAGTGAAGCATCGGAATCTATAACTAGTGTCACAGGAATGGTTCAAAACATAGACAGTAAGAAGAGCCAGTCATCTTGGACTTGAGTCGGCATTTGCCTTTTGTATTTATTCCTATGCAATTACTGTGTTTCTTCGTCAATAAGAAGGTCAGAGGGATACAGTAAACCTGAAGTGAAGCATCGGAATCTATAACTAGTGTCGCAGGAATGGTTCAAAACATAGACAGTAAGAAGAGCCAGTCGTTTTGTACTTGAGTCGGGATTGTGCTTTTGTATTTAATTCGGATGCAATTTCTGTGTTTCATCGTCAATAAGATGGTCAGAGGGATACAGTAAACCTGAAGTGAAACATCGGAATCTATAACTAGTGTCAAGGGATTGGTTCAAACATAGACAGTCGGAAGAGTCAGTTCTTGTACTTAAGTCGGCATTGTGCCTTATGTATTTAATTCCGATGCAATTTCTGTGTTTCATCGTCAATAAGAAGGTCAGCTGGATACAGTAAACCTGAAGTGAAGCATCGGAACTATAACTAGTGTCACAGGAATGGTTCAAAACATAAACAGTAAGTAGAGTCAGTCTTCTTCTACTTAAGTCGGCATGGTGCCATTTGTATTTAATTAAGATGCAATTTCTGTGTTTCACGTCAATAATAAGGTCAGAGGGATACAGTAAACCTGAAGTGAAGCATCGGAATCTATAACTAGTCTCACAGGAATGGTTCAAAACATAGGCAGTAAGAAGAGCCAGTCTGCTTGTACTTGAGTCGGCATTGTGCCTTTTGTATTTAATTCTGATGAAATTTCTGTATTTGATCGTCAATAAGTAGGTCGGAGGGATGCAGTAAACCTGAAGTGAAGCATCGGAATCTATAACTCGTGTCACAGGAATGGTTCAAATCATAGACAGTAAGAAGAGTCAGTCTTCTTGTACTTAAGTCGGCATTGTTCTTTTTGTATTTAATTCCGATGCAATTTCTGTGTTTCATCGTCAATAAGAAGCTCAGAGGGATACAGTAAACCTGAAGTGAAGCATCGGAATCTGTAACTAGTGTCACTGGAATGGTTCAAAACATAGACAGTAAGAAGAGTCAGTTTTCTTGTACTTAAGTCGGCATTGTGCCTTTTGTAATTAATTCCGATGCAATTTCTGTGCTTCATCGTCAATAAGAAGGTCAGAGGGATACAGTAAACCATTAGTGTAGCATCGCAATCTATAACTAGAGTCACAGGAATAGTTAAAACATAGACAGTAAGAAGAGTCAGTCTTTTTGTACTTAAGTCGGCATTGTGCATTTTGTATTTAATTCCGATGCTATTTATGTGTTTCATCGTCAATACGAGGGTCAGAGGGATACAGTAAACCTGAAGTGAAGCTTCGGAATCTATAACTAGATTCACAGGAATGGTTCAAAACATAGACAGTAAGAAGGGTCAGTATTCTTGTACTTAAGTCGGCATTGTGCATTTTGTGTTTAATTCCGATGCAATTTCTGTGTTTCATCGTCAATAAGAAAGTCAGAGGGATACAGTAAACCTGAAGTGCAGCATCGGAATCAATAACTAGTGTCACAGAAATGGTTCAAAACATAGACAGTAAGAAGAGCTAGTCTTCTTGTATTTGAGTCGGCATTTGCCTTTTGTATTTGATTCCGATGCAATTTCTGTGTTTCTTCGTCAATAAGTAGGTCAGAGTGATACAGTAATCCTGAAGTGAAGCATCGTAATCTATAACTAGTGTCGCAGGAATGGTTCAAATCATAGACAGTAAGAAGAGCCAGTCTTCTTGTACTTGAGTCGGCATTGTGCCTTTTGTATTTAATTCGGATGCAATTTCTGTGTTTCATCGTCAATAAGAAGCTCAGAGGGATACAGTAAACCTCCAGTGAAGCATCGGAATCCATAACTAGTGTCACAGGAATGTTTCAAAACATAAACAGTAAGTAGAGTCAGTCTTCTTGTACTTAAGTCGGCATTGGGCCTTTTGTATTTAATTCCGATGCAATTTATGTGCTTCATCGTCAATAAGAATGTCAGCTGGATACAGTAAACCTGAAGTGAAGCATCGGAATCTATAACTAGTGACACAGGAATGGTTCAAAACATAGGCAGTAAGAAGAGCCAGTCTTCTTGTACATGAGTCGGCATTGTGCATTTTGTACTTAATTCTGATGAAATTTCTGTGTTTGATCGTCAATAAGAAGGTCAGAGGGACACAGTAAACCTGAAGTGAAGCATCGGAATCTATAACTCGTGTCACAGGAATGGTTCACAACATAGACAGTAAGAAGAGTAAGTCCTCTTGTACTTAAGTGGGCATTGTGAATTTTGTATTTAATTCCGATGCAATTTCTGTGTTTCATCGTCAATACGAAAGTTAGAGGGATACAGTATACCTGAAGTGAACATCGGAATCTATACCTAGTGTCACAGGAATGGTTCAAATCATAGACAGTAAGAAGAGTCAGACTTTTTGTACTTAAGTCGGCATTGTGCCTTTTGTATTTAATTCCAATGCAATTTCTGTGTTTCGCCGTCAATACGAAGGTCAGAGGGAAACAGTAAGCCTGAAGTGAAGCATCGGAATCTATAACTAGTGACACAGGAATGGTTCAAAACATAGACAGTAAGAAGATAAGTCTTCTTGTACTTAGGTCTGCATTGTGCCTTTTGTATTTAATTCCGATGCAATATCTGTGTTTCTTCGTCAATACGAAGGTCAGAGGGATACAGTAAACCTGAAGTAAAGCATCGGAATCTATAACAAGAGTCACAGAAGTGGTTTAAAACATATACAGTAAGAAGAGCCAGTCTTCTTGTACTTGAGTCGGCATTGTGCCTTTTGTATTTCATTCCGATGTTATTTCTGTGTTTCATCGTCAATAAGAAGGTCAGAGGGATTCAGTAAACCTGAAGTGAAGCATCGGAATCTATAAATAGTGTCACAGGAATGGTTCAAAACACAGACAGTAAGAAGAGTCAGTCTTCTTGTACTTAAGTCGGCATTGTGCCTTTTGTATTAATTCCGATGCAATTTACGTGTTTCATCGTCAATAGGAAGGTCAGAGGGATACAGTAAACCTGAAGTGAAGCATCAGAATCTATAACTAATGTCACAGGAATGGTTCAAAACATAAACAGTAGGTAGAGTCAGCCTTCTTGTACTTAAGTCGGCATTGTGCCTTTTGTATTTTATTCCGATGCAATTTATGTGCTGCATCGTCAATGAGAAGGTCAGCTCGATACAGTAAACCTGAAGTAAAGCATCGGAATCTATAACTAGTGTCACAGGAATGGTTCAAAACATAGGCAGTGCGAAGAGCCAGTCTTCTCGTACATGAGTCGGCATTGTGCATTTTGTATTTAATTCTGATGAAAATTCTGTGTTTGATCGTCAATAAGAAGGTCAGAGGGACACAGTAAACCCGAAGTGAAGCATCGGAATCTATAACTCGTGTCACAGGAATGGTTTAAATCATAGACAGTAAGAAGAGTCAGACTTCTTGTACTTAAGTCGGCCTTGTGCCTTTTGTATTTAATTAAGATGCAATTTCTGTGTTTCATCTTCAATAAGAAGGTGAAAGGGATACAGTAAACCAGAATTGAAGCCTCGGAATCTATATCTAGTGTCACAGGAATGGTTCAAAGCATAGACAGTAAGAAGAGTAAGTCCTCTTGTACTTAAGTCGGCATTGTGAATTTTGTATATAACTCCGATGCAATTTCTGTGTTTCATCGTCAATAAGAAGCTCAGAGGGATACAGTAAACCTGAAGTGAAGCATCGGAATCTATAACTGTTGTCACAGGAATGGTTCATGACATAGACAGTGAGAAGAGTCAGTTTTCTTGTACTTAAGTCGGCATTGTGCCTTATGTATTTAATTCCGTTGCAATTTCTGTGTTTCATCGTCAATAAGAAAGACAGAGGGAAACAGTAAACCTGAAGTGAACATCGGAATCTATACCTAGTGTCACAGGAATGGTTCAAATCATAGACGGTAAGAAGAGGTAGTCTTTTTGTACTTAAGTCGGCATTGTGCCTTTAGTATTTAATTCCGATGCAATTTCTGTGTTTCATCGTCAATACGAAGGTCAGAGGGAAACAGTAAACCTCAAGTGAAGCATCGGAATCTATAACTAGTGTCACAGGAATGGTTCAAAACATAGACAGTAAGAAGATAAGTCTTCTTGTACTTAGGTCGGCATTGTGCCTTTTGTATTAAATTCCGATGCAGTATCTGTGTTTCTTCGGCAATAAGAAGGTCAGGGGGATACAGTAAACCTGAAGTGAAGCATCGGAATCTATAATTAGTGTCACAGAAATGGTTCAAAACATAGACAGTAAGAAGAGCCAGTCTTCTTGTCCTTGAGTCGGCATTGTGCCTTTTGTATTTAATTCCGATGTTATTTCTGTGTTTCATCGTCAAGAAGAACGTCAGAGGGATTCAGGAAACCTGAAGTGAAGCATCGGAATCGATAACTAGTATCACAGTAATGGTTCAAAGCATAGACAGTAAGAAGGTCAGTCTTTTGGTACTTAAGTCATCATTGTGCCTTTTGTATTTAATTCCGATGCAATTGATATGTTTCATCGTCAATGCGAAGGTCAGAGGGATACAGTAAACCTAAAGTGAAGCATCGGAATCTATAACTAGTGTCACAGGAATGGTTCAAAACATAGACAGTAAGATGGGTCAGTCTTCTTGTACCTAAGTCGGCATTGTGCATTTTGAATTTAATTCCGATGCAGTTTCTGTGTTTCATCGTCAATAAGAAGGTCAGAGGGATACAGTAAACCTGAAGTGAAACATCGGAATCTATGACTAGTGTCACAGAAATGGTTCAAAACATAGATAGTAAGAAGAGCCAGCCTTCTTGTACTTGAGCAGGCATTTGCCTTGTATATTTAATTCCGATGCAATTTCTGTGTTTCTTCCTCAATAAGAAGGTCAGAGGTATACAGTAAACCTTGAAGTGAAGCATCGGAATCTATAACTAGTTTCGCAGGAATGGTTCAAAACATAGACATTAAGAAGAGCCAGTCTTCTTGTACTTGAGTCGGCATTGTGCCTTTTGTATTTAATTCGGATGCAATTTCTGTGTTTCATCGTCAGTACGAAGGTCATAGGGATACAGTAAACTTGAAGTTAAGCATCAGAATCTATAACTAGTGTCACAGGAATGGTTCAAAACATAAACAGTAATTAGAGTCAGTCTTCTTGTACTGAAGTCGGCATTGTGCCTTTTGTATTTCATTCCGATGCAATTTATGTGCTTCATCGTCAATAAGAAGGTCAGCTGGATACAGTAAACCTGAAGTGAAGCATCGGAATCTATAACTAGTGTCACAGGAATGGTTCAAAACATAGGCAGTAAGAAGAGCCAGTCTTCTTGTACATGAGTCGGCATTGTGCATTTTGTATTTAATTCTGATGAAATTTCTGTGTTTGATCGTCAATAAGAAAGCAGAGCTATACAGTAAACCTGAAGTGAAGCATTGGAATCTATAACTCGTGTTCCGTGAATGGTTCAAATCATAGACAGTAAGAAGAGTCAGACATCTTGTACTTAAGTCGGCATTGTGCCTTTTGTATTTAATTCCGATGCAATTTCTGTGTTTCATCGTCAATAAGAAGGTCCTAGGGATACAGTAAACCTGAAGTGAAGCATCGGAATCTATAACTAGTGTCACAGGAATGGATCAAAACATAGACAGTAAGAAGATAAGTCTTCTTGTACTTAAGTCGGCATTGTGCCTTTTGTATTTAATTCCGATGCAATATCTGTGTTTCTTCGTCAATAAGAAGGTCAGAGGGATACAGTAAACCTGAAGTGAAGCATCGGAATCTATAACTAGTGTCACAGAAATGGTTCAAAACATAGACAGTAAGAAGAGCCAGTCTTCTTGTACTTGAGCCGGCATTTGCCTTTTGTATTTAATTCCGATGCAATTTCTGTGTTTCTTCGTCAATAAGAAGGTCAGAGGGGTACAGTAAACCTGAAGTGAAGCAACGGAATCTATAACTAGTGTCGCATAAATGGTTCAAATCATAGACAGTAAGAAGAGCCAGTCTTCTTGTACTTGAGTCGGCATTGTGCCTTTTGTATTTAATTAAGATTCAATTTCTGTGTTTCATCGACAATAAGAAGGTCATAGTAATACAGTAAAGCTGAAGTGAAGCATCGGAATCTATAACTAGTGTCACTGGAATGGTTCAAAACATAGACAGTAAGAAGAGTCAGTAATTTTGTACTTAAGTCGGGATTGTGCCTTTTGTATTTAATTCCGATGCTATTTCTGTGTTTCATCGTCAATAGGAAGGTCAGAGGGATACAGTAAACCTGAAGTGAAGCATCGGAATCTATAACTAGTGTCAGAGCAATGGTTCAAATCATAGGCAGTAAGAAGAGCCAGTCTTCATGTATTTAAGTCGGCATTGTGCCTTTTGTATATAATTCCGATGCAATTTCTGTGTTTCATCGTCAATAAGAAGGTCAGAGGGATACAGTAAACCTGAAGTGAAACATCGGAATCTATAACTAGTGTCACAGGAATGGTTCAAAACATAGACAGTAAGAAGAGTCAGTTTTCTTGTACTTAAGTCGGCATTGTGCTTTTGTATTTAATTCCGAAGCAATTTCTGTGTTTCATCGCCAATAAGAAGGTCAGAGGGATACAGTAAACCTGAAATGAAGCATCGGAATCTATAACTAGTGTCACAGGAATGGTTCAAAACATAGACAGTAAGAAGAGATAGTCTTCTTGTACTTAAGTCGGCATTGTGCCTTTTGTATTCAATTTCGATGCAATTTACGTGTTTCATCGTCAATAAGAAGGTCAGAGGGATACAGTAAACCTGAAGTGAAGCATCGGAATCTATAACTAGTGTCACAGGAATGGTTCAAACCATAGACAGTAAGAAGAGTCAATTTTCTTGTACTTAAGTCGGCATTGTGCCTTTTGTATGTAATTCCGATGCAATTTCTGTGTTTCATCGCCAATAAGAAGGTCAGAGGGGTACAGTAAACCTGAAGTGAAGCATCGGAATCTATAACTAGTGTCACAGAAATGGTTCAAAACATAGACAGTAAGGACAGTACTTAAGTGGGAATTGTGCCTTTTGTATTTAATTGCGATGCAATTTCTGTGTTTCATCGTCAATAAGACGGTCAGAGGGATACAGTAAACATGAAGTGAAGCATCGGAATCTATAACTAGTGTCACAGGAATGGTTCAAAACATAGACAGTAAGAAGTGTCAGTCTTTTTGTACTTAAGTCGGCATTGTGCCTTTTGCATTTAATTCCGATGCGATTTCTGTGTTTCATCGTCAATACGAAGGTCAGAGGGACACAGTAAACCTGAAGTGAAGCATCGGAATCTATAACTAGTGTCACAGGAATGGTTCAAAACATAGACAGTAAGAAGGGTCAGTCTTCTTGTACTTTAGTCGGCATTGTGCCTTTTGAATTTTATTCCGATGCAATATCTGTGTTTCTTCGTCAGTAAGAAGGTCAGAGGGATACAGTAAACCTGAAGTGAAGCATCGGAAACTATAACTAGTGTCACAGAAATGGATTAAAACATAGACAGTAAGAAGAGCCAGTCTTCTTGTACTTCAGTCGGCATTGTGCCTCTTGTATATAATTCCGATGCAATTTCTGTGTTTCATCGACAATAAGAAGCTCAGAGGGATACAGTAAACCTGAAGTGAAGCATCGGAATCTATAACTAATGTCACAGGAATGGTTCAAAACATAGACAGAAAGAAGAGTCAGTTTTATTGTACTTAAGTCGGCATTGTGCCTTTTGTATTTAATTCCGATGCAATTTCTGTGTTTCATCGTCAATAAGAAGGTCAGAGGGATACAGTAAACCTGACGTGAAGCATCGGAATCTATAACTAGTGTCACAGGAATGGTTCAAAACAGACAGTGAGAAGACTCAGTCTTTTTGTACTTAAGTCGGCATTGTGTATTTTGTATTTAATTCCAAAGCAATTTCAGTGTTTCATCGTCAATACGAAGGTCAGAGGGATACAGTAAACCTGAAGTGAAGCATCGGAATCTTTCACTAGTGTCACAGGAGTGGTTCGAAACGTAAACAGTAAGAAGAGTCAGTTTTCTTGTACTTAGGTCGGCATACTGCCTTTTGTATTTAATTCCGATGCAATTTCTGTGTTTCATCGTCAATAAGAAGGTCAGAGGGATACAGTAAACCCGAAGTGAAGCATCGGAATCTATAACTAGTGTCATAGGAATGGTTCAAAGCATACACATTAAGAGAAGTCAGTTTTCTTGTACTTCAGTCGGCATTGTGCCTTTTGTATGTAATTCCGATGCAATTTCTGTGTTTCATCGTCAATAAGAAGGTCAGAGGGACACAGTAAACCTGAAGTGAAGCATCAGAATCTATAACTAGTGTCACAGGAATGGTTCAAAACATAAACAGTAGGTAGAGTCAGCCTTCTTGTACTTAAGTCGGCATTGTGCTTTTTGTATTTTATTCCGATGCAATTTATGTGCTTCATCGTCACTGAGAAGGTCAGCTCGATACAGTAAACCTGAAGTAAAGCATCGGAATCTATAACTAGTGCCACAGGAATGGTTCAAATCATAGGCAGTGCGAAGAGCCAGTCTTCTTGTACATGAGTCGGCATTGTGCATTTTGTATTTAATTCTGATGAAAATTCTGTGTTTGATCGTCAATAAGAAGGTCAGAGGGACACAGTAAACCCGAAGTGAAGCATCGGAATCTATAACTCGTGTCACAGGAATGGTTTAAATCATAGACAGTAAAAAGAGTCAGACTTCTTGTACTTAAGTCGGCCTTGTGCCTTTTGTATTTAATTAAGATGCAATTTCTGTGTTTCATCTTCAATAAGAAGGTGAAAGGGATACAGTAAACCAGAATTGAAGCCTCGGAATCTATAACTAGTGTCACAGGAATGGTTCAAAACATAGACAGTAAGAAGAGTAAGTCCTCTTGTACTTAAGTCAGCATTGTGAATTTTGTATATAACTCCGATGCAATTTCTGTGTTTCATCGTCAATAAGAAGCTCAGAGCGATACAGTAAACCTGAAGTGAAGCATCGGAATCTATAACTGTTGTCACAGGAATGGTTCATGACATAGACAGTGAGAAGAGTCAGTTTTCTTGTACTTAAGTCGGCATTGTGCCTTATGTATTTAATTCCGTTGCAATTTCTGTGTTTCATCGTCAATAAGAAAGACAGAGGGATACAGTAAACCTGAAGTGAACATCGGAATCTATACCTAGTGTCACAGGAATGGTTCAAATCATAGACAGTAAGAAGAGGCAGTCTTTTTGTACTTAAGTCGGCATTGTGCCTTTTGTATTTAATTCCGATGCAATTTCTGTGTTTCATCGTCAATACGAAGGTCAGAGGGAAACAGTAAACCTCAAGTGAAGCATCGGAATCTATAACTAGTGTCACAGGAATGGTTCAAAACATAGACAGTAAGAAGATAAGTCTTCTTGTACTTAGGTCGGCATTGTGCCTTTTGTATTAAATTCCGATGCAGTATCTGTGTTTCTTCGTCAATAAGAAGGTCAGGGGGATACAGTAAACCTGAAGTGAAGCATCGGAATCTATAATTAGTGTCACAGAAATGGTTCAAAACATAGACAGTAAGAAGAGCCAGTCTTCTTGTCCTTGAGTCGGCAGTGTGCCTTTTGTATTTAATTCCGATGTTATTTCTGTGTTTCATCGTCAATAAGAACGTCAGAGGGATTCAGTAAACCTGAAGTGAAGCATCGGAATCGATAACTAGTGTCACAGGAATGGTTCAAAGCATAGACAGTAAGAAGAGTCAGTTTTCTTGTACTTAAGTCGGCATTGTGCCTTTTGTATGTAATTCCGATGCAATTTCTGTGTTTCATCGCCAATAAGAAGGTCAGAGGGATACAGTAAACCTGAAGTGAAGCATCGGAATCTATAACTAGTGTCACAGAAATGGTTCAAAACATAGACAGTAAGGACAGTACTTAAGTGGGAATTGTGCCTTTTGTATTTAATTGCGATGCAATTTCTGTGTTTCATCGTCAATGAGACGGTCAGAGGGATACAGTAAACATGAAGTGAAGCATCGGAATCTATAACTAGTGTCACAGGAATGGTTCAAAACATAGACAGTAAGAAGTGTCAGTCTTTTTGTACTTAAGTCGGCATTGTGCCTTTTGCATTTAATTCCGATGCGATTTCTGTGTTTCATCGTCAATACGAAGGTCAGAGGGACACAGTAAACCTGATGTGAAGCATCGGAATCCATAACTAGTGTCACAGGAATGGTTCAAAACATAGACAGTAAGAAGGGTCAGTCTTCTTGTACTTTAGTCGGCATTGTGCGTTTTGTATTTAATTCCGATGCAATATCTGTGTTTCTTCGTCAATAAGAAGGTCAGAGGGAAACAGTAAACCTGAAGTGAAGCATCGGAATCTATAACTAGTGTCACAGAAATGGATTAAAACATAGACAGTAAGAAGAGCCAGTCTTCTTGTACTTCAGTCTGCATTGTGCCTCTTGTATATAATTCCGATGCAATTTCTGTGTTTCATCGACAATAAGAAGCTCAGAGGGATACAGTAAACCTGAAGTGAAGCATCGGAATCTATAACTAGTGTCACAGGAATGGTTCAAAACATAGACAGAAAGAAGAGTCAGTTTTCTTGTACTTAAGTCGGCATTGTGCCTTTTGTATTTAATTCCGATGCAATTTCTGTGTTTCATCGTCAATAAGAAGGTCAGAGGGATACAGTAAACCTGAAGTGAAGCATCGGAATCTATAACTAGCGTCACAGGAATGGTTCAAAACAGACAGTGAGAAGAGTCAGTCTTTTTGTACTTAAGTCGGCATTGTGTATTTTGTATTTAATTCCAATGCAATTTCAGTGTTTCATCGTCAATACGAAGGTCAGAGGGATACAGTAAACCTGAAGTGAAGCATCGGAATCTTTCACTGGTGTCACAGGAGTGGTCCAAAACGTAAACAGTAAGAAGAGTCAGTTTTCTTGTACTTAGGTCGGCATACTGCCTTTTGCATTTAATTCCGATGCAATTTCTGTGTTTCATCGTCAATAAGAAGGTCAGAGGGATACAGTAAACCTGAAGTGAAGCATCAGAATCTATAACTAGTGTCACAGGAGTGGTTCAAAACATAAACAGTAGGTAGAGTCAGCCTTCTTGTACTTAAGTCGGCATTGTGCTTTTTGTATTTTATTCCGATGCAATTTATGTGCTTCATCGTCAATGAGAAGGTCAGCTCGATACAGTAAACCTGAAGCAAAGCATCGGAATCTATAATTAGTGTCACAGGAATGGTTCAAAACATAGGCAGTGCGAAGAGCCAGTCTTCTTGTACATGAGTCGGCATTGTGCATTTTGTATTTAATTCTGATGAAAATTCTGTGTTTGATCGTCAATAAGAAGGTCAGAGGGACACAGTAAACCCGAAGTGAAGCATCGGAATCTATAACTCGTGTCACAGGAATGGTTTAAATCATAGACAGTAAGAAGAGCCAGACTTCTTGTACTTAAGTCGGCCTTGTGCCTTTTGTATTTAATTAAGATGCAATTTCTGTGTTTCATCTTCAATAAGAAGGTGAAAGGGATACAGTAAACCAGAATTGAAGCCTCGGAATCTATAACTAGTGTCACAGGAATGGTTCAAATCATAGACAGTAAGAAGAGTAAGTCCTCTTGTACTTAAGTCGGCATTGTGAATTTTGTATATAACTCCGATGCAATTTCTGTGTTTCATCGTCAATAAGAAGCTCAGAGGGATACAGTAAACCTGAAGTGAAGCATCGGAATCTATAACTGTTGTCACAGGAATGGTTCATGACATAGACAGTGAGAAGAGTCAGTTTTCTTGTACTTAAGTCGGCATTGTGCCTTATGTATTTAATTCCGTTGCAGTTTCTGTGTTTCATCGTCAATAAGAAAGACAGAGGGATACAGTAAACCTGAAGTGAACATCGGAATCTATACCTAGTGTCACAGGAATGGTTCAAATCATAGACAGTAAGAAGAGGCAGTCTTTTTGTACTTAAGTCGGCATTGTGCCTTTTGTATTTAATTCCGATGCAATTTCTGTGTTTCATCGTCAATACGAAGATCAGAGGGAAACAGTAACCCTCAAGTGAAGCATCGGAATCTATAACTAGTGTCACAGGAATGGTTCAAAACATAGACAGTAAGAAGATAAGTCTTCTTGTACTTAGGTCGGCATTGTGCCTTTTGTATTAAATTCCGATGCAGTATCTGTGTTTCTTCGTCAATAAGAAGGTCAGGGGGATACAGTAAACCTGAAGTGAAGCATCGGAATCTATAATTAGTGTCACAGAAATGGTTCAAAACATAGACAGTAAGAAGAGCCAGTCTTCTTGTCCTTGAGTCGGCATTGTGCCTTTTGTATTTAATTCCGATGTTATTTCTGTGTTTCATCGTCAATAAGAACGTCAGAGGGATTCAGTAAACCTGAAGTGAAGCATCGGAATCGATAACTAGTGTCACAGGAATGGTTCAAACCATAGACAGTAAGAAGGTCAGTCTTTTTGTACTTAAGTCAACATTGTGCCTTTTGTATTTAATTCCGATGCAATTGATATGTTTCATCGTCAATGCGAAGGTCAGAGGGATACAGTAAACCTAAAGTGAAGCATCGGAATCTATAACTAGTGTCACAGGAATGGTTCAAAACATAGACAGTAAGACGGGTCAGTCTTCTTGTACCTAAGTCGGCATTGTGCATTTTGAATTTAATTCCGATGCAATTTCTGTGTTTCATCGTCAATAAGAAGGTCAGAGGGATACAGTAAACCTGAAGTGAAGCATCGGAATCTATGACTAGTGTCACAGAAATGGTTCAAAACATAGACAGTAAGAAGAGCCAGTCTTCTTGTACTTGAGCCGGCATTTGCCTTGTATATTTAATTCCGATGCAATTTCTGTGTTTCATCGTCAATAAGAACGTCAGAGGGATTCAGTAAACCTGAAGTGAAGCATCGGAATCGATAACTAGTGTCACAGGAATGGTTCAAAGCATAGACAGTAAGAAGAGTCAGTTTTCTTGTACTTAAGTCGGCATTGTGCCTTTTGTATGTAATTCCGATGCAATTTCTGTGTTTCATCGCCAATAAGAAGGTCAGAGGGATACAGTAAACCTGAAGTGAAGCATCGGAATCTATAACTAGTGTCACAGAAATGGTTCAAAACATAGACAGTAAGGACAGTACTTAAGTGGGAATTGTGCCTTTTGTATTTAATTGCGATGCAATTTCTGTGTTTCATCGTCAATGAGACGGTCAGAGGGATACAGTAAACATGAAGTGAAGCATCGGAATCTATAACTAGTGTCACAGGAATGGTTCAAAACATAGACAGTAAGAAGTGTCAGTCTTTTTGTACTTAAGTCGGCATTGTGCCTTTTGCATTTAATTCCGATGCGATTTCTGTGTTTCATCGTCAATACGAAGGTCAGAGGGACACAGTAAACCTGATGTGAAGCATCGGAATCCATAACTAGTGTCACAGGAATGGTTCAAAACATAGACAGTAAGAAGGGTCAGTCTTCTTGTACTTTAGTCGGCATTGTGCGTTTTGTATTTAATTCCGATGCAATATCTGTGTTTCTTCGTCAATAAGAAGGTCAGAGGGATACAGTAAACCTGAAGTGAAGCATCGGAATCTATAACTAGTGTCACAGAAATGGATTAAAACATAGACAGTAAGAAGAGCCAGTCTTCTTGTACTTCAGTCTGCATTGTGCCTCTTGTATATAATTCCGATGCAATTTCTGTGTTTCATCGACAATAAGAAGCTCAGAGGGATACAGTAAACCTGAAGTGAAGCATCGGAATCTATAACTAGTGTCACAGAAATGGTTCAAAACATAGACAGAAAGAAGAGTCAGTTTTCTTGTACTTAAGTCGGCATTGTGCCTTTTGTATTTAATTCCGATGCAATTTCTGTGTTTCATCGTCAATAAGAAGGTCAGAGGGATACAGTAAACCTGAAGTGAAGCATCGGAATCTATAACTAGCGTCACAGGAATGGTTCAAAACAGACAGTGAGAAGAGTCAGTCTTTTTGTACTTAAGTCGGCATTGTGTATTTTGTATTTAATTCCAATGCAATTTCAGTGTTTCATCGTCAATACGAAGGTCAGAGGGATACAGTAAACCTGAAGTGAAGCATCGGAATCTTTCACTGGTGTCACAGGAGTGGTCCAAAACGTAAACAGTAAGAAGAGTCAGTTTTCTTGTACTTAGGTCGGCATACTGCCTTTTGCATTTAATTCCGATGCAATTTCTGTGTTTCATCGTCAATAAGAAGGTCAGAGGGATACAGTAAACCTGAAGTGAAGCATCAGAATCTATAACTAGTGTCACAGGAGTGGTTCAAAACATAAACAGTAGGTAGAGTCAGCCTTCTTGTACTTAAGTCGGCATTGTGCTTTTTGTATTTTATTCCGATGCAATTTATGTGCTTCATCGTCAATGAGAAGGTCAGCTCGATACAGTAAACCTGAAGCAAAGCATCGGAATCTATAATTAGTGTCACAGGAATGGTTCAAAACATAGGCAGTGCGAAGAGCCAGTCTTCTTGTACATGAGTCGGCATTGTGCATTTTGTATTTAATTCTGATGAAAATTCTGTGTTTGATCGTCAATAAGAAGGTCAGAGGGACACAGTAAACCCGAAGTGAAGCATCGGAATCTATAACTCGTGTCACAGGAATGGTTTAAATCATAGACAGTAAGAAGAGCCAGACTTCTTGTACTTAAGTCGGCCTTGTGCCTTTTGTATTTAATTAAGATGCAATTTCTGTGTTTCATCTTCAATAAGAAGGTGAAAGGGATACAGTAAACCAGAATTGAAGCCTCGGAATCTATAACTAGTGTCACAGGAATGGTTCAAATCATAGACAGTAAGAAGAGTAAGTCCTCTTGTACTTAAGTCGGCATTGTGAATTTTGTATATAACTCCGATGCAGTTTCTGTGTTTCATCGTCAATAAGAAGCTCAGAGGGATACAGTAAACCTGAAGTGAAGCATCGGAATCTATAACTGTTGTCACAGGAATGGTTCATGACATAGACAGTGAGAAGAGTCAGTTTTCTTGTACTTAAGTCGGCATTGTGCCTTATGTATTTAATTCCGTTGCAGTTTCTGTGTTTCATCGTCAATAAGAAAGACAGAGGGATACAGTAAACCTGAAGTGAACATCGGAATCTATACCTAGTGTCACAGGAATGGTTCAAATCATAGACAGTAAGAAGAGGCAGTCTTTTTGTACTTAAGTCGGCATTGTGCCTTTTGTATTTAATTCCGATGCAATTTCTGTGTTTCATCGTCAATACGAAGATCAGAGGGAAACAGTAACCCTCAAGTGAAGCATCGGAATCTATAACTAGTGTCACAGGAATGGTTCAAAACATAGACAGTAAGAAGATAAGTCTTCTTGTACTTAGGTCGGCATTGTGCCTTTTGTATTAAATTCCGATGCAGTATCTGTGTTTCTTCGTCAATAAGAAGGTCAGGGGGATACAGTAAACCTGAAGTGAAGCATCGGAATCTATAATTAGTGTCACAGAAATGGTTCAAAACATAGACAGTAAGAAGAGCCAGTCTTCTTGTCCTTGAGTCGGCATTGTGCCTTTTGTATTTAATTCCGATGTTATTTCTGTGTTTCATCGTCAATAAGAACGTCAGAGGGATTCAGTAAACCTGAAGTGAAGCATCGGAATCGATAACTAGTGTCACAGGAATGGTTCAAACCATAGACAGTAAGAAGGTCAGTCTTTTTGTACTTAAGTCAACATTGTGCCTTTTGTATTTAATTCCGATGCAATTGATATGTTTCATCGTCAATGCGAAGGTCAGAGGGATACAGTAAACCTAAAGTGAAGCATCGGAATCTATAACTAGTGTCACAGGAATGGTTCAAAACATAGACAGTAAGACGGGTCAGTCTTCTTGTACCTAAGTCGGCATTGTGCATTTTGAATTTAATTCCGATGCAATTTCTGTGTTTCATCGTCAATAAGAAGGTCAGAGGGATACAGTAAACCTGAAGTGAAGCATCGGAATCTATGACTAGTGTCACAGAAATGGTTCAAAACATAGACAGTAAGAAGAGCCAGTCTTCTTGTACTTGAGCCGGCATTTGCCTTGTATATTTAATTCCGATGCAATTTCTGTGTTTCTTCGTCAATAAGAAGGTCAGAGGGATACAGTAAACCTGAAGTGAAGCATCGGAATCTATAACTAGTTTCGCAGGAATGGTTCAAAACATAGACAGTAAGAAGAGCCAGTCTTCTTGTACTTGAGTCGGCATTGTGCCTTTTGTATTTAATTCGGATGCAATTTCTGTGTTTCATCGTCAATAAGAAGGTCAGAGGGATACAGTAAACTTGAAGTTAAGCATCAGAATCTATAACTAGTGTCACAGGAATGGTTCAAAACATAAACAGTAATTAGAGTCAGTCTTCTTGTACTGAAGTCGGCATTGAGCCTTTTGTATTTCATTCCGATGCAATTTGTGTGCTTCATCGTCAATAAGAAGGTCAGCTGGATACAGTAAACCTGAAGTGAAGCATCGGAATCTATAACTAGTGTCACAGGAATGGTTCAAAACATAGGCAGTAAGAAGAGCCAGTCTTCTTGTACATGAGTCGGCATTGTGCATTTTGTATTTAATTCTGATGAAATTTCTGTGTTTGATCGTCAATAAGAAGGCAGAGCTATACAGTAAACCTGAAGTGAAGCATCGGAATCTATAACTCTTGTTACGTGAATGGTTCAAATCATAGACAGTAAGAAGAGTCAGACATCTTGTACTTAAGTCGGCATTGTGCCTTATGTATTTAATTCCGATGCAATTTCTGTGTTTCATCGTCAATAAGAAGGTCCTAGGGATACAGTAAACCTGAAGTGAAGCATCGGAATATATAACTAGTGTCACTGGAATGGTTCAAAACATAGACAGTAAGAAGAGTCAGTATTTTTGTACTTAAGTCGGGATTTTGCCTTTTGTATTTAATTCCGATGCAATTTCTGTGTTTCATCGTCAATACGAAGGTCAGAGGGATACAGTAAACCTGAAGTGAAGCATCGGAATCTATAACTAGTGTCAGAGCAATGGTTCAAAACATAGGCAGTAAGAAGAGCCAGTCTTCATGTATTTAAGTCGGCATTGTGCTTTTTGTATTTAATTCTGATGAAATTTCTGTGTTTGTTCGTCAATAAGAAGGTCAGAGGGATACAGTAAACCTGAAGTGAAGCATCGGAATCTATAACTAGTGTCACAGGAATGTTTCAAATCATAGACAGTAAGAAGAGTCAGTCTTCTTGTACTTAAGTCGGCATTGTGCCTTTTGTATTTAATTAAGATGCAATTTCTGTCTTTCATTGTCAATAAGAAGGTCAAAGGGATACAGTAAACCTGAAGTGAAGCATTGGAATCTGTAACTAGTGTCACAGGAATGGTTCAAAACATAGACAGTAAGAAGAGTAAGTCCTCTTGTACTTAAGTCGGCATTGTGCTTTTTGTATATAATTCCGATGCAATTTCTGTGTTTCATTGTCAATAAGAAGGTCAGAGGGATACAGTAAACCTGAAGTGAAACATCGGAATCTATAACTAGTGTCACAGGAATGGTTCAAAACATAGACAGTAAGAAGAGTCAGTTTTCTAGTACTTAAGTCGGCATTGTGCCTTTTGTATTTAATTCCGATGCAATTTCTGTGTTTCATCGTCAATAAGAAGGTCAGAGGGATACAGTAAACCTGAAGTGAAGCATCGGAATCTATAACTAGTGTCACAGGAATGGTTCAAAACATAGACAGTAAGAAGAGTCTGTCTTTTTGTACTTAAGTCGGCATTGTGCCTTTTGTATTTAATTCCGATGCAATTTCTGTGTTTCATCGTCAATACGAAGGTCAGAGGGATATAGTAAACCTTAAGTGAAGCATCGGAATCTATAACTAATGTCACAGGAATGGTTCAAAACATAGACAGTAAGAAAGGTCAGTCTTCTTGTACTTAAGTCGGCATGGTCCTTTTGTATTTAATTCCGATGCAATATCTGTGTTTCTTCGTCAATAAGAAGGTCAGAGGGATACAGTAAACCTGAAGTGAAGCATCGGAATCTATAACTAGTGTCAC
Source organism: Schistocerca americana (assembly GCF_021461395.2). Taxonomy (NCBI): domain Eukaryota; kingdom Metazoa; phylum Arthropoda; class Insecta; order Orthoptera; family Acrididae; genus Schistocerca; species Schistocerca americana. The sequence goes on from NC_060128.1 coordinate 18,943,608, forward strand.
AGAAATGGTTCAAAACATAGACAGTAAGAAGAGCGAGTCTTCTTGTACTTAAGTCGGCATTGTGCCTTTTGTATTCAATTCCGATGAAATTTACGTGTTTCATCGTCAATAAGAAGATCCAAGGGATACAGTAAACATGAAGTGAAGCATCGAAATCCAAAACCGGTCTCACAGGAAGCGTTCAAAACATAGACAGTAAGAAGAGCCAGTCTTCCTGTACATGAGTCGGCATTGTGCCTTTTGTATTTAATTCCGATGCAATTTCTGTGTTTTATCGTCAATAAGAATCTCAGGTGGATACAGTAAACCTGAAGTGAAACATCGGAATCTATAACTAGTGTCACAGGAATGGTTCAAATCATAGACAGGAAGTATAGCCGGTCTTCTTGTACTTGAGTCGGCATTGTGCCTTTTGTATTTATTTCCGATGCAATTTCTGTGTTTCATCGACAATACGACGGCCAGAGGGAAACAGTAAACCTGAAGTGATGCATCAGAATCTGTAACTAGTGTCACAGAAACGGTTCAAAACACAGATATTAAGAAGAGTCAGTTTTCTTGTACTTAAGTCGGCATTGTGCCTTTTGTATTTAATTCCGAAGCAATTTCTGTGTTTCATCGTCAATAAGAATGTCAGAGGGATACAGTAAACCTGAAGTGAAGCATCGGAATCTATAACTAGTGTCACAGGAATGGTTCAAAACATAGACAGTAAGAAGAGATAGTCTTCTTGTACTTAAGTCGGCATTGTGCCTTTTGTATTCAATTCCGATGCAATTTACGTGTTTCATCGTCAATAAGAAGGTCAGAGGGATACAGTAAACCTGAAGTGAAGCATCGGAATCTATAACTAGTTTCGCAGGAATGGGTCAAAACATAGACAGTAAGAAGAGCCAGTCTTCTTGTACTTGAGTCGGCATTGTGCCTTTTGTATTTAATTCGGATGCAATTTCTGTGTTTCATCGTCAATAAGAAGGTCAGAGGGATACAGTAAACTTGAAGTTAAGCATCAGAATCTATAACTAGTGTCACAGGAATGGTTCAAAACATAAACAGTAATTAGAGTCAGTCTTCTTGTACTGAAGTCGGCATTGAGCCTTTTGTATTTCATTCCGATGCAATTTGTGTGCTTCATCGTCAATAAGAAGGTCAGCTGGATACAGTAAACCTGAAGTGAAGCATCGGAATCTATAACTAGTGTCACAGGAATGGTTCAAAACATAGGCAGTAAGACGAGCCAGTCTTCTTGTACATGAGTCGGCATTGTGCATTTTGTATTTAATTCTGATGAAATTTCTGTGTTTGATCGTCAATAAGAAGGCAGAGCTATACAGTAAACCTGAAGTGAAGCATCGGAATCTATAACTCTTGTTACGTGAATGGTTCAAATCATAGACAGTAAGAAGAGTCAGACATCTTGTACTTAAGTCGGCATTGTGCCTTATGTATTTAATTCCGATGCAATTTCTGTGTTTCATCGTCAATAAGAAGGTCCTAGGGATACAGTAAACCTGAAGTGAAGCATCGGAATATATAACTAGTGTCACTGGAATGGTTCAAAACATAGACAGTAAGAAGAGTCAGTATTTTTGTACTTAAGTCGGGATTTTGCCTTTTGTATTTAATTCCGATGCAATTTCTGTGTTTCATCGTCAATACGAAGGTCAGAGGGATACAGTAAACCTGAAGTGAAGCATCGGAATCTATAACTAGTGTCAGAGCAATGGTTCAAAACATAGGCAGTAAGAAGAGCCAGTCTTCATGTATTTAAGTCGGCATTGTGCTTTTTGTATTTAATTCTGATGAAATTTCTGTGTTTGTTCGTCAATAAGAAGGTCAGAGGGATACAGTAAACCTGAAGTGAAGCATCGGAATCTATAACTAGTGTCACAGGAATGTTTCAAATCATAGACAGTAAGAAGAGTCAGTCTTCTTGTACTTAAGTCGGCATTGTGCCTTTTGTATTTAATTAAGATGCAATTTCTGTCTTTCATTGTCAATAAGAAGGTCAAAGGGATACAGTAAACCTGAAGTGAAGCATTGGAATCTGTAACTAGTGTCACAGGAATGGTTCAAAACATAGACAGTAAGAAGAGTAAGTCCTCTTGTACTTAAGTCGGCATTGTGCTTTTTGTATATAATTCCGATGCAATTTCTGTGTTTCATTGTCAATAAGAAGGTCAGAGGGATACAGTAAACCTGAAGTGAAACATCGGAATCTATAACTAGTGTCACAGGAATGGTTCAAAACATAGACAGTAAGAAGAGTCAGTTTTCTAGTACTTAAGTCGGCATTGTGCCTTTTGTATTTAATTCCGATGCAATTTCTGTGTTTCATCGTCAATAAGAAGGTCAGAGGGATACAGTAAACCTGAAGTGAAGCATCGGAATCTATAACTAGTGTCACAGGAATGGTTCAAAACATAGACAGTAAGAAGAGTCTGTCTTTTTGTACTTAAGTCGGCATTGTGCCTTTTGTATTTAATTCCGATGCAATTTCTGTGTTTCATCGTCAATACGAAGGTCAGAGGGATATAGTAAACCTTAAGTGAAGCATCGGAATCTATAACTAATGTCACAGGAATGGTTCAAAACATAGACAGTAAGAAAGGTCAGTCTTCTTGTACTTAAGTCGGCATGGTCCTTTTGTATTTAATTCCGATGCAATATCTGTGTTTCTTCGTCAATAAGAAGGTCAGAGGGATACAGTAAACCTGAAGTGAAGCATCGGAATCTATAACTAGTGTCACAGAAATGGTTCAAAACATAGACAGTAAGAAGAGCGAGTCTTCTTGTACTTAAGTCGGCATTGTGCCTTTTGTATTCAATTCCGATGAAATTTACGTGTTTCATCGTCAATAAGAAGATCCAAGGGATACAGTAAACATGAAGTGAAGCATCGAAATCCAAAACCGGTCTCACAGGAAGCGTTCAAAACATAGACAGTAAGAAGAGCCAGTCTTCCTGTACATGAGTCGGCATTGTGCCTTTTGTATTTAATTCCGATGCAATTTCTGTGTTTTATCGTCAATAAGAATCTCAGGTGGATACAGTAAACCTGAAGTGAAACATCGGAATCTATAACTAGTGTCACAGGAATGGTTCAAATCATAGACAGGAAGTATAGCCGGTCTTCTTGTACTTGAGTCGGCATTGTGCCTTTTGTATTTATTTCCGATGCAATTTCTGTGTTTCATCGACAATACGACGGTCAGAGGGAAACAGTAAACCTGAAGTGATGCATCAGAATCTGTAACTAGTGTCACAGAAACGGTTCAAAACACAGATATTAAGAAGAGTCAGTTTTCTTGTACTTAAGTCGGCATTGTGCCTTTTGTATTTAATTCCGAAGCAATTTCTGTGTTTCATCGTCAATAAGAATGTCAGAGGGATACAGTAAACCTGAAGTGAAGCATCGGAATCTATAACTAGTGTCACAGGAATGGTTCAAAACATAGACAGTAAGAAGAGATAGTCTTCTTGTACTTAAGTCGGCATTGTGCCTTTTGTATTCAATTCCGATGCAATTTACGTGTTTCATCGTCAATAAGAAGGTCAGAGGGATACAGTAAACCTGAAGTGAAGCATCGGAATCTATAACTAGTGTCACAGGAATGGTTCAAAACATAGACAGTAAGAAGAGTAAGTCTTTTTGTACTTAAGTCGGCATTGTGCCTTTTGCATTCAATTCCGATGCAATTTACGTGTTTCATCGTCAATAAGGAGGTCCAAGGGATACAGTAAACATGAAGTGAAGCATCGGAATCTAAAACCGGTCTCAAAGGAAGCGTTCAAAACGTAGAAAGTAAGAAGAGTCAGTTTTCTTGTACTTAAGTCGGCATTGTGCCTTTTGAATTTAATTCCGATGCGATTTCTGTGTTTCATCGTCAATACGAAGGTCAGAGGGACACAGTAAACCTGAAGTGAAGCATCGGAATCTGTAACTAGTGTCACAGGAATGGTTCAAAACATAGACAGTAAGAAGGGTCAGTCTTCTTGTACTTTAGTCGGCATTGTGCCTTTTGTATTTAATTCCGATGCAATTTCTGTGTTTCATCGTCAATAAGAAGGTAAGAGGGATACAGTAAACCTGACGTGAAGCATCGGAATCTATAACTAGTGTCACAGGAATGGTTCAAAACAGACTGTGAGAAGAGTCAGTCTTTTTGTACTTAAGTCGGCATTGTGTATCTTGTATTTATTTCCAATGCAATTTCTGTGTTTCTTCGTCATTAAGAAGGTCAGAGGGATACAGTAAACCTGAAGTGAAGCATCGGAATCTATAACTAGTGTCACAGAAATGGTTCAAAACATAGACAGTAAGAAGAGCCAGTCTTCTTGTACTTGAGCCGGCATTTGCCTTTTGTATTTAATTCCGATGCAATTTCTGTGTTTCTTCGTCAATAAGAAGCTCAGCTGGATACAGTAAACCTGAAGTGAAACATCGGAATCTATAACTAGTGTCACAGGAATGGTTCAAATCATAGACAGGAAGTATAGCCGGTTTTCTTGTACTTGAGTCGGCATTGTGCCTTTTGTATTTATTTCCGATGCAATTTCTGTGTTTCATCGACAATACGACGGTCAGAGGTAAACAGTAAACCTGAAGTGATGCATCAGAATCTATAACTAGTGTCACAGAAACGGTTCAAAACATAGATATTAAGAAGAGTCAGTTTTCTTGTACTTAAGTCGGCATTGTGCCTTTTGTATTTAAAACCGAAGCAATTTCTGTGTTTCATCGTCAATAAGAAGGTCAGAGGGATACAGTAAACCTGAAGTGAAGCATCGGAATCTATAACTAGTGTCACAGGAATGGTTCAAAACATAGACAGTAAGAAGAGATAGTCTTCTTGTACTTAAGTCGGCATTGTGCCTTTTGTATTCAATTCCGATGCAATTTACGTGTTTCATCGTCAATAAGAAGGTCAGAGGGATACAGTAAACCTGAAGTGAAGCATCGGAATCTATAACTAGTGTCACAGGAATGGTTCAAAACATAGACAATAAGAAGAGTCAGTCTTTTTGTACTTAAGTCGGCATTGTGCCTTTTGCATTCAATTCCGATGCAATTTACGTGTTTCATCGTCAATAAGGAGGTCCAAGGGATACAGTAAACATGAAGTGAAGCATCGGAATCTAAAACCGGTCTCAAAGGAAGCGTTCAAAACGTAGACAGTAAGAAGAGTCAGTTTTCTTGTACTTAAGTCGGCATTGTGCCTTTTGTATTTAATTCCGATGCGATTTCTGTGTTTCATCGTCAATACGAAGGTCAGAGGGACACAGTAAACCTGAAGTGAAGCATCGGAATCTATAACTAGTGTCACAGGAATGGTTCAAAACATAGACAGTAAGAAGGGTCAGTCTTCTTGTACTTTAGTCGGCATTGTGCCTTTTGTATTTAATTCCGATGCAATATCTGTGTTTCTTCGTCAATAAGAAGGTCAGAGGGATACAGTAAACCTGAAGTGAAGCATCGGAATCTATAACTAGTGTCACAGAAATGGATTAAAACATAGACAGTAAGAAGAGCCAGTCTTCTTGTACTTCAGTCGGCATTGTGCCTCTTGTAAATAATTCCGATGCAATTTCTGTGTTTCATCGACAATAAGAAGCTCAGAGGGATACAGTAAACCTGAAGTAAAGCATCGGAATCTATAACTAGTGTCACAGGAATGGTTCAAAACATAGACAGAAAGAAGAGTCAGTTTTCTTGTACTTGAGTCGGCATTGTGCCTTTTGTATTTAATTCCGATGCAATTTCTGTGTTTCATCGTCAATACGACGATCAGAGGGAAACAGTAAACCTGAAGTGATGCATCAGAATCTATAACTAGTGTCACAGAAATGGTTCAAAGCATAGATATTAAGAAGAGTCAGTTTTCTTGTACTTAAGTCGGCATTGTGCCTTTTGTATTTAATTCCGAAGCAATTTCTGTGTTTCATCGTCAATAAGAAGGTCAGAGGGATACAGTAAACCTGAAGTGAAGCATCGGAATCTATAACTAGTGTCACAGGAATGGTTCAAAACATAGACAGTAAGAAGAGTCAGTCTTTTTGTACTTAAGTCGGCATTGTGCCTTTTGCATTCAATTCCGATGCAATTTACGTGTTTCATCGTCAATAAGAAGGTCCAAGGGATACAGTAAACATGAAGTGGAGCATGGGAATCTAAAACCGGTCTCACAGGAAGCGTTCAAAACATAGACAGTAAGAAGAGGTAGTTTTCTTGTACTTAAGTCGGCATTGTGCCTTTTGTATTTAATTCCGATGCGATTTCTGTGTTTCATCGTCAATAAGAAGGTCACAGGGATCAAGTAAACCTGAAGTGAAGCATCGGAATCTATAACTAGTGTCACAGGAATGGTTCAAAACATAGACAGTAAGAAGAGTCAGTCTTTTTGTACTTAAGTCGGCATTGTGCCTTTTGCATTTAATTCCGATGCGATTTCTGTGTCTCATCGTCAATACGAAGGTCAGAGGGACACAGTAAACCTGAAGTGAAGCATCGGAATCTATAACTAGTGTCACAGGAATGGTTCAAAATATAGACAGTAAGAAGGGTCAGTCTTCTTGTACTTGAGTCGGCATTGTGCCTTTTGTATTTAATTCCGATGCAATATCTGTGTTTCTTCGTCAATACGAAGGTCAGAGGGATACAGTAAACCTGAAGTGAAGCATCGGAATCTAAAACTAGTGTCACAGAAATGGTTTAAAACATAGACAGTAAGAAGAGCCAGTCTTCTTGTACTTCAGTCGGCATTGTGCCTCTTGTATTTAATTCCGATGCAATTTCTGTGTTTCATCGACAATAAGAAGCTCAGAGGGATACAGTAAACCTGAAGTGAAGCATCGGAATTAATAACTAGTGTCACAGGAATGGTTCAAAACATAGACAGAAAGAAGAGTCAGTTTTCTTGTACTTAAGTCGGCATTGTGCCTTTTTTATTTAATTCCGATGCAATTTCTGTGTTTCATCGTCAATAAGAAGGTCAGAGGGATACAGTAAACCTGACGTGAAGCATCGGAATCTATAACTAGTGTCACAGGAATGGTTCAAAACAGACAGTGAGAAGAGTCAGTCTTTTTGTACTTAAGTCGGCATTGTGTATTTTGTATTTAATTCCAATGCAATTTCAGTGTTTCATCGTCAATACGAAGGTCAGAGGGATACAGTAAACCTGAAGTGAAGCATCGGAATCTTTCACTAGTGTCACAGGAGTGGTTAAAAACATAAACAGTAAGAAGAGTCAGTTTTCTTGTACTTATGTCGGCATACTGCCTTTTGTATTTAATTCCGAAGCAATTTCTGTGTTTCATCGTCAATAAGACGGTCAGAGGGATACAGTAAACCCGAAGTGAAGCATCGGAATCTATAACTAGTGTCACAGGAATGGTTCAAAACATAGACAGTAAGAGAAATCAGTTTTCCTGTATTTCAGTCGGCATTGTGCCTTTTGTATGTAATTCCGATGCAATTTCTGTGTTTCATCGTCAATAAGAAGGTCATAGGGATACAGTAAACCTAAAGTGAAGCATCGGAATCTATAACTAGTGTCACAGGAATGGTTCAAAACATAGACAGTAAGAAGAGTCAATTTTCTTGTACTTACGTCGGCACTGTGCCTTTTCTATTTAATTCCGATGCAATATCTTTGTTTAGCGTCAATAAGAAGGTTCAAGGGGTACAGTAAACTTGAAGTGAAGCATCGGAATCTGTAACTAGTGTCACAGGAATGGTTCATAACATAGTCAGTAGGAAGAGTCAGTTTTCTTGTACTTAAGTCGGCATTGTTCCTTTTGTTTTTAATTCCGATGCAATTTCTGTGTTTCATCGTCAATAGAAAGATCAGAGGGATACAGTAAACCTGAAGTGAAGCATCGGAATCAATTACTTGTGTCACAGGAATGGTTCAAAACAGAGACAGTAAGAAGAGTCAGTCTTTTTGTACTTAAGTCGGCATTGTGCCTATTGTATTTAATTCCGATGCAATTTCTGTGTTTCATCGTCAATACGAAGGTCAGAGGGATGCAGGAAACCTGAAGTGAAGCATCGAAATCTATAACTAGTGTCACAGGAATGGTTCAAAACATAGACAGTAAGAGGGGTCAGTCTTCTTGTACTTAAGTCGGCATTGTGCCTTTTGTATTTAATTCCGATGCAATATCTGTGTTTCTTCGTCAATAGGAAGGTCAGAGGGATACAGTAAACCTGAAGTGAAACATCGGAATCTATAACTAGTGTCACAGGAATGGTTCAAATCATAGACAGTAAGAAGAGTCACTCTTCTTGTACTTAGGTCGGCATTGTGCCTTTTGTATTTAGCTAAGATGCAATTTCTGTGTTTCATCGTCAATAAGAAGGTCAAATTGATACAGTAATCCTGAAGTGAAGCATCGGAATCTATAACTTGTGTCACAGGAATGGTTCAAAGCAGACAGTGAGAAGAGTCAGTCTTTTTGTACTTAAGTCGGTATTGTGTATTTTGTATTTAATTCCGATGCAATTTCAGTGTTTCATCGTCAATACGAAGGTCAGAGGGGAACAGTAAACCTGAAGTGAAGCATCGGAATCTTTCACTAGTGTCACAGGAGTGGTTCAAAACATAAACAGTAAGAAGAGTCACTTTTCTTGTACTTAGGTCGGCATACTGCCTTTTGTATTTAATTCCGATGCAATTTCTGTGTTTCATCGTCAATAATAAGGTCAGAGGGATACAGTAAACCCAAAGTGAATCATCGGAATCTACAACTAGTGTCACAGGAATGGTTCAAAACATAGACAGTAAGAGAAGTCAGTTTTCTTGCACTTATGTCGGCATTGTGCCTTTTGTATTTAATTCCGATGCAATAACTGTGTTTCTTCGTCAATAAGAAGGTCAGAGGGATACAGAAAACCTGAAGTGAAGCATCGGAATCTATAACTAGTGTCACAGAAATGGTTCAAAACATAGACAGTAAGAAGAGCGAGTCTTCTTGTACTTATGTCGGCATTGTGCCTTTTGTATTCAATTTCGATGAAATTTACGTGTTTCATCGTCAATAAGAAGGTCCAAGGCATACAGTAAACATGAAGTGAAGCATCGAAATCAAAAACCGGTCTCACAGGAAGCGTTCAAAACATAGACAGTAAGAAGAGCCAGTCTTCCTGTACATGAGTCGGCATTGTGCCTTTTGCATTTAATTCCGATGCAATTTCTGTGTTTCATCGTCAATAAGAAGGTGAGATGGATACAGTAAACCTGAAGTGAAACATCGGAATCTATAACTAGTGTCACAGGAATGGTTCAAATCATAGACAGCAAGTATAGCCAGTCTTCTTGTACTTGAGTCGGCATTGTGCCTTTTGTATTTAATTCCGATGCAATTTCTGTGTTTCATCGTCAATACGACGGTCAGAGGGACACAGTAAACCTGAAGTGATGCATCGGAATCTATAACTAGTGTCACAGAAATGGTTCAAAACATAGATATTAAGAAGAGTCTGTTTTCTTGTACTTAAGTCGGCATTGTGCATTTTCTATTTAATTCCGATGCAATTTGTGTGTTTCGCCTTCAATAAGAAGCTCAGAGGGATACAGTAAACCTGAAGTGAAGCATCGGAATCTATAACTAGTGTCACAGGAATGGTTCAAAACATAGACAGTAAGAAGAGTCAGTTTTCTTGTACTAAAGTCGGCATTGTGCCTTTTGTATTTAATTCCGAAGCAACTTCTATGTTTCATCGTCAATAAGAAGGTCAGAGGGATACAGTAAACCTGAAGTGAAGCATCGGAATCTATAACTAGTGTCACAGGAATGGTTCAAAACATAGACAGTAAGAAGAGTCAGTCTTCTTGTACTTAAGTCGGCATTGTGCCTTTTGTATTCAATTCCGATGCAATTTACGTGTTTCATCGTCAATAAGAAGGTCCAAGGAATACAGTAAACATGAAGTGAAGCATCGGAATCTAAAACCGGTCTCACAGGAAGCGTTCAAAACATAGACAGTAAGAAGAGTCAGTTTTCTTGTACTTAAGTCGGCATTGTGCCTTTTGTATTTATTTCCGATGCGATTTCTGTGTTTAATCGTCAATAAGAAGGTCACAGGGATAAAGTAAACCTGAAGTGAAGCATCGGAATCTATAACTAGTGTCACAGGAATGGTTCAAAACATATACTGTAAGAAGAGTCAGTTTTTTTGTACTTAAGTCGGCATTGTGCCTTTTGTATGTAATTCCGATGAAATTTCTGTGTTTCGTCGTCAATAAGAAGGTCAGAGGTATACAGTAAAGCTGAAGTGAAGCATCGGAATCTATAACTAGTGTCGCAGAAATGGTTCAAAGCATAGACAGTAAGGACAGTATTTAAGAGGGCATTGTGCCTTTTGTATTTAATTGCGATGCAATTTCTGTGTTTCATCGTCAATAAGACGGTCAGAGGGATACAGTAAACCTGAAGTGAAGCATCGGAATCTATAACTAGTGTCACAGGAATGGTTCAAAACATAGACAGTAAGAAGAGTCAGCCTTTTTGTACTTAAGTCGGCATTGTGCCTTTTGCATTTAATTCCGATGCGATTTCTGTGTTTCATCGTCAATACGAAGGTCAGAGGGACACAGTAAACCTGAAGTGAAACATCGGAATCTATAACTAGTGTCACAGGAATGGATCAAAACATAGACAGTAAGAAGGGTCAGTCTTCTTGTACTTGAGTCGGCATTGTGCCTTTTGTATTTAATTCCGATGCAATATCTGTGTTTCTTCGTCAATAAGAAGGTCAGAGGGATACAGTAAACCTGAAGTGAAGCATCGCAATCTATAACTAGTGTCACAGAAATGGTTTAAAACATAGACAGTAAGAAGAGCCAGTCTTCTTGTACTTCAGTCGGCATTGTGCCTTTTGTATATAATTCCGATGCAATTTCTGTGTTTCATCGACAATAAGAAGCTCAGAGGGATACAGTAAACCTGAAGTGAAGCATCGGAATCTATAACCAGTGTCACAGGTATGGTTCAAAACAGACAGTGAGAAGACTCAGTCTTTTTGTACTTAAGTCGGCATTGTGTATTTTGTATTTAATTCCAATGCAATTTCAGTGTTTCATCGTCAATACGAAGGTCAGAGGGATACAGTAAACCTGAAGTGAAGCATCGGAATCTTTCACTAGTGTCACAGGAGTGGTTCAAAACATAAACAGTAAGAAGAGTCAGTTTTCTTGTACTTATGTCGGCATAATGCCTTTTGTATTTAATTCCGAAGCAATTTCTGTGTTTCATCGTCAATAAGACGGTCAGAGGGATACAGTAAACCCGAAGTGAAGCATCGGAATCTATAACTAGTGTCACAGGAATGGTTCAAAACATAGACAGTAAGAGAAATCAGTTTTCTTGTATTTCAGTCGGCATTGTGCCTTTTGTATGTAATTCCGATGCAATTTCTGTGTTTCATCGTCAATAAGAAGGTCATAGGGATACAGTAAACCTAAAGTGAAGCATCGGTATCTATAACTAGTGTCACAGGAATGGTTCAAAACATAGACAGTAAGAAGAGTCAATTTTCTTGTACTTACGTCGGAACTGTGCCTTTTCTATTTAATTCCGATGCAATATCGTTGTTTCGGCGTCAAAAGGAAGGTTCAAGGGGTACAGTAAACTTGAAGTGAAGCATCGGAATCTGTAACTAGTGTCACAGGAATGGTTCAAAACATAGTCAGTAGGAAGAGTCAGTTTTCTTGTACTTAAGTCGACATTGTTCCTTTTGTTTTTAATTCCGATGCAATTTCTGTGTTTCATCGTCAATAGAAAGATCAGAGGGATACAGTAAACCTGAAGTGAAGCATCGGAATCAATTACTTGTGTCACAGGAATGGTTCAAAACATAGACAGTAAGAAGAGTCAGTCTTTTTGTACTTAAGTCGGCATTGTGACTATTGTATTTAATTCCGATGCAATTTCTGTGTTTCATCGTCAATACGAAGGTCAGAGGGATGCAGGAAACCTGAAGTGAAGCATCGAAATCTATAACTAGTGTCACAGGAATGGTTCAAAACATAGACAGTAAGAGGGGTCAGTCTTCTTGTACTTAAGTCGGCATTGTGCCTTTTGTATTTAATTCCGATGCAATATCTGTGTTTCTTCGTCAATATGAAGGTCAGAGGGATACAGTAAACCTGAAGTGAAGCATCGGAATCTGTAACTAGTGTCACAGAAATGGTTCAAAACATAGACAGTAAGAAGAGCCAGTCTTCTTGTACTTCAGTCGGCATTGTGCCCTTTGTATTTCATTCCCATGCAAATTCTGTGTTTCATCGTCAATAAGAAGGTCAGAGGGATACAGTAAACCTGAAGTGAAGCATCGGAATCTTTCACTAGTGTCACAGGAGTGGTTCAAAACATAAACAGTAAGAAGAGTCACTTTTCTTGTACTTAGGTCGGCATACTGCCTTTTGTATTTAATTCCGATGCAATTTCTGTGTTTCATCGTCAATAATAAGGTCAGAGGGATACATTAAACCCGAAGTGAAGCATCGGAATCTACAACTAGTGTCACAGGAATGGTTCAAAACATAGACAGTAAGAAGAGCGAGTCTTCTTGTACTTATGTCGGCATTGTGCCTTTTGTATTCAATTTCGATGAAATTTACGTGTTTCAGCGTCAATAAGAAGGTCCAAGGGATACAGTAAACATGAAGTGAAGCATCGAAATCAAAAACCGGTCTCACAGGAAGCGTTCAAAACATAGACAGTAAGAAGAGCCAGTCTTCCTGTACATGAGTCGGCATTGTGCCTTTTGCATTTAATTCCGATGCAATTTCTGTGTTTCATCGTCAATAAGAAGGTGAGCTGGATACAGTAAACCTGAAGTGAAACATCGGAATCTATAACTAGTGTCACAGGAATGGTTCAAATCATAGACAGCAAGTATAGCCAGTCTTCTTGTACTTGAGTCGGCATTGTGCCTTTTGTATTTAATTCCGATGCAATTTCTGTGTTTCATCGTCAATACGACGGTCAGAGGGAAACAGTAAACCTGAAGTGATGCATCGGAATCTATAACTTGTGTCACAGAAATGGTTCAAAACATAGATATTAAGAAGAGTCTGTTTTCTTGTACTTAAGTCGGCATTGTGCATTTTCTATTTAATTCCGATGCAATTTCTGTGTTTCGTCTTCAATAAGAAGCTCAGAGGGATACAGTAAACCTGAAGTGAAGCATCGGAATCTATAACTAGTGTCACAGGAATGGTTCAAAACATAGACAGTAAGAAGAGTCAGCCTTTTTGTACTTAAGTCGGCATTGTGCCTTTTGCATTTAATTCCGATGCGATTTCTGTGTTTCATCGTCAATACGAAGGTCAGAGGGACACAGTAAACCTGAAGTGAAGCATCCGAATCTATAACTAGTGTCACAGGAATGGATCAAAACATAGACAGTAAGAACGGTCAGTCTTCTTGTACTTGAGTCGGCATTGTGCCTTTTGTATTAAATTCCGATGCAATATCTGTGTTTCTTCGTCAATAAGAAGGTCAGAGGGATACAGTAAACCTGAAGTGAAGCATCGCAATCTATAACTAGTGTCACAGAAATGGTTTAAAACATAGACAGTAAGAAGAGCCAGTCTTCTTGTACTTCAGTCGGCATTGTGCCTTTTGTATATAATTCCGATGCAATTTCTGTGTTTCATCGACAATAAGAAGCTCAGAGGGATACAGTAAACCTGAAGTGAAGCATCGGAATCTATAACTAGTGTCACAGGAATGGTTCAAAACAGACAGTGAGAAGAGTCAGTCTTTTTGTACTTAAGTCGGCATTGTGTATTTTGTATTTAATTCCGATGCAATTTCAGTGTTTCATCGTCAATACGAAGGTCAGAGGGATACAGTAAACCTGAAGTGAAGAATCGGAATCTTTCACTAGTGTCACAGGAGTGGTTCAAAACATAAACAGTAAGAAGAGTCAGTTTTCTTGTACTTAGGTCGGCATACCGCATTTGTATTTAATTCCGATGCAATTTCTTTGTTTCATCGTCAATAATAAGGTCAGAGGGATACAGTAAACCCGAAGTGAAGCATCGGAATCTATAACTAGTACCACAGGAATGGTTCAAAACATAGACAGTATGGGAAGTCAGTTTTCTTGCACTTAAGTCGGCATTGTGCCTTTTGTATGTAATTCCGATGCAATTTCTGTGTTTCATCGTCAATAAGAAATTCAGAGGGATACAGTAAACCTGAAGTGAAGCATCGGAATCTATAACTTGTGTCACAGGAATGGTTCAAAACATAGACAGTAAGAAGCGTCAGTCTACTTGTACTTAAGTCGGCATTGTGCCTTTTGTATATAATTCCGATGCAGTTTCTGTGTTTTATCGTCAATAAGAAGCTCAGAGCGATACTGTAAACCTAAAGTGAAGCATCGGAATCTATAACAAGTGTCACAGGAATGGTTCAAAACATAGACAATAAGAAGAGTCAGTCTTTTTGTACTTAAGTCGGCATTGTGCCTTTTGCATTCAATTCCGATGCAATTTACGTGTTTCATCGTCAATAAGAAGGTCCAAGGAATACAGTAAACATGAAGTGAAGCATCGGAATCTAAAACCGGTCTCACAGGAAGCGTTCAAAACATAGACAGTAAGAAGAGTCAGTTTTCTTGTACTTAAGTCGGCATTGTGCCTTATGTATTTAATTCCGATGCGATTTCTGTGTTTCATCGTCAATAAGAAGGTCACAGGGATAAAGTAAACCTGGAGTGAAGCATCGGAATCTATAACTAGTGACACAGGAATGGTTCAAAACATATACTGTAAGAAGAGTCAGTTTTCTTGTACTTAAGTCGGCATTGTGCCTTTTGTATGTAATTCCGATGCAATTTCTGTGTTTCATCATCAATAAGAAGGTCAGAGGTATACAGTAAAGCTGAAGTGAAGCATCGGAATCTATAACTAGTGTCACAGAAATGGTTCAAAGCATAGACAGTAAGGACAGTATTTAAGAGGGCATTGTGCCTTTTGTATTTAATTGCGATGCAATTTCTGTGTTTCATCGTCAATAAGACGGTCAGAGGGATACAGTAAACCTGAAGTGAAGCATCGGAATCTATAACTAGTGTCACAGGAATGGTTCAAAACATAGACAGTAAGAAGAATCAGCCTTTTTGTACTTAAGTCGGCATTGTGCCTTTTGCATTTAATTCCGATGCGATTTCTGTGTTTCATCGTCAATACGAAGGTCAGAGGGACACAGTAAACCTGAAGTGATGCATTGGAATCTACAACTAGTGTCACAGGAATGGATCAAAACATAGACAGTAAGAAGGGTCAGTCTTCTTGTACTTGAGTCGGCATTGTGCCTTTTGTATTTAATTCCGATGCAATATCTGTGTTTCTTCGTCAATAGGAAGGTCAGAGGGATACAGTAAACCTGAAGTGAAGCATCGCAATCTATAACTAGTGTCACAGAAATGGTTTAAAACATAGACAGTAAGAAGAGCCAGTCTTCTTGTACTTCAGTCGGCATTGTGCCTTTTGTATATAATTCCGATGCAATTTCTGTGTTTCATCGACAATAAGAAGCTCAGAGGGATACAGTAAACCTGAAGTGAAGCATCGGAATCTATAACTAGTGTCACAGGAATGGTTCAAAACAGACAGTGAGAAGAGTCAGTCTTTTTGTACTTAAGTCGGCATTGTGTATTTTGTATTTAATTCCGATGCAATTTCAGTGTTTCATCGTCAATACGAAGGTCAGAGGGATACAGTAAAGCTGAAGTGAAGAATCGGAATCTTTCACTAGTGTCACAGGAGTGGTTCAAAACATAAACAGTAAGAAGAGTCAGTTTTCTTGTACTTAGGTCGGCATACTGCATTTGTATTTACTTCCGATGCAATTTCTTTGTTTCATCGTCAAAAATAAGGTCAGAGGGATACAGTAAACCCGAAGTGAAGCATCGGAATCTATAACTAGTACCACAGGAATGGTTCAAACATAGACAGTAAGGGAAGTCAGTTTTCTTGCACTTAAGTCGGCATTGTGCCTTTTGTATTTAATTCCGATGCAATTGTTGTGTTTCATCGTCAATAAGAAGGTCAGAAGGATACAGTAAACCTGAAGTGAAACATCGGAATCTATAACTAGTGTCACAGGAATGGTTCAAATCATATGCAGTAAGAAGAGTCACTCTTCTTTTACTTAGGTCGGCATTGTGTGTTTTGTATTTAGTTAAGATGCAATTTCTGTGTTTCATCGTCAATAAGAAGGTCAAAGGGATACAGTAAACCTGAAGTGAAGCATCGGAATCTATAACTAGTGTCACAGGAATGGTTCAAAACATAGACAGTAAGAAGAGTCAGTCTTTTTGTACTTAAGTCGGCATTGTGCCTTTTGTATATAATTCCGATGCAATTTCTGTGTTTCATAGTCAATAAGAAGGTCAGAGGGATACAGTAAACCTTAAGTGAAGCATCGGAATCTATAACTAGTGTCACAGGAATGGTTCAAAGCATAGACAGTAAGAAGAGTCAGTTTTTTTGTACTTAAGTCGGCATTGTGCCTCTTGCATTTAATTCCGATGCAATTTCGGTGTTTCATCGTCAATAAGAAGGTCAGAGGGATACAGTAAACCTGAAATGAAGCATCGGAATCTATATCTAGTGTCACAGGAATGGTTCAAAGCAGACAGTGAGAAGAGTCAGTCTTTTTGTACTTAAGTCGGTATTGTGTATTTTGTATTTAATTCCGATGCAATTTCAGTGTTTCATCGTCAATACGAAGGTCAGAGGGATACAGTAAACCTGAAGTGAAGCATCGGAATCTTTCACTAGTGTCACAGGAGTGGTTCAAAACATAAACGGTAAGAAGAGTCACTTTTCTTGTACTTAGGTCGGCATACTGCCTTTTGTATTTAATTCCGATGCAATTTCTGTGTTTCATCGTCAATAATAAGATCAGAGGGATACAGTAAAAACGAAGTGAAGCATCGGAATCTACAACTAGTGTCACAGGAATGGTTCAAAACATAGACAGTAAGAGAAGTCAGTTTTCTTGCACTTATGTCGGCATTGTGCCTTTTGTATTTAATTCCGATGCAATAACTGTGTTTCTTCGTCAATAAGAAGGTCAGAGGGATACAGTAAACCTGAAGTGAAGCATCGGAATCTATAACTAGTGTCACAGAAATGGTTCAAAACATAGACAGTAAGAAGAGCGAGTCTTCTTGTACTTATGTCGGCATTGTGCCTTTTGTATTCAATTTCGATGAAATTTACGTGTTTCATCGTCAATAAGAAGGTCCAAGGGATACAGTAAACATGAAGTGAAGCATCGAAATCAAAAACCGGTCTCACAGGAAGCGTTCAAAGAATAGACAGTAAGAAGAGCCAGTCTTCCTGTACATGAGTCGGCATTGTGCCTTTTGCATTTAATTCCGATGCAATTTCTGTGTTTCATCGTCAATAAGAAGGTGAGCTGGATACAGTAAACCTGAAGTGAAACATCGGAATCTATAACTAGTGTCACAGGAATGGTTCAAATCATAGACAGCAAGTATAGCCAGTCTTCTTGTACTTGAGTCGGCATTGTGCCTTTTGTATTTAATTCGGATGCAATTTCTGTGTTTCATCGTCAATACGACGGTCAGAGGGAAACAGTAAACCTGAAGTGATGCATCGGAATCTATAACTAGTGTCACAGAAATGGTTCAAAACATAGATATTAAGAAGAGTCTGTTTTCTTGTACTTAAGTCGGCATTGTGCATTTTCTATTTAATTCCGATGCAATTTCTGTGCTTCGTCTTCAATAAGAAGCTCAGAGGGATACAGTAAACCTGAAGTGAAGCATCGGATTCTATAACTAGTGTCACAGGAATGGTTCAAAACATAGACAGTAAGAAGAGTCAGTTTTCTTGTACTAAAGTCGGCATTGTGCCTTTTGTATTTAATTCCGAAGCAACTTCTATGTTTCATCGTCAATAAGAAGGTCAGAGGGATACAGTAAACCTGAAGTGAAGCATCGGAATCTATAACTAGTGTCACAGGAATGGTTCAAAACATAGACAGTAAGAAGAGTCAGTCTTCTTGTACTTAAGTCGGCATTGTGCCTTTTGTATTCAATTCCGATGCAATTTACGTGTTTCATCGTCAATAAGAAGGTTAGAGGGAAACAGTAAACCTGAAGTGAAGCATCGGAATCTATAACTAGTGTCACAGGAATGGTTCAAAACATAGACAATAAGAAGAGTCAGTCTTTTTGTACTTAAGTCGGCATTGTGCCTTTTGCATTCAATTCCGATGCAATTTACGTGTTTCATCGTCAATAAGAAGGTCCAAGGAATACAGTAAACATGAAGTGAAGCATCGGAATCTAAAACCGGTCTCACAGGAAGCGTTCAAAACATAGACAGTAAGAAGAGTAAGTTTTCTTGTACTTAAGTCGGCATTGTGCCTTTTGTATTTAATTCCGAAGCAACTTCTATGTTTCATCGTCAATAATAAGGTCAGAGGGATACAGTAAACCCGAAGTGAAGCATCGGAATCTATAACTAGTACCACAGGAATGGTTCAAAACATAGACAGTAAGGGAAGTCAGTTTTCTTGCACTTAAGTCGGCATTGTGCCTTTTGTATGTAATTCCGATGCAATTTCTGTGTTTCATCGTCAATAAGAAATTCAGAGGGATACAGTGAACCTGAAGTGAAGCATCGGAATCTATAACTAGTGTCACAGGAATGGTTCAAAACATAGACAGTAAGAAGCGTCAGTCTACTTGTACTTAAGTCGGCATTGTGCCTTTTGTATATAATTCCGATGCAGTTTCTGTGTTTCATCGTCAATAAGAAGCTCAGAGCGATACTGTAAACCTAAAGTGAAGCATCGGAATCTATAACTAGTGTCACAGGAATGGTTCAAAACATAGACAATAAGAAGAGTCAGTCTTTTTGTACTTAAGTCGGCATTGTGCCTTTTGCATTCAATTCCGATGCAATTTACGTGTTTCATCGTCAATAAGAAGGTCCAAGGAATACAGTAAACATGAAGTGAAGCATCGGAATCTAAAACCGGTCTCACAGGAAGCGTTCAAAACATTGACAGTAAGAAGAGTCAGTTTTCTTGTACTTAAGTCGGCATTGTGCCTTTTGTATTTAATTCCGATGCGATTTCTGTGTTTCATCGTCAATAAGAAGGTCACAGGGATAAAGTAAACCTGAAGTGAAGCATCGGAATCTATAACTAGTGACACAGGAATGGTTCAAAACATATACTGTAAGAAGAGTCAGTTTTCATGTACTTAAGTCGGCATTGTACCTTTTGTATGTAATTCCGATGCAATTTCTGTGTTTCATCGTCAATAAGAAGGTCAGGGGTATACAGTAAAGCTGAAGTGAAGCATCGGAATCTATAACTAGTGTCAAAGAAATGGTTCAAAGCATAGACAGTAAGGACAGTATTTAAGAGGGCATTGTGCCTTTTGCATTTAATTGCGATGCAATTTCTGTGTTTCTTCGTCAATAAGAAGGTCAGAGGGATACAGTAAACCTGAAGTGAAGCATCGCAATCTATAACTAGTGTCACAGAAATGGTTTAAAACATAGACAGTAAGAAGAGCCAGTCTTCTTGTACTTCAGTCGGCATTGTGCCTTTTGTATATAATTCCGATGCAATTTCTGTGTTTCATCGACAACAAGAAGCTCAGAGGGATACAGTAAACCTGAAGTGAAGCATCGGAATCTATAACTAGTGTCACAGGAATGGTTCAAAACAGACAGTGAGAAGAATCAGTCTTTTTGTACTTAAGTCGGCATTGTGTATTTTGTATTTAATTCCGATGCAATTTCAGTGTTTCATCGTCAATACGAAGGTCAGAGGGATACAGTAACCCTGAAGTGAAGAATCGGAATCTTTCACTAGCGTCACAGGAGTGGTTCAATACATAAACAGTAAGAAGAGTCAGTTTTCTTGTACTTAGGTCGGCATACTGCATTTGTATTTAATTCCGATGCAATTTCTTTGTTTCATCGTCAATAATAAGGTCAGAGGGATACAGTAAACCCGAAGTGAAGCATCGGAATCTATAACTAGTACCACAGGAATGGTTCAAAACATGGACAGTAAGGGAAGTCAGTTTTCTTGCACTTAAGTCGGCATTGTGCCTTTTGTATGTAATTCCGATGCAATTTCTGTGTTTCATCGTCAATAAGAAATTCAGAGGGATACAGTAAACCTGAAGTGAAGCATCGGAATCTATAACTAGTGTCACAGGAATGGTTCAAATCATAGACAGTAAGAAGCGTCAGTCTACTTGTACTTAAGTCGGCATTGTGCCTTTTGTATATAATTCCGATGCAGTTTCTGTGTTTCATCGTCAATAACAAGCTCAGAGCGACACTGTAAACCTAAAGTGAAGCATCGGAATCTATAACTAGTGTCACAGGAATGGTTCAAAACATTGTCAGTAGGAAGAGTCAGTCTTTTTGTACTTAATTCGGCATTGTACCTATTGTATTTAATTCCGATGCAATTTCTGAGTTTCATCGTCAATCCGAAGGTCAGAGGGATACAGTAAACCTGAAGTGAAGCATCGAAATCTATAACTAGTGTCACAGGAATGGTTCAAAACATAGACAGTAAGAGGGGTCAGTCTTCTTGTACTTAAGTCGGCATTGTGCCTTATGTATTTAATTCCGATGCAATATCTGTGTTTCTTCGTCAATATGAAGGTCAAAGGGATACAGTAAACCTGAAGTGAAGCATCGGAATCTATAACTAGAGTCACAGAAATGGTTCAAAACATAGACAGTAAGAAGAGCCAGTCTTCTTGGACTTCAGTCGGCATTGTGCCGTTTTATTTAATTCCGATGCAAATTCTGTGTTTCATCGTCAATAAGAAGGTCAGAGGGATACAGTAAACCTGAAGTGAAACATCGGAATCTATAACTAGTGTCACAGGAATGGTTCAAATCATAGACAGTAAGAAGAGTCACTCATCTTGTACTTAGGTCGGCATTGTGCCTTTTGTATTTAGTTAAGATGCAATTTCTGTGTTTCATCGTCAATAAGAAGGTCAAAGGGATACAGTAAACCTGAAGTGAAGCATCGGAATCTATAACTAGTGTCACAGGAATGGTTCAAAACATAGACAGTTAGAAGAGTCAGTCTTTTTGTACTTAAGTCGGCATTGTGCCTTTTGTATATAATTCCGATGCAATTTCTGTGTTTCATAGTCAATAAGAAGGTCAGAGGGACACAGTAAACCTTAAGTGAAGCATCGGAATCTATAACTAGTGTCACAGGAATGGTTCAAAGCATAGACAGTAAGAAGAGTCAGTTTTTTTTTGTACTTAAGTCGGCATTGTGCCTTTTGTATGTAGTTCCCATGCAATTTCTGTCTTTCATCGTCAATAAGAAGGTCAGAAGGATACAGTAAACCTGAAGTGAAACATCGGAATCCATAACTAGTGTCACAGGAATGGTTCAAATCATAGGCAGTAAGAAGAGTCACTCTTCTTTTACTTAGGTCGGCATTGTGCGTTTTGTATTTAGTTAAGATGCAATTTCTGTGTTTCATCGTCAATAAGAAGGCCAAAGGGATACAGTAAACCTGAAGTGAAGCATCGGAATCTATAACTAGTGTCACAGGAATGGTTCAAAACATAGACAGTAAGAAGAGTCAGTCTTTTTGTACTTAAGTCGGCATTGTGCCTTTTGTATATAATTCCGATGCAATTTCTGTGTTTCATAGTCAATAAGAAGGTCAGAGGGATACAGTAAACCTTAAGTGAAGCATCGGAATCTATAACTAGTGTCACAGGAATGGTTCAAAGCATAGACAGTAAGAAGAGTCAGTTTTTTTGTACTTAAGTCGGCATTGTGCCTCTTGCATTTAATTCCGATGCAATTTCGGTGTTTCATCGTCAATAAGAAGGTCAGAGGGATACAGTAAACCTGAAATGAAGCATCGGAATCTATAACTAGTGTCACAGGAATGGTTCAAATATAGACAGTAAGAAGAGTCAGTCTTTTTGTACTTAAGTCGGCATTGTCCCTTTTTTTTAATACCGATGCAATTTCTGTGTTTCATCGTCAATACGAAGGTCAGAGGGATACAGCAAACCTAAAGTGAAGCATCGGAAACAATAACTAGTGTCACAGGTATGGTACAAAACATAAACAGTAAGAAGGGTCAGTCTTCTTGAACTTAAGTGGGGATTGTGACTTTTGTATTTAATTCCGATGCAATTTCTGTGCTTCATCGTCAATAAGAAGGTCAGAGGGATACAGTAAACCTGAAGTGAAGCATCGGAATCTATAGCTAGTGTCACAGGAATGGTTCAAATCATAGACAGTAAGAAGAGTCAGTTTTCTTGTACTTAAGTCGGCATTGTGCCCTTTGTACTTAATTCCGATGCGATTTCTGTGTTTCATCGTCAATAAGAAGGTCACAGGGATAAAGTAATTCTGAAGTGAAGCATCGGAATCTATAACTAGTGTAACAGGAATGGTTCAAAACGTAGACAGGAAGAATAGTCAGTTTTCTTTTACTTAAGTCGGCATTGTGCCTTTTGTATGTAATTCCGATGCAATTTCTGTGTTTCATCGTCAATAAGAAGGTCAGAGGGATACAGTAAACCTGAAGTGAAGCATCGGAATCTATAACTAGTGTCACAGGAATGGTTCAAAACATAGACAGTAAGAAGAGTCAATTTTCTTGTACTTACGTCGGCATTGTACCTTTTCTATTTAATTCCGATGCAATATCTTTGTTTCAGCGTCAATAAGAAGGTCCAAGGGGTACAGTAAACTTGAAGTGAAGCATCGGAATCTAAAACCGGTCTCACAGGAAAGGTTCAAAACATAGACAGTAAGAAGAGACAGTCTTCTTGTACTTGAGTCGGCATTGTGCCTTTTGTATTTAATTCCGATGCAATTTCTGTGCTTCATCGTCAGTACGACGGTCAGAGGGATACAGTAAACCTGAAGTGAAGCATCGGAATCTATAACTACTGTCACAGGAATGGTTCAAAACATAGACAATAAGAAGAGTCAGTCTTCTTATACTTAAGTCGGCATTGTGCTTTTGTATATAATTCCTATGCAATTTCTGTGTTTCATCGTCAATAAGGAGCTCAGAGGGATACAGTAAACCTGAAGTGAAGCATCGGAATCTATAACTAGTGTCACAGGAATGGTTCAAAACATAGACAGTTGGAAGAGTCAGTTTCCTTGTACTTAAGTCGGCATTGTTCCTTTGGTATTTAAGTCCGATGCAATTTCTATATTTCATCGTCAATAAGAAGATCAGAGGGATACAGTAAACCTGAAGTGAAGCATCGGGATCTAAAACTTGTGTCACAGGAATGGTTCAAAACATAGACAGTAAGAAGAGTCAGTCTTTTTGTACTTAAGTCGGCATTGTGCCTATTGTATTTAATTCCGATGCAATTTCTGTGTATCATCGTCAATGCGAAGGTCAGAGGGATACAGTAAACCTGAAGTGAAGCATCGAAATCTATACCTAGTGTCACAGGAATGGTTCAAAACATAGACAGTAAGAGGGGTCAGTCTTCTTGTACTTAAGTCGGCATTGTGCCTTTTGTATTTAATTCCGATGCAATATCTGTGTTTCTTCGTCAATATGAAGGTCAAAGGGATACAGTAATCCTGAAGTGAAGCATCGGAATCTATAACTAGTGTCACAGGAATGGTTCAAAGCATAGACAGTAAGAAGAGTCAGTCTTTTTGTACTTATGTCGGCATTGTGCCTTTTGTATATAATTCCGATGCAATTTCTGTGTTTCATAGTCAATAAGAAGGTCAGAGGGATACAGTAAACCTTAAGTGAAGCATCGGAATCTATAACTAGTGTCACAGGAATGGTTCAAAGCATAGACAGTAAGAAGAATCAGTTTTTTTGTACTTAAGTCGGCATTGTGCGTTTTGTATTTAGTTAAGATGCAATTTCTGTGTTTCAACGTCAATAAGACGGTCAAAGGGATACAGTAAACCTGAAGTGAAGCATCGGAATCTATAACTAGTGTCACAGGAATGGTTCAAAACATAGAGAGTAAGAAGAGTCAGTCTTTTTGTACTTAAGTCGGCATTGTGCCTTTTGTATATAATTCCGATGCAATTTCTGTGTTTCATAGTCAATAAGAAGGTCAGAGGGATACAGTAAACCTTAAGTGAAGCATCGGAATCTATAACTAGTGTCACAGGAATGGTTCAAAGCATAGACAGTAAGAAGAGAGCATTTTTTTGTACTTAAGTCGGCATTGTGCCTTTTGTATTTAATTCCGATGCAATTTCTGTGTTTCATCGTCAATACGAAGATCAGAGGGATACAGTAAACCTGAAGTGAAGCATCGGAATCTATAACTAGTGTCACAGGTATGGTTCAAAACATAGACAGTAAGAAGGGTCAGTCCTCTTGAACTTAAGTGGGGATTGTGACTTTTGTATTTAATTCCGATGCAATATCTGTGTTTCTTCGTCAATAAGAGGGTCAGAGGGATACAGTAAACCTGAAGTGAAGCATCGGAATCTATAACTAGTGTCACAGAATTGGTTCAAAACATAGACAGTAAGAAGAGCCAGTCTTCTTGTACTTGAGTCGGCATTGTGCCTTTTGTATTTAATTCCGATGCAATTTCTGTGTTTCATCGTCAATAGGAAGATCAGAGGGATACAGTAAACCTGAAGTGAAGCATCGGAATCTATAACTACTGTCACAGGAATGGTTCAAAACATAGACAATAAGAAGAGTCAGTCTTCTTATACTTAATTCGGCATTGTGCTTTTGTATATAATTCCTATGCAATTTCTGTGTTTCATCGTCAATAAGGAGCTCAGAGGGATACAGTAAACCTGAAGTGAAGCATCGGAATCTATAACTAGTGTCACAGGAATGGTTCAAAACATAGACAGTAGGAAGAGTCAGTTTCCTTGTACTTAAGTCGGCATTGTTCCTTTGGTATTTAAGTCCGATGCAATTTCTATATTTCATCGTCAATAAGAAGATCAGAGGGATACAGTAAGCCTGAAGTAAAGCATCGGGATCTAAAACTTGTGTCACAGGAATTGTTCAAAACATAGACAGTAAGAAGAGTCAGTCTTTTTGTACTTAAGTCGGCATTGTGCCTTTTTTATTTAATTCCGATGCAATTTCTGTGTTTCATCGTCAATACGAAGATCAGAGGGATACAGTAAACCTGAAGTGAAGCATCGGAATCTATAACTAGTGTCACAGGTATGGTTCAAAACATAGACAGTAAGAAGGGTCAGTCCTCTTGAACTTAAGTGGGGATTGTGACTTTTGTATTTAATTCCGATGCAATATCTGTGTTTCTTCGTCAATAAGAAGGTCAGAGGGATACAGTAAACCTGAAGTGAAGCATCGGAATCTATAACTAGTGTCACAGAATTGGTTCAAAACATAGACAGTAAGAAGAGACAGTCTTCTTGTACTTGAGTCGGCATTGTGCCTTTTGTATTTAATTCCGATGCAATTTCTGTGCTTCATCGTCAGTACGACGGTCAGAGGGATACAGTAAACCTGAAGTGAAGCATCGGAATCTATAACTACTGTCACAGGAATGGTTCAAAACATAGACAATAAGAAGAGTCAGTCTTCTTATACTTAAGTCGGCATTGTGCTTTTGTATATAATTCCTATGCAATTTCTGTGTTTCATCGTCAATAAGGAGCTCAGAGGGATACAGTAAACCTGAAGTGAAGCATCGGAATCTATAACTAGTGTCACAGGAATGGTTCAAAACATAGACAGTAGGAAGAGTCAGTTTCCTTGTACTTAAGTCGGCATTGTTCCTTTGGTATTTAAGTCCGATGCAATTTCTATATTTCATCGTCAATAAGAAGATCAGAGGGATACAGTAAACCTGAAGTGAAGCATCGGGATCTAAAACTTGTGTCACAGGAATGGTTCAAAACATAGACAGTAAGAAGAGTCAGTCTTTTTGTACTTAATTCGGCATTGTGCCTATTGTATTTAATTCCGATGCAATTTCTGTGTATCATCGTCAATGCGAAGGTCAGAGGGATACAGTAAACCTGAAGTTAAGCATCGAAATCTATACCTAGTGTCACAGGAATGGTTCAAAACATAGACAGTAATAGGGGTCAGTCTTCTTGTACTTAAGTCGGCATTGTGCCTTTTGTATTTAATTCCGATGCAATATCTGTGTTTCTTCGTCAATATGAAGGTCAAAGGGATACAGTAAACCTGAAGTGAAGCATCGGAATCTATAACTAGTGTCACAGGAATGGTTCAAAGCATAGACAGTAAGAAGAGTCAGTCTTTTTGTACTTATGTCGGCATTGTGCCTTTTGTATATAATTCCGATGCAATTTCTGTGTTTCATAGTCAATAAGAAGGTCAGAGGGATACAGTAAACCTTAAGTGAAGCATCGGAATCTATAACTAGTGTCACAGGAATGGTTCAAAGCATAGACAGTAAGAAGAGTCAGTTTTTTTGTACTTAAGTCGGCATTGTGCGTTTTGTATTTAGTTAAGATGCAATTTCTGTGTTTCAACGTCAATAAGAAGGTCAAAGGGATACAGTAAACCTGAAGTGAAGCATCGGAATCTATAACTAGTGTCACAGGAATGGTTCAAAACATAGAGAGTAAGAAGAGTCAGTCTTTTTGTACTTAAGTCGGCATTGTGCCTTTTGTATATAATTCCGATGCAATTTCTGTGTTTCATAGTCAATAAGAAGGTCAGAGGGATACAGTAAACCTTAAGTGAAGCATCGGAATCTATAACTAGTGTCACAGGAATGGTTCAAAGCATAGACAGTAAGAAGAGTCAGTTTTTTTGTACTTAAGTCGGCATTGTGCGTTTTGTATTTAGTTAAGATGCAATTTCTGTGTTTCAACGTCAATAAGAAGGTCAAAGGGATACAGTAAACCTGAAGTGAAGCATCGGAATCTATAACTAGTGTCACAGGTATGGTTCAAAACATAGACAGTAAGAAGGGTCAGTCCTCTTGAACTTAAGTGGGGATTGTGACTTTTGTATTTAATTCCGATGCAATATCTGTGTTTCTTCGTCAATAAGAAGGTCAGAGGGATACAGTAAACCTGAAGTGAAGCATCGGAATCTATAACTAGTGTCACAGAATTGGTTCAAAACATAGACAGTAAGAAGAGCCAGTCTTCTTGTACTTGAGTCGGCATTGTGCCTTTTGTATTTAATTCCGATGCAATTTCTGTGTTTCATCGTCAATAGGAAGATCAGAGGGATACAGTAAACCTGAAGCATCGGAATCTATAACTAGTGTCACAGGAATGGTTCAAAACATAAACAGTAAGAAGAGTCAGTTTTCTTTTACTTAAGTCGGCATTGTGCCTTTTGTATGTAATTCCGATGCAATTTCTGTGTTTCATCGTCAATAAGAAGGTCAGAGGGATACAGTAAACCTGAAGTGAAGCATCGGTATCTATAACTAGTGTCACAGGAATGGTTCAAAACATAGACAGTAAGAAGAGTCAATTTTCTTGTACTTACGTCGGCATTGTGCCTTTTCTATTTAATTCCGATGCAATATCTTTGTTTCGGCGTCAATAAGAAGGTCCAAGGGGTACAGTAAACTTGAAGTGAAGCATCGGAATCTAAAACCGGTCTCACATGAAAGGTTCAAAACATAGACAGTAAGAAGAGCCAGTCTTCTTGTACTTGAGTCGGCATTGTGCCTTTTGTATTTAATTCCGATGCAATTTCTGTGTTTCATCGTCAATAAGATGGTCAGCTGGATACAGTAAACCTGAAGTGAAGCATCGGAATCTATAACTAGTGTCACAGGAATGGTTCAAAACATAGACAGTAGGAAGAGTCAGTTTCCTTGTACTTAAGTCGGCATTGTTCCTTTTGTATTTAAGTCTGATGCAATTTCTGTGTTTTCATCGTCAATAAGAAGATCTGAGGGATACAGTAAACCTGAAGTGAAGCATCGGAATCTATAACTTGTGTCACAGGAATGGTTCAAAACATAGACAGTGAGAAGAGTCAGTCTTTTTGTACTTAAGTCGGCATTGTGCCTATTGTATTTAATTCCGATGCAATTTCTGTGTTTCATCGTCAATACGAAGGTCAGAGGGATACAGTAAACCTGAAGTGAAGCATCGAAATCTATAACTAGTGTCACAGGAATGGTTCGAAACATAGACAGTAAGAGGGGTCAGTCTTCTTGTACTTTAGTCGGCATTGTGCCTTTTGTATTTAATTCCGATGCAATATCTGTGTTTCTTCGTCAATATGAAGGTCAAAGGGATACAGTAAACCTGAAGTGAAGCATCGGAATCGATAACTAGTGTCACAGAAATGGTTCAAAACATAGACAGTAAGAAGAGCCAGTCTTCTTGTACTTCTGTCGGCATTGTGCCGTTTGTATTGAATTCCGATGCAAATTCTGTGTTTCATCGTCAATAAGAAGGTCAGAGGGATACAGTAAACCTGAAGTGAAACATCGGAATCTATAACTAGTGTCACAGGAATGGTTCAAATCATAGACAGTAAGAAGAGTCACTCTTCTTGTACTTAGGTCGGCATTGTGCCTTTTGTATTTAGTTAAGATGCAATTTCTGTGTTTCATCATCAATAAGAAGGTTAAAGGGATACAGTAGACCTGAAGTGAAGCATCGGAATCTATAACTAGTGTCACAGGAATGGTTCAAAACATAGACAGTAAGAAGAGTCAGTCTTTTTGTACTTAAGTCGGCATTGTGCCTTTTGTATATAATTCCGATGCAATTTCTGTGTTTCATAGTCAATAAGAAGGTCAGAGGGATACAGTAAACCTTAAGTGAAGCATCGGAATCTATAACTAGTGTCACAGCAATGGTTCAAAGCATAGACAGTAAGAAGAGTCAGTTTTTTTGTACTTAAGTCGGCATTGTGTCTTTTGTATTTAATTCCGATGCAATTTCTGTGTTTCATCGACAATAAGAAGGTCAGAGGGATACAGTAAACCTGAAGTGAAACATCGGAATCTATATCTAGTGTCACAGGAATGGTTCAAAACATAGACAGTAAGAAGAGTCACTCTTCTTGTACTTAGGTCGGCATTGTGCGTTTTGTATTTAGTTAAGATGCAATTTCTGTGTTTCATCGTCAATAAGAAGGTCAAAGGGATACAGTAAACCTGAAGTGAAGCATCGGAATCGATAACTAGTGTCACAGGAATGGTTCAAAACATAGACAGTAAGAAGAGTCAGTCTTTTTGTACTTAAGTCGGCATTGTGCCTTTTGTATATAATTCCGATGCAATTTCTGTGTTTCATAGTCAATAAGAAGGTCAGAGGGATACAGTAAACCTTAAGTGAAGCATCGGAATCTATAACTAGTGTCACAGGAATGGTTCAAAGCATAGAGAGTAAGAAGAGTCAGTTTTTTTGTACTTAAGTCGGCATTGTGCCTTTTGTATTTAATTGCGATGCAATTTCTGTGTTTCATCGTCAATAAGAAGGCCAGAGGGATACAGTAAACCTGAAATGAAGCATCGGAATCTATAACTAGTGTCACAGGAATGGTTCAAATAAAGACAGTAAGAAGAGTCAGTCTTTTTGTACTTAAGTCGGCATTGTGCCTCTTGTATTTAATACCGATGCAATTTCTGTGTTTCATCGTCAATACGAAGGTCAGAGGGATACAGTAAACCTGAAGTGAAGCATCGGAATCTATAACTAGTGTCACAGGTATGGTTCAAAACATAGACAGTAAGAAGGGTCAGTCTTCTTGAACTTAAGTGGGGATTGTGAATTCTGTATTTAATTCCGATGCAATATCTGTGTTTCTTCGTCAATAAGAGGGTTACAGGGTTAAAGTAAACCTGAAGTGAAGCATCGGAATCTACAACTAGTGTCACAGAAATGGTTCAAAACATAGACAGTAAGAAGAGCCAGTCTTCTTGTACTTGAGTCGGCATTGTGCCTTTTGTATTTAATTCCGATGCAATTTCTGTGCTTCATCGTCAATAATACGGTCAGAGGGATACAGTAAACCTGAAGTGAAGCATCGGAATCTATAGCTAGTGTCACAGGAATGGTTCAAAACATAGACAGTAAGAAGAGTCAGTTTTCTTGTACTTAAGTCGGCATTGTGCCTTTTGTACTTAATTCCGATGCAATTTCTGTGTTTCATCGTCAATAAGAAGGTTACTGGGATAAAGTAAACCTGAAGTGAAGCATCGGAATCTATAACTAGTGTCACAGGAATGGTTCAAAACATAGACAGTAAGAAGAGTCAGTTTTCTCTTACTTAAGTCGGCATTGTGCCTTTTGTATGTAATTCCGATGCAATTTCTGTGTTTCATCGTCAATAAGAAGGTCAGAGGGATACAGTAAACCTGAAGTCAAGCATCGGTATCTATAACTAGTGTCACAGGAATGGTTCAAAACATAGACAGTAAGAAGAGTCAATTTTCTTGTACTTACGTCGGCATTGTGCCTTTTCTATTTAATTCCGATGCAATATCTTTGTTTCGGCGTCAATAAGGAGGTGCAAGTGGTACAGTAAACTTGAAGTGAAGCATCGGAATCTAAAACCGGTCTCACAGGAAAGGTTCAAAACATAGACAGTAAGAAGAGCCAGTCCTCTTGTACTTGAGTCGGCATTGTGCCTTTTGTATTTAATTCCGATGCAATTTCTGTGTTTCATCGTCAATAAGATGGTCAGCTGGATACAGCAAACCTGAAGTGAAGCATCGGAATCTATAACTAGTGTCACAGGAATGGTTCAAAACATAGACAGTAGGAGGAGTCAGTTTCCTTGTACTTAAGTCGGCATTGTTCCTTTGGTATTTAAGTCCGATGCAATTTCTATATTTCATCGTCAATAAGAAGATCAGAGGGATACAGTAAACCTGAAGTGAAGCATCGGGATCTAAAACTTGTGTCACAGGAATGGTTCAAAACATAGACAGTAAGAAGAGTCAGTCTTTTTGTACTTAAGTCGGCATTGTGCCTATTGTATTTAATTCCGATGCAATTTCTGTGTTTCTTCGTCAATGCGAAGGTCAGAGGGATACAGTAAACCTGAAGTGAAGCATCGAAATCTATACCTAGTGTCACAGGAATGGTTCAAAACATAGACAGTAAGAGGGGTCAGTCTTCTTGTACTTAAGTCGGCATTGTGCCTTTTGTATTTAATTCCGATGCAATATCTGTGTTTCTTCGTCAATATGATGGTCAAAGGGATACAGTAAACCTGAAGTGAAGCATCGGAATCTATAACTAGTGTCACAGGAATGGTTCAAAACATAGACAGTAAGAAGAATCAGTCTTTTTGTACTTATGTCGGCATTGTGCCTTTTGTATATAATTCCGATGCAATTTCTGTGTTTCATAGTCAATAAGAAGGTCAGAGGGATACAGTAAACCTTAAGTGAAGCATCGGAATCTATAACTAGTGTCACAGGAATGGTTCAAAGCATAGACAGTAAGAAGAGTGCATTTTTTTGTACTTAAGTCGGCATTGTGCCTTTTGTATTTAATTCCGATGGAATTTCTGTATTTCATCGTCAATACGAAGATCAGAGGGATACAGTAAACCTGAAGTGAAGCATCGGAATCTATAACTAGTGTCACAGGAAAGGTTCAAAACATAGACAGTAAGAGGGGTCAGTCTTCTTGTACTTAAGTCGGCATTGTGCCTTTTGTATTTAATTCCGATGCAATATCTGTGTTTCTTCGTCAATAAGAAGGTCAGAGGGATACAGTAAACCTGAAGTGAAGCATCGGAATCAATAACTAGTGTCACAGAAATGGTTCAAAACATAGACAGTAAGAAGAGCCAGTCTTCTTGTACTTAAGTCGGCATTGTGCCTTTTGTATGTAATTCTGATGCAATTTCTGTGTTTCATCGTCAATAAGAAGGTCAGAGGGATACAGTAAACCTGAAGTGAAGCATCGGTATCTATAACTAGTGTCACAGGAATGGTTCAAAGCATAGTCAGTAAGAAGAGTCAATTTTCTTGTACTTACGTCGGCATTGTGCCTTTTCTATTTAATTCCGATGCAATATCTTTGTTTCGGCGTCAATAAGAAGGTCCAAGGGGTACAGTAAACTTGAAGTGAAGCATCGGAATCTAAAACCGGTCTCACATGAAAGGTTCAAAACATAGACAGTAAGAAGAGACAGTCTTCTTGTACTTGAGTCGGCATTGTGCCTTTTGTATTTAATTCCGACGCAATTTCTGTGTTTCATCGTCAATAAGATGGTCAGCTGGATACAGTAAACCTGAAGTGAAGCATCGGAATCTATAACTAGTGTCACAGGAATGGTTCAAAACATAGACAGTAAGAAAAGTCAGTTTTCTTGTACTTAAGTCGGCATTGTGCCTTTTGTATTTAATTCCGATGCAATTTCTTTGTTTCATCGTCAATAAGTAGGTCAGAGGGATACAGTAAACCTGAAGTGAAGCATCGGAATCTATAACTAGTGTCACAGGAATGGTTCAAAACATAGACAGTAGGAAGAGTCAGTTTCCTTGTACTTAAGTCGGCATTGTTCCTTTTGTATTTGAGTCCGATGCAATTTCTGTGTTTTCATCGTCAATAAGAAGATCTGAGGGATACAGTAAACCTGAAGTGAAGCATCGGAATCTATAACTTGTGTCACAGGAATGGTTCAAAACATAGACAGTAAGAAGAGTCAGTCTTTTTGTACTTAAGTCGGCATTGTGCCTATTGTATTTAATTCCGATGCAATTTCTGTGTTTCATCGTCAATACGAAGGTCAGAGGGATACCGTAAACCTGAAGTGAAGCATCGAAATCTATAACTAGTGTCACAGGAATGGTTCGAATCATAGACAGTAAGAGGGGTCAGTCTTCCTGTACTTTAGTCGGCATTGTGCCTTTTGTATTTAATTCCGATGCAATATCTGTGTTTCTTCGTCAATATGAAGGTCAAAGGGATACAGTAAACCTGAAGTGAAGCATCGGAATCGATAACTAGTGTCACAGAAATGGTTCAAAACATAGACAGTAAGAAGAGCCAGTCTTCTTGTACTTCAGTCGGCATTGTGCCGTTTGTATTGAATTCCGATGCAAATTCTGTGTTTCATCGTCAATAAGAAGGTCAGAGGGATTCAGTAAACCTGAAGTGAAACATCGGAATCTATAACTAGTGTCACAGGAATGGTTCAAATCATAGACAGTAAGAAGAGTCACTCTTCTTGTACTTAGGTCGGCATTGTGCATTTTGTATTTAGTTAAGATGCAATTTCTGTGGTTCATCGTCAATAAGAAGGTCAAAGGGATACAGTAGACCTGAAGTGAAGCATCGGAATCTATAACTAGTGTCACAGGAATGGTTCAAAACATAGACAGTAAGAAGAGTCAGTCTTTTTGTACTTAAGTCGGCATTGTGCCTTTTGTATATAATTCCGATGCAATTTCTGTGTTTCATAGTCAATAAGAAGGTCAGAGGGATACAGTAAAACTTAAGTGAAGCATCGGAATCTATAACTAGTGTCACAGGAATGGTTCAAAGCATAGACAGTAAGAAGAGTCAGTCTTTTTGTACTTAAGTCGGCATTGTGCCTTTTGTATTTAATACCGATGCAATTTCTGTGCTTCATCGGCAATACGAAGGTCAGAGGGATACAGCAAACCTGAAGTGAAGCATCGGAATCTATAACTAGTGTCACAGGTATGGTTCAAAACATAGACAGTAAGAAGAGTCAGTTTTCTTGTACTTAAGTCGGCATTGTGCCTTTTGTACTTAATTCCGATGCAATTTCTGTGTTTCATCGTCAATAAGAAGGTTACAGGGATAAAGTAAACCTGAAGTGAAGCATCGGAATCTATGACTAGTGTCACAGGAATGGTTCAAAACATAGACAGTAAGAAGAGTCAGTTTTATCTTACTTAAGTCGGCATTGTGCCTTTTGTATGTAATTCCGATGCAATTTCTGTGTTTCATCGTCAATAAGAAGGTCAGAGGGATACAGTAAACCTGAAGTGAAGCATCGGTATCTATAACTAGTGTCACAGGAATGGTTCAAAACATAGACAGTAAGAAGAGTCAATTTTCTTGTACTTACGTCGGCATTGTGCCTTTTCTATTTTATTCCGATGCAATATCTTTGTTTCGGCGTCAATAAGGAGGTGGAAGTGGTACAGTAAACTTGAAGTGAAGCATCGGAATCTAAAACCGGTCTCACAGGAAAGGTTCAAAACATAAACAGTAAGAAGAGCCAGTCCTCTTGTACTTGAGTCGGCATTGTGCCTTTTGTATTTAATCCCGATGCAATTTCTGTGTTTCATCGTCAATAAGATGGTCAGCTGGATACAGTAAACCTGAAGTGAAGCATCGGAATCTATAACTAGTGTCACAGGAATGGTTCAACACATAGACAGGAAGTATAGCCAGTCTTCTTGTACTTGAGTCGGCATTGTGCCTTTTGTATATACTTCCAATGGAATTTCTGTGCTTCATCGTCAGTACGACGGTCAGAGGGATACAGTAAACCTGAAGTGAAGCATCGGAATCTATAACTAGTGTCACAGGAATGGTTCAAATCATAGACAATAAGAAGAGTCAGTCTTCTTATACTTAATTCGGCATTGTGCTTTTGTATATAATTCCTATGCAATTTCTGTGTTTCATCGTCAATATGAAGCTCAGAGAGATACAGTAAACCTGAAGTGAAGCATCGGAATCTATAACTAGTGTCACAGGAATGGTTCAAAACATAGACAGTAGGAAGAGTCAGTTTCCTTGTACTTCAGTCGGCATTGTTCCTTTTGTATTTAAGTCCGATGAAATTTCTGTGTTTCATCGTCAATAAGAAGATCAGAGGGATACAGTAAACCTGAAGTGAAGCATCGGAATCTATAACTTGTGTCACAGGAATGGTTTAAAACAAAGACAGTAAGAAGAGCCAGCCTTCTTGTACTTAAGTCGGCATTGTGCATTTTGTATTTAATTCCGATGCAATTTCTCTGTTTCATCGTCATTAAGAAGGTCAGAGGACTACAGTAAACCTGAAGTGAAGCAACGGAAACTATAACTAGTGTCACAGGAATGGTTCAAAACATAGACAGTAAGAAAAGTCAGTTTTCTTGTACTTAAGTCGGCATTGTGCCTTTTGTATTTAATTCGGATGCAATTTCTGTGTTTCATCGTCAATAAGAAGGTCAGAGGGATACAGTAAACCTGAAGTGAAGCATCTGTATCTATAACTAGTGTCACAGGATTGGTTCAAAACATAGACAGTAAGAAGAGTCAATTTTCTTGTACTTACGTCGGCATTGTGCCTTTTCTATTTAACTCCGATGCAATATCTTTGTTACGGCGTCAATAAGAAAGTCGAAGGGGTACAGTAAACTTGAAGTGAAGCATCGGAATCTAAAACCGGTCTCACAGGAAAGGTTCGAAACATAGACAGTAAGAAGAGCCAGTCTTCTTGTACTTGAGTCGGCATTGTGCCTTTTGTATTTAATTCCGATGCAATTTCTGTGTTTCATCGTCAATAAGAAGATCAGAGGGATACAGTAAACCTGAAGTGAAGCATCGGAATCTATAACTTGTGTCACAGGAATGGTTTAAAAAATTGACAGTAAGGAGAGCCAGCCTTCTTGTACTTAAGTCGGCATTGTTCCTTTTGTATTTAAGGCCGAAGCAATTTCTG
The DNA here is from genome assembly GCF_021461395.2 of Schistocerca americana. NCBI lineage: Eukaryota > Metazoa > Arthropoda > Insecta > Orthoptera > Acrididae > Schistocerca > Schistocerca americana. Next base: position 18,979,237 of record NC_060128.1, read on the forward strand.
TGTTTCATCGTCAATAAGAAGATCAGAGGGATACAGTAAACGAGAAGTGAAGCATCGCAATCTATAATTTGTGTCACAGGAATGGTGTAAAACATAGACAGTAAGAAGAGTCAGTTTTCTTGTACTTAAGTCGGCATTGTGCCTTTTGTATTTAATTCCGATGCAATTTCTGTGTTTCTTCGTCAATAAGAAGGTCAGAGGGATACAGTAAACCTGACGTGAAGAATCGGATCTATAACTACTGTAACAGGAATGGTTCAAAACAGACTGTAAGAAGAATCAGTCTTTTTGTACTTATGTCGGCAGTGTGCATTTTGTATTTAATTCCGATGCAATTTCTGTGTTTCATCGTCATTAAGAAGGTCAGAGGGATACAGTAAACCTGAAGTGAAGCATCGGAATCTATAACTAGTGTCACAGGAATGGTTCAAAACATAGACAGTAGGAAAAGTCAGTTTTCTTGTACTTAAGTCGGCATTGTGCCTTTTGCATTTAATTCCGATGCAATTTCTGTGCTACATCGTCAATAAGAAGGTCAGAGGGATACAGTAAACCTGAAGTGAAGCATCGGAATCGATAACTAGTGTCACAGGAATGGTTCAAAACATAGACTGTAAGAAGAGTCACTCTTCTTGTACTTAGGTCGGCATTGTGCCTTTTGTATATAATTCCGATGCAATTCCTGTGTTTCATAGTCAATAAGAAGGTCAGAGGGATACAGTAAACCTTAAGTGAAGCATCAGAATCTATAACTAGTGTCACAGAAATGGTTAAAAGCATACTCAGTAAGAAGAGTCAGTTCTTTTGTACTTAAGTCGGCATTGTGCCATTTGTATTTAATTCCGATGCAATTTCTGTGTTTCATCGTCAATAAGAAGGTCAGAGGGATACAGTAAACCTGAAATGAAGCATCGGAATGTATAACTAGTGTCACAGGAATGGTTTAAAACATAGACAGTAAGAAGAGCCAGCCTTCTTGTACTTAAGTCGGCATTGTGCATTTTGTATTTAATTCCGATGCAATTTCTGTGTTTCATCGTCATTAAGAAGGTCAGAGGGATACAGTAAACCTGAAGTGAAGAATCGGAAACTATAACTAGTGTCACAGGAATGGTTCAAAGCATAGACAGTAAGAAGAGCAAGTCTTCTTGTACTTGAGTCGGCATTGTGCCTTTTGCATTTAATTCCGATGCAATTTCTGTGCTACATCGTCAATAACAAGGTCAGAGGGATACAGTAAACCTGAAGTGAAGCATCAGAATCTATAACTTGTGTCACAGGAATGGTTTAAAAAATAGACAGTAAGAAGAGCCAGCCTTCTTGTACTTAAGTCGGCATTGTTCCTTTTGTATTTAAGGCCGATGCAATTTCTGTGTTTCATCGTCAATAAGAAGATCAGAGGGATACAGTAAACGTGAAGTGAAGCATCGGAATCTATAATTTGTGTCACAGGAATGGTGTAAAACATAGACAGTAAGAAGAGCCAGCCTTCTTGTACTTTAGTCGGCATTGTGCCTTTTGTATATAATTCCGATACAATCTCTGTGTTTCATCGACAATAAGAAGCTCAGAGGGATACAGTAAACCTGAAGTGAAGCATCGGAATCTATAACTAGTGTCACAGGAATGATTCAAAACATAGACAGTAAGAAGAGTCAGTTTTCTTGTACTTAAGTCGGCATTGTGGCTTTTGTACTTAATTCCGACGCAATTTCTGTGTTTCATCGTCAATAAGAAGGTCACAGGGATAAAGTAAACCTGAAGTGAAGCATCGGAATCTATAACTAGTGTCACAGGAATGGTTCAAAACATAGACAGCAAGAAGAGTCAGTTTTCTTGTACTTAAGTCGGCATTGTGCTTTTTGTATGTAATTCCGATGCAATTTCTGTGTTTCATCGTCAATAAGAAGGTCAGAGGGATACAGTAAACCTGAAGTGAAGCATCGGTATCTATAACTAGTGCCACAGGAATGGTTCAAAACATAGACAGTAAGAAAAGTCAATTTTCTTTACTTACGTCGGCATTGTGCCTTTTCTATTTAATTCCGATGCAATATCTTTGTTTCGGCGTCAATAAGAAGATCCAAGAGGTACAGTAAACTTGAAGTGAAGCATCGGAATCTAAAACCGGTCTCACAGGAAAGGTTCAAAACATAGACAGTAAGAAGAGCCAGTCGTCTTGTACTTGAGTCGGCATTGTGCCTTTTGTATTTAATTCCGATGCAATTTCTGTGTTTCATCGTCAATAAGACGGTCAGCTGGATACAGAAAACCTGAAGTGAAGCATCGGAATCTATAACTAGTGCCACAGGAATGGTTCAAAACATAGACAGGAAGTATAGCCAGTCTTCTTGTACTTGAGTCGGCATTGTGCCTTTGTATATACTTCCGATGCAATTTCTGTGCTTCATCGTCAGTACGACGGTCAGAGGGTTACAGTAAACCTGAAGTGAAGCATCGGAATCTATAACTAGTGTCACAGGAATGTTTCAAAACATAGACAGTAAGAAAAGTCAGTTTTCTTGTACTTAAGTCGGCATTGTGCTTTTGTATATAATTCCTATGCAATTTCTGTGTTTCATCGTCAATAAGAAGGTCAGAGGGATACAGTAAAGCTGAAGGGAAGCATCGGAATCTATAACTAGTGTCACAGGAATGGTTCAAAACATAGACAGTAGGAAGAGTCAGTTTCCTTGTACTTAAGTCGGCATTGCTCCTTTTATATTTAAGTCCGATGGAATTTCTGTGTTTCATCGTCAATAAGAAGATCAGAGGGATACAGTAAACCTGAAGTGAAGCATCGGAATCTATAACTTGTGTCACAGGAATGGTTTAAAACATAGACAGTAAGAAGAGCCAGCCTTCTTGTACTTAAGTTGGCATTGTGCATTTTGTATTCAATTCCGATGCAATTTCTGTGTTTCATCGTCATTAAGAAGGTCAGAGGGATACAGTAAACCTGAAGTGAAGCATCGAAAACTATAACTAGTGTCACAGGAATGGTTCAAAACATAGACAGTAAGAAAAGTCAGTTTTCTTGTACTTAAGTCGGCATTGTGCCTTTTGTATTTAATTCCGATGCAATTTCTGTGTTTCATCGTCAATAAGAAGGTCAGAGGGATACAGTAACCTGAAGTGAAGCATCGGAATCTATAACTAGTGTCACAGGAATGGTTTAAAACATAGACAGTAAGAAGAGCCAGTCTTCTTGTACTTGAGTCGGCATTGTGCCTTTTGTATTTAATTCCGATGCAATTTCTGTGTTTCATCGTCAATAAGAAGATCAGAGGGATACAGTAAACCTGAAGTGAAGCATTGTAATCTATAACTTGTGTCACAGGAATGGTTTAAAACATAGACAGTAAGAAGAGCCAGCCTTCTTGTACTTTAGTCGGCATTGTGCCTTTTGTATATAATTCCGATGATATCTCTGTGTTTCATCGACAATAAGAAGCTCAGAGGGATACAGTAAACCTGAAGTGAAGCATCGGAATCTATAACTAGTGTCACAGGGATGGTTCAAACATAGACAGTAATAAGAGTCAGTTTTCTTGTACTTAAGTCGGCATTGTGCCTTTTGTATGTAATTCCGATCCAATTTCTGTGCTTCATCGTCAATAAGCGGGTCAGAGGGATACAGTAAACCTGAAGTGAAGCATCTGTAACTATAACTAGTGTCACAGGATTGGTTCAAAACATAGACACTAAGAAGAGTCAATTTTCTTGTACTTACGTCGGCATTGTGCCTTTTCTATTTAATTCCGATGCAATATCTTTGTTTCGGCGTCAATAAGAAGGTCCAAGGGGTACAGTAAACTTGAAGTGAAGCATCGGAATCTAAAACCGGTCTCACAGGAAAGGTTCAAAACATAGACAGTAAGAAGAGCCAGTCTTCTTGTACTTGAGTCGGCATTGTTCCTTTTGTATTTAATTCCGATGCAATTTCTGTGTTTCATCGTCAATAAGAAGATCAGAGGGATACAGTAAACCTGAAGTGAAGCATCGGAATCTATAACTTGTGTCACAGGAATGGTTTAGAACATAGACAGTAATAAGAGCCAGCCGTCTTGTACTTATGTCGGGATTGTTCCTTTTGTATTTAAGTCCGATGCAATTTCTGTGTTTCATCGTCAATAAGAAGATCAGAGGGAAACAGTAAACCTGAAGTGAAGCATCGGAATCTATAACTTGTGTCACAGGAATGGTTTAAAACATAGACAGTAATAAGAGCCAGCCTTCTTGTACTTTAGTCGGCATTGTGCCTTTTGTATATAATTCCGATGATATCTCTGTGTTTCATCGACAATAAGAAGCTCAGAGGGATACAGTAAACCTGAAGTGAAGCATCGGAATCTATAACTAGTGTCACAGGAATGGTTCAAAACATAGAGAGTAAGAAGAGTCAGTTTTCTTGTACTTAAGTCGGCATTGTGCCTTTTGTATTTAATTCCGATGCAATTTCGGTGTTTCTTCGTCAATAGGAAGGTCAGAGGGATACAGTAAACCTGACGTGAAGAATCGGAATCTATAACTACTGTCACAGGAATGTTTCAAAACAGACTGTAAGAAGAGTCAGTCTATTTGTACTTAAGTCGGCATTGTGCATTTTGTATTTAATTCCGATGCAATTTCTGTGTTTCATCGTCATTAAGAAGGTCAGAGGGATACAGTAATCCTGAAGTGAAGCATCGGAATCTATAACTAGTGTCACAGGAATGGTTCAAAACATAGACAGTAAGAAAAGTCAGTTTTCTTGTACTTAAGTCGGCATTGTGCCTTTTGTATTTAATTGCGATGCAATTTCTGTGTTTCATCGTCAATAAGAAGGTCAGAGGGATACAGTAACCCTGAAGTGAAGCATCGGAATTTATAACTAGTGTCACAGGAGTGGTTCAAAACATAAACAGTAAGAAGGGTCAGTCTTCTTGAACTTAAGTGGGGATTGTGACTTTTGTATTTAATTCCGATGCAATATCTGTGTTTCTTCGTCAATAAGAAGGTCAGAGGGATACAGTAAACCTGAAGTGAAGCATCGGAATCTACAACTAGTGTCACAGAAATGGTTCAAAACATAGACAGAAGAAGAGCCAGTCTTCTTGTACTTGAGTCGGCATTGTGCCTTTTGTATTTACTTCCGATGCAATTTCTGTGCTTCATCGTCAATAAGAAGGTCAGAGGGATACAGTAAGCCTGAAGTGAAGCATCGGAATCTATAGCTAGTGTCACAGGAATGGTTCATAACATAGACAGTAAGAAGAGTCAATTTTGCTTGTACTTACGTCGGCATTGTGCCTTTTCTATTTAATTCCGATGCAATATCTTTGTTTCGGCGTCAATAAGAAGGTCCAAGGGGTTCAGTAAACTTGAAGTGAAGCATCGGAATCTAAAACCGGTCTCACAGGAAAGGTTCAAAACATAGACAGTAAGAAGAGCCAGTCTTCTTGTACTTGAGTCGGCATTGTGCCTTTTTTATTTAATTCCGATGCAATTTCTGTGTTTCATCGTCAATAAGATGGTCAGCGGGATACAGTAAACCTGAAGTGAAGCATCGGAATCTATAACTAGTGTCACAGGAATGGTTCAAAGCGTAGACAGGAAGTATAGCCAGTCTTCTTGTACTTGAGTCAGCATTGTGCCTTTTGTATATACTTCCGATGCAATTTCTGTGCTTCATCGTCAGTACGACGGTCAGAGGGATACAGTAAACCTGAAGTGAAACATCGGAATCTATAACTAGTGTCACAGGAATGGTTCAAAACATAGACAATAAGAAGAGTCAGTCTTCTTATACTTAAGTCGGCATTGTGATTTTGTATATAATTCCTATGCAATTTCTGTGTTTCATCGTCAATAAGAAGCTCAGAGGGATACAGTAAACCTGAAGTGAAGCATCGGAATCTATAACTAGTGTCACAGGAATGGTTCAAAACATAGACAGTAGGAAGAGTCAGTTTCCTTGTACTTAAGTCGGCATTGTGCATTTTGTATTTAATTCCGATGCAATTTCTGTTTTTCATCGTCAATAAGAAGGTCAAAGGGATACAGTAAACCTGAAGTGACGCATCGGAATCTATAACTAGTGTCACGGGAATGGTTCAAAACATAGACAGTAAGAAGAGTCAGTTTTGTTGTACTTAAGTCGGCATTGTGCCTTTTGTATATACTTCCGATGCAACATCTGTGCTTCATCGTCATTAAGACGGTCAGAGGGATACAGTTAACCTGAAGTGAAGCATCGGAATCTATAACTAGTGTCACAGGAATGGTTCAAAACATAGACAGTAGGAAGAGTCAGTTTCCTTGTACTTAAGTCGGCATTGCTCCTATTGTATTTAAGTCCGATGCAATTTCTGTGTTTCATCGTCAATAAGAAGATCAGAGGGATACAGTAAACCTGAAGTGAAGCATCGGAATCTATAACTTGTGTCACAGGAATGGTTTAAAACATAGACAGTAAGAAGAGCCAGCCTTCTTGTACTTGAGTCAGCATTGTGCCTTTTTTATTTAATTCCGATGCAATTTCTGTGTTTCATCGTCAATAAGATGGTCAGCGGGATACAGTAAACCTGAAGTGAAGCATCGGAATCAATAACTAGTGTCACAGGAAAGGTTCAAAGCATAGACAGGAAGTATAGCCAGTCTTCTTGTACTTGAGTCAGCATTGTGCCTTTTGTATATACTTCCAATGCAATTTCTGTGCTTCATCGTCAGTACGACGGTCAGAGGGATACAGTAAACCTGAAGTGAAGCATCGGAATCTATAACTAGTGTCACAGGAATGGTTCAAAACATAGACAATAAGAAGAGTCAGTCTTCTTATACTTAAGTCGGCATTGTGATTTTGTATATAATTCCTATGCAATTTCTGTGTTTCATCGTCAATAAGAAGCTCAGAGGGATACAGTAAACCTGAAGTGAAGCATCGGAATCTATAACTAGTGTCACAGGAATGGTTCAAAACATAGACAGTAGGAAGAGTCAGTTTCCTTGTACTTAAGTCGGCATTGTGCATTTTGTATTTAATTCCGATGCAATTTCTGTGTTTCATCGTCATTAAGAAGGTCAGAGGGATACAGTAAACCTGAAGAGAAGCCTCGGAAACTATAACTAGTGTCACAGGAATGGTTCAAAACATAGACAGTAAGAAAAGTCAGTCTTCTTGTACTTAAGTCGGCATTGTGCCTTTTGTATTTAATTCCAATGCTATTTACGTGTTTCATCGTCAATAAGAAGGTCAGAGGGATACAGTAAACATGAAGTGAGGCATCGGAATCTATAACTAGTGTCACAGGAATGGTTCAAAACTTAGACAGTAGGAAGAGTCAGTTTTCCTGTACTTAAGTCGGCATTGTGCCTTTTGTATTTAATTCCGATGCAATTTCTGAGTTTCATCGTCAATAAGAAGGTCACAGGGATAAAATAAACCTGAAGTGAAGCATCGGAATCTATAACTAGTGTCACAGGAATGGTTCAAAGCATAGAGAGTAAGAAGAGTCAGTTTTCTTGTACTTAAATCAGCATTGTGCCTTTTGTATGTAATTCCGATGCAATTTCTGTGTTTCATCGTCAATAAGAAGGTCAGAGGGATACAGTAAACCTAAAGTGAAGCATCGGTATCTATAACTAGTGTCACAGGAATGGTTCAAAACATAGACAGTAAGAAGAGTCAATTTTCTTGTACTTACGTCGGCATTGTGCCTTTTCTATTTAATTCCGATGCAATATCTTTGTTTCGGCGTGAATAAGGTGGTGCAAGTGGTACAGTAAACTTGAAGTGAAGCATCGGAATCCAAAACCGGTCTCACAGGAAAGGTTCAAAACATAGACAGTAAGAAGAGCCAGTCCTCTTGTACTTGAGTCGGCATTGTGCCTTTTGTATTTAATTCCGATGCAATTTCTGTGTTTCATCGTCAATAAGATGGTCAGCTGGATACAGTAAACCTGAAGTGAAGCATCGGAATCTATAACTAGTGTCACAGGAATGGTTCAACTCATAGACAGGAAGTATAGCCAGTCTTCTTGTACTTGAGTCGGCATTGTGCCTTTTGTATATACTTCCGATGGAATTTCTGTGCTTCATCGTCAGTACGACGGTCAGAGGGATACAGTAAACCTGAAGTGAAGCATCGGAATCTATAACTGGTGTCACAGGAATGGTTCAAAACATAGACAATAAGAAGAGTCAGTCTTCTTATACTTAAGTCGGCATTGTGCTTTTGTATATAATTCCTATGCAATTTCTGTGTTTCATCGTCAATAAGAAGCTCAGAGGGATACAGTAAACCTGAAGTGAAGCATCTGTATCTATAACTAGTGTCACAGGAATGGTTCAAAACATAGAGAGTAAGAAGAGTCAGTTTTCTTGTACTTAAGTCAGCATTTTGCCTTTTGTATGTAATTCCGATGCAATTTCTGTGTTTCATCGTCAATAAGATGGTCAGCTGGATACAGTAAACTTGAAGTGAAGCATCGGAATCTAAAACCGATCTCACAGGAAAGGTTCAAAACATAGACAGTAAGAAGAGCCAGTCTTCTTGTACTTGAGTCGGCATTGTGCCTTTTGTATTTAATTCCGATGCAATTTCTGTGTTTCATCGTCAATAAGAAGATCAGAGGGATACAGTAAACCTGAAGTGAAGCATCGGAATCTATAACTTGTGTCACAGGAATGGTTTAAAAGATAGACAGTAAGAAGAGCCAGCCTTCTTGTACTTAAGTCGGCATTGTTCCTTTTGTATTTAAGGCCGATGTAATTTCTATGTTTCATCGTCAATAAGAAGAACAGAGGGATTCAGTAAACCTGAAGTGAAGCATCGGAATCTATAATTTGTGTCACAGGAATGGTGTAAAACATAGACAGTAAGAAGAGCCAGCCTTCTTGTACTTTAGTCGGCATTGTGCCTTTTGTATACAATTCCGATACAATCTCTGTGTTTCATCGACAATAAGAAGCTCAGAGGGATACAGTGAACCTGAAGTGAAGCATCGGAATCTATAACTAGTGTCACAGGAATGATTCAAAACATAGACAGTAAGAAGAGTCAGTTTTCTTGTACTTAAGTCGGCATTGTGCCTTTTGTATCTAATTCCGATGCAATTTCTGTGTTTCTTCGTCAATAAGAAGGTCAGAGGGATACAGTAAACCTGACGTGAAGAATCGGAATCTATAACTACTGTAACAGGAATGGTTCAAAACAGACTGTAAGAAGAATCAGTCTTTTTGTACTTAAGTCGGCAGTGTGCATTTTGTATTTAATTCCGATGCAATTTCTGTGTTTCAGCGTCATTAAGAAGGTCAGAGGGATACAGTAAACCTGAAGTGAAGCATCGGAATCTATAACTAGTGTCACAGGAATGGTTCAAAACATAGACAGTAAGAAAAGTCAGTTTCCTTGTACTTAAGTCGGTATTGTGCCTTTTGCATTTAATTCCGATGCAATTTCTGTGCTACATCGTCAATAAGAAGGTCAGAGGGATACAGTAAACCTGAAGTGAAGCATCGGAATCGATAACTAGTGTCACAGGAATGGTTCAAAACATAGACTGTAAGAAGAGTCACTCTTCTTGTACTTAGGTCGGCATTGTGCCTTTTGTATATAATTCCGATGCAATTTCTGTGTTTCATAGTCAATAAGAAGGACAGAGGGATACAGTAAACCTTAAGTGAAGCATCGGAATCTATAACTAGTGTCAGAGGAATGGTTAAAAGCATACACAGTAAGAAGAGTCAGTTTTTTTGTACTTAAGTCGGCATTGTGCCTTTTGTATTTAATTCCGATGCAATTTCTGTCTTTCATCGTCAATAAGAAGGTCCGAGGGATACAGTAAACCTGAAATGAAGCATCGGAATCTATAACTAGTGTCACAGGAATGGTTTTAAACATAGACAGTAAGAAGAGCCAGCCTTCTTGTACTTAAGTCGGCATTGTGCATTTTGTATTTAATTCCGATGCAATTTCTGTGTTTCATCGTCATTAAGAAGGTCAGAGGGATACAGTAAACCTGAAGTGAAGCATCGGAAACTATAACTAGTGTCACAGGAATGGTTCAAAGCATAGACAGTAAGAAGAGCCAGTCTTCTTGTACTTGAGTCGGCATTGTGCCTTTTGCATTTAATTCCGATGCAATTTCTGTGCTACATCGTCAATAAGAAGGTCAGAGGGGTACAGTAAACCTGAAGTGAAGCATCAGAATCTATAGCTAGTGTCACAGGAATGGTTCAAAACATAGACAGTAAGAAGAGTCAGTTTTCTTGTACTTAAGTCGGCATTGTGGCTTTCGTACTTAATTCCGATGCAATTTCTGTGTTTCATCGTCTATAAGAAGCTCAGAGAGATACAGTAAACCTGAAGTGAAGCATCGGAATCTATAGCTAGTGTCACAGGAATGGTTCAAAACATAGACAGTAAGAAGAGTCAGTTTTCTTGTATTTAAGTCGGCATTGTGCCTTTTGTACTTAATTCCGATGCAATTTCTGTGTTTCATCGTCAATAAGAAGGTTACAGGGATAAAGTAAACCTGAAGTGAAGCATCAGAATCTATAACTAGTGTCACAGGAATGGTTCAAAACATAGACAGTAAGAAGAGTCAGTTTTCTTGTACTTAAGTCGGCATTGTGCTTTTTGTATGTAATTCCGATGCAATTTCTGTGTTTCATCGTCAATAAGAAGGTCAGAGGGATACAGTAAACCTGAAGTGAAGCATCGGTATCTATAACTAGTGCCACAGGAATGGTTCAAAACATAGACAGTAAGAAGAGTCAATTTTCTTTACTTACGTCGGCATTGTGCCTTTTCTATTTAATTCCGATGCAATATCTTTGTTTCGGCGTCAATAAGAAGGTCCAAGGGGTACAGAAAACCTGAAGTGAAGCATCGGAATCTTTAACTAGTGTCACAGGAATGGTTCAAAACATAGACAGGAAGTATAGCCAGTCTTCTTGTACTTGAGTCGGCATTGTGCCTTTGTATATACTTCCGATGCAATTTCTGTGCTTCATCGTCAGTACGACGGTCAGAGGGTTACAGTAAACCTGAAGTGAAGCATCGGAATCTATAACTAGTGTCACAGGAATGGTTCAAAACATAGACAATAAGAAGAGTCAGTCTTCTTATACTTAAGTCGGCATTGTGCTTTTGTATATAATTCCTATGCAATTTCTGTGTTTCATCGTCAATAAGAAGCTCAGAGGGATACAGTAAACCTGAAGGGAAGCATCGGAATCTATAAGTAGTGTCACAGGAATGGTTCAAAACATAGACAGTAGGAAGAGTCAGTTTCCTTGTACTTAAGTCGGCATTGCTCCTTTTATATTTAAGTCCGATGGAATTTCTGTGTTTCATCGTCAATAAGAAGATCAGAGGGATACAGTAAACCTGAAGTGAAGCATCGGAATCTATAACATGTGTCACAGGAATGGTTTAAAACATAGACAGTAAGAAGAGCCAGCCTTCTTGTACTTAAGTTATCATTGTGCATTTTGTATTCAATTCCGATGCAATTTCTGTGTTTCATCGTCATTAAGGAGGTCAGCGGGATACAGTAAACCTGAAGTGAAGCATCGGAATCTATAACTAGTGTCACAGGAATGGTTCAAACATAGACAGTAATAAGAGTCAGTTTTCTTGTACTTAAGTCGGCATTGTGCCTTTTGTATGTAATTCCGATCCAATTTCTGTGCTTCATCGTCAATAAGAGGGTCAGAGGGATACAGTAAACCTGAAGTGAAGCATCTGTATCTATAACTAGTGTCACAGGATTGGTTCAAAACATGGACACTAAGAAGAGTCAATTTTCTTGTACTTACGTCGGCATTGTGCCTTTTCTATTTAATTCCGATGCAATATCTTTGTTTCGGCGTCAATAAGAAGGTCCAAGGGGTACAGTAAACTTGAAGTGAAGCATCGGAATCTAAAACCGGTCTCACAGGAAAGGTTCAAAACATAGACAGTAAGAAGAGCCAGTCTTCTTGTACTTGAGTCGGCATTGTGCCTTTTGTAATTAATTCCGATGCAATTTCTGTGTTTCATCGTCAATAAGAAGATCAGAGGGATACAGTAAACCTGAAGTGAACCATCGGAATCTATAACTAGTGTCACAGGAATGGTTTAAAACATAGACAGTAATAAGAGCCAGCCTTCTTGTACTTATGTCGGGATTGTTCCTTTTGTATTTAAGTCCGATGCAATTTCTGTGTTTCATCGTCAATACGAAGATCAGAGGGATACAGTAAACCTGAAGTGAAGCATCGGAATCTATAACTTGTGTCACAGGAATGGTTTAAAACATAGACAGTAAGAAGAGCCAGCCTTCTTGTACTTTAGTCGGCATTGTGCCTTTTGTATATAATTCCGATGATATCTCTGTGTTTCATCGACAATAAGAAGCTCAGAGGGATACAGTAAACCTGAAGTGAAGCATCGGAATCTATAACTAGTGTCACAGGAATGGTTCAAAACATAGACAGTAAGAAGAGTCAGTTTTCTTGTACTTAAGTCGGCATTGTGCCTTTTGTATTTAATTCCGATGCAATTTCGGTGTTTCTTCGTCAATAAGAAGGTCAGAGGGATACAGTAAACCTGACGTGAAGAATCGGAATCTATAACTACTGTCACAGGAATGTTTCAAAACAGACTGTAAGAAGAGTCAGTCTATTTGTACTTAAGTCGGCATTGTGCATTTTGTATTTAATTCCGATGCAATTTCTGTCTTTCATCGTCATTAAGAAGGTCAGAGGGATACAGTAATCCTGAAGTGAAGCATCGGAATCTATAACTAGTGTCACAGGAATGGTTCAAAACATAGACAGTAAGAAAAGTCAGTTTTCTTGTACTTAAGTCGGCATTGTGCCTTTTGTATTTAATTGCGATGCAATTTCTGTGTTTCATCGTCAATAAGAAGGTCAGAGGGATACACTAAACCTGAAGTGAATCATCGGAATCTATAACTAGTGTCACAGGAGTGGTTCAAAACATAAACAGTAAGAAGGGTCAGTGTTCTTGAACTTAAGTGGGGATTGTGACTTTTTTATTTAATTCCGATGCAATATCTGTGTTTCTTCGTCAATAAGAAGGTCAGAGGGATACAGTAAACCTGAAGTGAAGCATCGGAATCTACAACTAGTGTCACAGAAATGGTTCAAAACATAGACAGAAGAAAAGCCAGTCTTCTTGTACTTGAGTCGGCATTGTGCCTTTTGTATTTACTTCCGATGCAATTTCTGTGCTTCATCGTCAATAAGAAGGTCAGAGGGATACAGTAAACCTGAAGTGAAGCATCGGAATCTATAGCTAGTGTCACAGGAATGGTTCATAACATAGACAGTAAGAAGAGTCAATTTTCTTGTACTTACGTCGGCATTGTGCCTTTTCTATTTAATTCCGATGCAATGTCTTTGTTTCGGCGTCAATAAAAAGGTCCAAGGGGTACAGTAAACTTGAAGTGAAGCATCGGAATCTAATACCAGTCTCACAGGAAAGGTTCAAAACATAGACAGTAAGAAGAGCCAGTCTGCTTGTACTTGAGTCGGCATTGTGCCTTTTTGATTTAATTCCGATGCAATTTCTGTGTTTCATCGTCAATAAGATGGTCAGCGGGATACAGTAAACCTGAAGTGAAGCATCGGAATCTATAACTAGTGTCACAGGAATAGTTCATAGCATAGACAGGAAGTATAGCCAGTCTTCTTGTACTTGAGTCAGCATTGTGCCTTTTGCATATACTTCCGATGCCATTTCTGTGCTTCATCGTCAGTACGACGGTTAGAGGGATACAGTAAACCTGAAGTGAAGCATCGGAATCTATAACTAGTGTCACAGGAATGGTTCAAAACATAGACAATAAGAAGAGTCAGTCTTCTTATACTTAAGTCGGCATTGTGCTTTTGTATATAATTCCTATGCAATTTCTGTGTTTCATCGTCAATAAGAAGCTCAGAGAGATACAGTAAACCTGAAGTGAAGCATCGGAATCTATAACTAGAGTCACAGCAAAGGTTCAAACATAGACAGTAAGAAGAGTCAGTTTTCTTGTACTTAATTCGGCATTGTGCCTTTTGTATGTAATTCCGATGCAATTTCTGTGTTTCATCGTCAAAAAGAAGGTCGGTGGGATACAGTGAACCTGAAGTGAAGCATCGGAATCAATAACTAGTGTCACAGGAATGGTTCAAAACATAGACAGTAAGAAGAGTCAATTTTCTTTTACTTACGTCAGCATTGTGTCTTTTCTATTTAATTCCGATGCAATATCTTTGTTTCGGCGTCAATAAGAAGGTCCAAGGGGTACAGTAAACTTGAAGTGAAGCATCGGAATCTAAAACCGGTCTCACAGGAAAGGTTCAGCATAGACACTAAGAAGAGCCAGTCTTCTTGTACTTGAGTCAGCATTGTGCCTTTTGTATTTAATTGCGATGCAAGATCTGTGTTTCTTCTTCAATAAGAAGGTCAGACGGATACAGTAAACCTGAAGTGAAGCATCGGAATCAATAACTAGTGTCACAGAAATGGTTCAAAACATAGACAGTAAGAAGAGTCAATTTTCTTGTACTTACGTCGGCATTGTGCCTTTTCTATTTAATTCCGATGCAATATCTTTGTTTCGGCGTCAATAAAAAGGTCCAAGGGGTACAGTAAACTTGAAGTGAAGCATCGGAATCTAAAACCGGTCTCACAGGAAAGGTTCAAAACATAGACAGTAAGAAGAGCCAGTCTGCTTGTACTTGAGTCGGCATTGTGCCTTTTTGATTTAATTCCGATGCAATTTCTGTGTTTCATCGTCAATAAGATGGTCAGCGGGATACAGTAAACCTGAAGTGAAGCATCGGAATCTATAACTAGTGTCACAGGAATGGTTCAAAGCATAGACAGGAAGTATAGCCAGTCTTCTTGTACTTGAGTCAGCATTGTGCCTTTTGTATATACTTCCGATGCAATTTCTGTGCTTCATCGTCAGTACGACGGTTAGAGGGATACAGTAAACCTGAAGTGAAGCATCGGAATCTATAACTAGTGTCACAGGAATGGTTCAAAACATAGACAATAAGAAGAGTCAGTCTTCTTATACTTAAGTCGGCATTGTGCTTTTGTATATAATTCCTATGCAATTTCTGTGTTTCATCGTCAATAAGAAGCTCAGAGAGATACAGTAAACCTGAAGTGAAGCATCGGAATCTATAACTAGTGTCACCGGAATGGTTCAAAACATAGACAGTAGGAAGAGTCAGTTTCCTTGTACTTAAGTCGGCATTGTGCATTTTGTATTTAATTCCGATGCAATTCCTGTGTTTCATCGTCAATAAGAAGGTCAAAGGGATACAGTAAACCTGAAGTGAAGCATCGGAATCTATAACTAGTGTCACGGGAATGGTTCAAAACATAGACAGTAAGAAGAGTCAGTTTTGTTGTACTTAAGTCGGCATTGTGCCTTTTGTATTTAATTCCGATGCAATTTCTGTGTTTCATCGTCAATAAGAAGGTCAGAGGGTTACAGTAAACCCGCAGTGAAGCATCGGAATCTATAACTAGAGTCACAGCAAAGGTTCAAACATAGACAGTAAGAAGAGTCAGTTTTCTTGTACTTAATTCGGCATTGTGCCTTTTGTATGTAATTCCGATGCAATTTCTGTGTTTCATCGTCAAAAAGAAGGTCGGAGGGATACAGTGAACCTGAAGTGAAGCATCGGAATCAATAACTAGTGTCACAGGAATTGTTCAAAACATAGACAGTAAGAAGAGTCAATTTTCTTTTACTTACGTCAGCATTGTGTCTTTTCTATTTAATTCCGATGCAATATCTTTGTTTCGGCGTCAATAAGAAGGTCCAAGGGGTACAGTAAACTTGAAGTGAAGCATCGGAATCTAAAACCGGTCTCACAGGAAAGGTTCAGCATAGACACTAAGAAGAGCCAGTCTTCTTGTACTTGAGTCGGCATTGTGCCTTTTGTATATACTTCCGATGCAACATCTGTGCTTCATCGTCAGCAAGACGGTCAGAGGGATACAGTAAACCTGAAGTGAAGCATCGGAATCTATAACTAGTGTCACAGGAATGGTTCAAAACATAGACAGTAGGAAGAGTCAGTTTCCTTGTACGTAAGTCGGCATTGCTCCTTTTATATTTAAGTCCGATGGAATTTCTGTGTTTCATCGTCAATGGGAGGGTCAGAGGGATACAGTAAACCTGACGTGAAGCATCGGAATCTATAACTACTGTCACAGGAATGGTTCAAAATAGACAGTAAGAAAAGTCAGTCTTTTTGTACTTAAGTCGGCATTGTGCATTTTGTATTTAATTCCGATGCAATTTCTGTGTTTCATCGTCATTAAGAAGGTCAGAGGGATACAGTAAACCTGAAGAGAAGCATCGCAAACTATAACTAGTGTCACAGGAATGGTTCAAAACATAGACAGTAAGAAAAGTCAGTCTCCTTGTACTTAAGTCGGCATTGTGCCTTTTGTATTTAATTCCAATGCTATTTACGTGTTTCATCGTCAATAAGAAGGTCAGAGGGATACAGTAAACATGAAGTGAGGCATCGGAATCTGTAACTAGTGTCACAGGAATGGTTCAAAACATAGACAGTAGGAAGAGTCAGTTTTCTTGTACTTAAGTCGGCATTGTGCCTTTTGTATTTAATTCCGATGCAATTTCTGAGTTTCATCGTCAATAAGAAGGTCACAGGGATACAGTAAACCTGAAGTGAAGCATCGGAATCTATAACTAGTGTCACAGGAATGGCTGAAAACATAGACAATAAGAAGGGTCAGTCTACTTATACTTAAGTTGGCATTGTGATTTTGTATATAATTCCTATGCAATTTCTGTGTTTCATCGTCAATAAGAAGCTCAGAGGGATACAGTAAACCTGAAGTGAAGCATCGGAATCTATAACTAGTGTCACAGGAATGGTTCAAAACATAGACAGTAGGAAGAGTCAGTTTCCTTGTACTTAAGTCGGCATTGCTCCTATTGTATTTAAGTCCGATGCAATTTCTGTGTTTCATCGCCAATAAGAAGATCAGAGGGATACAGTAAACCTGAAGTGAAGCATCGGAATCTATAACTTGTGTCACAGGAATGGTTTAAAACATAGACAGTAAGAAGAGCCAGGATTCTTGTACTTAAGTCGGCATGTGCATTTTGTATTTAATTCCGATGCAATTTCTGTGTTTCTTCGTCAATAGGAGGGTCAGAGGGATACAGGAAACCTGACGTGAAGCATCGGAATCTATAACTACTGTCACAGGAATGGTTCAAAGCAGACAGTAAGAAAAGTCAGTCTTTTTGTACTTTAGTCGGCATTGTGCATTTTGTATTTAATTCCGATGCAATTTCTGTGTTTCATCGTCAATAAGAAGGTCAGAGGGATACAGTAAACCTGAAGTGAAGCATCGGAATCTATAACTAGTGTCACAGGAATGGTTCAAAACATAGACAGTAAGAAGAGTCAGTTTTCTTGTACTTAAGTCGGCATTGTGCCTTTTGTATGTAATTCCGATGCAATTTCTGTGTTTCATCGTCAATAAGAAGGTCAGAGGGATACAGTAAACCTTAAGTGAAGCATCTGTATCTATAATTAGTGTCACAGGATTGGTTCAAAACATAGACAGTAAGAAGAGTCAATTTTCTTGTACTTACGTCGGCATTGTGCCTTTTCTATTTAATTCCGATGGAATATCTTTGTTTCGGCGTCAATAAGAAGGTCCAAGGGGTACAGTAAACTTGAAGTGAAGCATCGGAATCTAAAACCGGTCTCGCAGGAAAGGTTCAAAACATAGACAGTAAGAAGAGCCAGTCTTCTTGTACTTGAGTCGGCATTGTGCCTTTTGTATTTAATTCCGATGCAATTTCTGTCTTTCATCGTCAATAAGAAGGTCAGAGGGATACAGTTAACCTGAAGTGAAGCATCGGAATCTACAACTAGTGTCACAGGAGTGGTTCAAAACATAAACAGTAAGAAGGGTCAGTCTTCTTGAACTTAAGTGGGGATTGTGACTTTTGTATTTAATTCCGATGCAATATCTGTGTTTCTTCGTCAATAAGAAGGTCAGAGGGATACAGTAAACCTGAAGTGAAACATCGGAATCTATAACTAGTGTCACAGAAATGGTTCAAAACATAGGCAGTAAGAAGAGCCAGTCTTCTTGTACTTGAGTCGGCATTGTGCCTTTTGTATTTAATTCCGATGCAATATCTGTGCTTCATCGTCAATAAGAAGGTCAGAGGGATACAGTAAACCTAAAGTGAAGCATCGGAATCTATAGCTAGTGTCACAGGAATGGTTCAAAGCATAGTCAGTAAGAAGAGTCAGTTGTCTGGTACTTAAGTCGGCATTGTGAATTTTGTACTTAATTCCGATGCAATTTCTGTGTTTCATCGTCAATAAGAAGGTCACAGGGATAAAGTAAACCTGAAGTGAAGCATCGGAATCCATAACTAGTGTCACAGGAATGTTTCAAAACATAGACAGTAAGAAGAGTCAGTTTTCTTGTACTTAAGTTGGCATTGCGCCTTTTGTATGTAATTCCGATGCAATTTCTGTGTTTCATCGTCAATAAGAATGTCAGAGGGATACAGTAAACCTGAAGTGAAGCATCGGTATCTATAACTAGTGTCACAGGAATGGTTCAAAACATAGACAGTAAGAAGAGTCAATTTTCTTGTACTTGCGTTGGCATTGTGCCTTTTTTATTTAATTCCGATGCAATATGTTTGTTTCGGCGTCAATAAGAGGGTCCTAGGGGTACAGTAAAATTGAAGTGAAGCATCGGAATCCAAAACCGGTCTCACAGGAAAGGTTCAAAACATAGACAGTAAGAAGAGCCAGTCTTCTTGTACTTGAGTCGGCATTGTGCCTTTTGTATTTAATTCCGATGCAATTTCTGTGTTTCATCGTCAAGAAGACGGTCAGCTGGATACAGTAAACCTGAAGTGAAGCATCGGAATCTATAACTAGTGTCACAGGAATGGTTCAAAACATGGACAGGAAGTATAGCCAGTCTTCTTGTACTTGAGTCGGCATTGTGCCTTTTGTATATACTTCCGATGCAATTTCTGTGCTTCATCGTCAGTACGACGGTCAGAGGGATACAGGAAACCTGAAGTGAAGCATCGGAATCTATAACTAGTGTCACAGGAATGGTTCAAAACATAGACAATAAGAAGAGTCAGTCTACTTATACTTAAGTCGGCATTGTGCTTTTGTATATAATTCCTATGCAATTTCTGTGTTTCATCGTCAATAAGAAGCTCAGAGGGATACAGTAAACCTTCAGAGAAGCATCGGAAACTATAACTAGTGTCACAGGAATGGTTCAAAACATAGACAGTAAGAAAAGTCAGTCTTCATGTACGTAAGTCGGCATTGTGCCTTTTGTATTTAATTCCAATGCAATTTACGTGTTTCATCGTCAATAAGAAGGTCGGAGGGATACAGTAAACCTGAAGTGAAGCATCGGAATCTATAACTTGTGTCACAGTAATGGTTTAAAATATAGACAGTAAGAAGAGCCAGCCTTCTTGTACTTAAGTCTGCATTGTGCATTTTGTATTTAATTCCGATCAATTTCTGTGTTTCCTCGTCATTAAGAAGGTCAGAGGGATACAGTAAACCTGAAGTGAAGCATCGGAAACTATAACTAGTGTCACAGGAATGGTTCAAAACAAAGACAGTAAGAAAAGTCAGTTTTCTTGTACTTAAGTCGGCATTGTGCCTTTTGTATTTAATTCCGATGCAATTTCTGTGTTTCATCGTCAATAAAAAGGTCAGAGGGATACAGTAAACCTGAAGTGAAGCATCGGAATCTATAACTAGTGTCACAGGAATGGTTCAAAACATAGACAGTAAGAAGAGTCAGTTTCCTTGTACTTAAGTCGCCATTGTGCCTTTTGTATGTAATTCCGATGCAATTTCTGTGTGTCATCGTCAATAAGAAGGTCAGAGGGATACAGTAAACCTGAAGTGAAGCATCTGTATCTATAACTAGTGTCACAGGATTGGTTCAAAACATAGACAGTAAGAAGAGTCAATTTTCTTGTACTTACGTCGGCATTGTGCCTTTTCTATTTAATTCAGATGCAATATCTTTGTTTCGGCGTCAATAAGAAGGTCCAAGGGTTACAGTAAACTTGAAGTGAAGCATCGGAATCTAAAACCGGGCTCACAAGAAAGGTTCAAAACATAGACAGTAAGAAGAGCCAGTCTTCTTGTACTTGAGTCGGCATTGTGCCTTTTGTATTTAATTCCGATGCAATTTCTGAGTTTCATCGTCAATAAGAAGGTCACAGGGATACAGTAAACCTGAAGTGAAGCATCGGAATCTATAACTAGTGTCACAGGAGTGGTTCAAAACATAAACAGTAAGAAGAGCCAGTCCTCTTGTACTTGAGTCGGCATTGTGCCTTTTGTATTTAATTCCGATGCAATTTCTGTGCTTCATCGTCAATAAGAAGGTCAGAGGGATACAGTAAACATGAAGTGAAGCATCGGAATCTATAACTAGTTTCACAGGAATGGTTCAAAACATAGACAGTAGGAAGAGTCAGTTTTCTTGTACTTAAGTCGGCATTGTGCCTTTTGTATTTAATTCCGATGCAATTTCTGAGTTTCATCGTCAATAAGAAGGTCACAGGGATACAGTAAACCTGAAGTGAAGCATCGGAATCTATAACTAGTGTCACAGGAATGGTTCAAACATAGACAGTAGGAAGAGCCAGTCTTTGTGTACTTAAGTCGGTTTTGTGCCTTTTGTATTTAATTCCGATGCAATTTCTGTGTTTCATCGTCAATACGAAGGTCAGAGGGATACAGTAAATCTGAAGTAAAGCAACGGAATCTATAACTAGTGTTACAGGTATGGTTCAAGACATAGACAGTAAGCAGCGTCAGTCTTCTTCTACTTAAGTGGGGATTGTGACTTTTGTATTTAATTCCGAAGCAATATCTGTCTTTCTTCGTCAATAAGAAGGTCAGAGGGATACAGTAAACCTGAAGTGAAGCATCGGTATCTATAACTAGTGTCACAGGAATGGTTCAAAACATAAACAGTAGGTAGAGTCAGCCTTCTTGTACTTAAGTCGGCATTGTGCCTTTTGTATTTTCTTCCGATGCAATTTATGTGCTGCATCGTCAATAAGAAGGTCAGAGGGATACAGTAAACCTGAAGTGAAGCATCGGAATCTATAACTAGTGTCACAGGAATGGTTCAAAACATAGACAGTAAGAAGAGTCAGTTTTCTTGTACTTAAGTCGGCATTGTGCCTTTGGTATTTAATACCGATGCAATTTCTGTGTTTCATCGTCAATAAGAAGGTCAGAGGGATACAGTAAACCTGAAGTGAAGCATCGGAATCTATAACTAGTGTCACAGGAATGGTTAAAAACATAGACAGTAAGAAGAGTCAGTTTTCTTGTACTTAAGTCGGCATTGTGCCTTTTGTATTTAATTCCGATGCAATTTCTGAGTTTCATCGTCAATAAGAAGGTCACAGGGATACAGTAAACCTGAAGTGAAGCATCGGAATCTATAACTAGTGTCACACGAATGGTTGAAAACATAGACAGTAAGAAGAGTCATTTTTCTTGTACTTAAGTCGGCATTGTGCCTTTTGTACTTAATTCCGATGCAATTTCTGTGTTTCATCGTCAATAAGAAGGTCCAAGGGATACAGTAAACCTGAAGTGAAGCATCGGAATCTAAAACTGGTCTCACAGGAAAGGTTCAAATATAGACAGTAAAAAGATTCAGTCTTCTTGTACTGAAGTCGGCATTGTGCCTTTGGTATTTAATACCGATGCAATTTCTGTGTTTCATCGTCAATAAGAAGGTCAGAGGGATACAGTAAACCTGAAGTAAAGCATCGGAATCTATAACTAGTGTCACAGGAATGGTTCAAAACATAGACAGTAAGAAGAGTCAGTTTTCTTGTACTTAAGTCGGCATTGTGCCTTTTGTATTTAATTCCGATGCAATTTCTGAGTTTCATCGTCAATAAGAAGGTCACAGGGATACAGTAAACCTGAAGTGAAGCATCGGAATCTATAACTAGTGTCACACGAATGGTTGAAAACATAGACAGTAAGAAGAGTCATTTTTCTTGTACTTAAGTCGGCATTGTGCCTTTTGTACTTAATTCCGATGCAATTTCTGTGTTTCATCGTCAATAAGAAGGTCACAGGGATAAAGTAAACCTGAAGTGAAGCATCGGAATCTATAACTAGTGTCACAGGAATGGTTCAAAACATATACAGTAAGAAGAGTCATTTTTCTTGTACTTAAGTCAGCATTGTGCCTTTTGTATGTAATTCCGATGCAATTTCTGTGTTTCATCGTCAATAAGAAGGTCAGAGGGATACAGTAAATCTGAAGTGAAGCATCGGTATCTATAACTAGTGTCACAGGAATGGTTCAAACATAGACAGTAAGAAGAGTCAATTTTCTTGTACTTACGTCGGCATTGTACCTTTTCTATTTAATTCCCATGCAATATATTTGTTTCGGCGTCAATAAGAAGGTCCAAGGGGTACAGTAAACTTGAAGTGAAGCATCGGAATCTAAAACCGGTCTCACATGAAAGGTTCAAAACATAGACAGTAAGAAGAGCCAGTCTTCTTGTACTTGAGTCGGCATTGGGCCTATTGTATTTAATTCCGATGCAATTTCTGTGTTTCATCGTCAATAAGACGGTCAGCTGGATACAGTAATTCTGAAGTGAAGCATCGGAATCTACAACTAGTGTCACAGGAATGGTTCAAAACATAGACAGGAAGTATAGCCAGTCTTCTTGTACTTGAGTCTGCATTGTGCCTTTTGTATATACTTCCGATGCAATTTCTGTGCTTCATCGTCAGTACGACAGCCAGAGGGATACAGTAAACCTGAAGTGAAGCATCGGAATCTATAACTAGTGTCACAGGAATGGTTCAAAACATAGACAATAAGAAGAGTCAGTCTACTTATACTTAAGTCGGCATTGTGCTTTTGTATATAATTCCTATGCAATTTCTGTGTTTCATCGTCAATAAGAAGCTTAGAGGGATACAGTAAACCTGAAGTGAAGCATCGGAATCTATAACTAGTGTCACAGGAATGGTTCAAACATAGATAGTAGGAAGAGTAAGTTTCCTTGTACTTAAGTCAGCATTGCTCCATTTGTATTTAAGTCCGATGCAATTTCTGTGTTTCATCGTCATTAAGAAGGTCAGAGGGATACAGTAAACCTGAAGTGAAGCATCGGAAACTATAACTAGTGTCACAGGAATGGTTCAAAACGTAGACAGTAAGAAAAGTCAGTTTTCTTGTACTTAAGTCGGCATTGTGCCTTTTGTATTTAATTCCGATGCAATTTCTGTGTTTCATCGTCAATAAGAAGGTCGGAGGGATACAATAAACCTGAAGTGAAGCATCGGAATCTATAACTAGTGTCAGAGGAATGGTTCAAAACATAGACAGTAAGAAGAGTCAGTTTTCTTGTACTTAAGTCGGCATTGTGCCTTTTGTATGTAATTCCGATGCAATTTCTGTGTTTCATCGTCAATAAGAAGGTCAGAGGGATACAGTAAACCTGAAGTGAAGCATCTGTATCTATAACTAGTGTCACAGGATTGGTTCAAAACATAGACAGTAAGAAGAGTCAATTTTCTTGTACTTACGTCGGCATTGTGCCTTTTCTATTTAATTCAGATGCAATATCTTTGTTTCGGCGTCAATAAGAAGGTCTAAGGGTTACAGTAAACTTGAAGTGAAGCATCGGAATCTAAAACCGGTCTCACAGGAAAGGTTCAAAACATAGACAGTAAGAAGAGCCAGTCTTCTTGTACTTGAGTCGGCATTGTGCCTTTTGTATTTAATTCCGATGCAATTTCTGTCTTTCATCGTCAATAAGAAGGTCAGAGGGATACAGTAAACCTGAAGTGAAGCATCGGAATCTATAACTAGTGTCACAGGAGTGGTTCAAAACATAAACAGTAAAAAGAGCCAGTCTTCTTGTACTTGAGTCGGCATTGTGCCTTTTGTATTTAATTCCGATGCAATTTCTGTGCTTCATCGTCAATAAGAAGGTCAGAGGGATACACTAAACCTGAAGTGAAGCATCGAAATCTATAGCTAGTGTCACAGGGATGGTTCAAAACATAGACAGTAAGAAGAGCCAGTCTTCTTGTACTTGAGTCGGCATTGTGCCTTTTGTAATTAATTCCGATGCAATTTCTGTGTTTCATCGTCAATAAGATGGTCAGCTGGATACAGTAAACCTGAAGTGAAGCATCGGAATCTATAACTAGTGTCACAGGAATAGTTCAAAACATAACCAGGAAGTATAGCCAGTCTTCTTGTACTTGAGTCGGCATTGTGCCTTTTGTATATACTACCGATGCAATTTCTGTGCTTCATCGTCAGTACGACGGTCAGAGGGATACAGTAAACCTGAAGTGAAGCATCGGAATCTATAACTAGTGTCACAGGAATGGTTCAAAACATAGACAATAAGAAGAGTCAGTCTTCTTATACTTAAGTCGGCATTGTGCTTTTGTATATAATTCCTATGCAATTTCTGAGTTTCATCGTCAATAAGAAGCTCAGAGGGATACAGTAAACCTGAAGTGAAGCATCGGAATCTATAACTAGTGTCACAGGAATGGTTCAAAACATAGACAGTAGGAAGAGTCAGTTTCCTTGTTCTTAAGTCGGCATTGTTCCTTTTGTATTTAAGTCCGATGCAATTTCTGTGTTTCATCGTCAATAAGAAGATCAGAGGGATACAGTAAACCTAAAGTGAAGCATCGGAATGTATAACTTGTGTCACAGGAATGGTTTAAATCATAGACAGTAAGAAGAGCCAGCCTACTTGTACTTAAGTCGGCATTGTGCATTTTGTATTTAATTCCGATGCAATTTCTGTGTTTCATCGTCATTAAGAAGGACAGAGGGATACAGTAAACCTGAAGTGAAGAATCGGAAACTATAACTAGTGTCACAGGAATGGTTCAAAACATAGACAGTAAGAAAAGGCAGTTTTCTTGTACTTAAGTCGGCATTGTGCCTTTTGTATTTAATTCCGATGCAATTTCTGTGTTTCATCGTCAATAAGAAGGTCAGAGGGATACAGTGAACCTGAAGTGAAGCATCGGAATCTATAACTAGTGTCACAGGAATGGTTCAAAACATAGACAGTAAGAAGAGTCAATTTTCTTGTACTTACGTAGGCATTGTGCCTTTTCTATTTAATTCCGATGTAATATCTTTGTTTCGGCGTCGATAAGAAGGTCCAAGGTGTATAGAAAACTTGAAGTGAAGCATCGGAATCTAAAACCGGTCTCACAGGAAAGGTTCAAAACATAGTTAGTAAGAAGAGCCAGTCTTCTTGTACTTGAGTTGGCATTGTGCCTTTTGTATTTAATTCCGATGCAATTTCTGTGTTTCATCGTCAATAAGAAGATCAGAGGGATACAGTAAACCTGAAGTGAAGCATCGGAATCTATAACTTGTGTCTTAGGAATGGTTTAAAACATAGACAGTAAGAAGAGCCAGCCTTCTTGTACTTAAGTCGGCATTGTTCCTTTTGTATTTAAGTCCGATGCAATTTATGTGTTTCATCGTCAATAAGAAAATCAGAGGGATATAGTAAGCGTGAGGTGAAGCATCGGAATCTATAACTTGTGTCACAGGAATGGTTTAAAACATAGACAGTAAGAAGAGCCAGCCTTCTTGTACTTTAGTCGGCATTGTGCCTTTTGTATATAATTCCGATCCAATCTCTGTGTTTCATCGCCAATAAGAAGCTCAGAGGGATACAGTAAACCTGAAGTGAAACATCGGAATCTATAACTATTGTCACAGGAATGGTTCAAAACATAGACAGTAAGAAGAGTCAGTTTTCTTGTACTTAAGTCGGCATTGTGCCTTTTGTATTTAATTCCGATGCAATTTCTGTGTTTCTTCGTCAATAAGAATGTCAGAGGGATACAGTAAACCTGAAGTGAAGCATCGGAATCTATAACTAGTGTCACAGGAATGGTTCAAAACATAGACAGTAAGAAGAGCCAGTCTTTGTGTACTTAAGTCGGCATTGTGCCTTTTGTATTTAATTCCGATGCAATCTCTGTGTTTCATCGACAATAAGAAGCTCAGAGGGATACAGTAAACCTGAAGTGAAGCATCGGAATCTATAACTAGTGTCACATGAATGGTTCAAAACATAGACAGTAAGAAGAGTCAGTTTTCTTGTACTTAAGTCGGCATTGTTCCTTTTGTATTTAATTCCGATGCAATTTCTGTGTTTCTTCGTCAATACGAAGGTCAGAGGGATAGAGTAATCCTGACGTGAAGAATCGGAATCTATAACTACTGTCACAGGAATGGTTCAAAACAGACTGTAAGAAGAGTCAGTCTTTTTGTACTTAAGTCGGCATTGTGCATTTTGTATTTAATTCCGATGCAATTTCTGTGTTTCATCGTCATTAAGAAGGTCAGAGGGATACAGTAAACCTGAAGTGAAGCATCGGAATCTATAACTAGTGTCACAGGAATTGTTCAAAACACAGACAGTAAGAAAAGTCAGTTTTCTTGTACTTAAGTCGGCATTCTGCCTTTTGTATTTAATTCCGATGCAATTTCTGTGTTTCATCGTCAATAAGAAGGTCAGAGGGATACAGTAAACCTGAAGTGAAGCATCGGAATCTATAACTAGTGTCACAGGAGTGGTTCAAAACATAAACAGTAACAAGTGTCAGTTTTCTTGTACTTAGGTCGGCATTGTGCCTGTTGTATTTAATTCCGATGCAATTTCTGTGTTTCATCGTCAATAAGAAGGTCAGAGGGTTACAGTAAACCAGAAGTGAAGCATCGGAATCTATAACTAGTGTCACAGGAATGGTTCAAACATAGACAGTATGAAGAGTCAGTTTTCTTGTACTTAATTCGGCATTGTGCCTTTTGTATGTAATTCCGATGCAATTTCTGTGTTTCATCGTCAAAAGGAATGTCAGAGGGATACAGTAAACCTGAAGTGAAGCATCGGAATCTATAACTAGTGCCACAGGAATGGTTCAAATCATAGACAGTAAGAAGAGTCAATTTTCTTGTACTTACGTCGACATTGTGCCTTTTCTATTTAATTCCGATGCAATATCTTTGTTTCGGCGTCAAGAAGAAGGTCCAAGGGGTACAGTAAACTTGAAGTGAAGCATCGGAATCTAAAACCGGTCTCACAGGAAAGGTTCAGCATTGACAGTAAGAAGAGCCAGTCTTCTTGTACTTGAGTCGGCATTGGGCCTTTTCTATTTAATTCCGATGCAATATCTGTGTTTCTTCGTCAATAAGAAGGTCAGAGGGGTACAGTAAACCTGAAGTGAAGCATCGGTATCTATAACTAGTGTCACAGAAATGGTTCACAACATAGACAGTAAGAAGAGCCAGTCTTCTTGTACTTGAGTCGGCATTGTGCCTTTTGTATTTAATTCCGATGCAACTTCTGTGCTTCATCGTCAGCACGACGGTCAGAGGGATTCAGTAAACCTGAAGTGAAGCATCGGAATCTATAACTAGTGTCACAGGAATGGTTCAAAACATAGACAATAAGAAGAGTCAGTCTTCTTATACTTAAGTCGGCATTGTGCTTTTGTATATAATTCCGATGCAATATCTGTGTTTCATCGTCAATAAGAAGCTCCGAGGGATACAGTAAACCTGAAGTGAAGCATCGGAATCTATAACTAGTGTCACAGGAATGGTTCAAAACATAGACCATAAGAAGAGTCAGTTTTCTTGTAATTAAGTCGGCATTGTGCCTTTTGTATTTAATTCCGATGCAATTTATGAGTTTCATCGTCAATAAGAAGGTCACAGGGATACAGTGAACCTGAAGTGAAGCATCGGAATCTATAACTAGTGTCACAGGATTGGTTCAAAACATAGACAGTAAGAAGAGTCAGTCTATTTGTAGTTAAGTCGACATTGTGCCTTTTGTATTTAATTCCAATGCAATTTCTGTGTTTCATCGTCAATACGAAGGTCAGTGGGATACAGTAAACCTGAAGTGAAGCATCAGAATCTATG